>NC_057861.1:176754166-177358939 GCF_019393635.1 Dromiciops gliroides | reverse complement strand
AAAAAAAAAAAAAAGAAGAAGGTGGCAAATGAGCTGAATTTTAAAAGAAAACAAGGGATTCTAAGAGGTGGAGGTAAGGAGGGATTGCCTTTCAGGGATGGAAGAAAGACTGAGCAAAGACACGGAAGTGAGACATAAGAGAGTGGTGTGTGAGGAAGTATAAGAAACACAAAGAATATATGTGTATTTGGGGAGGTTGAGTAAGTAGCAGCCAAGGGGTCTTGGAAGAGAGATTTGGGGAGCAAAACCAGTATTGAAAAAGCACATGACCAGGAATCAGAAGCCCTAGGTTCAGATTTCGGTCTTCCATCAACTGGCTATGTTAACCTTAGGCAAGCGACTTGACCTCCGAAGCTCAGACTGTTCCTTTGTAAAATAATTGGACAAGAGGGTTTCAAAAGCAGGGACTCGCCTCAGAGAGCAAGTGGGTAATACTTTCTCTGTTAGTTAACCTCTGTTAGTTAACTACTTATCGGTAGTGTTCCCTATCCTTTTGCTTTCTAAACATTTGGAGCCATGAGGGACCTCAGACACATAGCAGAGGAGTTTTCTTTATAATCCTTGCCTAGGGAATTTTTGAGGGGCAGGCAGGTGGTTCAGTGGAGAAAGTGCTGCGCCTGGAGTTAGGAAGACCTGAGTTCAAATTTGATCTCAGAAATTTACTAGCTGTGTGACCCCCTTAGAAGCTCCTACTTTCTTCAAAATTCAGCTCATCTGACACCTTTTTTCTTTTCCTTTTTTTTTGTAGGCAATCAGGGTTAAGTTACTTTGCCCTGTTTGCCTCAGTTTCCTCATCTGTCAAATGAGTTGGGGAAGGAAATGGCAACACTCCTGTATCTCTCCCAAGAACCCCTCACCCCCAAAGGTCACAAAGAAAAACAATAACAACAGCAGAGTGACTTTATATCCATTCTTCAAGACCCAATTCAAATTCCATCACCTAGAGGAAACTCAGCAGCTCTACTGAGGGGTGTTCCAAAGCTCCATCTAACTGGCTCATGGGAGCGGATGGTAAATTTTCACTACGAGCATTTACATCTCAGAAATCAACAGACTCTACAAAGCAGGACTTGATTTATTGTTTTCTTGATTGTCTAGACTTACAAAGTGATGGGGAAAATGTTGATAATGCAGGTTCAGCTTTTGGAGGCAATTGTTTACCACTTACTAGCACAAAACTGGTTCTACTTTTTTGGTTTCTATTTTCTTTCATTTCTTTCTTTTATATTGATTTTCATTCCCATCTTCATTTTTTGGGGGGTGGGGCAATGAGGGTAAAGTGACTTGCCCAGGGTCACACAGCTAGTAAGTGTCAAGTGTCTAAGGCTAGATTTGAAATCAGATCCTCCTGAATCCAGGGCCAGTGCTCTATTCACTGCGCCACCTAGCTGCCCTGGTTTATATTATTTATTGCCTAGCGCCATGACTTTTTTTTTTTTTTGGCAAGGCAATGAGGGTTAAGTGACTTGCCTAGGGTCACACAGCCAGTAAGTGAGGCCAGATTTGAACTCAGGAAGATGAGCCTTCCTGATTCCAACTTTTAGATGGTGCTTATTATTATAAAGATTTTTTTTCTGACAATAAATTCAAATTTGCCTCTGAAATTTCTAACCATTGTTCCTAGTTCTGCCCTCTGGGTCTAAGATATGTACTTTCTGCAATTTGCAATTACATGTAAATTATCCTGCCCGACTTATGAGCTCTCTTTTGCAGTCTATTCATGTACAGTTCTTTCAACTGATTATCATATGGCATGATCTTGGTCCTTTCACTAGCCTGTTAGACCTTCTGTCAAAGTCCTTCCTAAAATAAAGCATTCCTAAAATAAAAGATTTATTGCTGCTGTTGTTGTTTGTTCATTATTCTAGAAGAGAACCAATGACATCATGAGGGTAATGTCTTGACTTCCTCATGAATTGGATTTAAATGAGGCAGAACTGTGCCACTCACTCTTCCAGAGTCATTAGAGTCCAGTGGCAAGACAAAGGTCAAGATGACTGGCAATGACCCAGGATGCAGTGGGAGACCTTGGCCTTTCTAAATTAAGGTCTTTCTCAGCTCTCAGTTTTTCTGGGGCCGCACCCATTCAATGACTAAGGACTAGGTAAGAATGGAAGGAAAAGGCAGCCCAATATACTGTCCCAAAGATATTAATCTGGGAGGGGAACACTCTCAGAGGTTTTGATCAGAACAGAAAAAATATTGTTATTTATACTCATCCTAAGCTATCAAAACCTAAATAATGATTCATTGAGCCTCAGGCTGGGGCTATGATTATCCATTCAAAGAAAGCCAGAATAATTTGGGTTTAAATATATAGTCAGTAGTTCTCAGTTTATACAAAATTTTCTCCTAAGAATCGGATTCTCTTCTTCCCATAATGCACACACAGCATCTATAGGAGGAATAGGCTTAAACTTGGACCATTATAGTAGTGAGGAACATGTCTAAGAAATATGTGTGACAATGTTTAACTCACACCACCTTCTCAAGAAGTCCTTCTCTCTGTGAAGAGACTTCATACACAACCTCTGTTGTTGTTATTGGCCCTTCGTTCTCAAAGAGGACCAATAATATCATTAGCATAGTGTCTTGACTTACATGTAAATTGAATTCAAGTGGGGCAGAGAACTGATTACAATACTCCAGATGGGGTCTGATCAGGGCAAAGTACAATGAGACTATTACTTCCCTAGTCTTAAAATCAATGCCTCTTAACGCACCTTAAGATTTAACTTTTCTTTTTGGCAGCCTTTTCACATAGGAAGAAATGTAGAGCTGTTGTATAGGTATGTAGTACGTAGGGTTGATAATGCCAGGCATCAATCAGCCTTCTCATGGGGATGGAGAGTGGAGAGAGAAGGGGATGAAACTTTTAAACTCCAAAGGTGAGAAAGGAAGGGCAGTTTCTACAGCTATCAGCCATTCTGAGTATCCTACTTTTTCTTTAAGTCTCAGGCCACATGGTAGATCTTCCAAGTTGTGCTTTTTGATCCATTATAGTTAAAGGTGATCTCCCCTGTATTTGATGTCAGTATTTTTTCCCACTTCTTATGAACTTGTCATACCTAATTTGTATTAGAGTTTCTAGTATACGTCTCATCCCTTTTACTGGATTGTAATGTCCTTGAGGGTAAGAAGTGCATTTTAGTTATCTCCCCTGCAACACTGCATGAACACATAGCAGAAGTTGTTAATAAATGTTTGTTGTTTGAATGAACGTACTAGGAATGAATGATTTTGTTTGTGAGGGGCTGAGAGTTGCCTTTACTTGATTTGGGCATTGCCTAAACATCATGATGTCTTAAGACTCTTTTTGGAACAATCTAGCTACTTCTATTAGTCACAGGGCCTTAATCATCTACACATTCATCTCCACCCCCTTACCCCGCTCCCCTTCCTGCCCTCCACTTTCCATCCTTTGTACTCCATCAGGAAATGGCCTTTTTTGTTCAGGTATAAGATCTGCAGGAAGCATGTTCTGCCTACTTGATGATTCATTCCTTTTCATTTGCCATTTTTAAATGCTAGATTTTTTTTTTTTTTTAGGATTTCAATGAATTGGCATACTTGGCAAGGAAAAGGATTGCAAGATCCGACTCAAAGCCCTAACAACTTTAGGCATCAATCTCTCTCATTCTTTTGGGAGATCTTGCCACAATTTTCAACAGTTACAAGAATACACATGATGGGATTCTGTGAGATGGAATGCTCTTCAGTGAAATACTCATCCATTCACTTTTCTTTGTTCTCTTCTGTGGGTGAATTGTGGGAAGAGTGATGCTAAACAAAAATTCATGTTACTTTAGCTGTGAATTTAGTTTGATTTGCATCTCAATGGGGATGTTTATTCTTTTTGTTATTTTCCATAAAATCAAGAGATTTTTTATTTCTAGGCAATGTAAACGTTTTGCAAGCAGAACACACTTGCATCTTCTCCCTACCCCTCTGGTCATGATAAGCCAGAGACATTCATTGCCAGGAATGGAAAGCACATTGCTCATCTGCCAAAGGATCACGTCTTTCAGAAGTTCCACTTATTTGCCATGTGTGGGAGATTGGAGATTGAAAACAGATAGGCTTACCTGCTTTAAACCTGAGACTGTGAGCAGGCAAGGATGGGAAGCAGTGGGACACAGCGGCAGAACGAACGATGAGGGTTTCAGCTCCATTGACTTACTAGCTATGTGACTTTAAGCAACTCATTTAACTTTTCTGGGCCTCAGTTACACCACCTACAAATGGAGACGATGAAAAGTGCGCTACCCACCTCAGAGAATGGAGGATCAACTGAGATTATTGGTTGATAGATTTAGATCTGTAAGGAAACTTACAATCATCTTTGGCAACCCTTTAATTTTACAAATGAGAAACTGAGGCTCAAATTGACTAGATGATTTGATCATAGTCACACGGGTAGTGAATAACAAGAACTGGGATATGAACCAAAGTCCTCTGATTCCAAATTCTGTGCTCTTCTCACTGTAACATTCTACCTTCCTATGCATATAGGCGATATAGCTAGTGGCTCAGTGGATAGAGCACTGGGCCTAGAATCAGGAAGACCCGACTTCAAATCCAGCCTCATATATTTCTTAGATATGTGACCCTGGGCAAGTCATTTAGCATCTGATTGCCTGACAAAAAGATCTGATAGATCCACTGGGAAAGGAAATGACAAACCAATCCATTATCTTTGTCAAAAAAACACTCATGGACAGTTGGTTCACAGGGTCACAAAGAGTCAGGTATGATTGAAAAACTGGACAATGATAAAATATGTATATACATGTATATTCTGTACGTATGAATATATGCGTGCATATGTTTATATGCACATACATATACACATACACATGCATACATATTTGGGGAGTGTTTCCCTACCCCCATGAGCTCAGTTGATGTCACAGGATATAACCATAGATGATGAAGCATTAATATGCTAACTATGTGTTAACACCAAGATTCCTTCTACAAAGTATGAGCCACTCTCTTTGATGAGGAACAGAATGATGCAAAAATTGATTCTGCTTATAGACTAGGGCTTTAATAGCTAAGCCCCCCAAATAGCAATTTGGGTGAGTTGAAGCGGGTGTCAACAGTAAGGGAAGTACCCCTCTCTTCACTTCTTAGACAGAAAGAGGAGATTTTCTCTTCTGCCCTTCCCCTATAGTCATGGCCTCCAGCAATGCAGTCAGTTATTCAGAATAGAGGTAATCCTAGCAGTTGGAGAGTCTGTTTGAAAGTGTTGTAGGCATAGTTAAAGGAGACACACTCTTCAGAAAGACATGAATACAGCTTTAAGTAGTATGACCTCTCGTACCAAAGATAGAGAGCTGCCTATGGATTCAAGAAAGAGCTAGCTCAGACAATCAAGTGTTAGGCTACAGAGAGGATTGTACAAATAGAGAAAGAACTTCTAGGTTTGCCAGCACCAAAAAAAAGCAAATAGCCTAGTCTACATACCTATATGTGTTCCCTATATTCAGCCTACCATTGAAATCCCTCTTTCCACTGTTGCTATAGGTATTTGTTGGAGATAGCACCCACATTTGTGATAGGAATATTTTATAGCCATTGTTTTTAATATAGCATCTTAGTAAATGTCTTTGCTGTGAGATAATCAGATAAGTGACGATGGGAAGCCCACCTGGGGGGCACATGAGCTATAATTTTTTGTGTGTGTATGTGAGGCAATTGGGGTTAAGTGACTTGCCCAGGGTAACACAGCTAGTAAGTGTTAAGTGTCTGAGGCCGGACTTGAACTCAGGTCCTCCTGACTCCAGGGCCAGTGCTCTATTCACTGGGCCACCTAGCTGCCCCTATGAGCTATAATATTAAAAATGAATCTCCATAGGCTACCTGCCTTTGAGTTTGAGAGTAGTCATTCCTTCCCCTTCTCTGGCCTATTGAGCAAAATTGAGGGTGTAAGTTGGGAGAAGTAGCACTTTGTAAAGCTTTGTAAATCTGAATGCTATATGAATGTTAGCTGTTATTACTTCAAGGATGAGCTGCCAAAATAATCTTAATAATAAACAGGCCTTTTCAATAAAGCGACTCAAAGCCACTCCTTGCCTGTCGGATAAAAAAATCAAACTGATTTCCCTAACTAGGGTGCTGAAATCCATAGGGGCATAGGACCTTTGAGCTTGAAGGGATCCTGGAGATCTCTTCCTCTGCATCCCTAATAATACAACTGATGAAATGTCCTAGAAAGGTTAAATGATTTGGCTAAGTGATGGACATGGTAATCTAGTTCCCTCCAAAGCCAGTGACCTTTTCACTGCTCCATCATGCCATTTTTGTTTGCTTGTTTGAAAAATAATTCCAATGTGATATGTATTAAGATTTTGGTTATTCACTGCTGTCAACTAGAACTGAACAACTCTTTTCAGCTTCCTTGTTTCCAATCATCTCGAATGTTGTGATATTTCCATGAAGTGGTAGAGTCTGTAATTGACCTGGGACTTAGTTCTTTAGAAGCCAGAAATGACATGTGTCTATTGCTGTACTGTTTACTCTTTTACCATTATCATTTCAATGTTATATGGAAGGCCGAGTTACTTTACACAGTAATTATTTCAACTCTGTGGGATTGGGGGGGATGATTGCAAACAATGTTATCAAAAATTTGTTGAGGTCAAGTGATTAGTTCCAGGATACATGAACCACCATGCTTAGGTTAAAGTCAGAAATAGAATTTGGGACCAAGACTTCATAAAAGATAGAGTTGTAACTAGCATTTTTTAGTACTTGGGGGCAAGTTTCACACACATACACACACACACACACACACACACATATTAGGACAGGTAGCATGAAAAGCACTCTTCAACTGACTTTTTTTTTTTTTAATGGGGCAATGAGGGTTAAGTGATTTGCCCAGGGTCACACAGATAGTTAAATGTCAAGTGTCTGAGGCTGGATTTGAACTCAGGTCTTCCTGAATCCAGGGCCGGTGCTTTATCCGCTATGTCACCTAGCTGTCCCCTCAACTGATTTTTAAGGACAAATTCATTTTAGGTTATAAGGAGGTATAAACAGAAATACTGGAGATATAATGAGGTTTTTCTGAGATTGGGGGGTAAAAGAGCTTATCTGGAGTTCAATTTCTAAAGAAAGGACGTATGCCATGCAGTTGCTTCCCATTTTTAATAATTATTTTATGTTAACATGGTACTGAATTCAATTGTTTCTAGCTGTTGAATAAATGTAAGGCTACTGTCAGCACCCTCTGAATTTCCACACTTTGAGGCAAAGTCTTGGTCATCCCCTCCTAGTTACAGTTCTGATATGAGATAACATGTAAATTATTTTGCAAACTTTAAAATTCTGAGAAAAATGATTATTTCTCTCTTGTATTAATGACTAATTATTGAATCAGGACCAAGGTTTTTCCCCCTTTTTACTTCCTCATCCAGAAATCAACCAGTGTGGGAAATCTTATGCAAAGGCTTGCCCAGACTAAGTTCTAATCAGATAATAAAAGATTCTAAGTTTGGGCTAATGGGAGGATTCCTGTTCATTGTGTTTACTCAGACAGGTCTGGGAAAATATGGATTTCCTCTTTTGTCAGACAGATGATATGGAAATTGATAAGTCTCTTTGACCAAGATTTGGGTCATCCAAGTCATGTACCCCAAGACCTTCATTGTAATATAGCCTACCACCCATTATAATATTCATTCACTCATTAATTGTTAATCAATCAGAATTGAGTGCCACCCTCAAGATCATCTGTTCTTCCAAGGGTATAAAAACTGTGAGCCCACTGCCATGAGGGGCCTTTGACATTCAACAGGACCACTGGCATCTTTTTATTAACAACATGGTAGCATTATTAATAACGTGATTAAATTATCCAGAAATTACCTCTCGAACTTTTTAAATGCACAGTTCTATATAACTATCAGTCACCATCATTATCATTGTCACCATTATTTCCTTTTTATAATCATTTTTTATAGAGTTAAGGTAGAAATTATCCAAATTATCCAAGAACAAGTCACTATCCTGCTATTATTCTTGTATTTTTAATGATCTGCATTTATGGAGGTGGATAACAATCACTGGTTTTTCCAAGTGAATAAGTATATAGACATGTCATCCCAACCTCTATAGGCTTGCTGAAAACATCTTAAGAACAACTCTAGTAGAAGACAAGATGAAATTCATTCTATTCTTATCCATTCTTTGTTTTTTTTTTTTCAGGGCAATGAGGGTTAAGTGACTTTCCCAGGGTCACACAGCTAGTAAAGTGTCAAGTGTCTGAGGCCAGATTTGAACTCAGGTTCTCCTGAATCTAGGGCTGGTACTTTATCCACTGCACCACCTAGCTGCCCCCTATTCTTATCCATTCTTAATTTATTTTATTATGTCTCTACATGTAGTTTGGACATAAGTATTTATTATGGTGATACATTTAAATTGTTCTTAAATTTGTACATGCCCGTATCATGTCTGAGTCATGGGGGCGGCGGCAGGGGGGCAACTATTGTTGCCTTTCTTGCTTTTCATTTTTTCCCATGAGGTTCAGATCAAAAAATCCTGGGAGATGTAATTGTTGTTATTACTTAGATTATGCTTTTATTTGCTTTGTATTTAGCCACAAGGTACAAACAAAGTATATTTTAAATTTCATTGTGAAGTGGAGTTGTGAACTCATCCAAGCATTCTGGGGAGTGTGAGAATTGGAATGATATCCCCTGCTGGGAGAGACATAGTGAGCCCTGGTCTGAAAAGAAACCATGTGACTCTGGCATCGGGAAGTGATGTCTGCCGCTTGTGGGCCCTGTCAATCAGTGTTACCAGCCAATTATCTTGGAGCTGTGTGTGTAGATGGCCCTGTTTTCTGGTTTCACAGTAGGCTTCTGGGAGAAGCTGCTTAGGAGCAAGGTCCTTTTGTTTCCGGACTTTGGTGTGGTGGGGGACTTCACGTGGGCTGCTAGGAAAGGAAGATTTTTTCTCTCTGTCTATACTGAATAGATCTAAAGTAGGATTTCCCATGCTATAAGGAATCTGTTCTCAATCTCTCTCTCTCTTCACTAACTTCTAATGCACTTTAATAAATACTTAAAAGGCTAAACTCTTGCTAAAGCTTCTAATTTAAGGTGACCACTAATTAGATTTTAGATATCACAGCTAGAATTTTAGGCCCTTACAAGAGCAACTTGGAACCATGCCCCAAGAATTATAAAACTGTGCATACCCTTTGATCCAGCAATACCACTGCTAGGTATATATCCCAAACACATCCAAAAAAAGAGAAAAGGACCTATTTGTACAAAAATTTTTATAGCAGCTTTTTTTGTGGTGGCTAAGAATGGGAAATCAAAAGAATACTCATCAATTGGGAAATGGATGAAGAAGCTGTGATATGATTATAATGGAATATTATTGTGCTATAAGAAATGACAAGCAGGAAGATCTCAGAAAAACCTGGAAAGACTTCCACGAACTGATGTGAAGTGAAGTGAACAGAATCAGGAGAATGTTGTACATAGTAACAGCAATATTATACGATAAAGAATTGTGAATGACTTAGCTATTCTCAGTAATGCAATGATCCAAGACAATCTCAAGGGACTAATGGTGAAGCATACTATCTATCTCCAGAGAGAGAATTGATATTGTTTGAATACAGACTGAAGCATGCTATTTTTCACTTTCTTTTTCCCCCTTATATTTGAGTCTTCTTATACAAAATGACTAAGGTAGAAATGTTTTACATGATCGCAAAAGTATAACCTATATCTGATTGTTTACCATCTCAGGGAGGGGGGAGGGGAAGGAGGGATAGAATTTGGAACTCAAAACTTTAAATAAAAAATGTTAAAAATTGAAAAAAAAACATTTCTTCTTCAAACTAACACTTGATAATATACTCAATCCACAGTTAAAATATCTTTTAAGTGTCTGCTATGTGTAAGGTCCTTTAATGGGTATTTGGGATATAGTGCTGAATAAAACACAGTCCCTGCCCTCAGGAAGTTTACTCTCTAGAAGGAAAGAGACAGCAGGGATACAAATAACTAGAATATAAAATAGAATATGATAAAGGACTAGGAGAGGTACAAAATACTCCAAGAATCTTTCCCCCTTACTACTCTGTTGCTCCAGAAGTACACTGGAGCTCAAGAATTTGCATAAAAAAACCCAGAATCTGTCTCTTCTTTGTTAAAGTCCATCTGAAAAATGGGGTAAAAAGGCAGGACTTAATGGAAAACCAGATTCTATATCTAAGTATAGCTTTCTAAAGCCTTTTAAAAAAAAAGTGTAGGTTTTTTTTTTTAAACAGCAGGCAATTCTGAGTGAAGGAGGCAAGACAAAAAAACGAGGTGGGAGGAAGAGAAAAACACATACCCAGGTGCCCCCCAAATGTATGGCCAGCAGCAAACTTTTTCTCCTTCATTTGACTCCGCTCCATCCTTCACCCCACTCAGCATTTTTCCCTGCTTTGGGGCGGCAGGTTTTACATTGACTGAGCTCTCAGCGGTAGGCCTCAACCCTCCCTTAGATGAAAGGACAAATCAGAAGGTACCTATTACATGTCTGCAAGGCAAGAAACAAAGGCCCGATGCTGACACCCTCCCACTAACTTGGGTTTTAATGGTAGGTTTAATTTCCTCATGCTTGGTGAATGAATGGGAAAAACAAAACGGAAACAGCCAGGGTGTGGGCAGCGGCAGGAGTAGGGAAACGGCAGCTGTTGCATTCATGGTTAATCAGGTGTGTCTGTCTTTGTGTAGCATCTGGCTGCTACTGTTGCCATGCCACATGTGAAAGGGGACCGAGGGGAAGGGCGGGATTCACGTTCAAAGCCATGATACTGACCTCTGCCTCTGTCTCTTCAGGATAGGCCAGCTTGTCTATTTAACTTGTCTATTATAGAAAACTGTAATTCTACTCTATTAGCCCACCCTAATCATTTGGAACTGACAAATTCAAGTTGGGCCCAGATTGCTATAAATCTACCTAGGGAATCACAGCTCATCTCTTCCCCCGTCTTTGCTTTAGATTAAATTTTATCTCCCCTCCCCCCCAAATAAATAATAATGGTAAAAAGATCCAAATTCAAAGAGTGACCCACATTTCTTGATTTCCACCTTCTGTCCCTTTCCATTTTCAGAGAACTGAATGAACAGCTTGTACCCAAGGGCTGACTCTCTAGGCTGTGGGGGCTTCCCCTGTTAGATGAATCAGGGGCACCCACTCGCCCCTGAACTTGTTTGTCTCACGAGTCCTACCACCCTGGCTTCATGTCTGCGTCACCACTGACTCATTTCTCTGGTTGAGAACACTCACTCGAATCCTACTCGTGTCCTCCTTTTGTCCCCCGGCTCCTCCTCCATCCCCTGCTCAGGGTGACCGAGGAAGAGGAGTGGATGGAGGAGTGCTGAGTCCTACTTCAATCTGTCCCACTCCAACCCAGACCTGGCAAGGGTGACTAGCTTCCCTGGATCGTGGAGAAACAGCTGAAAACGAAAACAACCCTCTCCTCCCCACCTCCACCCCACAAACAATGCAGCAGATTGTACATCAGTGACTTCTTATTACTCGAAGATCTTCTCCAGATGGAGGCTGTAACTGACCCCTCCCACCAGCAGCATCAGTGTCCTTCCCCCCTTTCTCCGCCCGCCTCAGTCCTTTGGGGGCTGTTTCCTATTACATTTCTCTTCTGTTCCTAGGCATTCTCTTTGGGTTCTTTGATGTTGTGCTGAGTGGCTGCCCATAGAGCACCGAATATAGTTTAGAATAAAAATGCATCCACCCCCAATATTTCTTATCCACCCCACCCTTGGCATTTTAACTAGCCTTTACCCAACTGTGTCCCAGGGATGATGAGATGATAGGTCAGGAGGTACTGGAACCTGGAGATAGGTGAGAGGCAGGAACACTGGGGAATTACAGCTTAAATTGTGATTAAAATCACTCCTTTCCTTAAGAATGCTTTTTAATAGGCGCAACCTCATTTCTTTCTGTCTGTGGGCCTGGACTAATTGTCACAGCTGGGTTATTGATCCTGGTTCTTGTGGAGGTTAGGGGGCATTGTGCTTTCTGCCACTAAATGATTCTAGAAAGAGAGCCAGCTTCCCCCTCTGTACTCCATTCCCCTCTCCACCAATCTCTTCTTTACTTCCTTATGCTTTTCTGCTGTTTCCAAAATCACACTAAGTTAGCAAGTATTTATTAAGTAGAGGCCATAAGGTGCTGTGATCAGCACTACATGCAGGCCCTGGACTTCAAGAATAGGATGAATGTGTCACCGTGGAATGGTCCTGTAGGAAGTGTTAGGAATGAGAAAGCTCAGGTTGTCAGTGGATGTTAATGACAATCAAAAGGGTTTTTTTTCTCTGAGCCATGAGGACCAAGAGCACTTCAATTCAATCCAATAAATATTCTCCATAATAACAATAGTCAACATTTATATAGCTCATACTATGTGCCAGGCACAGTGCCAAGCACTTTACAATCATTTTCTCATTGGTTTTCATAACAACCCTGAAAGGTAGGTGCTATCATTACTCCCATTTTACAGATGAGGAAACTGAGGGCAAGTGACCCACTCAGGGTGACACGGGTAGTAAGTGGCTGAGGTCAGATTTGAACTCCTGACCCCAGGCCCAGTGTTGGATCTATTGCACCACCTAACTGCCCAGATTTTCTTTTAGAAAGTCCAAGGACTCATCATTATAATAGTAAGGGACTATGGAAAGAAGTGGGGTATATTCAACTCCATTCTTCATTCATTCTTTGATCTCTTGTCTCTGATGACTCTTCTTGCAAAGAACTGCCCTTGATCCCTTCTGACTCTTTCAGGAAATTGCCCAGCAGATCATTCCTTCTCTCTTCCATTTTCAGTTTCTCCTTTTACTATAATTCTTTACCCACTGCCTACAAACATGCTCAGAGCTTTGCCACTCTAAAAAAAATCACAATATGATTTTTCCAGGTTTTCAAGCCAGTATACTGTATCTCTTTTCCCTTTCCTTATCAAACTTCTAGAAAAAACTATCTTTACTCATTGTCTTCACTTTCTCACTGCCCTCTCACTTTGCTGTCCCGTGCAATTTAGCTTTCAGTCTCACTGGTGGACTTTGAGAGAATGCTCTTTTTAAGGTAACCAATGACCTCTGAATTGTTAAAGCAAATCGCCTTTTCTTAATCCTCAGTGTCTTTTGTCTTTCTGATGCTGTTGACCACCACCCTGCTCCTAAACACTGTCTCATCACTTGGCTTCTAGGATGTTACTCTCTCCTTGTTCTCTTCATATCTATCTGACCATTCCTTCTCGGTCTTCTCTGCTGATTGAGCATCCATCTCCTACTGCCTTAAAGTGTTCCCAAGGTCTCTATCATGGGTCCTTTTCTCTTTCAACAATCTTTCTTAGATATATCATCAGCATCCATGATACCAAGTGCTTCCCATAGCTAAATATCTACTATCATCTATCTATCTATCTATCTATCTATCTATCTATCTATCTATCTATCTATCTATCTATCTATCTATCTATCATCTATCTATCTCTCATTATCTATCTATAATATGTGATCTATCATCCATCACCTCTCTATCATCTCTCATTTCTATCATCTCATTTATCTCTCATCTCTCTCATCTCTCTCTATCATCTATCCATCCATCCATCCATCCATCCATTCATCCATCCATCCATCCATCCATCCATCCATCCATCCATCCATCCATCCATCCATCCATCCATCCATCCATCCATCCATCTATCTATCTATCTATCTATCTATCTATCTATCTATCTATCTATCTATCTATCTATCTATCTATCTATCTCTATCACCTATCTTTCTCTATGTATAATCTCTCTCTCTCTCTCTCTCTCTCTCTCTCTCTCTCTCTCTCTCTCTCTCTCTATGGCACACATATATACATACAGATAGATGGATATAAGGGGTAGGTAGGTGGTGCAATGGATCAAGTGCCAGGCCTGGAGTCTAGAAGACTCCTGTTCCTGAGTTCAAATTTGGCCTCAGACACTTACTAGCTGGGTGACCCTGAGCAAGTCACTTAACCCTGTTTGCCTCAGTTTCCTCATCTGTCAAATGAGCTGGAGAAGGAAATGGCAAATCACTCCAGTATCTTTGACAAGAAAATCCCCACAGGACTCAAGAGTTTGACGTGATTAAAAAATGACTTAACAACAGCAACAACAATAAGATAGCTATAGACATAGCTGTATCTTGTACTACTCTATTGAATTCCAGTCATGAATCATCAAATGCCTGCTAGATATCCTTTTTGAATTTCCCAAAGGCATCCCAAATCCAATGTGTGCAAAATGGAATTTCTCCCCAAATCTGCCTGTTCTTTAATAATAATAATAAAAGCTAACATATAGTGTTTACTATATGTCAGGTGCTATGCTAAGAGTCTTACAATTATCTCATTTTATTCTCACAACAACTCTAGAAGGTAGATGCTATTATAATGTCCATTTTATGGAAGAGGAAACAGAGGCAAATAGAAGTTAAGTGACTGGCCTGGGGTCATATATCTCATAAGTATTTGAGGTCACATTTGAACTCAAGTCTTTCTGACTCCAAGCCTGGCACTCTTCCTTCTAAGCAGTGTGAGACAGTAGAAAAAATTCTGAATTTGAAGTCAAAGGGCCTAGATTCAAATCTCAGCTCAGCTTCTTGCTGCTTGTGTAACCTTGGGCAAGTAACCCAATGGATCTGGATTTCAATTTTTTCATCTCTAAGAAGAAGGAATTGAACCAAATATTCTCTAAGTACCCTTCCATATCTAAATCTATAATCTTGTTGTTCTAAAGGAAAACATTAGCCTGGCATTTAAGGCCCTGCAAAGTCCAGCTTCTATTTCTCCTTCTAGACTTAATTCATACTACTTCCTTTCACACACTCCGCATTCCAGTCAAACTAGTGTGATGGGATTCAGCTGTTCCCTGAACTCATTCCCTCTCTCCCTCTCTGAATTTGCATGTCATTGCCCCCATACCTGGCCTGTATTCTCTATTCATGATGTCCTCTTGGGATTCTTGTTTTATTTGAAGACTCAGTTCTTCCACAGCCTTCCTTGATGTTCCAATTGTCTGAATTCTCTCTCCTCAATTTTTATACTCTATGCATGTTATATGCTCCAGTTATAAGGTTCTTAAGCACAAGAATAATTTCATTTTTTCCTTGTAACCCTAGTGCTTTGCCTGATGTCTTTCACCTATCGAGCATGTGGTATTTGTTGAATTGAGTTGAATTGAATTTTCAAAAAAGGTGGATTCTTCAAATGAGGAGACAATGAACATGAAATAAATTCCTAGAAAGAATCTAGAATGTGTTATGAAAAGGATGTTTTGTGATAATTTAGAAAGGGAAGCAGCAATCACTTCAAGGCAGTAGGAATTGATCAAGGAAACATCATGCGAAGCTAAATTCATTTCCTGTTTTTTCCAGGGTTATGGGATGAATAAAACAGGATAATAGTATAATTATATTATTCCTGAATTTCAGTACAGTATTTGATAGTCTTTCTGGATATCCTTTTGGACAAGGTGGAGAGACATAGGATGGATGTAGGTAGCTTCATAACTGGTTAAATGATGGGATCTCCATCATGGTGTTTAATGGATCTTGTTTGTCCTTTATTCTCAGAGGACCGATGACATCATAAGGGTGATGTCCTTACTTGGATTTAACTGAGGTAAAACTGTGCAATATCAACCTAGAAGAGGTCTCTAGAGAGTGCCACAAGGGTAGACTTGGTCCCTGGCTTCATTCTGTTAAACATTTGTACCAGTAATTTGGATCAAGGCATAGAGCACATACTTATCAAATTTGCAGATAACACAAACTTTGGTGGAATAGTGAAAATGCCAGATAACAGATCTCAGATCCCCAAAGATATTTACACATCATAATGATGGGTTGACTATAAGAAGATGAAATGAATTTTGGATAAATATAAACTTATCTACTTGGGTTAAAAAAAGTAAACAGTATTAGGAAGAGATATGGCTGTGCAATAGAAAAGTGGAATGTTATCTGGGAGTTTTAGTGAACTCCCGATTTGATCATTTGTAACCATATGACTCCCTCCAAGGGCAGATGTTTTCAGAAGTTCCCACCAAAAAAGTGTTCCCTTTCTCAATTCCCTACAAGAAAAACTTTAGTGAACCTTGTGATTGCCAGAGATAGCCTGAAGATAGGAATACAGTCTTATAAATTTCCCCAACCCTGTTAGTGCTGTGTCCGCCATCACATAGACCATATGCCACTTCAGCATCTTAACTTCCTGAGACACTAAGTTCTCTTTAAACCTTAAAAAATGGGCCATTTCATTTGAGCCACCAAACATAATAACAGTATAGGGAAGAAAAAAAAAACTACGCCACTGCTTAATTTCTTTTTATTAAAATATTTAATTATTTGTTTAGTTAAAGATTTCCCAATCACATGTAAAATTTTTTTAACATTAATTTAAAAATTTTTTTGAATTTCAAATTCCTTCCATCCTTTTTGCCCTTCCTCCATCCCTTGAGAAGGCAAGAAATATGATATTAATTATACATGTGCTCCTGACTGGTTTCATAGGAATCCTCATGGGCACCAGCTTACTTAGAAGTCTGGTTTAAGCAGGCACCTGCTTTGATTTTCTACTTTAAAGAATCATCATAGAGTCATAGATTTGGAGCTCTGGAAGGCACTTTAGAGGTCATCTGGTCCAAAGCTTCTTAAACTGTGGGTCGTGCCTTGTGTGGCTGAACATGGGGGTTGAAAAAATTTTGGCAACAGTCAAAGTTTACATATACCTATTTTAATACACCTATATACCTGGGGTCACATAAACATTTCTTGGGCAAAAGGGGTTGTGAGTAGAAAAATTTAAGAAGCCTTGATCTAGTTCAACCCTTTTCTTTGAAGAGATGAGGAAACTGAATCCCAGAGAGATTAAGTTGAATCCTGATTTGACCCTCTCTCCAGATGTCTCCATCTCCTCATGAGCTTCCTTCTTACCCTGGATAAACATCGATTCTGAGGTTTGCTCTCCTGATGAGTTAATGAGGGGCTAATTACACTTGGCTAACTGTACTTCTAGCCTGACTCCCACTCTGAGCTTCCCAGTCTCCTCATCAGCCATCTTGACTCCATAAGAGTAATGTTCCCATCTCCTCATCCTCTATTAGCATCTCACATTTAGGTGTTGTCTTCCCCCATTAGAATGTAAGTTCCTTGAGGGTAAGGATTATTTTTTCCCCCTTTTTTGTGTTAATACTTAGCACAATACCTGGGAAGGTAGTGAATGCTTAAAAATATTCTCTCTCTTTCACTTTCCTATCAACCATCAATTACCTCTATGTAGCTATCATTAAACTAATAATGAAAGGTCACACAAGTATTGAATGGATGACCTGGGACCTTGGACAAGGTTCTCTTTTTCCCCAACCATGGCAATTAAGTCATTGAAACATTTAGGGACACCCAGATCCTCTTCTCTAAGTTACTGACATTTAAAAATGCTCCTTTACTATTTTTGGTGCCTTACTAATGCAAATTTCCTACATTAGGACTTATTCCCAAATGAGTTCCAGGTTCAGTTTTGGGTCAAATGGAACAAAAGGTTTTGAGTTTCCTTTGTGTGATGAAGGGCAGCAGCTGTTTCCCCTCCCCCCATTTTATATTTTTATACAGTACATGTTGTTAGTTAAAAGCCATCCACCCAAATAGATGCTTTCTTCATTGGCAGGTACCTACCTGCCCATTGTTAAATAGCAGAGAATTGGTTCTATAGTCCTCAAGGATTCTTTTCTCCTCCCCTCTCTGCCCCCCACCCCCACCCCCTTTGCTACTCTCTTGGTCATAATAGCTGTTCTGGGAATCGTTGATGGCCATTAAACTCCAGGTTTTATTTCTTTTTTTATAAGATTTTCATAGGTTGCAAAAATAAAAGTTATGAGCTGAGTGCCCTTTATTTGCTACTCCCCAAGAGAAGGCTGAGATGAAGAAGGAAGATTTGGTGATGGCCAATTGCTGATGGAGCGAACCACAGCTAACCATTGGAGATTGACAAAGGGAATGGGAAAACACTTCTGTGCTTTCTCAGAATTATAGTTTTGTCTTGACTGCCACCCTCTTAGGTTGTCACTTTATGATCTTGGAGGTGATCTGACCTTAAGTTAAGAGGTAGTGTGGACTAAGGTCTTATAAGACCTTTACCTTTACCACTTTACAAAACATTTTCCTTAGAAAGACCCTATGAAGTAGATGAAAACACATATTACTATCCCCATTTTATAGAGGGGAAATCTGGGGTTCAAAGGGATGACCTGTCCCAAGTTCGCACAAGTAGCATCAGAGTTGAGATTCCATTTCAGATGTTCTTTCTTCCCTTTTTGGGGGGAGAGGGGAGGGGGAATGAGGGTTAAGTGATTTACCCAGGGTCACACTTCTAGTTAGTGTCAAGTGTCTGAAGGTGGATTTGAACTCAGGTCTTTCTGAATCCAGGGCTGGTGCTTTATCCACTGCACCACTTAGCTGCCCCCCCCCATGTTTTTTCTTCCATAAAACAATTACCGATGATCTATTTTTAACATTGGCATCACATACCAAGTGATTCCCTCCCCTCAAAAAGCACTGTCTCATGTAACAAAGAAGTACAATTAGGTAAATCAAATGCATACATTAGCCATGTTTGATGATACATCTTGTTTTGTACCTATAGTCCTCCATTTTTCCCCCAGAGATGTGGGAAATGTTTCCCTGTTAGTGTCTTCTGAGGTTAGTCCTCTGATGTCTCAAGGGTTCTTTCCACCACATCACACTGCCTATCCTAGGCTCTTAGGCTGTTATATCTTTACATGAATTGTGTTGTTTTTTCTTTTTGTTTTGTGGGTCAATGAGGGTTAAGTGATTTTCCCAGGGTCACACAGCTAGTTAGTGTCAAGTATCTGAAGCCGTATTTGAACTCAGGTCCTCCTGAATCCAGGGCTGGTGCTTTACCCACTGCACCACCTAGCTGCCCTCTATATGAATTGTTGTAGTTCAGACATAGGGTCTTACATGTGGTAGGCTCTTAAAACAATATTTTGTAAATCGAGTTTCTTATTGAGCTGCATTGCACATGGTAGGGGCCTTAGAGATTATCTAGTCAAAACCTCTGATTTTATGTATGAAGAAACTGAAGCCCACAGAGGTTCAGTCACTTGTCTGAAGTCAAAGAGCAAGGAAGAAGAGCTGGTCTAGAACCTAGGTGTTCTGACCCCCAGCTCTTTATTCATAGCTCTCTTTGTTGTGCCCTTTTAAACCTCACCAGGTCCTGAAAGTTTGGGAGATTAAAGTTTCAAGGACATATTGAAATAGTCTTTACCAAAAAAGCAAAGCTTTGCAAGAAGAATTCTTTTCCTATCATTTTCCTTATGCCCTTTCCCTACTCCAAGGCAGCGTGGAAACTATACCTTTCAACTGCTTTGCAAATCACCTCCCTCTTTCTACCTTCTAGTTCTGTCTCACCGAAGGAGGTGTGACATTGCTTAAGGCAGGTTTTTGTTCTAAGTGGAATTTTGGGGGAACATCAGGGATTTATGAGGGAAAAGAAAAAAATGTTAAGAGATATAGATATCAATTAACTTTGACATTGATTGCTGGGTGACTGGGTAGGCACTGTTCTTTAGTAAAAGGGAAATGAGACTATCAGAGATTAAATATTACCGATGCTGATAGCAGATGAAGATTTAGATAGATTTAAAGCAGGAAGAGACCTCAGATGCCAACTCTCAATTATTTACAAATGAGGAAACTGAGTCCTAAAATAGCTACATAACTTGACCAAGGTTATAGAAGTAGTAGTAGACAAAGTGAAGATTTGAACTCAGGCCTTCTGACTCTTCAGGCCTTCAGCATATGTACTAACTAGTGATATGACTTAGACTACCAAACCCCAGAGAGGTCAAAGAAAGAGGAAAAGGACTCACATGTGCAAGAATATTTATAGTAGCCCTTTTTGGGGTAGCCAAAACCTGAAAACTAAAGGAGTGCCAATTGAAGAATGCCTAAAGAAATTATAGTATATAAATGTATAGTTAGCACCATGAGAAATGGACAGTTTTAGAGAAAACTAGGAAAACTTTTGTGGACTGATGCAGAGAGAAGTATGTAGAACCAGAAGAACAATTTATATACTACAACAATACTATAAAGGGGAAAAAAATTGTAAGGCTTGAGAATTTTGATCAATGCAATGACAACTGTGTTTCCAGAGAATTGTAGATGAAGCACACTGCTCACCTTCTGATAGAGAGGAGATGGGATTAAGGACCAAAATGAATCATGTGTCTTTGGACATGGCCACTATGGCAATTTGCTTTGCCTGATTATGCATATAAGTTATTAGGATTTTCTTTTTCCTTTTTGTTCAACTGGAAGGGGGAGGGATAGAAAACTGTTAATTGAAAAAAAATTGAAAATTAAATGAATTTAAAAAGTAACTTCACATTAAAAAATAAACTCATAATAAATGTGCATTCCTTTATATCATGCTACCACCTTAAATGCTTCTCAGACTGAAATATTAATTTCTTGCCACCATTTTTTTTATTAAAAATATCAGGGGGAATGATATGCATGAGTATTGTAGAGAGAGTGGGAAATTTGTAGATCAGAGGATTAGAGAAAGTTTACTTTGGCGGAACTTTAAATATTGTAGATTTTGATATGTATCCAAAGACATTCATAACTATGCACAACATATTTTCACTAAATTCCTCCTCTCATGCTCTACTGTAAGATGATAATAACATTGATCTCTTGAGAATTATTCCAGAAAAGCTGAAGCTTTACCCAGGGGAAAAGACTTTCAGAATGGTCCTTGTGATGGATTTGTGACCGGGCTATCTAACTATATAGAAAGTCTCATTGCAAAAGGGCTGAACCCCAGGTCATAGATTGTCTCAGCTCCAGCAAGACATGAAAACCAGTCAGTAGGTCATTAAACATTTATTAAGCACCTACTGTGTGCCAGGCACCCCACTAAGCATTGGGGATACAAAAAGAGGCAAAAGACAGTCCCTGAGCTCAAGGAGTTTGCAATCTAATGGACCAGGTTGTCAGGCATGTAGGGGCTGGAATCTGTTGTGAAGTGAGTATCAACATCAACGAGAAACGTTTTAGTCAGTACCTATACCTCTGAGTATATGGAGGGATTCTAATCATACAGAGATCCCCTGTGATCATAAGTCTTGTTCTGGCTAATGAGAAAGGCAGGAGCCGAGCACAGGGAAGGGAAAAGTAAGAATTGGAGAATTCAGATAAAAAAAAAAGTTGAGCCTGAAGTTTCTGTGCTCTACAGATGTGGGAGCAAACGTGCAAAGTCATTGGGTTTAGATTACTGTCTCTGGCTCCGTTTGATCCTTTACACAAACGGGACATATGTCAAAGCTGGGGCTGGGCATGTTTGTCAGGCTTCCCCCAGCTGTGTTGTTGCAAATGTCTGCAAACTCTGTCTGCACCAGTTCCTTCTGCGATGTTTTCATCCCAGGGTCTGTGGCTCAGAGTGGGCCCAAGGCCATGCTCTTTGACATGTGAACTGTTTGTTTCGTCTGGTGCCTGAGGCGTCAGAAGAGAAAGCCCCCAGAGCTTGTCCAGTAGCATCTGTAGCAAAAGATCTAGTATTCCACACTGTCTTTTGTCTCCTCCTCTTCCCTTTCTTCTCCTTGAACCCTCTCTCCCTCTTCTTGTCCTCTTCCCCCTCCTCCATCTTTTTCTCCTCCTCCCCCTCCTGCCTTTCTTTTCCTTTTCCCTCTTCTTCTCCTTCCTCTCCATCTCCTCCTTCCTTTCCCCTTCTTCCCTCTTTTTCCCTCCCCTCCTAACCTTACCTTTCCCCTTCTTTGCCCCCCTCTTTTCCCTCAACTTCACCTTCCTCCTTCATCCCTTCCTCTATTCTTTCATTTCATCCCCTCTTCTTTATTTTGCCTTGCTCTCCATTTCCCCCTTACCTTCCTCCTCTTCCTCTTCTTTGTAGGGAGGACTCCTTCATTCTAGCACCCTCAAGCTACTGATCTTAACTAGAAAGAGATTTCTTGTACTCTGGCTGGAAAATCTCCTCTTAGGAACTGTGATGTTTAAAATCTAAATTGTGGTCGCCTTAAATTAGAAGCTTCAGCACCAGTCTTTGGGCATTAAATATTTATTAAAGCATATAGGTATTCACATGGAGTTCAGAAAGTTAAGAAAAGCCCTACCTAGCCTAGAGTTCCAGACTAGTTGGGTTCTTCCTCAAGTCCTCCACCATGAGCCTGCTTCAATCAGGAACCCCCAGCAAGCTGACTGTGGAAGCTTTTTATAGGTCTGGAACAGAGGTGGTCCTTACACACTGCTTCAAGCTAATTGGTTGGCGTCATCCAAATCCATTGGTTTTGAAGATGTTCTTAAGTTGAGTTCACATTCTAGCTTCTGAGAACAATACCTTCTTAAGGGATAGCCAAGTGTGATTACAATCCAGTTAACTTGAAGTAGGCTAATCAGCAGTCAATCACTCTCACTTGATTCAATCAGTCTAGATTAATCTCCAGGTGGGTCTTTGAGTATCTGCTAAATCCCATTATTTTATCACAGAACAAGATAAGAGATTTTAGGGCAAAGAAATTAATAATAGCGAACAGGATTCATTTTTAGTCAACACTACTGGAATGTATTCTCTTGAGAGGCTATTGGTTCTAAACTTGAGGAGATGAATTGATTAATGATAGTTTTCTTCATTGATAAACTTCTGTGTGTGTGTGTGTGTGTGTGTGTGTGTGTATGTGTTTGATATTTGAGAACCACAGTTGGGTCCAGCTGGCTAGGATGCTGTGTCCTTTCCTTTCCCCACTAAAGGACCTTTCTCAGCTGTGGACCCAAGCACACTCTCTGGACCTTGTTCAGGCCTGGGGAAGCCTGGCCTCTAATGAGAATGGGGACTGATCTCCCCCTTGCTCACAGTCTTTAACTTGGCAACCTGGATACAAATTCCTTCAAGTTTAGGTTTTAGCTTTTGTTTAGAGCCTCCCCCCAAAAAGGGGGGGGTAGAGAGATATTCAATGTATAATATAAATTGAGTATAAGACAGGTATTTATTTCCTACACATAAAGGAAATGCTAACAGATAAAAGTACATATTGATAAGACAACTTAAAAAAGGATTCAGTAACTTAACTTACAACTACTATCAGTCATCTCGGAAGGTTGATACTTAAACTTTATCAGAATATAAAGAAGTTCGAGGTACTTCTGATTAGGCATTTTCCATTTCACCTTGCCTCTGCACTGTCAAAATAACTGTCTACATCTTCTGGTAAAATGAGCCAGGCTTGTGAGTTGACCTACAAAGGAGGATTTATCACTATTTACTATGTGGGTCCCCTTTATTAATTCTTTATAGGTGATTATACAAATATTCCTCCTTATCTAACATGCCATATAACTTACATGTAAGTGAGAATTTACATGAGAGGCACTGCCATCTCCCTCTCAAATCCTAATATATAACTCACATCTATTTATCCCTTATTATATGAGAAAAACATTGAGTAACTCTAAAGCCCTATATAATAGCAATGTTATTATTTCTAAAAGTTTGCATCAATCCCCAAAGTTTGATAAAAGCAAACCAAAAAGGTCCCATAGACATGTCTAGGGGATTTTGATTCACTTAAGTTTGTTACTCTCTTTGCTTAAAAGTTCTCCTGCTTATCAACTTGAATTGGCTTTAGAGTAGTATGGAAACATATTTCCAATGTATTTGTGATGGTGGGTGGAAAATCAACACCTATGCCACCTTCCAGTGAAATGGGAAGGGTCTCTGTCTCTCACTTTTGACCTAGACCCAAACATTCCACAAATCTATAACTCTGTTGCTAGTCTTAATCATGTAAAAAAAGATGAACAGAAATAAGATTTATTTCATAAAAGAGGAGATAGTCATGAAAGTACAGAGAGCAAAATAGGGAGGGGTACAGTTTGTTGGAGAGTGACAACAGGAACCAGCTTTTCCTGTTTTAGACTCCTTCCTGCAGTGGGAAGGAAGAAGAAGCAAAACTTTGAGTAGTTCCTCAGTTAATGAGAGTTGCTTCCTTCCTCAACTTGGAGGCAGGGGAGAAGAAAATTGTCACTGAGGGGATGTCTGGGTTAGTTTACCAACCATCACCCATACCAATACAGAAACAATGGCTGCAACAGCAGCAGTTCCCTGCAGTCTCTCAAAAAGGGAAAGCTGGGAAGCAAAATGCCTGGACATCTCAGTGTTTACCTTCATGATCCCAAGATGGTGGGTGTTCTCTCAGTCCATGAAGTCTGTACTTCAGTCTCCTCTCTATCCAGCTTCTTTCTCCCAGAAATCTTTACAAAACTCTTCCCAGAAGTCTAGTTTCTAAATTGTCTTTAACTGGTGGACTTTTGGATTGCTGTCTTCCTGAGCATCTCATTTCTTTGACAATACAAGGTGACATTCACACACAAAAAATTGGTGAGGTGGGCAGAGCCAAGTATTGGGACAAGTACTATGATTCCATCGGTACAAGGAAATCCCAGGTGAGGAAACCACCTTTATCAACATAGGTAGTTGCAATTGTAGTCTTAGAGAATTGCCTAAATTAGAGCATGGATGATTTAAGTGACTCAGTATCTGTCAGGGGCAGAATTTGAACCCATATCCTCCTGTCTTCAAGGCTTGCTCTCTGTACTGTTCTTGAAATGCAATTATTATTAAACTAATTTTATAGATGAGGAAACTAGAAAAATGTCCATGGACTAAGCGTATAGTAATTAAACAAATTTTCCAAGATCATATGGTAAGTGCCCAAGCTGAAACTCAAACCCAGCTCTCAATAATCCAAGTATGGCACTTTTTCAAATAGACCTCTTACTGATAAGTCTCTCAGTAAGAAGAAAATATTACTATTATTAATCTTTTTTTTGGTGAAAACTTCCAAAATTTCCATTTATGTAGGATGATTTAGGTTCATGGTGGGGAAGGGATGGACAAGACCATCTCTTAAATTCCTTCAAGCCCCATGATGCTCTAATTCTATGGTTAGGTTGTTGACAATTTTCCCCAAGCTTTTGCCCCTAGCCTCGGGTAGCCTGTGGTAGGTCCTGTGTTGGGATAATCACACACTTGTTATTGTCACTGGGGCTTATGGCATTTGGGCCAGCTCATATCCTCTTTCACTAGATTGTTTTGCTTTTCAGCTTGTGAGCTAATGCTTGTTGAATTAGAGAAGAGTCTTGATTTTCATGGAACGTATGTTAATCTTCCCCAAGTTTGTTGACTATACTTTCTACATAGTTGTCAGATGTCAAAAGGTCAAGATGTCAAGAGTTCAGTTGGTGGCTGTCTTTGTTTTTTCCTAGAGGATATCCGGCAAGTCATTGCTTAATGGGTACATTCTTGAGGATTGTAGGAGGTAACATTATTTGGAGATAAATGACTATAGGCCTCTTGTTAATTGTATGAATGGGATATTTTAGTCCATGTATAGGAAGCCCCAGAGGTATAACTAGGGCTTTTCTTTTTTTCACCTGAGGCAAAAACAATTGGTGACTCAGCTTCCGCCTTTTCTCTCTTCCTTCAAATTTCCACTAGACCCTGTTCCCTTGTTCTGTTTCAGGGTCCACCTTCCCCCTTGACGCCTGTAGTGATAGAGGCTGATGAAATTCACCAGGGTATAGCCTGTCCTTCCTTTTTTCTTTGCACCTCTTTTGCCCCAAGATTTTGCTATTGTACCTCTCTTTGGGCATGACCTCTCTTCTAACCTACAGAAGTACAAGATGGCAGAAGACTGTTCAAAGGCTCAAAGATGGTAGAAGAAACTTGCCCTCTCCTCCTCCCTCTTTCCTTGTCCTGAAGAACTCTTTGAATGTTGGTATGCCAGCTACCTCACTCCATCAACCCTAATTGAAAACAGATTCTAGCCTGATTGACACTAACACCGTTTAGGCCTCAAAATGAAGACTTGGGATTTTTCACATTCCAAACCAGTCATCTTGCATCTGCCCTGCCAGTAGTTGTGATCTCTGTGCTGCTGGACCTCGCCACCCGCTCTGTTCCTAAATCCTTGGGACCATATTGCATTCTCTCTGGATAACTTTAATCTCTCCTATTCTCTAATTTCTGCCTGGGAACCTTCACTCTCTTGATTAGTGAGTATATCCCATGGCCCTGGATATCTAGTTAACTCCAGCCATATCTAGTTAATTCATGCTCTACTCTGGTTATCTTCTTGGAATCTTCAATAGTGTTGCATCCTTTCTGAGAGTTCTCTGTTTTTTAGCTCTAGAACCGTAATCAAACCAGTACTATCATTGCTAGCAGAATAAATATGCCAATTAATTCCTTTATCATTCTAGTCACCAACCCTGTGACTTCCCAAACCTAAATGCCTTTTCCTGCCATTACTCTTCTATAAGTGTTATCTCTCCTTATACAAATGTAATCTCTTTGAGGATAGGGACATCTTGTTTTTGTACTTGTATTTCTAGCTCCTACCTTAGTAAGTGCTTAATACATATTCATTCATTCATTCATTCATTCATTCATTCATTCATTCATTCATTCATTCAAGGATGGATGTAAATGTTATGTAAAATGAGCTGATGCAGGAATTACTTGGGCAAGTTACTGAGTTACAAGTTTTGGCCAGGAAAAACAAAGCCTCAATGATCTCTTGTAGTGAAAATGACTGGATTCTCTTTTTCTGATTGCTGTAATGATAATAGTATCAGCTCTCATTAGAGTCCTACCAAACACCTTCCTTACAGCAACCCTGTGAGATAAATAACAGAAGTATTATTATGCCCATTTTCTCCAAGAGGAAATGGAAGCTGAAAGAGGTCAGATGACTTACTTCTTCTCCCTCCAAGTTCCACATTGGAAGGAATTATATCCATTTCTAAGAGAAAGGAAAAGGCTAACATTTATTATTTTTGAGAAAGACATGGGATAGAAAAGTTCACATTTGCTTGTTTTGTTGGAGTCATTATTTTAATGTCTCTGTCTCTTTGTGTGCCTATGTTTGTCTTTCTACCTCCTTGTCTCTGTCTCTCTTCTCTTTGTCTCTTTCTCTGTCTCTTTGTCTTTGTGTGTATCTTTTCTCTTTTTCACCGGGTCTCTTTGTCTCTGTCTCTATTTCCTTGTCTCATCTCTGTATCTCTGTCTCCATCTCTTTCTATCTCTGTCTGTCTCTTCTCCTTTCCCTTCACCCCATCCCCCTATACACACATTCATTAATTTTTCTCCTTTATGGCCCCCCCCCCAGAGCCAACTTCCCCGGGGCTTTTTTTTTTTTTAAGAGGCCAGCTAGGGGAAAACCAGGAGTCACTCCAGAAAACTCAAGCTTGTGCGTACTTTGCACCTGACTCTGTGGTATCTGTAGCCTTGAAGCAGAGCTCATTTGGGGAGACAAGCTGATATGCTGCTGGGGGGATGCATCTGAAGATAGGAGAGCCTGGGGATATCCTCAATCTCCCAGCAGCCCACCAGCATAGATGGAACATGACTCAGGTTGGGTAGAGGAGGGCAGGCCTCAAACATGCCCAGCTCCTAAGCTCCATGCTACACTGGGCTTGTCTAGCATTCCATCTGTGTGTCCAGGTACTTACTTTGGCTTAAATTGAGACTTCTAGTTTGTTTTTCTGCCTTGTAGAGAAATAGCAGATTGTCTCATGAGCATTCTTTTTTTTTTTGTTTTTTTAGGGTAATGAGGGTTAAGTGACTTGCCCAGGGTCACACAGCTAATGCCAAGTGTCTGAGGCTGGATTTGAACTCAGGTCCTCCTGAATCCAAGGCCAGTGCTTTATCCACTGCGCCACCTAGCTGCCCCCTCATGAGCATTCTTTATTGTGTCCCAATGTTTTGCTAGGTACTGTACATAATTAGGCTAAAAGACAGAGTCCTTGACTTCAAAGGATTCCAGTTTAGTTAACAGCATACACAGGCCGGGCATACATTAAATATTTTCTTCACCCCAATGTAAAGGAATGGGGAAGGAGTTTACAGGCCTGGAAGGATGAAGCAGTAGAGCAAGCCCTGGATTTAGAGTCTGAAGAACTGGGTTCTAATTCCAGCTCTTTCATTTACTGACTGTGTAACCTTGGGCAAGTCACCTAGACTCTTTGAGCCTTGGTTTCCTCAGCTGTAGAATGAAAAGTTAGATTGTGGAGACAGTATGGTACAGGGAAAAGAAAGACTTAATTCTATACTCAGAGAATCTGGGTCCAAATCTGCCTTGAGATGTTTATCACCTAAGTGACTTTGGGCAAGTCACTGAACGTCCTTGGTCTTCAGTTTCCTCATCTGCAAAATGGCCCAGTAGGTCACTTCTTTTTTTTTTTTTTTTGTGAGGCAATGGGGGTTAAGTGACTTGCCCAGGGTCACACAGCTAGTAAGTGTCAAGTGTCTGAGGCCGGATTTGAACTCAGGGACTCCTGAATCCAGGGCCAGTGCTTTATCCACTGCACCACCTAGCTGCCCCCAGTAGGTCACTTCTAACTCTAGATGTCTGTTTCCATGAATCTGGGTTCAAATTCTGTCTATGCCACTTACTACCTGTGTTGGGTAAGTCACTTGGCCTAAGTCACCCTGGACCCAAGTTTCCTCATCTGCAAAAAAAGAAAGAGAGACTGGAGGGGATTTGAAATCCCTTTCAGCTCTCAATCTATGATATTAGTAATACAGTCACTTCACTTTGTTTTCTCAAGGGTAAAATGAGAGATTTAGAGTTGATCAGTGATGTCAGCAACAAACAGAAACAGGCTATTAAACTATGCCAAAGGACCCCTGTGGGCAAATATTGACTGAGAAAACCACATATGAACATTATCTATGTTCTATTGTATTTTTATTTCTTTTATTAAATATTTCCCAATTACATTCTAATCTAATTCAGCAGCACTCAGGAGGGTTAAGGGCTGTAGTGGGGCCAGTGTGTTCGATAACCCTGGATTAAATGATCTTCAAGGGTTCTTCCTAAATACATTATACTAAATACTTTACAGTATTATAACTGATATCATCTTTATTATTATTGTAATGGGCTCAAAGAGGTGAGTCTCCCTCTCTGCCAACTCTGGGTCACTTCTGATGGCTTATATGTATTGGCTCATTGCTGTAGAATTTGGTGCTCTGAGATGATGCAGCATTTCCCCTACCCTTCCCCATGGGACTGAGGGACCAATCAGGGTTTGCCTCTTCATCCCAAATGTCCCAGCCTTTTGGCACTGAGCCAGAGCATGCTCTGGTCCACTGGAAGTGTCCCAGGGTCTTACAGGTGTGTTTGGGGAATTCACTCATTTGTCCCGATCATACTATTACTCAAGGGTTTTTTTTTTTTTTTTGGTCCTTTTGGGAATATCTTTTCAGGCTTCAGAAAGAAGCCTGCTTCTGGAGAGGAGGGGAATGGGAGGAAGAGCAAAAAGGGAGGCTGAAGA
This sequence comes from Dromiciops gliroides, assembly GCF_019393635.1. NCBI lineage: Eukaryota > Metazoa > Chordata > Mammalia > Microbiotheria > Microbiotheriidae > Dromiciops > Dromiciops gliroides. Next base: position 177,329,486 of record NC_057861.1, on the reverse strand, counting down.
GAGAGACACACAGACATCATCTTACTTCATAATAGGCACCTAGTGTTAATTTGAGCTGCTCCCAGGGTGAAGTTGACTATGGTGTGTGGTGAAATGTCAGAGAAGAATAAGCCTGAAAATCTGCCCTATTTCCATTCTTTCTTCTGGTTCATTCTCTCCCCAGTTTTCCTGTGCCAGGCCCCTTTGAGAAAGACAGTCCAGTCCAGTCCTCTGGGAATTAGGCCTGGTGGTGCTGTAAACAGGCCCAGCTTCATTGAAATGATAACACTGACACAGGCCATTAAAATGAAGAAAGAAAGGAGGAAAGAAAGAAAGAAAAGCAAGCAAACAGACTCCATGGAACAGGCTTTCAGGATTTGCACAGGGGCTGGTCACCTGACTCCTCTTGGCTGTAATAGGAGTCATGCCGTTTAAAAACCCTGAATCCTGATTTGAAAATTTACCCCACGCAGTGATTGATAATAGAAGCTTTCAGGGGAAAAAGGAAAAAAAAAACAGCTAGAAAGAGAGAGAGAGAGAGACAGAGACAGAGAGAGACAGAGACAGAGACAGAGAGAAAGACAGAGACAGAGAGACAGAGACAGAGACACAGAGAGACAGAAAGACAGAGAGACAGAGACACAGAGATAGAGACAGAGACACACAGAGAGAGACAGAGAGAGAGAGGAAAAGAGAGAGACAGAGACAGAGAGAGACAGTGACAGAGAGAAAGGGAAGAGGAGAGACACAGAAAGAGACAAAGAGACAGAGAGGTAAAGGAAGACTAGAGAGGGGACAGAGGGAGAGAGGAGATAGAGAAAGAGACAGAGAGAGAGAAGAAGAGGAGGAGAGGGAAGGAAGGGGGACAGTGAAGCAAGAGAGAAAGAGGGAGGAAGTCAAGAGACAGGAGACAGAGAGACAAAGAGAAACAGATACACAGAGAAATAGGAGAGACACAGAGACACAAAGACAGATTGGAAAGAATCTTGAAATATTTTGAAAAGAAAAAACCATATGCTTTCAAAAATATTCAGTTGCATTTAAATACAACCATTTTTATTCTTACATATTTGTATTCTTTCAAAAAATTTCTTTTGGTCCATCCTTGTGAAAATTATGGAAATGGAAATTATAGGTAAGGGAATTCCCTCTATCACTACAGATTAGCACTTTACAATTTATTGTCCTAGAGAAAGTTACTAAGACTCACTGAGAAATTAAATGATTTGACCAGGCCCACACAGCTATGTGTCAGAAGCAGAATTTGAACCCAGCTCTTTCCAACTCTGAGACTAAGTCTCTATCCTGTGACTGTGGTCATGTTGCCTCTCATTCTTTCAATAATTCTCAAAGTTTAATGCAAATCATCATGATTTCTGTGTCTCATATTGTTCAATTTCACAGGCAGATCACAGAACTTTTAAGTAAAGAATGGTCCTCAGAAGACATCTAAGAAAGGTCTCTGTTTTGTTTTGTTTTGGTTTTGCAGGGCAATGAGGGTTAAGTGACTTGCCCAGAGTCACACAGCTAGTAAGTGCCAAGTGTCTGAGGCTGGATTTGAAGTCAGGTCCTCCTGAAACCAGGGCCAGTGCTTTATCCACTGCATCACCTAGCTGCCCCATAGACTTTTTTTTAATGAAAAAGATTAGTAAGAAGAAAAAACCCTGTAAAACCTATTGACACCTAGTTGCCCCTACTCTCTGCTGTTATTGAGTCACATCTAACTCTTCATGACCCAGCATGCCCCCGGGATTTTCTTGGCAAAGATACTGGAGTGTTTTGTCATTTTCTTCTTCAGTGGATTAAGGCAAACAGAGATTAAGCGAGGTTACATGGTAAGTAAGTGTCTGAGGTTAGATTTGAACTCAGGTCTTCCTGCCTCTAGGCCCATCACTTTATCCAATGAACCTCAAGAAAGTTCATACCTGGAAGAAATCCTTAATATAATATACCTGGCACCTCAATTTGACTTAATAAGCACTTTTAGAAAACATCTGATGGGTGCCAGGCACAGTGGCAGGCCACTAAGGAGGCAAACACAAAAATAAGATAGTTCCTGTCTTGGAGGAGCTTGCATTTTATTGGATAATAGATTTATGAGACAGGTCTAGGCAATCTACCTATAATTTAGTAGAGAAGGCCTATACAAGTGAAGTGAGTGACAGTGAAGATCATGCAGCTAGTGTGAGGCAAAGGTAGAATTTGAAGACTGGTATTTCCCACTTTCCAGGCCCAGTATTTTAGTCCCTAAAACATGTGACTTATCTTCCATTACCCTACTCCAGTGCAGACCCTCATCACCTCACCTCTGGACTGTTGCACATCATAGCCTGTCGGTGGGTCAGTCTATTTCACATTGCTCTTCATTCTAATCCATCCTCCATTCAGCTACTAAAGGAATTTTCCTACAATGCAGGTCCCATCATGTCACCCCCTACTCAATAAAATCCAAAATAGCAAAATGCTGTTTGGCATTCAGAGCCCTTCATAACCCAGCCCCCTCCCACCTTTTCTGTCTTCTTACCCCTCACTCTCTGATGTGTACTTTCAATCCAGTGACACTGGCCTCCTGCCTGGTCCATGAAGAAAACCCTCCATCACTTAACTCTTTCTCTGGCTGTTTCCTGAAATGTTTTCTCTCTTTAACTCTGCTTACTGAATTCCCTGGCTTTCTTTAAGTCCCCACTAAAACCCCATCTTTTACTGAAAGCTTTCCTTAACCCCTCTTTTTTTTCTTTGTTTTTCTTTCTTTTGTGTGTGTGTGTGGGGCAATGAGGGTTAAGTGACTTGCCCAGGGTCACACAGCTAATAAATGTCAAGTGTCTGAGGCTGTATTTGAACTCAGGTCCTCCTGAATCCAGGGCCAGTGCTTTATCCACTGCACCACCTGGCTGCCCTCTCCACCCCTCTTAATTCCAGTGCCTCCCCTCTGTTAATGATGTCCTATTTATACTGTATAAAGCTTGCTTTGGTATATATTTATATGTTTGTATGTTCTCCTTTTCATTAGATCGTAAGCTCCTTGAAGGCAGGGACTGTCTTTTGTCTCTTCTTGCATCCATAAGTGCTTAGCACAGTGCCTGATGCACAGTAGTCACCTAATAAATATTGATTGATTGATTATATAGGAGACTATATAAAATCTAAACTCTAATTTCCTCAATAGTGACCTAATAGGGCAGCTAGGTGGTGCAATGGATAGAGCACCGGCCCTGGAGTCAGGAGTACCTGAGTTCAAATCCGGCCTCAGACACTTAACACTTACTAGCTGTGTGACCCTGGGCAAGTCACTTAACCCCAATTGCCTCACTAAAAAAAAAAAATAAATAAAAATAGTGACCTAATGCCTTTTGGGGCCATTTTGCCGAGTGATTTATAAATTAAAAAAAAAAAAGAAAACTATTGTTGGACCAATGACATAGGTATGTAGTGCAGTAAAATAATTTGCCCAGTACCGGTCAGAAAAAGAAGGGAGAGCTGATATTGTAACTGCAGAGCTTTTGAGTCTATTTTATATCAATAGTTTACTGTCTTAGTGACTGGGTTGTTGCTAGTGAAAAATGATGGATTAATGAGTGAACAAAAAGCCAGGCCTTCTGGAACTTTTACACTAGTGAATGCCTGGTTTCCATGTGCTGCTGTTGCCACTACAGTTACCAGTGCTGATCCCATTATTGCTTCTTTATTCAACCCCCAGGCTGAGGAATTTGGAGCTGTGGACAAGGGACCTCTGGTAAATGGGAAAGACCAAGATGAAGAGAGGATACATGCTTTGAAGAGTCATAAAATGGAATTCTGTATCTTAGGAAATGATTCCTCCATTAAGAGCCTATTCCCAAGCCTTACGTAGTGTGGAGGTAAAACTGGGTTCTTGAAGGGTATGCCAGCAGAATACAGACCCTGGCAGGCCCTGATAAGCTGAAAAGCCTTCCAAGACTAAATGATAGATTGTTTGTTTGGAGTCTGAGAAGCAATTAGAATTGTAACTAGGGTGGGGTGACTGGAGCTCTGCCCAAAGGTGATGAATTTAGAGGGCTGTAGCAATTCTCAGTCCATCAGCAGGTAAAGAAATAGAGTTTAGGGCCTAGGGGGAAAGAAAAATGGCTTGGAAAGGGAAACTATAATTTGGTAGGCTCAAGTGAGCTTCTCTTCTGCTCCCGCCACCCCCCCCCCCCAGACTTTTAGGCAGATAGCTAGAGAGGTAGAACATTTCTCATGTGGCAGTCATTCTGCTGGGCAGCTAGGTGGCACAGTGAATAGAGTGCTGGGCCTGGTGTCAGGAAAACTCATCTTCTTGAGTTCGAATCTAGCTCAGATACTAACTAGCTGGTGACCCAAGGCAAATCGTTTAATCCTGTTTGCCTCAGTTTCCTTACCTGTAAAATGAGCTAGAAAAGGAAATGGCAAACTCTTCTAGTCTTTGCCAAGAAAACTTCAAACAGGGTCATGAGGAGTCAGAAATGACTAAATAACTCAACTAAGCTTTCCAGATACAAATATAAGTATGATAGTACTTGACCTCAGGAAGTTTATATTCAAATGGGAGGGGTTGGGAGAGTGGAAGACAACACCTATAAAGGAGCCAGAAATGGGGATGTTGACAGGGGTCTAGAGAGGGCTAGGAGGTGGTATGGAGATCTGATTCCAAGGCAAGATTATAAGTGAACACTCATCTATGATTAGCATTTGGGGTCTGCAGGCCAAAGGCTAAGACTCCCATGAGAGAGGAGGTGGAATTGATGGTTAGAGGCAGAGGTGCCCAGCTCTGGTGGTCTCCTCAGAAGCCCCATGCTGGTATCTCAGGATCTCTATCTCTCCTCCAGAGGGTAGTACCCTGCCTCCCATTACATTGAGGGCATGCTTTGTGCCACTTGCCCAGGGAAAAATTTGTGGTACTTGCCCCAAATGTAAAAATCCCTTTTATAGCTCTGGAACCAGCCTGGCTAAGTTTATCACCAGGAGGTTGGCCAGAAAAGGGTGAATTTTTTCAGTGATAGTAACTCACAATGACCATGTTTGAAGCCAGAGAAGCCTTGTAATCTCCATCAGTGATGGAAGTATGTGTCTGATGGAATCACTGATCCTCAGACTATGAGAAGATTCCTATCCAATTGGAGACTTTGGAATCATGGCCTGTTAGAGCTGAAAGGGGCCTTAGATTGTCTCAGTCTAGTTCAACCCTCTCACTTACGGATGAAGAAACAGAGACCAGGAGAGATAAAGACCTCTGCCTAAGGTCACCCAGCAAGTTAGTGACAGAATTAGGACTAGAACCAAATTCTCTTAACTCTTAGTCCTTCTTTCCTTCCAGAGACCATGTTGCTTACAGAGGCAATATAGGTCAATTCAATTTTTCTTTTCTTTTCTTTTCTTTTCTTTTTTTCTTTTCTTTTCTTTTCTTTTCTTTTCTTTTCTTTTCTTTTCTTTTCTTTTCTTTTCTTTTCTTTTCTTTTCTTTTCTTTTCTTTTCTTTTCTTTTCTTTTCTTTTCTTTCTTTTTTGGTCAATGTGAAGTGGTGGGAAAAAGTGTAGAAAAATCCAACATTAGAAGACCTGATGAACTAATTGATTGGTATTACTGGAAAAGAGTACTTGTATACAGTGTCTCCTGAAATATTAAAAGGAAAGCGTTTCCAGTCCTGGCTTCCAGTTAGGGGGAGCTGGAGCCAGCTCAAAGAGCTTGTGAGAGCCAGTTGTTAAATTTTCAGTGTGAGCATTTACACCTTGGGAATCTGTAAAGCTAACTATAAATCAAGGCTTGATTTTAGTTTGGTTAATTGTCCAGACTTAAGAAAGTGATGGAGAAAGTGATCATAATGCAGTTTACATTTAAAAGTGTGTCCTGAGCACATTCTCTGCCCCGCTCCCCAGAGCAGGTTGTTCAATGTTTACCAGCATACCACTGGTTCCAAGCTTTTGGACAGAAGAGTAGCTAGAGTAGAAGTAGGTGGGGCTGTGAATAGAGCACATGGCTCAGAGTCAAGAGGACCTGAGTTCATGTTGTGCCTCAGACACTTACTAGCTGTGTAACCCTGGGTAAGTCCCACTGCACCTCCATCACCTCATCTATAAAATGGTCTCAATGGCCTCTGAGGACTTTCTAGCTCTGAATCTATGATCTCGTCATCCCTAGATTATCACAAATTGATGGGAAAAAATCCTTAAGAACACTGAATGCCCTTTGTACTCATTCTGTATTTCCAAGAAGCTTCCTCATCTGGGTTTCTGGTTTCTTGATGGGTCTAGCCACATTACCCACTGTAGTGACCTCTCCAAGGAAACACATGACCTTATACACAGATTGATCTTGATTTAGGGGTCCGGAATGCCACAGAACCTCATATAACACTGTTGTTAATTTTGTAGCAAGCAGCTCTTTATGGATAAAAAATGATTAATGTATGTTTGCTTAAAGTAAAGTGAGTGATAAATGTAGAAAATGGGGTCACGTTCCCATCCGTGACAAAGTGCTATATTATTATGAAGCAGGCACCCGTCAGGTTGAATAGCACAGAGGGGCTTATTGTGATACTGTGTATGGCTTATAGAAATCATGCAAAGGCCATATTGAGGCCCCCGTACCTTGGTTTTGCATGAGGTTCCTGTTTAGATATGCAACAAGCCCCTTACATCAGTTACAATATTTGAGAGTTTGTAAATGTTCCTGAAATATACTGCTATGAGCTTTTGTTTCTTTTATTCTTCTTCTTCCACTCTTAATTAATTATGTGCATGTTGTTGTCCTCAATAGAATATAAGGTCCTTGAGCTTAGATACATAGGTTGATAAATAGATGGATAGATAGACAGATAGATACATACATACACACATAAATACATAGATATTTAGGCTGATAAATAGTTGGAGAGATAGGTAGGTAGATAGATAGATGATAGATAAAAAGATGACAGATAGATAGATAGATATAGTTAGATAGATAGGAAGGTAGATAGATGACAGATAAATAGATGATAGACAGACAGATAGATAGATATAGATAGATAGATGATAGGTAGATAGATAGAGATAGATGATAGATAGGTAGGTAGATAGATAAATAGATGATAGATAGATAGAGATAGATGATAGATTGATAGGTAGATAGAGATAGATAGATAGATAGATAGATAGATAGATAGATAGATAGATAGATAGATAGATGATAGGTAGGTCTTACCAAGTAATTTCTTGGGGAGAGGATATTAGGGAAGATGAGATCAGAATAGGCTTCTTATAGGAGATGCCACTTGAGTTAAGCTTTCAAGGAAGGTAGAGATTCTATGAGTTGGGTTTAATAGTTCTTGAACTCTAGTTTCTTCTGTGTCTGAAAATCCTTCCATTGCCCCCTTTTACTTCACTAATTTTTTTCTTTTGGTCTTATACATTATCCACCTCGATCCATGATCTAAGGATGAATAGACAGGTTCATCTGAGGTGAGATGAGTTACTGTACAATTAAAGGTCATCTGAGCTCGAAAAATAAATGTAGACAATAAATGAAAACAATATCATGGCTCATAAACCTTGAATATGTAAGGTTCTCCTATGTCTCCTACAACAATTAGTAAATTGGCATTTTAGTACCCATCTGTCTCATTTGAGTTGGGATGGTGTGAGCCAGTCTTTGGTGGGGTCAGTGATTGGGTGAGCTGACTACTGAGGTTCTGTGGGCCCAGGAGCCCAGGTTCAGGGCAGGTGGTGATCACTTGGGGATGTAGCGAACCTCAAAACCTAACCTAAACAGCTTACCAGCCTGATGGTGATGGTGATGATGATAACAAATAGAAAAATAGCTAACATTTATATAGTGCTTTGAGGTTTGCAAAGCACTTTACCCACATTTTCTCATTTTGATCCACACATTATCCCCATTTTATAGATGATGAACCTGAGCTTGAGAGAAGTTAAGTAACTTGCTCATGATACCAAAGCCAGTAAGTGTCTGAAATAGGATTTGAAGTCAGGTCTTCATGACATCAGGGCCAGAGCTCTATATACTTCATCACTTGCCTATGGGAAGTTGGGCTGTTGTGATGACAGGAAGAAGGACCTATAATAACACATAAGATGGGACAAAAGGGAGTGGAGAGTGTGCCTTCTCTCCTTGTCCCTACTTTTCCTTGGTAGAGGAAAGCATCGGCCAAATCTTACTCTGTTAAATTTCCCCACAGTGTCAAGCACAGTGTCTCACAGGTAGTATGTACTTAATAAGTAGTTGTTAAGTAAATAAATGAATACTATTTGGGAATAAAAACATATTTATGTAGGGCTTTGTGATTACAGAGCAATTTACATACTGTGGTAAAAATTATTTGTGGTATAGGCAGCTTTTGAAGGACCTCCCCTTTTGGGGGAGAAAAGATTGAATTCTCCCTGAAGGGAGGTTAGAGGGCACTTCCGGAATGCTAGCTCTCAAGGCACTTCTGGAACACTAGTTCGTGGCGTGTGCTGGTTCTCAGTCTGGTGGGCTGTTTAGGTGTTTGGTGAGTTATATTGGCCCCTCACCATTATAGGGTAAACAATATTTAGTTCCCAAAGGGCTCCCAATGGATAGTGGGAAGGTCCCCAAATGATAGGAAGCAGAGTAGGACAGTAGAAAGAGTATTGTCTGTGGAATCAGAGGAAATGGGTTCAAATTCCATCTTTGCCACTTATCTACCTGACTGACATTGGGTAAGTCACTTAATCTCTCTACTATCAGTTACTTTATCTATAAAACTAGGCTGAACTCGATGATAACTCAAGGTCTCTTTCACCTCAAAATAGATGATTCTATGATAATCAGGAACCAAAATTAAAATTGATTGAAGTCTTTTGGTTGGAAGGTGAGAAGAGATTAATCCTTCCTTAAACTCTCCATGGTAGTTTGAATGGAAGGCTGAGGACAGACAATAGTTCAAATTGAGAAATATTTATTAAGAGTTTTATGTATATTTATATATGCATATGAATATGTATATATACACACATCTATCTATTGTTCTATCTATCACTTTGATGAACCACTAAGGATATAAAAATGAAAAAAGATGTGGTCATCTTTAAGATTGAACATGTAAGGTGATGGAGAGGGCAGTCAATGACTACTCTGAGGATTTAGATCTAGGTGACAAGGGGAGAATTGTGGTGTCATCAATAGAAATATGAAAGGTAGGAAGAGCAGTTTTAGGATGAAAGCAATGAGTTCAGCTTTAGACATGTTGAGTTTGAGTTATTTGTGGGATATCCAGGTAGAGATGTCTATTACGTGGTGCCTTGGGGCTAGATGTGTATGTGTATAGAGATAGTAGATAGATAAGTAGATATGTGAATCATCTGCATAGAGTTGATAATTTGAGTGATAGGAGTAGGTGAGATCACCAAGAGAGAAAATGTGGAAAGAGAAGAGATTCCTCCACCTTGCCCCCCGCCACACACACATGTTTTTTTGGCATAGGTGACTTTGCCCAGCACAATATAGGTGCTTATTATAAATCCGTTAACCTTCATCTTTAGTTCCATAAGGCACTTTTCAGCCAAGGCACACAAACAGATCTTTCCAGGCTCTACTAGGACAAAGGTAACTAAGTGAGATTATAAAACCATGTTGTTTTAGTCATGTCCAACTCTTCATGTCCCCATTTGAGGTTTTCTTGTCAAAGATATTGGAGTGGCTTGCCAATCCTTTCTCAGCTTATTTTATAGATGAGGAACTGAGGGAAACAAGGTTAAGTGATTTGCCTAGGGTCATACAGATAGTAAGTGTCTGAGGTTGTATTTGAATTCATGAAGATGAGTTCTCCCTGACTTCAGGCTTGGCACTCTAGCCAATGTACCACTTAGATGCCCTTTAAAATCATCCAGATTCCAAACTTAACAAAGGTTGAGGTCCTAATCCTTATACAGCGAGGCAAGGTTTTTATGTCTCCGGATTTTCTTGACTCTTTTGTCTCCTGGTTCTCCTGTCTGCTCTTCCTAAGTCTCCTTTGCTGGTTTATCATCTATATCAAACCCCCTTGCTGTGGATGTTCTCCAAAGATCTGTTCTGTATACACACACACACACACACACACACACACACACACACACACACACACACACACACACACATTTTCTCTCTCTCTCCTCTCTTTTTCTCTCTCTTTCCTTTTCCTCTCCCTCCTCTTTCTCCCCCTCCCTTTATTCTCTCTCAGTAATCTTATCAGCTCCCTGTAGGTAAGTCACAGACTGGTCCCAGTCTCTCCCCTGATCTCCAGTCTCACATGGTCAGTTACCTATTGGACATCTCAAAAGGATGTCCCACAGACATCTTGAACTCAATATGTCCCAAATTGAACTCATTTCCTTTCCATCTAAACATAGTCCTTCCAAATTTCCCTATTTCTGTCAAAGGCATTGCATCTTTCCAGGATCTCACATTTGTAGCTTTGGCATTGTCCTAGCGACCTCACTCTCCTTCACCCCTCATATCCAACTAACTGTCAAATCTTGCCATTTCTACCTTCATGCCCTAGCTTTTATCTGACCCCTTCTCTCCACTCACTCAGCTACCTCTTTAGTGCCAGTCCTTGTTACTTTTCACCTACATTATAGATTATAGTCTCCTAACTGGTTTCTCCCCATTCTGGTTTATCCTACTGCACATTACTTGCAAAGTATTTTTCTTTAAGTATATGTGACCTGCCTAACTGGATCAGTTCCAGTGGTTCCCTAGTTTTCTCCAGAATAAACTAGAAATCTTTTGAGCTTTTAAACCCCTACACAGCCGGACCCTAATCTACCTCTCCAACCTCATTGCACATTATCCCCATTCCTGAGCTCTGTAATATAGCCAAACTGTTCATCAGACACAACCTATCATTTCCTGCCCCTCTCCACTGGCTATGCTATCTGCCTGGATTGTTATCCCTCCTCACCTCTACCTTATAGAGGTAGAGGTACACAGAGGTGCCTCCCTTAAGAGGCAGTTGAAGCCATATTTTATATAGTCTTTTTTAAAAAGGGAAATAAGGGTTAAGTGACTTGCCCAGGGTCACACAGCTAGTAAGTGTCAAGTGTCTGAGATCGAATTTAAACTCAGGTCCTTCTGAATCCAGGGTCGGTGCCTTATCCACTGTGCCACCTAGCTGCCCCAATATAAAGTCTTTCCTGATCTATCCCACCCCCCAACTGCTAGTGCCCTACCTCCCAAACTACCTCGTATTCAATTACTTTGTGTATACTTGCATTTATTGATTTTATATTTATTCTACACATATTTTAATATGTATTTGTTCTCTCCTCCATTCGAATGTAACCCTCTTGAGGGTAGAGATTGTTTTCTTCTTTGATCCTCTGGGCCTAGCACTGTTCTTGGCACTTAGCGAGCATATAATAAGATGCTTGATTGATTAATTTATCTGTCTGAACACCAAGTTAGTTGTGTGGGACACTGTCAGCAGTGTCTTAATCAAAGAAATGACGAACATTTTCCCCAGGAAATAGTCTAGATATAACCAGTTCAAACTGATAGGATATAGAGCCTATAGGGTATTATTACTCTTTCCAAATTAAAAGTCTCTGATATTAAGATAATAATAGCTAAGCATTTTCCAAAATTGTCTCAGGAGTACTAGATTTGGTGTCAGGAAAGACCTGAGTTTGAATGACAATTCTAACACTTAACTAGTTGAGGGACCTTGGACAGCTCGCTTTATTTCTCTGATCCTAAGTTTAAAGCAGTGTAGTTTCCTGGGAGGAGCTTCATTGAATTTGGAATCTGGTTCAAATCTCAGCCCTGCAATTTACTTGCTCTTAGACTGTGGCAAAGTCATTTAATCTCTCTGGGATTCAGACTTCTCATCTGTGTAATGGGAGGGTTGGACTAGATGTCTCTGAGGTTGGTTCTAAGTCTATAATCCAAGTTTTGTGAACCATCCTTGGCTACTCTAACACCTTCTGAAACCTGGTGGCCAGAGCCTCAGACAAGCAGAGCTGAATGGATGCGTAGGAGCAGAATGCAAAATGTAGTTTGTCTTACAAATCAGGAAGCTTAGCTACAAATCACCCTGGCAGAATGCAACTTGGGTTGCTATTGGATTTGGAGCTGATTCCAGACTCCCAAATAATTGCTAAGATTATAAAAGTCTTCCTGAGCAGAAAACATTTTTTAACCATTTGAAGTCAGGTAGTTTATTATAGATTTCATCGGGTTGGGAAAAAGTAATATGTGGCTACCGACATTAAAAACCCAGCTAGCAACCCCCACCTCATAGACACAATCCCAGAAAAAAGGCACACACACACACACACACACACACACACACACACACACAGAACAGAGAGAAAAAAGTCAATGACAGGCATCTGCCAACTCTTTCCTGATGAAGTAAGCTCTTAACGCATGGTAGCCATATGTTATGTTTAGCACAATAGACTCTAAATTCCTCGAAGGAAGTTATTGATTCATTACTGTTTTTGGTCTTTAGCACCAAGTACTATGCCTGGCAGCTAAGTGGCTCAGTGAGTATAGTGTTAGGCCTGGAATTGAGAAGACCTGAATTCAAATCCAGCCTCAAACACTTATTAGCTGAACGATCCCGGGCAAGTCACTTAACCTCTGTTTGCCTTAATCCACTGGAGAGGAAAATGATAAACCACTCCAGTATCTTTGCCAAGAAAACCCCATGGACAGTATTGGTGTGCTACAGTCCACAGGGTCATGAAAAGTCGAGCATGACTCAACAATAATTATAGTGCCTGGCTTAATAAATGGTTTTTGAATTTAAGTAAATGGAATTTCCTATAGAAAACAAATAGGATGGGTAAAAGGGAAGATGAGGTAGCATCGTATACTGAGAAGGGATATTCATGTGAGGAAATCTGAGAACCAGAGTGGGGAAGCATGAAAGAGAATATTTGGGCAAAGTTCAATGGAGGGAGAGTCAGAAGTGACTTTTTGTCATTTGGACATACCCATATCACCTTAGATAGAAGGAGTGACAGTGGACTTCTTACTATTCCTGAGATTCAACATTGCATCTCCTGACACCAAGTGTTTTCAGTACTTTCCTTCCTCATCTTGACCTCCAAGAATCCTAGGATTCCTTTAAGTCTCAGCTAAAGTCACATGTTCTGTAGGCAACCTTTCACAGCCCTCCTTAAACTTAGTGCCTTACCTATGATGTAACCCCAAATTTATCCCATATATCTCTTGTTTGGACAGTTGTTTGCATGTTGTCTCTGCCATTAGACTTTGAGTACCTTGAGAACAGGGAATTTTTTTTTTCTTTGCCTTATCCTCAAATGGTAGCTGAGGGGGCAGTAAAGTGGCACAGTGGGTAGAACACTGGCTCTGGATTCAGGAGGACCTGAGTTCAAATCCAACCTCAGACATTTGACACTAGCTGTGTGACCCTGGACAAGTCACTTAACACTCATTGTCCCACAAGAAATAAACAAACAAGCAAACAATGAAACAAGCAAACAAGCAAGCAAGTATGCAAGCAAACAAACAAATAAATAAATAAATGGTAGCTGACTGTTTTGTATGAGGGAAAGTTGTCAGACAAGGAGAAGGAGAAAGCCAGAGTATAGCATAGGGAATAAGGTGAAGCATGTCTAAAGTCCTTCATGAAAGAATGATCTGTGCACTTAGTCACTAACCAGGAGAGCAGTTCCTCAGGTTGGAAAGGTGAGAAGGTTCTTTAGGAAAGGAAGGTAGTCAGCAAGTGGAAGGAAAAGGCCAATGTAGATTATTTTTGTATTTAATTTCGATTTGGGCTAAATGACTAACTTTCAAATTCTGTAATTTTGTGAACTAACTGTGAAGGTATGGGTTCTGAATAATTTCTATTTGATGGTGATGAAGAAGTACCTATTTTATAGAAACCAGCTCTGCCACTTATAGTTACTCTGTGGCTTTGAGTGTCATTTTACTTTTCTGAGTTTCAGTTTCCTCATCTATAAAATGGGAATAATGTTAATTTGTATTCATTGGGTTGTTGAGATTGTACGTAACAAGTATTCATGTTTGGATGGGTAACATCTGATGGGCTAAATTAGCTTAAAAGTAGGGATAGGTTGGGAAATCTAGAAAGCAACTAACTCCTGACATGATTGGAGAGTGAACTTTATTGAACTTCACCCTTAACTCAGTAAATTCCCTCAGTCTTGGTCTAGTTTGTGGACTTTGGAATCATAGAATGTTAGAGTTGATAGAGACCTTAGAGATCATTTACTTCAATGCTGTCATTTTGGAAGTGAGAAAATGGAGGCCTCCAAAAGAAAGTGACTTGCTTCATTCTCATGACTAGTAAATGATAAAGGCACACAGAGCCCATGAATAGAGCCTAGCTTTCCTGACTCTCAGTCCTCTATTATTATTTTTTTGGGGGGGCGGGACAATGAGGGTTAAGTGACTTGCCCAGGGTCACACAGCTAGTAAGTGGTAAGTGTCTGAGGCTGGATTTGAACTCAGGTCCTCTTGACTCCAGGGCCGGTGCTTTATCCACTGCACCACCTAGCTGCCCCCTATTATTTATTTATTTAATTTTTTTTTTTTTTAGTGAGGCAATTGGGGTTAAGTGACTTGCCCAGGGTCACACAGCTAGTAAGTGTTAAGAGTCTGAGGCCGGATTTGAACTCAGGTACTCCTGACTCCAGGGCCGGTGCTCTATCCACTGCGCCATCTAGCTGCCCCCCTATTATTTTTAATTAATTTTTAAACACTAACAGAAATCTGCCTCTTTGATCCTGCTACCCCCATAAACTATTGTCCCATATCTCCCCTCTCCTCACAACTAAAATTCTAGAAGAAGTAGTCCATGTTTCCTGCCTTCTCTTCTGATCCTACCTTCTGACTAACATTTCTCTTTCCAGGGTTACCACTAACCTCTTCATTGCTGATTTCCATGGTTCTTGCCCAGATAAGAATTTATGGTCTGGTTAGAGAGAGAAGATGTTGATGTATTGTTGGTGGTGGTCCTTTATTTGTGATGAGGACCAATGACATTACAGAGTGATTTCTTGACTTGTGCTTGAGTTGGATTTAATTGAGACAGAGTTGGACAAAGTTGTCAGCCTCCTTCTCTCTTCCAGAGTCACTGAAATCCAAAGGCAAGACAAAAGTCAAGATGACTGGCAGTGGCCCGGGATGCAGTGGATGAGCTTAGCGCCTTCAGTGTCTGACCAAGCTCTAATCAATCCACAACATCTCTTTCTGTCACCTTCATGGCTGTTAGAACAAATTATTCTCATATGCCCATTCCACGGGGGCACATGCTTGGAGTAGACATCCTCCTAATTTACCAATGGGTTTGAGGCTTGTTGATTATCCTCAACCTGATTTAGCCCTTCTGCCAAGACAGTTTTGTGGTGATGTGGCCACTGAACATGTTATTAGCTTCTTGGAGCTACTGGGGAGATTTGGGTGCCTGGTTGACACCAAAGGTGGAAAGCAGTCCTGATAAAGGTTAAGCAGCTCTCACACCAGAGTTGCTAGTTCTTTTTGGATACCCCTATGTATGTATGTATGTATGTATGTATGTGGATTTGATATGTATATACCAATGAGCAGAAGGAATATAAGGAATTCTAGAGTACGATTAAGAAGGCCTATATTCTTAACCTGGCTGGTGACCTTGGGAAGATTGTTTAACTGTCTTGAGGCTCAGTTCCCTCATCTGTAAGATCTATAAGATAATAAGCCATGAAGACTGTCCCTGTCCCGAGTGGGTGTGAGACTGATTGTGATTGAGCTCTCTTGGTTAGTGGGGGGATGGGGGAAGAGCAGACGATGAAGGATGGAGCCTTGGAAAATACTTACATTTAGTTTAAGAAGCATTAGGAGAAAGGGAATCCAGTAAACCTGACAATCAAGCCAAATATTTAAAAGAAAACCCAAGAGAGCTCAATGTGGTGGAAACCAAGAGGAAGGGGACACTTTCAAGAAGGAGGAGGTGAGCTACATTGTAAGATACAACAAAGCAGCCAAGGAGTATAGGGACTAAGAAAAAAATGAGTATTTGGGGAACTTAAAGTAAATAGTTTCAATTGAATAGTGGTGATAGGAACTAGGTTAGAGAAAACTTTGAGGGAAGAAAGTATTAGAATTAGAGGTAGTTATATGTCTTACTTGAGGAGTCTAGCTGTGAAAGGAAGGCAAAAAATAGTCTGCTGGTGACAATGGGCTGGAGGATCAGACAAAGTGGTGTGTATATATTTGTGTGTGTGTGTGTGTGTGTGTTTAAGAATGGAAGAGACTTTTTCATGTTTGAAGCTAAAAATGAGCCAGCCAGTCACTCAATAAGCATTTATTGTGCACCCACTCTGTTAAGCACTGGTGAGACAAAGAAGGGCAAAAAACTATCCCTACCCTCAAGGAGCTCACAGTCTAATGGGGGAGGCAACAAGCAAGCAACTATAAGCAAACTACATAATGGATAAAGAGGAAGTAATTAACAGAGAGAAGGCACTAGAATTAGGAGTTGGAAAAAGGCTTCCTGTAAAAGATGGGATTTTAGCTGGGACTTGAAGGAAGCCAGGGAATTCAGGAGGCAGAGATGAGAAGGGAAACATTCCAGGCAAGGGACACATGCAATGAAAACGCCCACAGTCAGGAGATGAAGAATTGTGTTAGAGGAACAGCAGGAAGGTCTAGGTCACTAGATCAGAGAGTATGTGAGATTGGGGGAGGGTTGTGGGAAATGTAAGGGACGATAGGGCTGGAAGGTAGGAGTGGGGCTAAGTTATCGAGGGCTTTGAATGCCAGAGGATTTTGTATTTGATCCTGGAGATAATAGGGAGCCACTGGAGTATATTGAGTATGGGAATGAAACGGTTGTACTGCTGCCTTAGGAAAATCACTTTGGCAGCCAAAGAGAGGGTGGATTGGAGTGGGGAGAGACTTGGGGTGGGCAGACCAATCAATAGGCTCTTGGAATAGTCCAGGCCTGAGCGGATGAGGGCCTGCGCCAGAGTGGTAGCAGTATCAGAGGAGAAAAGGAAATATATTTGAAAGATGCTGCAAAGATCAAATTGACAGGCCTTGCCAACAGATTGGGAATGGGGAGTCAGAGACAATGAGAAGTCAAAGACAACACCAAGGTTAAGCCTGGAGGACAGAGAGAATTGTGGTGCCCTTGTCAATAATAAGGAAATTTGGAAAAAGAAAAGGTTCAGGGAGAGAGAGAATGTGCTCAGTTTGAGATATGTTGAGTTTAAGATGTTTATGGGACAAGCAGTGCAAAATGTACCTTCCTTTGACCTCTTTCCAGATATCTTTTATGTGTTTTCTTCCTTCATTAAAAAGTGAGGGTAGAGATTACCTTGCTTGCTTGAATTTGGATTCCCAGCATTTGGAACAGTGTCTGCCACAAAATAAATGATTCATTTCATTTTATCTATCTATCTATCTATCTATCTATCTATCTATCTATCTATCTATCCATCCATCCATCTATCTATCCATCCATTCATCCTTCTATCAATCAATCAATCTATCTATCATCTATCTTTCTTTCAGTCATATATCTATTTATCCATCCATCTATCTATCTACCTTTCTATCAATCATATATCTATTTATCCAGCCATCCATCTATCCAGCCATCCAGCTGGGTGACATAGTAGATGGAGTGCCAGCCCTGGAGTCAGGAAGACTCATCTTCCTGAGTTCAAAACTGGTTTCGGACACTTACTAGCTGTGTGATTGTGGGCAAATCACTTAACCCTGTTTGTCTCAGTTTCTTCATTTCTAAAATGAGCTGGAGAAGGAAATGACAAACCACTGTAGTATCTCTGCCAAGAAAACCCTAAATTGGGTCATGTCTATCTATCTATAGAGCTATTTTTCTGTCAGTCTTTCTTTCTCTTTTTATCTATCCTCTGCTTGAAGACCTTCAAAGAGGTAGGAGTAGGTCATGAGAAATAAGTAGGCTGAAGAACTTGGCAGTTAGAATGTTTAAAGGAGTGTTAATATGCATATTGGAGTCCCCTTCCTTTGAGAGCAGGAGTTGGGGAAGAGAGAAAGTTTGTGAGTCGGCTAAGAAGGAAAGAGAAAATGATGGCAGGTTAAGAGATGGGTTAATAAGACAAGCTCACACTTAGGGCCCTTCAAGGTTTTAGAACTGTTATCTAAGCACCCTTTCATTTCATCCTTACTGTGACCTTGGGAGATAAGAGCTATTGTTGCCCCCATTTTCCAGATGGGGAAGCTAAGGCTCAGAGAAGTTAAATGACTTGACCACGATCACACAACTAGTCAAGTAAGTGAGGTGGGTTTCAAACCCAGTTTTTCTGATTCTGAATGAATTACTCTATCCACTTCTACTTTGCTACAAAGGGCACATAAAGAGGTTAGTGTTGAGACACTTTTTCCTATGTGACTACAGGGGAGAATGTTTTTCATCAGCAAACATTTATTGAACACTGACTGCACATGGTATACTTTGCTAGGTATCAGGTATACAAAGTGTGGTAAGACCTCACACTCTCAGAGTTGACTGTGATGGGAGATGCACGTAAAAAGAAAGTTTTACAAAGTATTTCTCTCACAACAACCTAGCGAGGCAAAGGTAGGTCTCCATCCTCATTTTATTGATGCAAAAAACTGTTTCTTAGCAAGTTTCAATGGTTAGTCATGTGACCATAAGGATTACTTAGCAAGAGCTGAGGCCACATTGTAGCTGGATTGTATAATTATGTAGCAGGTCATGTCTGCTTGCTTATGGGCCTTTTCCCATAAGTATTTGAGCCAGAATTTGAACCCACAACCCCTGAATAGAAATCTAGGGATTTTTCTTTTAAACCATGCTAATAGCAAATATTAAGTAAGGTAGAGGTAAAGACTATATCCAATAACATAGGAGGTTGGGGAGAAATGATTGCCTAAGGAAGGGTAGTATGAGAATTAGTTTTACCCATCACAGTAGGCTTTCTGTAGGATTTGAATTGTTTTAAAGGAAGGGCAGGATCTGGACTATGGGGATAGGACCTGATTATGAGCTCCTTGCAAGTAGGAACCATTTTTTGCCTTTCTTTGTTTTTTCAGTAGGTGCATAACAAATAAATTCTGGTTAACTGATAGATTGAGATGGCATTTCAGTCAGAGGGATGGCAACAGCGGAAAAAAGAAGGAATAGGTTTTGATGAAGGAGACAGATAGGGGAGAGTCATGCTTATTTCAATGGAATAAGAAATGAGGCTTTTATTATAAGCAGAGATTGTAGGAAACAACTTACATAGAGAAGAGAAGGTTTGAAACAGCCACCCTAGAGAAGGAGCCAGAGAGTTGATGTGGGTCAAGTAGCAGGATTACTTAGGAATGGCCAGAGCCAAGTTGTAGTTGGATAGTATAACCTTGTAGCGGGCCAGGCTTACTTGGTTATGGGACTTTTCCCAGTTGTATTCTGTGGCTCAGGACCAGAAAGAGAGAAGGGGGTTAGCTGGGGCTGGAAGATGGCAAGCCCTGCTCAGCAGAGGGTCAAGAGGATGAGGAAATCTGGGGCTCTAGAAAGGGCAGCATGGATATAACTGATGAGAGAGCCCAGGATGGGATGGCAATGTAGTGTAAACAGTTTGGGGCTAATGGTTTGAAAGAAGTGAATTCCTTGTGGGGCATGTCCATACAAGGCTTTATGAAATAACCTTCTCACGCTTAGATGGTAGAGCAAGTTATATAGCCTGCCTCAGTTGAGGATTATATTAGCACCTCAAGATCAAAAAAGAGAATAGATGTAAAGCACTTAGGATAGTGCCTGGCACATAGTAGGTGCTTAATAAGTGCTTGTCTCTTCCTCCCCTTCCCCCATGCTGCTGAATCAGAGGGGATAAGCAATGTCTGCAATGACAGTTTGAGTAAGGATATGTAAGAGTGTGAGAGAAGTGAGAAGCTAGAAGAGGAAAACTATAGGCCTATGGCATCTTCCATCACTAATTAGTTCCTTAAGAACATGAAGTTAGGCAAAATGATGTTGTTGAGGGCAGTTAGTCAAGTGACAATGTGACAAATGTTGCTACCGGCTGAATGACTTTACAGCAAAGTTTTGCAACTTTAGGGTGGGGATTAGTTATAATAGATACATGAGCTGCTAGAAAACAACTCTGATATGCTTGGTTTGGGGTGGGGGATGGGAACAAATATTTATATAACTCCTATTATGTATCAGGCATTGAACAAAACATTCTGTAAGTATTATCCCATTTGCTCCTCACAACAACCCTGTGAAGTAGATCCTGTTATTATCCCCATTTCACAGATGTAGAAACTGAGGCAAACAGGTTAAGTGACTTGCCTGGGGTCACATAACTAGTAAATGTCTGAGGCTAGATTTATACTTATCTTCCTAACTTCAATTGTTCCTGACACTGTCTAGTGTTCTATCCCCTGTAGCACATAGTTTCCTTATTTGGAAGCTGGGAGTCTGAGTTTGAATTCATGCTTTCCCACTTACCACTCACATGACCTTGGTCAAGTCACTTGATTTTTCCAAGTTTCAGTTTCTCCATCTGTAAATGAGGGGGTTGGACTAGATAGCTTTGAAAGTCCTTCTCAGTTCTAAATTTGTGATCCTATGAATCATAAGTAGTGAACTAGAGATCTACAGATTAAATTCAGCATACATTAAGTACCTACTGTATGCAAGCCCCTTAAGAAACTTATCATCTTATAGGGCATAGAGGTGGTCTAAGACATGTATACAAATAACTATAGGTACCTCATGACAAGGATGCAGAAAACTGCTCATGACAAGGTTGCAGAAAACTCTCAATGTTCTCATAGAAATTTAAGGAGGGAAGTTATTGCTTCCAGCTAGAGACCCATTGGATAGAATATTCTGCTTGGAATTGGGAAGATTTCAGTTTAAATCTAGCCTTAGACACTTATTAGCTTGACTTATTTGATCCTGGGCAAGTCATTTAAAATCTGTCTGCCTCAGCTTTCCTCAACTGTAAAATTGGGATTCTAATTGAACCTCCCTTTCTTTTATTTTCAATTCACAGAACAAAACAATCATTTCCATAACACAGTACAATAAAAAGATGATTTTACATGAAACTACAAATCTACCATGTATAACTTGCTTTCCCTCTGAAAATATGACAAAGTTATCATGTACATTTCTTTTTTTCTTTTTTTCTTCCCTCCCTTCCTTACCCTAGAGATGACTACCCTTAGGCACAGATAGCTTGTGAACTGCACTTCACCAGGGAGATGTGGGGAGAGGGTTCCAATCCAGTAGGAGAGCAGAAACAAAAGTATGGAGATAGGAGAAAGCTAGTGGAGAGATAACATAGCAAAATGGTTAGAGCCCCAGACTGGGAATCAGAAAGACCTGGCTTTAAATCCTGCCTCAGAAACAAGATGTGACCCTGAGCAAGTCATTTAACTTCTTGTAGCCTCAGCTTTCTCCTGTGTACAATAGGAGGTTGGCCCAGATAGCCTTTTCCAGTTTTGAGTCTACAATCCCATGAACAGGGTGGAGGAATGCCTTGTGGCAATGAGGTCCAGCTGGGACCACATTGAAGGTGGCTAATATGAATGGCTCCAGAGGAGGACATAAGGAGTCCAAATGGTTATTGTCTTGGGACAGGTTTTCTTGGAGATTGTAAGATTTCTACATATACTAGGTTAACTTTCTGTGTCAATAGCTTAATTCTGGAGATCATTGGAAAAAAAATCCTCCTCTGTTTACCTCCCATGTCTCTCCTGAGATCCTTTGTACTAAGGGTCCAGATTGGCTACTTCTAATAACATTTTTTTTAGTGAGGCAATTGGGGTTAAGTGACTTGCCTAGGGTCACACAGCTAGTAAGTGTTAGGTATCTGAGGCTGGATTTGAACTCAGGTCCTCCTGAATCCAGGGCCGATGCTCTATCCACTGTGCCACCTAGCTGCCCCTCTAATAACATTTTTAACAAAATTCAAAAGGGCCTTGTTTTGTTTGCTAGTTCCAGTTTCTCTATATTTTTGGTTGATATCCCTCTGCTACACCCCTCTACCAGCTGTCCTTCTATTGATTTTTTTCCTTCTCAGCCCCTCATTCTTCTGGTTAAGTATATGCACTCTGATTCGTGATTGTTGGCAGACCCTGGTAACCTGAAATCAGCCTGTATTTTTCCACAAGTTGCTAATTATGCCACTTTGGAACACAATAAGGAAAGAATAGGGAATTAACGCCCTGAGTCAGGACACTTGGCAAGGCCCAACAACCTTTGAAAGCTGGTCGTGAGCTCTCTATGGTAGATTCACGCAGAGCTTTATGAAATGTTCCTCCCACATACCATTGAGTTTGAAGGCTCCCTGTGTCCTGAGTAGGGAGCCCCTTTGGTGCTAGGAAATTGGGCAGTGCTGATAATCGATGCCTGGGGTGAGTGACATTGATGCTGTGGGAATGTGAGGAAGAACAATTTTGGCTCAGTCTTCATGGGTTCTGTGGATAGGTAAGAACTGTGAGCTGCTATAGTCAGGTTTGTAAACCTAACTTGGACATCTATGAAATGTATCAAGGACAGTTAAATGAGTCCAAGCAGGAAACAACTCCCAATATATTTGGGACCATTTAAAAAAAAGAAAATTCTCTAGCAGGTCCGAGCTTTCCTCTTGCTCTCTTTACATGGTGCGTTTCAGGTTTTAAGTAAAATCGTTTCCCTAGGTGGATTAGCAGTAGTGATGGTATTTGACAGCTGGGAGACTTCCTTTGTGGAATTCCATATGGGATATTGTTTTGGTTCCTTGAAGGCCTCTGTGGTCTGGGACCCATTGTGGGGACTAGGTTTGATTTTCTCCAGCTTGCATATGGCCTGATAGTACAGGTCAATCTGTATACAGCCGGTGACTGAGAAACAATATTTCACATTTTCCTGGTGCTTCTTACAAAGAGGTAAGACTTTGAGAAGCTCCAGATGTTAACGGGTTGGTGGGTTGGTTCAATGGGCACAATTCTACATTAAAAAACCAAGAGGCTCTGGTTTCTAATTCTAACCCAGGCATTTCCATTGTGTGGGCTTGGGTAAATCACCTCTTCTCATACCTCAGACAGCAGAAACTCAGAATTAGAAGGTATTTTAAGGTCATCTAACTCTGTCCAAAATCTCCTCTAAAATAAGGTCATCTAGCTTCTTGAACATTCCTCATAAGGCAGTTCATTACAGTTTTAATTATTAGGAATTTCTTTGTATTGAGCTGAAACCTGCCTCTCTGTATTTTCTACTTATTTAGTCCTAGTTTTTCCCTCTGGAGTTACACATTAAATCTAAACTTTGTTCTGCCAGCTAATCTTTCAAATATTTGAAGACAATCACCATATCTTACATACATTTTTTTTTTTTTAGCGAGGCAATTGGGGTTAAGTGACTTGCCCAGGGCCACACAGCCAGTGTCAAGTGTCTGAGGCTGGACCTGAATTCAGGCACTCCTGACTCCAGGGCCGGTGCTCCCATACATTTTTTTTATTCAGGCAAAACAGTCCTAATTCCTTCATCCCATTGTCACATTACAGAATTTCAACTTTATTGTTCTGGGTCTGAGTTTTCCTGTTCCTAAAATGGGGTTTGGAAATCCTGGTCAGTTTCTTAGTGTTTCTGCAGAAGTCAACCAAAGGAGTGTGAAATCTTTACACATAAAAGCACCATGGGATAAATATCTTTCAGTAACCAGCAGTGTAAATGTAAACTAATATTAGTGGTTTATTGGGCAGCTGGGTAAATAGAGCGTCAGGCCTGGAGTCAGGAAGACTCATCTTCCTGAGTTCAAATCTGCCTCAGATACTTACTAGTTGTTTGACCCTGGTCAAGTCACTTAACCCTGTTTGCCTCAGTTTCCTCATCTGTAAAATGAATTGGAGAAGGAAATGACAAACCACTCCAGTATCTTGCCAAGAACACCCAAATGGGGTCCTGAAGAGTCACGTATCACTGAACAACAACAAGTGGTTTATTAATATTAATAACCACTCATTCATATAGTGTTTTGAGGTTTATGAGATGATTCTATAGTTTTATGATGCCTTTTTAAGACCATAGGATTATAGATTTTGAACTAGTTGTGACCTTGGAGGTCATCTTGTCCAATTCACTCATCAGACAGATGAAGAGCTGAGGTCCAAAGAGAGTTAATTGATTTTCACAATGTCACACTGGTAGTAAGTAGCTGGGTCAGGATTTGAACCCAGATTTTCTGACTCTGGAGTCATAAGCAATAAGAAATAATATTAATAATCCCAAATCTAATATGTTCCACTTTGGTAATTTACCCTTTGTTATTTTTTCCCATTGTTATGACCTCAGGGGAGTTACAAGTTGGGTTTCCTGTCTTTTTTGTGAGTATGTTTTCTTTCTGCATCAGTAAGAGTCCAAACTTCTACAAACAGCTTATACTGACAACTCTAAGAATCCCTTGGAATCTTGGCCTGAGTGGTCATGTTGATATCTGGCTGGCAAACATTGTGTGTGTCAGAGAATAGGCTCAGAGAACAATGATTTTTCTCCTTACGTGACCTTTACATTTGGTACTAGATCAGGCCTCTAAGCATTCAAAAAAGATGCAGCATGGTAAATTGTGTGTGTGTGTGTGTATGTGTGTAAATGCCAGGTTTAGCAAGACATGGGTTCAAATGTAGGGCAGCTAGATAGCTAGATGGTGCAGTGGATAGAGTTGTGGGCCTGGAGTCAGGAAGACCATCTTCCTCAAGTTTCCTATATCAATGAAATCACAGGTCAAATTAAAATCCTTATCTATGTATCTATGTATTTATCTATTTCTTTATGTATGTATCTGTTATTGTTGTTTGTCCTTCCTTCTAAAAGAAGACAATGATGATGATATGGTGATATCATGACTTGCACTGAATTGGATTTAAGTGAGGGAAGGTGTGCAAGGTCACCAATCTCATTCTCTCTCCTCCAGAGCCATCTTTTTCCAGTGGCAAAATATACATCAGGACTACTGGAGATGGCCCCAGATATTTAAAGCAACTGGGGTTAAGTAACTTGCCTAGGGTCACATGGCTAATAAGTGTCTGAAGTGAGATTTGTACTCAATTCCTCCTGACTCCAAGGCCAGCACTTTATCCACTGAACCACCTAGCTGCCCCATCTATGTATCTATGTATGTATCTGTGTATCTATCTGGCCATGTTACATATCTAACTACATATACTCACAGATGGAAGGTATCATGGTGCAATGAATAGACAGAAGCCTCAAAGTCAGAAAGGCCTAGGTTTAAGTCCCCAAACTCGTATATTCTGAAGAGCAAATGAGATGAGTTAGCAGCTAAAAAAATACGCACATCCTGTAAAAGTAAACCTAAATATCAAAGGATGGGCAGCTGGGAAAAGCAGTGGATAGAGGGCTGGGCCCGGAGTTAGGAAGATCCCTGCTGAACAAGTTCAAATCTGGCCTCAGCAACACACTAGCTGTGTGACCCTGGGCAGGTCACTTAATCTTGTTTGCCTCAGTTTCTTCATCTGTCAAATGAGCTGTAGAAGGAAATGGAAAGCACTCCATTATCTTTGCTAAGAAAACCCCAAATGGAGTGACGAAGAATTGGACATGACTGAAATGACAAAACAACAATGGGTTGAATTGTTGGTCTTGCTTCAAACTTAGTGAGTGACTTTATCTTCTTTGGGGTTTGGTTTGCTCATCTGTGAAAGGAGGAGGGTGAACTAGATGACCTTTGAGCTCTGTTTTAGGTCTAAATCCCATGAATCCTGTTAATTTTTCAGGACTGGCTACCATAATGTGTTTTTCCTTTTTCAGTTGTAGGAGCTTCCACCAGTCTGATTTTGAAAGGTCAAGTCCATTGCCACAGGCTCAATAAAACTAAGGGATCAACTGTATAGAAAATGAACTCCCAACTGATCCAGGAGAAAGAAGAAAGTCCCTGAGATACAGTTTGAAATGTAGGCATAAAAAGTAAGTTAGGAGTGAAAATGGTGAAGAACTGATGGCCCACATGGACTTAAAAAAACCCAATAACCCAAAAACATTCTTACCCAAATTGCTCAAAAAAATAACCACTGCTGTCTGGTGTCCAACTGAGTGTGTGAACAAAACAAAGCCAGATGCAGTCGATTAACTCCAATGCTTCCTTACTGCAAGGCAGCCATGACCGGCTCCTCTCCTGCACTCATTTAATCAAGATGAGTTTCTTCAGTTTAATGCATCCTGCATCTTGGTGATCTACCACCTAGGGTGGGAGCAAGAAGTTGTAAATATGATATAATGCAGTGGGCAATTTTCTGTGGCAACCATGCAAAACCCTCTCTCTGTCCACAATAGCAGACCCTGCTTATTTTCCAGCTTTTGACATTCAGTTCTTACTGTGACCAGAGCTCATTCCAATGCTGTGAAGTTTGCAAATACTCTCCCCACCTGGCATTCTGTAAAATGGCATCAGATGTGATGGTGGCTCTATCATTGGCAAAAGCAGCAGAACCCTTGGCAGAAGGCATCCTTAGTGTCCTTCAACTTGTGCTTTGGCACACAGAAAACCCACTATTAGAATGTTTCTCTAAGAAAGAAAATATCACCCACTGAATTATCATTACTAGAAATGATAGTTTTTAAGCTATCTATTTATAGGCAAATTCCTGAAGGCAATCTAGTCTGGTCTCTTCCTGTTTAATTCCAGGTCCAACTTGTTGTCAATTTGTACCATGTCCTAGATATGAACACACACATGCCTACATACATACATATGTAATAGGCACATATGTGTGTGCATATAGGTTTGTGTATAAATGCATCTGTAAACCAGTTGAGTCATAATTTATCATCCACTTGATTGTTCCAGTGTAGATGATTTGATAAGATTCTTTTAAGTGGTTGTAGATTCTTTTCATGTAGTATTAGACTAGATGGTTGATGAGCTCCCTTTCAAATCTCAAGTTCTGTGATTCTATGATTTCATTCAGGAGGCTTTGCACTATTCTGGGGCTTGATGCGAGCAAATCTCTCCCAAGGGGGAAAAAGATTAGTCTTTATATACCAATATTCTTCCAGTTTTGTTGAATGACTGACAGTGATGGAATGCTACAGTTTCCCCAAAATTAAGATGAGTATCACATAGAGGATAATGAAAGGCACATGATGAGTGTGAGCAGGCTGTGATATATGACAAATATGGCATTTTGAAGAATGAGAATAAAGGATGTCACCATGTGTGCCAGTGTTTCTCTGCTATTTTTGTGGTAGATTTCAGGAGGAAAGAAGGAAAGCTCTTAGAACAATAGGTCAATCACCCTGTGACAAACTTATGGTAGGATAGGAACAGGATTCATACAGAATAGGCAGACATGGATAGGTTGTGGTCTGTCCTGGACAAAGAAAAATCCAGCTTTATGAGATGATTGAAGTGTTTTGCAAGATTTGATTATCGAGAGGCATCTTTCTTCCATCAAACTGATAATGTCATCCAGGTAGTATGTTTCCAATACTGCCCAATATTACCATCGCATATAAGGTGATCCGGTGATAAGGGTAAGGGTTGTTTTATGTATTGAGAAACAAAGGGACAGACAGGTAAACATCTTCCTTGGGGAGACAGAGTGAGTCTGTGGCTGAGCCAAGACTTAGTGGGGTTTTTTGAGGGGAAGTACAAGAATTGCTAAGTCCCCCACTGGAACATGACAAAGTTCTAATTGAGTTTCTTAAGTCCTGGCAACTGGGATGCCATGTGTTTGTATAGACTTGCACCATTTAAAAGGTTCTTGGAGTTTAGATCTTGCATGTAATTTGCTACATTAGCTCTGGGCAAGAATATTTGCTTTTGGGCCCTCTGTGGTTTAAGTTCCTTCTTAGTGTTAACCTGGCATGTTAGACAGAGCTATACTGTAAAAAGCAGCAGGAAACATAGGGTTCAGAGCAGGGTGAAGGCAACGAGGCTTATTACTAATAGCTGTTTTGCAGACAGCAGGAGCTGTGATTCTCCCGTGTGGCTTTTTTGGACATTTTGCAGCTGGAATTAGGAAGCCATTGCTGGATCAAATGGAGCCTTCAGAGTCGGGGAGGGGTTGTTTCTGTTGAAGGTACTGGCCTGGGTTATTGGCCCTTTAATTAGGTGAGAGTGTCACAGGGATGACTTTGGGCCAAGGTAGAAGAAGAGGCATACTCTGGAAAAAGTCAAGAGAACTTGGATTCAAATTCTGGTTGGGCCACTTACTACTTATCCCTCAACTGTCAAATGAGATAATAGTTCTAGTTGTGTGAATGATCCAGTGATAACAATGATTATAATACTTTTTATTTTCATTCTCATTTTCCCTTCTTTCTGTCCTTCCTTCCTTCCTTCCTTCCTTCCTTTTCCCCTCCCTCCCTCTTTCCCTCCCTTCCTTCCTCTTTCTTTCCTTCCTCCATTCCTTCCTTCCTTCTTCCCTCCCTCCCTTCCTCCATCCCTCCATATCTTCCTACCTTTTTCCTTCTTCCCTCCCTTCCTCCCTTTTATCTTTCTTCCCTTCTTTCCTCCCTCCCTCCCTCCCTTCTTTCCTTCTTCCCTCCCTTCCTCCCTTTTATCTTTCTTCCCTTCCTTCCTTTCTTCCATCTGTCTCTCTTGTCTGGGCTTCATTTTTCCAGTTAGGAAACTAGTTGTTATCCTCTCTGGACTTAAAACAGAATTCCATTTGGGAACTTAATGAACTAATTTACCTCCAAAAAGCAAACAAGTGACTGTCAGAGAAGAGTTTACTTACTACTAGGCTCAGGACCCTTGTGTCCTTAATCCTCAGGAGAAGGTACTCCTGGGGGCAAATTTTGTTGCTGGAGAAGCAGAGGCCCAGAACATGAAGTGACAAGAACTGGGTCATATAATGATGAGAAAATAGCGGAACTGGGCATCCTAAACCCAGGCCTCTGAGGGGAGTGCCTGCTGTTATTATAGTCATTATCACTATTATCTGGAATAATGTATCTGGAGTGTGGCATTTAGTTCTGGGCCTTGCATTTCAGGCAGGCATTGACAAACCGGAGCATATTCAGAAGAGTATTCCCAGGCATTGAGGTTACTTGAAATCTGAAACATGAGGATGAATGGTTAAAGGAACTGGGGATCTTTGGGCTATAGAAGAGATTTTTTTTTTCTGCGGCTGGGAAGAAGGTACTTGATTATAACAACTCACTTTTCTCTGACACTTTCAAGATTATTTTTCTTCTAACAAGCCTGTAAAGTAAATAATAGTTCAAGTGTTATTTCCATTTTACAGATAAAGAAACTAAGACTCATAGGAAAATAGATCAAAGGACTCAGAGAAAGTTAATGTTGTGCCAGTAGTCACCAAGACCTCCTAATTCTGCTCTTCACAGTATATCATAACTGTTTTGTTGTCTGAAATATTGTCATGTAGGAGAGGGATTTTCTGTGCAACTCCAGAAAGTTGAAGTGGAAACACTGGGTGAATATTGTATTAAAAGGAAGTAAACTTTAATAAAATAAGGAACAATTTCAAAATAATTTGATCTATCCTAAAATGGAATGGGTTGCTTCATTAAGAAGTGAGTTCAAATGATCCAACCATTCTGGAAAGCAATTTGGAACCATGCCCAAATAACAATAAACCTCTGTATACCTGTTGATTCAACAATACCACTACTAAGTCTATATCCCAAAGACAGCCAAAAAAATCCCAGACAAAGGAAAAGGGAACTATTTGTACAAAAATATTTATAGCAGCTCTTTTTGTGGTGGCTGAGAATTGGAGATCAAAGGGATACCCATCAATTGGAGAATGGCTAAACAAGCTGTGGTATGTGATTGGGATGGAATATTATTGTCCTGTAATAAATGACAAACAGGATAATTTCAGAAAGGTCTGGGAAAACTTGTATGAACTGATATATAGTGAAGTGAGTAGAACCAGGAGAACATTGTGCACAGTAAGAGCAATATTGTTCAATGAAGAATTGTGGAATGACTTAGCTATTCTCAGCAATACAATGATCCCAGACAATCCTAAGGACTAATGGTGAAGCATACTATCCACCTTCAGAGAAAAAGGTGATATTGATTGAACACAGATTGAAGTATGTTATTTTCATGTTCTTCCTTTCATTCTTTTTTTGAGTCTTGTATAAAATGACTAATATGGAAATATTTTACATGATTGCACATGTATAACCAATATCAGATTGTTTACTATCTTGGGAAGGAAGGGAAGGAGGGATAGAATTTGGACTCAAAACTTTTTTTTTTTTTTTTGGTGAGGCAATTGGGGTTAAGTGACTTGCCCAGGGTCACACAGCTAGTAATTATTAAGTGTCTGAGGTTGGATTTGAACTCAGGTCCTCCTGAATCCAGGGCTGGTGCTCTATCCACTGCGTTACCTAGATGCCCCATTGGACTCAAAACTTTTTTTAAAAAATGTTAAAAATTTATTTAACAGGGGACTTCCAGGGCAGAGCCAAGATGGCAGAGGAAAGACAGTGAGCTCTTGAACTCATGACACAATCACTCCAAAAAAACCATCCAAATAACGCCATAGGAAAATGCCTGGAGCAGCAAAACTAACAGAAGAATGTGCTGAAATCATCTTCTAACCAAGAACGGCTTGGAAGGTCAGAAGGAGGGAGCTGCTGTGCTGATACAGGAGTCGAGCCCAACCCCACAGTCACCCTGACACAGATCCAGTCCCAGGAAGGCCTCACCAGAGAAGCAGATCCCCAGAGCCTCTGAATCAGCTAAAGCACCAGTGTCGTCTGGAACTAAGCTCACAGTCTGGTGAGAGGGCTGAGCCCTGGGCAGGGGGGAGACTACAGGGGTCTATGCTGGTGCTGAGGCAGAACTTGGGTTTTTCACCCCTGCTGGGAACCAGGAGGCAGGCTTGAGTAGTAGTGGCCCAGGTGGGGGAGGGGCACAGGTTCATCAGAGCTAACAACCACAACACACAAAGCTGGTTGATTAGCAAGTTGGTCTAGGGTCATCTATGGACCAGGGAACAGGCCAGGACCAGGGAACAGGCCAGGCGAGTGAAGAACCTGATTCTCCTTAATTAATACCACCTGAGACTTCTTAAGCTTGGGATACTGCAAGCTGGAAACAGTGCTCCACTTTAAGGAGCTAAAAGTCTAGTAAAAGAAAGGCAAGATGAGCTGACAGAGAAAGAAGAGGACCATAGAAAGTTTCTTCAATAACAAGGAAGACCGAGGTGCATCCTCAGAGGAAGATGTCAACATCAGGGCCCCTATATCTAAAGCTTCCAAGAAAAATATGAATTGGTCTCAGGCCATAGAGGTGCTCAAAAAGGACTTTGAAGATAAAGTTAGAGAGGTAGAGGGAAAAATGGAGGGAGACAGAGAAAAAAGTCAACAGCTTGAAAAGCCAAATGGAAAAGCTCTCTGATGAAAAAATTTGCCTAAGAATGAGGATTGAACAAAGGGAAGCCAGTGACTTTATGAGAAACCAAGACACAATAAAGCAAATCCAAATGAATAAAAATTTATTTATCATGTAATTGGGTGAAAAAAATCAAATTATGTATTTAAAAATAAAAGTGAGAAAAGAGGGTGGGGAAAAAGAGTGAGTTCAAAGAATCACAAAATTTGAGTGCTGGAAGGGACCATCATAGTTAGCTATCCCAACTGATACTTGAAAAGGAATCTCCTCTCAAACACAGTTAACAAGGGGTCATCTGCCCTCTGCCCAAAGACCTTCAAAGATATGGAAACCCCTACCTTTCAAGGCAACACATGTCACTTTTGGATAGTTCTGAATGTTAGGAAGTTTTTCTTGACATTGAACTTATTGGCTGACCTCTTTGCCCCTTCTTCATATTACTCTTGGTTCTGTTCTCTGGGACCAAATAGAACAAGTCTGGTCATTTCTTTACATGACAGTCCTTCAAATGCTCAGATGCAGCTGGAAGGGTTGAGCAGAGTCCATTTGACCCTTTGCAAAGGATATTATAGAGAAGATTCATACTTCAGTAAAACTTTTGACTAGATGCTGTCTCAAGTTCCCTTCCAACTCTAAGATTCCATGATTAACATGCTAGGGAATTTAATATTTTTAATGATTATTTATTTAATTTATGCTATTTCAAATTAATTGATCACTTTATAACTACCAATTGGTTTAAATGCCTTACCTCATTTGCCCTTCAAACAACCCTGTGAGGTAGCTAGTACAGAAATCATTCCCATTTTATAGATGAATATCCAAGTGAGAGATATTGGAGCTCATGGACAAGCATTACATGGTTTTGGGTATGGCTGTTTTTCCTTATACCATACCCATTCTTTCATTGTAATGTAAGAAAAGTAAGGGGCATATCAGACTCCCATCCAGAGGAGTTCAGAATGAGCCCATCAACATGAAGGGGAGTGGATAAATTATAAGGATGTTCCCCTTGCTGGTGGTCATCCTTAAGAGTCCAGCTTTTGGCATCCGAAGAAGGTTTGTTTGCCTCAGGAAGAAGCAAACTTCATCTATAAGGGGATTTTAGACCAGATGCAAAAAATAATAATATAACATTAGTGAAAAGTTCTGGTTGAAAGGAAGTTCCTTATTTATGTTGAGGCCACCATCTTTTCAATCACATAGATTCATAAGATCAAAGTTATCCTTGACTCTTCCTTCTCTCTCACCTTTCCGATCAAATCACCCATCAAGTCTCATTGATGATCTTTCCTTAATGTCTATGGTAGTTATTGGTTACCATACAGCTACCATACATATTACCACACTTTACTCATATAGCCTCTACTGTAGTTCGGGAACGAATTGCATCTTACCTGGACTATTGCAATAGGATTCTAATTGAGCTTTCTGTTTCCTTTCAATCTCTTTCCTCTTCAATCCATTTCCCCCAAAGTTGCCATATTGATGTTCCTATAACACATATCTCACCATATCACTTACCCATTCAAAAATCTTCAATAGCTTCTGGGTACCACTAGAATAAAATCTAAAAACCCTAACCTAGCACTTTCAGGCCTTTATAAAATAATTCCTGTCTAGTTTTTTGGTCTTATTTCATGCTACTTTTTCCTGAACTCTCTTCCAGTCATACTGATCTGCCATACATGGTATTCCACATTCCATCTTTTTTTTTTTTCTTTTGGTGAGGCAATGGGGTTAAGTGACTTACCCAGGGTTATCACACAGCTAGTAAGTGTCAAGTGTGTAAGGATGGATTTGAACTCATGTCCTCTTGAATCCAGGGCTTATGCTTTATCCATTGTGCCACCTAGCTGCCCCCCCACCACTCCATCTTTATGGCTTTATATGAGTGGTCTCCCATGCACATTTAATACTTCCTCTTAAACATTTCCCTCATAGAACGAATCCCTAGCTTCATTCAAAGCACAGATCAGGTGCCAATTTCTATACAAAGCTTTTCCTGAAGCAATATTGTCCAGAGAAAAGCATGCTGCATCTGGAATTAAAGGTTTGATTATACGATCTCTAAGGTCCCTTACAGCTTCAAATCTGTGGTCCTAAATAGGATCCGTACCCCCTCCCCCAGTTATTAATGCTTTTCCTCCTTTTGAAATTATTTCAAATTGTTTTTTATTTATTGACTTGGGTACATGCCACCCCTCTATCCCCCACATACACACACACTAAAAAGTAAGCTCCTTGAAGGCAGGAACTGCTCCATTTTTTTGTTTTGTTTTTATCTCTAGCATCTAGCAGTATTGTGAGAAATGGGTAGTTGTCTCCTCTCAATGTAGATATAACAGTCAGTTATACTCCCCCTGACCTGTTTGTAGGACAAAGGTCTCAGATCCCCTCCTCCCCCTCAGGTTAGCAAGGTCACATGGTTCAAGGAGCCCTGGTCTCAATAAGGTCCTCTCCAGAGTTGTGTCCATATAAGGAAGTATAAGGTCCACTCCTGAGTTATGCCCATACAAGGAAGAGGGGTGGGAATACTGTATTCTGATTAGCTAGTTTTTGCACGTAGATTGTAACCCCACCAGTGATGAAAAAGGGGAGGGTCCATTTCCTTTAGGGACTAGGGTATAAAACAGGGCCTGCGAGCCCTCTTTCTGAGCACCCACTAGCTGCACACTAGGGTGCCTCCTTCTCATGAGAAGAAAATAAAGCCTTTGTCACTTCGCTGCTGAGTTCCTGAGAATTATTGAGAAGATGATGGATTTTTCCCTCACAAGTATCTTTCCTATCAATGTAAAAAAAGGAAACTGAGAAGTAGGGGCCACTACAGAGCTTTACCCAGAGAGAGTGGCTTTTGGTCCATCTTTTATTATTATTATTATTAATATTATTATTTGAGGCAATTTGGGTTAAGTGACTTGCCCAGGGTCACACAGCTAGTAAGTGTTAAGTGTCTGAGGCCGAATTTGAACTCAGGTCCTCCTGAATCCAGGGCTGGTGCTCTATCCACTGCACCACCTAGCTGCCCCTGGCACTTTTTCCCTGAAGAATGTATATTGCTGGGTACTGTACTTATAGAAATAAACAATGAAGTCCAATCTTATTTGTCAACCCCACCACTGTCATGATCTTGGGGAAAAGGAGCAAAAAAAGATGTAGCTAAATTATCTTGAGAGTACTAGATGATTTGGGTTTGGTTATGGCCTTTAAGAATTTCCGTTCTTCCTCTTAGCATATCTCTGGCCCCATTGCAAACAGCCTTGTTAATTTCAGGGAGGAGTGGGAAGGGGAAGGTGGGCTCCGTTTGGAGGAACATCCATTATTTCTTTAAGCCTTGGCTGGAGCAACCAAAAATTTACAGGAAATGAAATCCTATTTCATTGCAACTTTCATGTACAGGAACCTTGAAATTTATAGCCCTTACATATAAATTGGAATTAGTTATTTTCTTCACTCTTAGTTGCCTTTGCATTAGTGGGAAAATATGAGAGGTGTCTGTTGGCCAAAATGATAGCTATTCGCGCTCAAGCACGCTAACCCAAATTCCATCACCTAATGGGTAAAGTGTCTGAATCCTCATGTTAAGGCCACTGGGTTTAATTCCTGCTAGGATGGTAGTTTTTTCAATTAAATTTCCATTAACTTTTCCCCTCTATGTCATTATATACTAATTCTTAATATGTTTCTAAAGATGAACAAGTAAAAAGAAATATCTGATACATGCATCATGTTGCTGGAGTTGAAATATAATGTTGACAATTTTTTTAAATGCAAAATACAGAAAAAGCCATAAGAGGATGGGTCTTTTAGACAGGGCCATGAGCACTTGGAGCAACTAGGGACAGGTGTGGCAGCTGGAAGGCAATTTAGAAGATAGCAGGCTTTGTGATTGTTGTATTTAAGAGTCAGAGCTAAAACTTTGGGAGACTTAGCATAATATTAGAAGAGGATTGCAAGATGATAGGGAAAGGATATATAAGTGAGCTGGCAATTTGGGACAATGGTGGGAGAACAATAATTGTGCCTGAACTTTAAACAGTTCTTTAAGGTTGGAGAGGCAGAGTAGTCTTGTGCATGATAAAGGAGGCTGTATTTGAAGGCAGGAAGACCTGGGTTTGAATCCTGTTTTTAGTTGTGTGACCTTCAGTTTCCTCATCTGTCAAATGGAAATGATGGTTGTTGTACTTCATTCTTTCATTCCCCCCCCCCTTTTTTTCCTTCTTTTTCTTTTCTTTTCTTTTCTTTTTTTCTTTTGCGGGGCAATGAGGGTTAAGTGATTTGCCCGGGGTCACACCTAATAAGTGTCAAGTGCCTGAGGTCGGATTTGAACTCAGGTCCTCCTGACTCAAGGGCCAGTGCTTTATCCACTGCGCCACCTAGCTGCCCCTGTTGTCCATTCTTGAAAAGGACCAAAATGACATCACTATGTTAGAGTCAAGTTACAGTGTGTCTGCCTGTGTCTGATCAAATCAATGTGAGCTTGTAAGGCTCTACCACAGGTTGGGCATAAATAATCAGCGTAAACATTTTCATTGGATTCTCTAAATATACACATATTGAATTTCTTTTGAGCTACTTTAATTCTGCTTTGCTCATAGAGCACAATACCTTCTCTGATGAGGGCACACCTTGCTGGGCAGTCCTGTGCCAGTGTCTCCCGTGTGATGCAATGAATTCCAAGTTTCTTAAGAGAAGATGATAGAAATGATAATGATGCCTGAATTACCTGTCTTGAAGAGTTGTTGTCTTAAAGTTTAAATGTGGTCATATATATATATACACATAAATACATATATATATAATATTTTGGAAATTTTTAAGTATTAGAATATTTTAGAGTACTAGTTATACAGCACTTCACATAAAGGTCATCTCAACCAATATACAAATGTCATCAATACATTTTAACCAAATCTCATTGTAATGAAGCCACACTGGAGGCTGCAATTATGGAGATGGTAGTCTCCTCCCCATTGGTGGGTGTCTTTGGTCACCAGACACACCTGAAACAGCATCAGGGGGGCCACAAAGAGTGTTTTCCCATCCCAAATGGAAGGAGAATCTATGTGAACATTGATGTTTCTTGGCTTCTCTTTGTGGGTATTAGGGCAACTTACAAGGAGAAGGTGTGAAATTGTGCTGGACACAGACAAAGTGCTACAGCGTGTAAGAGGAACCCCTATTCCTATTCTCAGACACTCCCAGACCCAACACGGACTGGGAGAGGCACGTGGGGACATCTTTCACTTGTCTTTGTTTCACTGATCAGATGAGAGAACTTGAGCCTCCCAGGCAATGGAAGTGAGAAATTGGGTTTGTCTGGGAGTCAGTGTTAGTATTACAGATATTATATTGTCTTGGTTCTCTGCAAAGGCCCTATTTAAGCTTTTGGAAGTTGAATTTTGGTTACCTGGGGAATAGATCTCACATTGATGATTTAGTTTCTATGGAACTAACTATTCTCTGTGATGTTATTTCATCTAACTTTTTTTTTTGGTGGAACTAATATCTACATTAGTTGGAGTATATCTCTACCTTCTACAATTTGATTTCTGCAACAACTTAATAAGGCAGATGGGGAAAGTTATTATTATTATCCCTAGCACTTAATATAATGCCTCACACATAGTAGGCATTTATTAAAATGTTGATTGAATTGAAACAATTACTAGACTGCCAGATGAGGGAATTATTATAGACAATTTATCTAGATTTTGGCAAAACATTTAACAATATCTATTAGGCTATTCTTGTGGAAAAGATGGAGATGTGTGGGCTAGAGGAGAATACAATTAGGTAAATTTAGAACTGATAAAATGACTGGATGCAAAGAGTAGCCATTAATGGCTAGATGCAAACATAAAACAAAAGGGGTCTTAACCTGAAGTTCATGGACCTCTCCAAGAGATCCATGTAAACATTTCAGGTGTTTCATTAACTTGAACAGGAAAACAAATCACATATTTATTTCCACTAACCTCTAACTGAAATGTACAATTCTCTCCAATTATTTAAAAATATAATTTTGAGAATATAACTATAAAATATAATTTTATGTTTTTTCAGATTGTCAAAGGAGTTCATGACATAAAAACACTTAAGAACCCTTGACTTGAAAGTTTCTTGTAAGCTGGAGTGGAGTGATCCACTTGGTTTTGTGCTGTTCAACATTTTTTTATCAGTGACTAGGATAAGAAAATAAATAGCATACTTATGTCTTTTGTAATTTAATTTTTTTGTTTTTAATTATTGTGAGCTTGACAAATAGCAACAACCATTAACATTACTATCTACAAATAGAAGAGCAAAAAATAGGATTGCATATAAACCCAAAAATTTCTATTATGTACGCTGATTCTTTTAAAGCATATAACAGATTCAACACATTAGTTCCAAAGATGTCTTCCTTGTCTTTGTAACCTTCTGACCTTACTTATAGTCTCTTCTATGCATTTAAAAATAGCTTTCTTTTTTGGGGGGGTCATCACTATCACTAACCTCCTTCTCCTCCACACTACTTCTCCCCTCCCTCCCAAAATCCCTTTTTTTTTTTAAATTTTATTAATTTTTTTTTGTTGGTCAATGGGGGTTAAGTGACTTCCCCAGGGTCACACAGCTAGTGAGTGTCTAGTGTCTGAGGCCCGATTTGAACTCAGGTCCTCCTGAATCCAGGGCCAATGCTTTATCCACTGCGCCACCTAGCTGCCCCCCCAAATCCTTTTTAAATAATAAATAATTTCTGAAAGGGTATGTTGTATTCTGCACCTCTAATCTCTCAACTCTTAGACAAGACCCTGACTAAATTTGCAGATGACAGAAAACTAAGAGGGATAGTTAACATGTTGGATGAAAGAATCAAACTTTTGAAAAAATCACCACAGGCTAGAATGTTGGGCCAAATCTAAGCATAGAAATTTAACAAAGATCAATGTTAAATTATATATGTGTGTTAAAAAATCAAATTTACAAGTATATTACATCACTTTATGTGAAAAAAGATCTGGAGGCTAATTCAATTTAAATTAAGACACACCATGCCAAAAAATGGAATCCTTTATTAGGCTCAATCAATCATTATATGCCAGGCAATGTGTTTATTATATGCCAGGCAATGTGTTAAGCACTGTGAATATAAAGAAAAAGCAGAGCCACTCCTTGCTCTCACAGAGTTTATATTCTAATGGGAGAGACAGTATGTATATGTTTAAGTGCACATACAAGATACACAGGCAGCTAGGTGGTACAGTGGAGAGAGCACCAGACCTAGAGTCAGAAATACTCATCTTGCTGAGTTAAAATCCAACCTGTGTGACCCTGGGCAAGTCACTTAACCCTGTTTATTTCAGTTTCCACATCTGTAAAATGAACTAGAAAAGGACATGGCAAACCACTCCAGCATCTTTGCCAAGAAAATCCCAAATGAGGTCATGAAGTCATGAACATCACTGAAACTGAACAAGCAAGCAATGAGACTCATATGTACCAGAAGGAAGGTAACTTTAAAGAGTAAGGCACACTACCTAGGTGGACCAAGAAAGACCTCCTATAGAAGGTGATGTTTGAGCCGAATCTTGAAGAAAGCTAGGAATTATAAAATGCACAATTGAAGGATAGAATTCCAGGTGTAGGGAACAGTCAATATATGCACAGTGATGGAGGATGGAGCATCATGGATGAGGAACCCAAGTGGTCAAGTATGAAATGATCATAGAGTGCATGTAGGGAAGTAATCTATAAAGAAGACTAAAAAGATAGAAAGGTTGAGGAGGAGAAAAGTTCAGCTTAAGAAGGGCTTTGAATGTCAAATTACCTAGAGGTAATAGGGAAACACTGGAGTTTATTGAATAGAGGGCTAACATGCAAGGCCAGACCAATGCTTTAGAGGAATGACTTTGGTATCTATGTGACAAATGGGTTAGAGTTGGGAGAAGCTTGAAGCAGGGAGACCAATTAGGAGGCTGGCTGCAAGAGAAGAAAAGAAGATTGATTTGAGA
Organism: Dromiciops gliroides; assembly: GCF_019393635.1. NCBI lineage: Eukaryota > Metazoa > Chordata > Mammalia > Microbiotheria > Microbiotheriidae > Dromiciops > Dromiciops gliroides. The sequence continues at coordinate 177,290,228 of NC_057861.1, read as the reverse complement.
GATTTTTGGGGAGAAAGAACCAACAGGATTGGACAACTGATTGGATATGTGAAGTGAGACTGAGGAGTCACATGGGTGAATGGGAAGATGGTGGTGCCTTTGGCAGAATAAAAGGAAGTTTGGAAGAGAAGTTTCTGTCTTGGATATATTGAATTTGAGGTGCCTCTGGAATATCCAGTTCAAAATGTCCAATAGACAGAGATGTGGGCCTAAAGCTCAGGGAAGAGACTAGGACTAGATGTAAAGATCTGGGAATAATTTTCATAGATACGAGCAAGGCAAATGGACAATGACCCCAGTCCTTAGGAGCATGAGAATCTTGCTTGGCTACAAAGTGAGTTTCTTGGAGTGTGAATCCTTTTTTTCTGTCTGGTGTTCAAGAAGGAGGTTCAGTTGATGTAGGCCTCTGGGTGGGGAAGGGGCCTTGGGCTTAGATCACATGGCCCTGCTGTTGCTTTTCTCACTGTTCCATCAATTCTTTACTATTATTAGGTGAAGGAGTACTATGACCTTATGAGCTTTGAAAGATCAAGATGGTAAGCCAGCAGAGGCCCAGGAATCCATATGAGAAATTGCTAGAAACCAGATGGTCATGAATGAGATACTCACCAACCTAATAGAGCCAGCCCAGAGTTAGCTGAGGCATAGATTCATCCAGTGGTTATGCTCATTTGGGTGTGAATTTGGTGAGACCAAGGCTATGAAGAAACTGGTTTAAGTCTGAATTTATTCTTCCTAAGGACTGATATGGTTTTGGGGATAGCATGCCCCCAAGTGCTGAGAAGAGATGTACTTCTGTTCTTGCTATATCTTCTAAGTAAATATTCCTTCATAAAAGTTAAATGATATTAAATGGTTCAATGGAATCAGGTGCTAATCAGTGGCACTTAACATGCTGGAATGAGGTACTGAACTAATAACACTAGAGAAGTATTACCCCCCCCCTTTGGGGGATAGTATCCTAGAATATTGAGGGGGAGATGTAGCAAGCCTTGCTGGAAGAGTTAACCCATAGGTGAAGATGAAATCACCAAGTGAGAGAATATATAGAGAAAAGGTTGGGGGGGGGGAAAGGGCCTAGGGTAGAGTTTTGGGGGAAACCTATGATTAGTGCACATGACATGACTGAAGAACCAGCAATGGGGACTGAGGAGTGGCCAGGCAGATAGGAGAACCAGTGGGAAAGAGGAACACAACAACCCAGAGAGGAGAGACTTCTCAGGAGCAGTATACTGTCAACAGTGTCCAGTACTGCTAAGAGGTCAAGGTTAAAGATTTTAAAAGGCCATTTGTTTTATGTATTCATTCATTCATCCATTTATTTATTTTTTAGGGCAGTGAGGGTTAAGTGACTTGCCCAGGGTCACACAGCTAGTAAGTGTCAAGTGTCTGAGGCTGGATTTGAACTCAGGACCTCTTGAATCCAGGGCTGGTGCTTTATCTACTATGCCACCTAGCTGCCTACATATACATTTTTAAAAAGGAGTTTGGCTGAAGAAGGGAGGAGATAAAGTATGATGCACAGCAGAAATCTATTGAGGGTTTTTAAGGATGGGGGAGAGTTGGGTATGTTTCTGGGCAGCCAGGGATGAACCAGAAGATAGGGAGAAATTGAAGATAAGAAGAGGGGGGATAATAATGGGGCAATCTGTTAGGGAAGATGGGAGGCAATGGAATTAAGGCCTTGTTGATAAGCAAAAGGGTCCATTTCATTATCAGAGATTCAAGTGTAGAGACAGTGGGGGATGATGTCAAGGGAATAAGATTCAAATGGAAGAAGGAGTCTGCTTTGAATGGCTTTTATTTTTCTAGGAAAATAAAAGGCAAAGTTTTCAGCTAAGTAGGTACAGGTGGTGAGGGAAGCTTGAAGAGAGACTAGAAAAGGTTGGGAATAACTTCTGTGAGAAGTAAGATAGGAAATCAGTTAAAGAGTAAGGAAAAAATTGTCTCATTGTTATAAGGGCCCTTTTAGTGTTAGAAAATATAAATTCGTAGTCTTGCTACAAATAAATAAGTACCTTTGAATGATTTCCTTTGACTCTTTTCCACAGAAGATGAGTAGGCTTGAGGGAAGAGGATAAGGACAGTAATCCACTTCTGAAATAATTCACTAAGGGGTCAAAATTGGGAAGTAGAGGAAAGGGTGGTGAGGATGGAAATAATCAACTAGGAAGATGATGAAGGATTGGAGATTACAGTGGGGATAAAGAATAGGGTTGGGATGGTAAGGCACAGAGAGAAATAGAAAGATAAAATGTTATGATTTGGTAAAGGAATTTTGGAAATATTGAAAATGGAAGTGGAAAATTCGTAGGTGATGGCAAGATCAAGGGTATGATTATTTCTTGTATGTGGCCGAGGTAGAGTGGAAGGAGGAGTCAGTCATGGAGGTAGAGTAGATTAAGGAAATGGAAAGTTAGAGTATTTGAAGGAACATCAACATTTTTGTTAAAGTCCCTTGGTATGAGTATAAGAGTTGGGGTAGAGATGGAAGCTGTGAATTACTCACTGAACTTATTTAGAAAGGCAGAAGGATGTCAGGAGTCGGTAGGTAACAGCCACTAGGATATTGATTGAATAATGAATTTGAATAGAATGGACTTTAGAGTACAGGTTGTTGAGTGGTATCTTAAGAGGAAAAGTATGGAAGTCAAAATGGGAAGCAGGGGGTAGGTGCAACATTGTAGGAAAGAGAAGAGTGTCTAGGATGATGAAAGGACTTCAGAACTTAGCAGCTGAAGAAAGCAGGGCTATTTAGCCTGGGGAATGGCTGCTTCAACCATTGTTATTGTTGTTTTTGTTGGTGTTACCATTGTTATTATTAATGTTATTACTCCCTGAGACAGCTCAAAGGACTGAATGATAACCTTTCAAAATCATTTACTATTATATATGAGGCCCCCAAATAATGAGAAAGACTTAAATTGGTATATATATATACATATATATGTATATATATGTATATATATATATATATATATATATATTTTAGTGAGGCAATTGGGGTTAAGTGACTTGCCCAGGGTCACACAGCTAGTAAGTGTTAAGTGTCTGAGGCTGGATTTGAACTCAGGTCCTCCTGACTCCAGGGCTGGTGCTCTATCCACTGCACCACCTAGCTGCCCCTAGATATATTTTTTAAATGAAGTGAAATTAAGTTGGGAATCTATGAAAATGGAATGAATATCTAAAATGATATTTAATCCAAAATCCATTTAAATATGGAATTGGAATGTGGTTTTAGATATTTGAATGTTAGCATATCTGATGTTGATATTTGGGAATTTAGAATATTGCAAATGGAACAATGAAGTAAAACACTAAAGAACTAATTCAGGAGGGGTGTGCTGAAACCAGCTCAAAACAGTTCTAAAGAGCAGGTTGTTAAATTTCCAGTGTGAGTGTTTACATCTCGGGAATCAGCAAAACTTGATACAAGTTAGGTTGTGATTTATTGTTTTGTTGATTATCTAGGCTTAGGAAAGTGAAGGAGAAAATATTAATAATACAGACTAACTTAAAAGTAAGTTGTTGTGTGACCCTGGGCACATCATTTAACCCCCATTGTCCCACCCCCCCCAAAAAAAAGTAAGTTGTGAGTACTTTTCACCTTCCAGAAGCCACTTGTTAAAATTTAGCAACTGGAAATTGATCTGGCTTCTTTGTTTCACCTTTCTTTGCAGGGTTGTTCTGTCTACTCCATTGCTAGGAATGGACAGCATCACTTCTGAGGCTTTTATAATATATCAATATAAAAGCAAGGCAATATGATCTCAAAAAGGGTGCCGATCTGCTTCTACTTAAAGAGATTAAGAGGCAATGTAGTAGAAAGGTTGCAGTTAATACAGTTGAAAGGCCACTGGGTCTTGAGTTAGGAAACCTTCCCTCTTCTGAACTATCACAGAAAGTTTATGTTTCCTATTGAATCCTCACATACCCCTTTGCATTGTAGATACTTGTTGTTTTGTCCATTTCTGGGATATAATCACGAGTTCAGGGATCATATCTTGTTCTTTGTAGCCCCTACAATACCTAGCACAGTGCCTTTTACTTAGAAGATTATTTCTAATGAAAAGTTATTGAATGAATTTGACCTGGATTCTTTCTAATCCTAGTTACCTGTGGCCCTGTTGTCACCATAAGATCTCAGCTTCTTCATCACAGATGAAGTCATTGGCCTAGATAATTTCGAAGGTTGCTTCCAGATTGGGCATAACTTTGAAGTATGGGACTTGAATTCTACTCTTAGCCTTGTTACCTACTATTTGTGTGACCTTGAGCAAACTACTTAATCAACCTCAGTTTCCTCAAATGTAGATTGAAGGGGTTGAACTAGATGACCTCTGAGGTTCTTTTCATCCCTAGAAGCATGGTCTTATGGTCTTTAATTCTATGTTATTTTTTATTAAAAAGGACTTTTCCTTTAACCCATACAGAGCTGGAATAAACATATATTCTGATTTTATCAATAAAAGTCTTAATTATTCAGAGTTGGAGACATGCCAGTAAACATGGCAACAATTCATTAATATAAACTTGGACAGAAGTCTAGTCTGAATTATATGAATTGTAGAAAAAATTAAATTTATAATGCAATGACTTTCAAATACATATAATAATTCAGATTAGGCTAAATAAGGTATTTACTAATAGGGAATTCCAAAGGAAATTACTTTAAGAAGCATATAACAATATGTTGATTATTTGCATTTAAATAATGTTTCTGTGATGCTCAAACATGCCTGAAAATAGTATAATTTCAACTATTTTTTTGAGGCAGAGTTAAGTAACTTGACCAGGGTCACAGAGGTAGTAAGTATCTAAGGCTGTCATTTCTCTCTCTCTCTCTCTCTTTTTTGCGGGGCCATGAGGGTTAAGTGACTTGCCCAGGGTCACATGGCTAGTATGTGTCAAGTGTCTGAGGATGGATTTGAACTCAGGTCCTCCTGAATCCAGGGCCAGTGCTTTATCCACTGCACCATCTAGCCACTCCCGTCATTTCTTAAATATATAGAGAACTGAATCAAATTATAAAAATTCAAGTCATTCCCCTATTGACAAATGGTCAAAAGATATGAAAAGGCAGTTTTCAGACCAAGAAATCAAAGCTATCTATAGTCATATGAAAAAATGCTCTAAATCACTATTGATTAGATAAATGCAAATTAAAACAACTCTGAGTTACCACCTCATACCTATCAGACATATTATGGCAAAAAAAAAGGAAAATTATGGATGTTGGAGAGGATGCAGGAAAACTGGGACACTAATGTATTGTTGGTATAGTTGTGAACTTATCCAATCATTCTGGAGAGCAATTTATAGCCCAAAGGGCTATAAAACTGTGCATACCCTTTGACCCAGTAATGCCACTACTAAGGCTATATCCCAAAGACATAAAAAAGGGAAAAGGACCTATTTGTACCACAATATTTACAGCAGCTCTTTTTGTGGTAGCTAAGAATTGGAAATCAAAGGGATGGCCATCAATTTAGGAATGGGTAAATTTATGATTATAATGGAATATTATTGTGCTATAATAAAGGACAAGCAGGATAATCTCAGGAAAAAACCTAGAAAGATTTACATCTACTGATGCAAAGTAAAGTGAACAGAACTAGGAGAATGTTATACATAATAACAGCAATATCATATAATGAAGAATTGTGGATGACTTAGTTCTTCTCAGCAATATAATGATCCAAGATAATCCTAAAGGATTAATGCTGAAGCATACTATCTGCCTCCAGATAAAGGACTAATTGTTTGGATATAGCCTGAAGAATGCTAGTTTTCACTTTCTTTCATTCTTTTTCTTTTATTTGAGTCTTGTGCAAAATGACTATTATGGACATGTTTTACATGATCACACATGTATAACCTATATCAAATTACTTACTGTCTTGAGAAGAGGGGAAGGAAGGGAGGGCTAGAATTTGGAACTCAAAACTTTTTTTGAAAAACCAAATGTTAAAAAATTGTTTTAACATAATTAGGGTAGGTGGAATGTAATTAAATAACTACTCAAGTAGCTTATGCTGCGTTTCAGGGATTGTATGGTTCTTGTAGGTCTTGTATATTTATACTCTTAGACATATGAAGGACAGGACTATCTTTATTATCTTTGTTTAAAGACCAGATGTTGGTGTCAATGTCCTGATCCTATTGACAATGAGATGCAGATACTGAGTAGGGCCTTCCTCACCATGGCAGTTATGAATTCCCAAGCAGACTCATGGAGAGGAGAAGAGTTTTCCTGGTGGAAAGGGGATTGCAGGCCATATTAGTTTGATAAATCTACATTGGTTACGTCCTCCGTGATTCATTAGAAGAGTACTGTCTTCAGACTCAGAGGATCTTGGTTCAAATTTCTTCTTGGGTGCTTTTTACTTATGTCATCTTTGAAAAGTCATTTAGCTTCTCTAGATTTCAGTCTCTTAATCAGTAAAATGAGCACTCCATGAACTCAGAGGTTCCTCCTAGCTCTGAAGCTGTGAGTTTAATCATCCCTCCTTCCTGAGTTGATTGACTTTTACTTAACCCTGTCATTGTTTGTCCTTCATTCTTGAAGAGGACCATGACAAATGACATGACTTGCACTGAATTGGATTTAAGTGAGGAAGGACTGTGCAAAGTCATCAGCCTCACTTTCTCCCAGAGTCATATGGGTCTAGTGGCAAGATATGTTATCAGGATGACTGGAGATAGCCCTGAATGTTTAAGGTTATTAGGGTTAAATGACTTGCCTAGGGTCACACAGTTAGTAAATGTCTAAGTTGAGACTTGAATTCAGGTTCTCCCAACTTCAGGGCTAGTGCTCTATCTACTGTGCCACCTAGCTAGCTGCCCCTACTTATCCCTAATCACAGGAGGAGAGTATGATAAAGTCAGCCACTCAGCCAAAAGATAAGCTTGCTTCTATAGCTGGTTTTGTTAACATGCATAGAACCAACAAAATGAATAAAATCAACCATGTGGCTACACCTGCGGCTTCTCTCATCCACCTCTTGGCCACCCACCACCTATGAGCTTTAGAAAAGATTCAATACACTGAAACAATTCACGGGTCTATTTGTCTAGATCAAATAGTAGGAGCATGGTGTTGTGGGTAGACTGCTGGACACAGAATCAGGAAGACCTGGGTTCATGTCTAGACTTTGATACTTCCCATGTGTATGACCACAGGCAGATCACTTCATCTTTCTGGGTCTGAGTCTCCTCCTCACTAAAATGAGGGGGTTGGACTAGCTGGCCCCTAAATTCCATTTTAGCTTTAGAACTATGATCCTATGAATTACGACTCAAGCAACAAAATGGGGTTCCCACATGCTGTCCCACTTATGGCCTTTAAGAGGATCACAGCCAAGCAGGTGAGGAACTCAGGATCTTGGAGTGACTCATCTCCTTCCAGTGGCATAGAGATGTTAACTCAGGAGACCCCCTAGTGCACAAAGAAGCTTCTCCTATCATTTTTGTAACATGCAGGTTTGCTCTCTTCAGGCCATGCCTCTGGTTTCACTAGCATCTCTAAGATGGAGGAGAGAAGGGGGAAAAAGAAAAAAAAAAGAAATTTATATGATAACCTTATATATTTCAAAGGAATAGCAAGTTGTATATAATAGATTTTCAGTTTCATGTGTTATCATCTTTTTATTATACTATGTTACAGAAATTCTTGTTTTATTCCATTAATTAAAAATAAAATGGGGCAGCTAGGTGGTGCAGTGGATAAAGCACTGGCCCTGGATTCAGGAGGACCTGAGTTCAAATCCGACCTCAGACACTTAACACTTACTAGCTGTGTGACCCTGGGCAAGTCACTTAACCCCAACTGCCTCACCAAAAAAAATAAATAAAGTAAATAAAAAATTTAAAAATAGCCTCTCTGTTCATTCCATGAAGTGCCATCAGTCCGCCATCTTTGTAATAGAAAATTGGTAGTAGAACCAGCACAGACTCTGTCTGCCCAATTTCTATCTTGTCTTTTGCTCCCCCTAACCAGTCCTTCTGTGCTCTTGAAGCCTCTCCTTCCTACCTGCATCATCCCCCTCCCCCTTTGCCTCCATAGCTATATAACTTCCAGGCTAGTTACTCTTCAACTTTTTTTTTCAGTAATGTGGCTTCATGGACATCCTTACCTTTGAAGGCTTCTTGAGGCCATATGATAGGACCACCATATACCAGAGCTCACTCCTACCCAACAACAAGGGTTAGGTTAGTTTTTCCCTAGACAATAGACAAAGCTATCCTTGGTACTTGATTGGCCCAGGGGCCAAAGCCTCCATTGACCAAGCTTGCCAGTAGCCTCTGACCTTTTGTGGTTTCCTAGTCACCAAAGTACATAACAAGGCCCATCCACATGAAGTCAGGGCCATTAAGACTTAAGATGTCCCAAGACCAGGACAGTGCCCTGCTGAACAGATGTATTTGCATGTGGAGATGGGGTGGTGGTGGTGGTAGATGTAGGGTGTCTATTCCCCTGCTGGAGTATCCTAATGAATATTCTTTCTATGCTAAGGCTAAATAAACTTCCTTTTGTTAACTATTTAGGTGTTGAATGAGCTGGAGCTCACATTTTGATCCAGCAAAAAACCTGGACTACTGGTAACTGGCTTGAGTCAGGCCCACCCTAATAGGAAGTCACATGAGCCATAGAGCTCATGCTAATCAATCTGGATGAAAATGGAACCCTTGTTACTCCTGTAATTCCTTAAGGACCTCACCCAATACCTTGAGTAGAGAGGACAGTAATGGTTGATTGTTGAATTGATAAATGAATAAGGAAAATGAGGCCTGGGAAAATATAAGTGAGTACTTTATCTTTGATCTCATCAAATAAGATTGGTTACCCAAGTACCAAGAGCAGATGGTTACAAAAGAACTTACCTGAGACCAGTCTTATGACCTGGGATATGTCGAGAACAGCATCTTTTTTTTTTTTTTTTTTAGTGAGGCAATTGGGGTTAAGTGACTTGTCCAGGGTCACACAGCTAGTAAGTGTTAAGTGTCTGAGGCCAGATTTGAACCCAGGTACTCCTGACTCCAGGGCCGGTGCTCTATCCACTGCGCCACCTAGCTGCCCCACAAGAACAACATCTTAATGAGGCATGGAGGATGTTGTCTCTGTATTTCAATAGTGGATAAACTCACCTTGGTGATTTTGGATATCATTTAATTAAAGGTGTTACTAAGCCAAAATAACTCAAGCCACTATTTAACCACATACAGTGATGTGACACAACTGTTCGGGCTAGGAAGTTGAGATGAATGATGTTGATGGGCCACAAAGTGCTAACATTATTTAGAGCTTTTCTCTAAGCTATCAGTCCTGTGTTCCTCATTCCTCATTCCTTTTTAAAGGATTACACTGGAAAATACAAAATAGCTCAATTCATTTATTTCCCTTAACTTCCCATATAGTATGCTCCAAGAGCTATAATTTTCTAATCATATTTTATCCTTGTGGCAATCATCACGGTAGTATTTTGGTCGCTGTGATCTCTAAGCATCCGCCTGGCTATTTATGTACAGACAAGGGCTGTTTTGGCAAAGGGGACTTATATTGATCAAGAGTACTTCAGAGTGATTTAGCACCCTGTAGCATAGATTCTATTTCAAAAATGCAAATGCTGGGAGAGGGTGACTATATATCTCTATGTCTCTATGGTGAGCTTCCAATTTTTGATCCTAAGGAAAGAAGTGTTGTGTGGTGTCACAGAGTCATATAATGAGCTTTGTACTTAGTGCCAGAAGACTTGGGTTTGAATTCTGGTTCTGCCACTAATTGTGTGACTTTGGGCAAGACTCTTTGGAATTCATTTTACTTTTCTTTAATATAAGGAAACTGGTCTTGACTGTTGGTTCTCAAAGTGTGGTCTGAGGACCCCTGAGATATTTTTAGGGTGCCCGCAGGGTTGAGACCATTTTGAATAATAATAATGCTAAGCTGTTATTTGCCTATTAAAATACTCCTCCCTTTTCTAACCACATATCTGTGTGAGGCTGCATTTTCTTAATATACTTCAACCCCCCAAAATAACATCATAACAGAGTGAACGTAGAAGTGGATAGAAGACTCTATCTTCTACTAAGCCAGACATTAATGAGATTTATAAAAAAAATATGCAAAACAATGTTACTCTTCTACTAAATTTTTTTGTTTTGGAAAATATAGTTATTTTTCATAAATGAGTTAACATGCAGTAGGTTTTTATTGTAATTTAGATGAATTATTAAATATGTTAAATTGGTTTTAATTTCTAATGTGATAGATAAATGGATAGTAGATAGATAGATATGACTCACATAAACAACTGCTCTTTGAGTTTCTCAGTAATTTTTTGTTGTTGTTTTGTTTTGCAGGGCAATGAAGGTTAAGTGACTTACCCAGGGTCACACAGCTAGTGTCAAGTGTCTGAGACCGGATTTGAACTCAGGTCCTCTTGAATCCAGGGCTGGTGCTTTATCTACTGCGCCACCTAGCTGCCCTCTTTCTCAGTAATTTTTAAGAGAGTAAAGAAGTCCTGAGAAAACTTGAGGACCACTGGATTAGATGATCTCTGGAAATCCCTTTCACCTCTAAATCACTGGTCTTCTAAATCATTGGGACTCCAAATTTTTGGCCTAAATCAATGGTTCTCTAAAATTGTAGGTCCTTGGATCCTCCCAACACATAAGCCATGACATATCAATACTGTCATTGATAAGGAAAATTAGCAAGTCATCCATCCATTTGGGTTGTAGTCATAGTAAGTAGGAGAAAATTCTACCTACATGATTTAGCATCACAGGTCTCAATCTCATGGGAATTTCTTCTGCTGTGGCATAGTGGAAAATTCATTGTATCCAGAATCACTTTAGGAAGTTTTGATAAAAGGAGAATGACAAATACAGAAAGGCCTTGAGCCTGTTGAAAAGTGTCCATGGGACTATAAGGCTGGAAGACAAACCTCACTCACCTATTTTACAATTTTAACCAGGGCCAGTTGGGGAAGTTGTACACTCTGGAATAGTTTTCGCCCACGCAGAAGTGGAATCAAATTGAAAAGCTTCCAAACCAGAGCTGGAATATTATTCCACCTTGTTCTTCATCCATTTCCAGCTCCCAGGGCTGTGAAGGGTAACCCTGGAGCTGCCCCCTCCTCTTCCAACCCCATTTGCTGATGGATTCATATCAATCCCTTGGGTCTCTGTTTCTTTATCCATCAGGATAAGGAGTATACAGTATTCCCAACTTCTCTGAGCACAGCTAGCCTGCTCTCAACACTTGTCCAATGCAAACTGTCCCATCAGAGTGACATTCTCAGTTTAGTTTGTGGGGAAGGTGGGGGAAGAGAAAGAAGAGAAGGAGGGAAAAGGGAGAGGCTGCTGAGCAGACACAGCCCTGAGGAGAAAACAATGACTGTCTCCTTTTCTGCTCGGCTTTGTTAAACTTGGCCCAGGTGCTGCATTTAGAGAAGCCAGCCCAGGCCTCCTCACAAACACCTGGGAGGCCAGCCTATAGCCTGTGGCAGTTTAGTAGGAGGGTTAGAAGAATCCAATCTACCAAGTGTCTAACTCTATAATGTATACAATTCCAGTTTTAATTGACGAAGAAAAACATTTTCTTTCCCTTGGCCTTTATCCTTCTCTCTGTTTGTGTTGGTTTCAGGGCTTCTTTTAAACTATTTTCCCCCCTTTATGCTTCTTTTTAACTCTCTAGCAATTATGTGCTGACTGCAGGGTATCCTTTTCTTCCAAAGCACTGGGCAGCCCCATTTTTATTGTTTGACTTAGCAATCACTATACACCAGTGCTCGCTCTCTCTCTCTCTCTCTCTCTCTCTCTCTCTCTCTCTCTCTCTCTCTCTCTCTCTCTCTTTCTCTCTCTTTCTAGCTCGCTCTTGCTCTCACTCTCACTCTTGCTCTCACTCTTGCTCTCACTCTGTCTGTCTCTGTCTCTCTCTTTCTCCTCTTCCCCCTACCTTCCAAGACCAAATATGCATTTCTCACTTCTTCTTGTAAAGAGGAAAGACCTCCAACAGACTTTATTACAGGCAGAGAAAGCAACAGAGGAACCTCAAAGGATAACAGCTTCTGTTCCTTTTGCCTCATATGCAATTCCTAATTTATGGTAAATAACCTCAAGAGACAATGGTTGCATTCTGGGGGAATATACACCTTGCAAGTTCATACTTTTTTCTCTGCCTCTCTCTGTCTCTCTGTCTGTCTCTGTTTGTCTGTCCCCCTAATCTAATTACCAAGAAGAGGCCTTCTGTTACAGCAGAAGTATCTAACATGCTGGTAACTCACAACACTTCCTGGTGAAACCCAAGTCAGATGAAAATTTAATTCCTATCTAATTTCAATGTTGATACATCCATAAAAAAAAGAAATATACAAACAAGTCTGGTTTTCTAAATCAGTATGAGGCCTGTGGGGAGCCTTATACATGGTCTAGTGGCCCCAGTTTCTGTTTGAGTTTGACACCACTGAGGTACAAGACTGCATATATTGTACTGGACTTCCTTGTCAAGAAAACCTGGATATGAATCTTGATTTGAGTCCAGGACTTAGCAGAGTGCTTGGCACATAGTAGTCGTTTAATAAATGCTTGCCACCTTGACTAGTTTCCAACATACTGTCTGTCAGACCATGACTTTCTTTATTTGTAAAGTAGAGATGACAATAGATGTACTACCTACTTAGAGGGTTATTACAGGGATGTATGTAAGGCATTTTGCAAACCTTAAAACATTCTATAAATCAGTTTAAAAAAAATTTTTTTTTTACTATATCTCTTTTAAAACCAACACTATCCTGGTGGAGAGGCAGAGTGACCTAATGGATAAAGGTCTAGTCCTGGAGTCAGGAAGATACCCATGCAGGTTCTTCCCGTGACAAATACCCGAAGTGTGACCCTGGGCAATTCATGTACTCTGGACAACCGTTTAAGGCTGTAAGTTAAAGATGAGCTCCCAATCATCCCAGGGAAGCATTCCTTACACCTATGAAATCATAAGTATAGGGGAAAAATCCCCCAAACAAAGAAACAAAAACAAATTCTTCTAGTGGTGTCATCTGTCTGTGAAAGCCACGGTCACCTGAAGGTCAAAATTCAGAGTGATCTAAAGAGGACATGCCTGGTGTGTGTACCCGGGCCATAGTACATCTCCAGTGGCAATGGAAACATAAGAAGTGATGGTAAAAGAGAAGAGGAGGAAGGGAGGTGGGCTGCTCATCTAGGGAGAAGGTCACACTGGTATTCATGAAATAGTAAAAGCCCTAGTTTCCATTATGTTGGGTAGGATACAAGGCACACCCCATGGAGGATGTGTATGAGAATCACTCAGGACAACAACCTGGGATGGCTTGTCATTTGCATCAGTGGAAGGGATGCTCCCCTCAATGAATCCACAAAAGCACTTATGAAGTGCTAACTATGTACAGAGCACTGTGTTAAGCTCTGGGGATACAAAGGTGAGACAGTCCCTGCCCTCAAAGAGCTTACGTTCCCATATAGGGAGACTGCACATGTAAGGGGTTGATGATGAGGGAAAAGTGAAGTCACAAGGGATGGTGAGTAGAGGCATGGGGCATTCAGTTATTGAGGGACCGTTTTGAGAAGTAATTCAGGCCTTCATTTGATTACTGTTCTTAGAGCATGAAAGAGAGAGAGACAGAGAGACAGAGAGAGACAGACAGAGAGAGAGAGATAGGGGGACAGCACAGAAGCAAGATGGTGTGATGGTGTGGTTGACTGGCTGGAGTGGGCTGGATGTAATGAGGCTTCATTAATCATTACAGTGCAGAGTAGGAATAGGCAGCACAATTGGGAGGTTATAATGGCGGTAAGTAGAAGCTTGGGTGGCCACATTAAAGAAAAAAAAAAGGATTCCTCCACCCTATAGTTATGCATCCTAGTTTACTCCTAGCAACATGAAAACAAACATGTTAGTATTTAACCTTCTGCTGTTTGGTCATTTTGCATGTTGCATACTCTGCTCACTCAGAAGTATCGTTCTTATTTTGTTTGTTTTATATCACCCCAGATGTAAATGCAACAGACAGGAAGCTTTGACCTGTTCAATTTTGTTTGTTTGTTTAACCCTGGTCTGGGGTTGTTCCTCTTTAGTAGATTCAGTAGCCCCTATTGCCTCACACTCTTGGGGGTTCACCATGTTGGTGCTGGCCGTAGTGTGGGGACCCGATATGCTTTAGTTCTATTGCAGCTCACAACCCCCAGACTCAAGGGATTCACCAGCCTCACCTGCCCCAGGAGCAAGGATTACCAATGATGAATCATATCTGGCACCAACAGTTTTTTAAAGAAGTAATTTTAATTCTCCCTCTTAATGAATGTCCTATTGTTTTCTTTGATAATTGTTGTTCAGTCATGTCTAACTCTTTGTGACCCCATTTGGGGTTCTCCAGTCCATTTTGCAGATGTGGAAACTGAGGCAACCAGAGTTAAGTGATTTGCCCAGGGTCACACGGCTAGTAAGTATTGGAAGTCAAATTTGAACTCACAAAGTGAATCATCCTGACTCCAGGCCTAGAACTTTATCTACTGCAGGCCATGTAGCTGCCCATTCTTTGATATTTAGGTTTACTTTTACGAGATTTGGTATTTTTTAGGTGCTAACTGATCTCATTTGTTCTTCAGAATATTCCAGTTTTTGGACTTGAACCTAGGTATTCCTGACTCTGAGCCATCTGTCTATTCATTATGGCATGCTACCTTTCATATATGAATATATGTAGTAAGATATGTAACATGGATAGATAGAAAGATAGACAGACAGACAGATAGTTAGGAACTGGAATTTGACCTGTGATTTCATTGGTATAGGGAACTTGCAGATGAAGAAACTCTTTAGATCAATGCAGGTAAGCATTTTCCCAACAACTTATGATCTTAAAGAGTTGCCTTGAGGAATGAAAAATTAAGTGTTTTGCCCAGGGTCACTCAGGTAGTATGTGTCAGAAATGGGACTTGAACCCATGTCTTCTTGGCTTCAAGGCTAGTTCTCCATCCTCTATGCCACACTGCCTGTAAAGAACATGTGCACATGTGCACACACATATACTTATATGCACATGTGTACATATGCATATACACACATACTACACATGTGTGTGCACATATCTCCAGTATCATGTTTTTCTCCCTTATTTGAACTCATGTGTATATGGTAATCTCGATGAGTGAAATTGAAATAACGTCCTTTCCCGGTAGCTGTTTATTGCTGGATTAAGATTTTCACCTTTGATGTATTTCTTCTTTGTTCCCAATTGCCAGATCTGTCTGTTTTCCTGCTTCACTCGGGGTTGTTTGATTATTGGGTTAATAGATCCTAAATGGTTAGGGAGGAATGCAGAGACAATAGAGGAAATATGTATCTGGCTTCCAAGAGAATCTTTGCAAGGGGCACTTGGAGCTGTTATCTGGAAGTGCTTCCCAGTGCCTACTGATGCATTTTTTCCCTCTGCAAGGTCTCTATTTAGGGGTCTGCTATAAAACAATAAAACACTAACTTTAAAAGAGCCTTCTTGCTTGATGCAGAGTGTTATGACAAGCTGTGTGGTATTGATGGCAATGCTGTGAAATTTAATTTGAGGCATGTTTCTTTAAAAAGAAAAACAAGTCCCAACTCTAATAAATGTTAGATTTAAACTGGTTGTTATTTAATTGTTTATAGTCATGTCCTACTCTTCATGACCCCATTTTACAGATGAGGAAACTGAGGCAAAAAGGCTAAGTGACTTGCCCAGGGTCACACAGCTTAGTAAGTGTCTGAGGTTAGATCTGAACTCAGGACTTTTTGACTGGCACTCTATTCACTGTGCCACTTGGCTGTCCCTTAAATTAGCTGCTGTATCTAAATGTCTCCTCAGATTTTTCTTTCGTTGTTCTAGCTCCAATGATCATTTAACCCTGCATTTCCCCACTATGATCAGTTTCTTCCTTGCACAAACTACCCCATCTCTGGAAGGTTGGTTTCAGAGCACTTGCAGCTTGCCGATTAGACATTCCATAATTCTGGAACAGAGAGTAAAAAGCAGAAAACCTTTCAAGTAAAAAAAGTCATATTCGTAAGCATTTTTTCTCCTTCTAGGACCAATTCAAAAAGTATTCATTTCAAAAAATAGGAATTTGTTCATTTGAACAATTATCAATTAGCTAAATTCAACAGCTTCTTTTTGAGTGCCTACTATGTGTAAAGCCCCAGGTTAAGCACTGCTAGAGAGTGACTCATTCCTTGCCCTCAAGGCACTCACAATCTATTAAAACCTAGCATCTTTGCTTCGGAATTAACTTGAGAGGTCACCAAGTTTTATCCTTTAATAAACTGCTAGATTTGAAATGCCTATTACATGGCTATATCTATATCTATATATATGTATATAGGTATTTTTGTATGTAGATGTGCATATATATGTAATTCTGACAAGCTGTTACATTTTTTGGTGACCCTACTTGACTGTCTTCTAACTTCTTCCCACCATCACCCCTCCCTTTATGTTCAGGTTAGGGCTATTTAGAAATTAAAGAGGATCCGATCTTTTCCATTCATCCTGAAAAGATGATTAATAAATAATTTAGCATTAAGCCCTTTGGAGAGTCGGAGGTTTCTACAGAAGTGGTTTGTGGCAGTCTTGGAAATCCTTCAATTCCATATGTTTCCATTAAGGCATGTCCCATTAGGGCTGTGAGAGCTGGGCAGTTGAAGGGAAGATTTGATCTCAAGACTCCTGGCCACTAACCTTTCACTCTTTCTCAAATGGGGACTGTTCACTGGCCACAGAACTAAAGGGAAAAAACCCTCATCTTTATGTTTTCCCATAGTTATAGATATTTTTAGGATTATCTATAGAATCCAGGGAGGTCTGATATACGGTTTTTCCCTTTTTAGTGCTTTAATCTGGTGAGATTCAATAGAAACTCATTGCTTTTTTTTTTTTTTGGTCGGGCAATGAGGGTTAAGTGACTTACCCAGGGTCACACAGCTAGTAAGTGTCAAGTGTCTGAGGCTGGATTTGAACTCAGGTCCTACTGAATCCAGGGCCGGTGCTTTATCCACTGCGCCACCTAGCTGCCCCCAGCTTGTTGCTTTTTAATGGTTAAGCTCAGCATCTTTTGTTAGATGGGACAGCATAGGCTAGGAATTTTTCTTTTGATGGTCACTGAATTGGGAGGGTTAGGGAATCTTTAGATGGTTAAAACCATGAAGCTTTATCTCTACTTACATCATTACTGGGGGCATGAGAAGTAGAAAGGCATTGGTGGTCCATTATGGACTACCCATAGACATTCTATAGTTGTATCTATAACTTAAGCCATCTAGCATGTTTGAAATTATTTGGCTGGAGGGGCAGCTAGGTGGCACAATGGATAGAGCACCAGCCCTGGAGTCAGGAGGACCTGAATTCAAGTCTGGCCTCAGACACTTAACACTTACTAGCTGTGTGACCCTGGGCAAGTCACTTAACCCCAATTGCCTCACCGAAAAAAAGAGAAAAGAAATGATTTGGCTGGAAATAAATTGTAGTAGCTCATAAGTACAGGGAGTCGGGCAAAGTTTGGAGCAGTAGGTGGTTCTCTGAGATCAGGAGTGGTCAAGAATTCAGGTGGTTAATTCAATTCACCAGCGATTAGAGCTTAGGGATATTAGCTTGTTACCATAGCAAAATCTGAGTTAATTCAATGGAATTCAATTCAGATCAATTCAAATAAATTAAACAGAGATTTACTAAGCATTTGACAGGTGCCAGGGACTGCAGTAGGTGTTAGGTGCTTCTTGCAAAGATGTCTAGGTAGGTATGGGTGGGCCTAGGCCCAAAATTGAATGACTTCAGCCACTTGAGAGAGAACTGTAGTTATAGGTAGGTTCTGACATTTCTATCAGAAAGACATGAGAATGAATAAGATTATTTCTAGAAGCTGAGAGATCTTCTCATATGTTATGTCAGAAGTTCAGGCTTTGTATAGTTGACAACAGAAGCTGCTTCCCAGGAGAGGTACCTCTGAGCCTGGGAGTGTAGGCCTGGAAGAATGAAAACATGCCTGTAGATACCTAGTGTGAATCATGTCCACCAATCAGCATCTGTCAATAGAGCTAGGCCATCACAGCTGTGAGACTAGAAGGAAGGAAGGGAGAGTTCAGGGAAGTGACAGCCTGGGAGAATCCATCCATGGGACACAGTAGGATCCTAGTTACCCATTAGCCACAGTCTTTACCTGGAAACAGGCTAGATCTATTTCATCCAGCATCAGGAAAAAGATCTGACACTGGTGGGGGTTTTGTTTTGTTTTGAGTTTTCCCTTTCCCCAGATTTTTAGAAAAGATATTTGCAGATTAGAGACTTTGTGTTTCTATAGCAAGGATGTACATACAATTTATTCAGAGATTTAAGGTTTTCAAAGGACTTTATAGTTATTATCTGATTTGGCACTCACAATTCTGTGAGGTAGGAGCTAGTAATATTTCCATTTTACCAGTGGAGAAACTGAAGCTGAGAGATTAAGTGCCACACAGCTAGTAAACATCTGAGTCAGAATTCAAATTCAGGTCTTCCTGAATTCAGGTCCAGGGCACTGTCTAATATTCTGGCTGGTTTTCTTGGAGACCAAGAAGCTTCATCGTTAGAATGGCTGGAATTTATTTTCTCATGTGATTCCTGGGAATTGGGGGACTGACCTGAGTCAGTCAGGTTGTAAGGGGCCATGCCTGATGATAAAAAACTACTTCCAGGTTAGGATCACTTAGCTCCTCTCTGAGAGTAGCCCTTAGTCTTCCTCAAACCTTTTCATTTTTTTTTTGAGGCAATTGGAGTTAAGTGACTTGCCCAGGGTCACACAGTTAGTAAGTGTCAAGTGTCTGAGGTTGGATTTGAACTCAGGTCCTCCTGAATCCAGACCTGGTGCTCTATCCACTGCGCCACCTAGCTGCCCCGAACCTTTTCATTTTTTAATCAAGGAAGAGCAAGGAAAGAAAGTAACAGTTTTTTGTTCAGTCATTTTACAGTTGTGTCTGACTTCATGACTCCATTTTTTTTTTTTTGCAAAGATACTGGAGTGGCTTATCATTTCCTTCTCTGGCTCATTTTATAAATGAGGAAACTGAGGCAAACAGGGTTTAGTGACTTGCACAGGGTCACATAGTTAGTAAGTATCTGAGGTCAGATTTGAACTCAGGTCTTCCTGACTCTAGGCCAAGTGCTCTATCGTGCCACCTAGCTGCCCAGCTTCTTATAAAGGGATCACAGTTGACTATCGACAATGCTGTGTAAAAGTGAAAGGGTTTTATTTCTCATTATATTCAGAACCACATAATATCAGTCATTCAGGGCTTGGCTTTTGTACTGTTATGCTGGATTATGGGCAACAGTGAACTGGGGTACAAGAGAGCCAAGGCAAATGTGGGAATGAGTTGTATATCTCCTTAAAGTTAAGGGAATATCTAAATTTAAAAAGTAGAGAGGGGCAAGAGGAAAAAGAGCCAGTCAGAAATAGGCCTTGAGTCAGGTATCCAGAAGTACACAGAGGTAGATTTAGAACAATCATAGAGATTCAGAGGAAGCTCAGAAGTCAGGAATCATAATGAAACAAGATAGAGGTCAAGATGAAACAGTGGGTCAAAGCTGAGGGAAGCAGTCACAGCAGTAGAAATAAGGTCATGGATTTATAGCTTGGGGGTCATCAGCACCCAATGTTCTCATTTTCATAATTCTATATCACTTTTTTTTTTAGTGAGGCATTTGGGGTTAAGTGACTTGCCCAGGGTCACACAACTAAGTGTTAAGTGTCTGAGGCCGAATTTGAACTCAGGTCCTCCTGACTCCAGGGCCGGTGCTCTATCCACTGAGCCACCTAGCTGCCCCAATGCTCTCATTTTCAGATACACAGAGAGTAAAGTGACTTGCCCAGGGTCACATATGCTTAAGTATGATCTGGTACAGATGATAGTGTCGTAGTTCTAGAGTTG
Organism: Dromiciops gliroides; assembly: GCF_019393635.1. Lineage (NCBI taxonomy): Eukaryota > Metazoa > Chordata > Mammalia > Microbiotheria > Microbiotheriidae > Dromiciops > Dromiciops gliroides. The sequence continues at coordinate 177,270,262 of NC_057861.1, read as the reverse complement.
GAGGGGCCCCCAGAGATCATCTAGTCTAACTTCTTCATTTTATAAATGATGAAACTGGGGCCCAGGGAAATCCAGTGATTTGTGCAAGATTGTAGATACTTAGTAAGTCTCAGAGCTGGTATTTTCACCTAAGACTTCTAATCATTACTCTATTGCAAAATCTGGTCTGGGTCCTAGGACTCTAGGACAGCTAGGTGGTGCAGTGGATAGAATGCCGGGCCTGGAGTCAGGAAGACCTAAGTTCAAATCTGACCTTAGACACTTATTAGCTGTGTGCCTCTGGGCAAGTCACTTCACCCTGTTTGCCTCAGTTTCCTTATCTGTAAAATGAGCTGAGGAAGGAAGTGGCAAACCACCTCAGTATCTTTGCCAAGAAAACTCCAAATGAGGTCCCAAAGAATCAGACACCACTGAAACAACCAAACAAAATCAACAACAACAAAACTTGGGACTCTAAGGTCATTTTTCTTTCCACTCTAGTGTTTTAATCTCTCATTCATCAGAGATACAAAGAAAATGTGATATAAGTCCATCTCAGACAAGAAGAATCATACACTTTATTGATTAACTCAAGATTATGGTACAAGCCACTGGACTATAGGGAAGAAGGGAAGCAAGCATTTATTATGCACCTGCTACATGCTAGCCACCATGCAAATATTATCTCATTTGATTCTCAAAAGAACCCTAGGAAATAGCTGTTGGTGTTTTCAATCAAGAAAGAAAAAAAAAGAGAAGTGACACCTTCTCCTAAAGGTGAAAGTCACTTTAAACTTTGGGCAATGATGTGTCCAATCGACAGGGTTTTACAGTTTTAATAATAATTCCTTCATTATGCCTCCAGAACCACAGCCTAGGTCAACTGAGTGTAGCCTAATGAGAGGGAACATCTGGAATCATTCCAGCTGTGTGACCTTAGGCAAGTCATTTCAATTCTATGGGCATCAGTTTCTTCACCTGATGTGATTTAATTAGATCCTAAAAATACTCTTCGGGGCTGATTTCTGATTCTGCGATTCTAATAATTCGGTAACAATAAAAGCCTAAGGGGGTGCCCTCCCAAGAATGATGTTGATGTAGTAAATACAAGAAGGGGGAGAAGAAATATTAAACCCTTAAGCTAATGATACATCACTTATTTACATAATTCCTTTCTCCACAACTGGAAGAGACAAGTTGCTAGGTGCTATAGAAATCTCTCTTGGTATTCAAGAGGGAAGTGAGCTCACATGAAATGAAATGAAATATTTATTTAAATATTAAACATGTATTGAAAAATGAAGAAACAGAGGCCTTCAGAGTCTTACTCTGCATCAAGCCCTGGGAGTATAAGAATAAAAAGGAACAGGCCTTGTCCTCAAGGGTGTCTTCTTGTCTTTTGGAAGAGGTGCTGGATGGTGCTAGTGGACAGAATTCTGGGCCTGGGGCCAGCAAGACCTGACATCAAACCTAGTCATTTAGCTTTTGTCTATCTTAATTTCCTTAACAGTAAAATGGGGATAATTACACTTATATGCCAAGAGTGTTGTGAGAATCAAATGAGATGATAACTATAAAGTTCTTAGCACAGTGCCTGGCACATGGTAAGTATTGAATAAATGTTGGCTATTACAAAGAAGGCACTTGGTAAATCTTGAGGAAATATAGAAATGTTTCTTATTATTACTCTTATTATTGCTATAGTAAGTACTAATGACTACAATTCTTTTTTTTTGTGGGGCAATGAGAGTTAAGTGACTTGCCCAGGGTCACACAAGCTAGTAAGTGTCAAGTGTCTGAGACCAGATTTGAACTCAGGGACTCATGACTCCAGGGCCAGTGCTTTATCCACTGCCCCCTCTTTTTTTTTTTTTTAAAGTAGTATGCTTCAATCTGCATTCAGACTCCATAGTTCTTTTTCTGGATGTGGAAAGAATTTTCCACCATGAGTCTTTTGGCATTGTCTCAGATCATTGAATTGCTGAGAAGAACTGTCTATCATAGTTGATCATCACACAATGTTGTTGATAGTGTGTACAATGTTCTCTCGGTTCTGCTCATTTCATTCAGCATCAATTCATGCAAGTCTTTTAATGGCTACAGATCTGAATAAGATTACATTTTATTCATTCATTCATTCATTTATTTATTTATTTGCTTATTTATTTATTTATTCATTCGTTCTTTTATTTATTTATTTATTCAAGCATGCATGCATGCATCCATCTATTCATTCATTTATTTACTTGCTTGTTCATTCCTTCCTTCATTTATTTATTTACTTGTTTGTTTGTTCATTTGTTTATTTATTAATTTATTTAGTGATTTGCTAAGACAGGGAAGTAGACTATTGCATTTTTAAAGGGTTGGAATTAAAAAGTTGCTCCCCACACCTCTCCTGATCATTGAGGTAGTAAACTTTTAATTAAGAAGAAAATACTGTTATGGACATCCTGTAGTCAGTCTGTCAGTCAAAACACTTATTAAGCACCTTCTATGTGCCAGTCACTGTGCTAGGTACTAAGGATACAAAGAAAAGCAAATGATAAGAGTTCATAGTCTAATGGGGAAACATGATAGTGTGGAAAGAACTCTGGACCAGGAGTTGGGAGACAAGATTCTATTCCAGGCTGGACCACTAACTAGCTGTATGATCTAGCAAATTGCTTCCCCTTATTTGGGCCTCATTTTCCTCATTTGTACAATAAGTGGGATGGACTAAGATCCTTCCCATCTCTAATATTCTATAGCTAATTAAGGTATTTATTTAATTATTTGTGAGCTTGAGAAAGGGAAACGGCTTCTTCAAATATCCAGTGAGGAAATATTTAGATCTGCCAGTCCCACAATCCCTGGCCTGACTTTTGCTGCTATGTTCCTACGACACAGTCAGCTAAACAGCTGTATTTGAGGCAGCTAACTGATGAGTAGAGCAGTGTGTAGACACTGGGGATAGGGAGGGAGCTCCCACAGCCTAAGCTGGAAGGTCTTGGTAGGATGCCCAAACCATGTATCCCAATGGTAAGATAGGAAGCCTGAAGGATCCTTAGCACACCTTCCTTTCTCTAAGGCTTTTCTATTTGGTGATTTTATGGTCTTCTAGAATGGAAGGTTGTGAGCTCAAGTCCCGGGCTCTCCCCCAAAGCTGATGCTTCAGGACCAGCCTAGCCATTTCCAGACAGGTAGCCTCAGCCCTTTGAACCTTTCTCTGCTGTTTTTTCAGTTGTGTGGGAAAAGGCTAAGATGCTGACATGTTAGAGAGATGGGAGATGAGGGGAGGGGAGGATAACCCTGCTTAATCTTGGCTTTCTCTCCCTTTCCCATTAGGGAAAAAGGCCTTTGCATGGAATTATTGCTTGTGACCCAGAAGAAGACATGAATGAGCATGTGACACATTGCTTGAAGGGAATGTGCTTCCTCCAAGACTGTCTCTAAGCCATTCAGGAGAAGATTGACTCTAATTATACAAGCCCCTCTTAGAAATTTGAGCTATAGCAAGTTCTCTTGTTCCTCTTTGCCATTTGCTAGATATCCTGAATGTTCCTTCAGGAATCTTGCCTCATCTCTCATCCCTGTGGATCCTTCTTCTGGGGGAATAAAGCTAATGAAAGTTGAAATCATTCCTGTTTCAAACCCTGAACTCAGGAATACATAAGAGCCATTTCTTTATTTTTTCTTAATTGATTAACCTTTTTTTTTTAAAGTGACCTAGTCAAAAAAAAAGTGACCTAGTCATGATTATCACTATGGATATCTGAGAAGAAAGCATGCAGATGACAAAAGGACTACCGGAAGGGAAATAGGCCCCTGAGAATTGAAATCATCACCATCAAAAACAACTCCCTCCCCCCCACCAAAATACACCAAAGACTGGAGATCCAGATTAAAGAGCTTCATCATTATTAATTTAGGAATCTTAAAGAAGGTCGGTGACAACATGCAAAGGGCAGCGGAAAAATGACAATGGCAAGGACAGAAATCTGTAAGAGAGACAATATTAGTCAAATGAATAAATGCTCTCGAGTCCACTGCAGGAGCTGGTGTTGTTTGAGTGTCCTAACATCTTGGGGTCTGGTCTTGCCATCCGTGCCTGTGGGGCATTGGTACCAGGTGGCAGATCTGGAAGGCAGCAAATATTTAGATGTCCCTGGAGTCAGTTAGGAGCAATGATGTTCTCTGCCCCTAGGCAAATGGTGACTGTCCCTGAACAAGCCAAGTGTCTGCAAAGTGTTACAGCTTCTGGAAGTAGGCTTGTGGGTTAGCCAATGGATGAAACTGTATTCCTTCCATGAAAGGGAGGCTGAAGTTCATAGTTAATCCACTCACTCTAATAGATGTTCTTTGACTGTCACTGGGGCTAAGAATGTCCAAGTTTTCAGGGAGGTTTGGAGATGTGAAATGCAGTTTCTGTGTATTCCAACACCTCCTTTACACATTTTGCCTGCATTAAACACATCAACCTCTCAAAAATTTAATTAAATCAAAAAAGAAACTTGTTTTTTTTTGGGGGGGGTGAATTGCCAAGTTAGAAAAATCATGGTGACTACTCTCTCTATGGCCTTGTCCCCCAATCCTCTTTAGCCTCTTCCCCTAATGGGAATACTTGCTCTTGATTCCTTCCTCTGGTCCCAAGGATATTAATTAAAGGTAAGGAGTATACAGATTATAGGTTGTCATTGTGCTGATAAGATGGTAGATGACCACCATATTGTTTTCTTTCCTCCAAGAGAGCAGCCTGGCATTCTGCACTGTCAGCTCATTAGGGTATGTCACTGGAAAATGCAAAATAGCTCAACTCCAGCATTATCAGCTTCTTACAATTCCCTTAGTACAGAACATCAGAAGTGGAGCGTGCTCATCTTATTTCATCACTTAGGCAATGGAAGGTACTTTTTTTTATTGGGCTCAGTCAGAGGGGGCTGCTGAGCTGAACACTCTAGGCTCATTTTGGCAGAAGGCAGGTGTGTTGTGTCAATATAGTCTACTTCAGCTTAATCCAGAGACAGACAAATCTGATATATGAAAATCCAAATTTGTAAGAAAAGATAAATTAGGGGATAATTATTCCCTTTGCAGAAGGACTCACTACAAGGTTCCTTTAAATATGTTTTAAAGGCACTCTATGCATTTGTTGACTCAAATTACAGAAATTCAGTTGCTGCAGAATATTTCCAGAATCCAACTATTTAATAAAGCAAAATACTAGAAGGATGGGTACTCAGAATCACCTAGTCTTTACCTGAAGTGATATTGTAGAAAGAGCACTAATTTGTAGTCAGAAGACCTGAGTTCAAATGACAGTTCTGCTATTTGTGACCTGTGTGACCTTAGATAAGTCTATTAATTTGTAAGAATCTCGGGGGTTCCTCATCTGCAAAATGTACTTATTGGACTTGACAATGCCTAAGGGCTCTTCCCAATGATCCTTTAATACTACTCCTAGAGTGGTGGTGATGATGGTGGGATATTTCTCTGGTAGAAGGGGACAATAAAGTTTTGTCAAAGGAGAGGGAAGTGGGAAGACCTGGGAATATCAGGCAAGTTTAACCTCTAAAATCAAGGAATTTCATTAATTTATTCTTTGATATTCAGGCTTCATTCACTTGAATGAAGTCCCAGGGACACTTATAAGTCTGTTACTTAGAAGGCAGAATGTGGATGTTATCAGGTTTTGCTTCCAGTTACTGGGGTCATACAGCAAGTAAGGCACTAGACTTGAAGTCCAGGCAAAATTATTATTCCCCCATCCCAATAAAGCCTCAGTCTTTTCATCTGCAAAATAGGGATTCAAAGTCTCACTCCTTAGCAACCCCAATGGAATGTTGTGTGAGCTAAAAAGCTACAGTCTGTACAATCCATGAGTCCTCCTGAAAATGCATCCCATTAATAAAAAGGTCATGTTTAGTCCCTCCTGTCAGCTTTGCTCCATTGGATTTGACTTGAACATGCTGTGAACAGACAATGTGGAGGTGCCTTTTTCTGCCTGAGAGCATGTGTCTATGAGCCAATGCTCTGGAGTTAGTGGAGATGAATAGAGGGGTCAGTGCCTGCTCTTATGTTAATTAACAATTAATCGCTATAAGTAATAGATTAACAAGAAAGCCGATAAATTTATGAAATTCATGAATCAGCTAATGAAGAGCCTAATGCAATACCTTTGGCCTAGATCATTTCTGGTCTTCCTACCAGTCAGATTTAGGCACATCTCTGCCCATTCTCAGCCATGCCGGGAGTTTTCTAGGGGTACACATTTTAGCTGAAAACTTTCAAAAAGCTGTTAAGTGAGTTAATCTCCCACAGCTGGGTTGAGCAGAGCTGGTGAGAGAGACACAGTGTAAAAAGCTGAGAGGAGGATGCCAGAGACTGGACCCAATAAAAATGCCTCTTGTGGCTTAATAATGTGTTAATGCTGTCAGGAGGTGTGGAGGCAATGTGCAGAGATGTCTGCCAATGTAGAAAAAGATAACCAGCAACAGAGAAGATTAAGATGGTGACTGGATGATGCCAAAGGGACTTCTTTCTCCCTGGGCTCTCCACACACAAAGAAAGAGAATGACTCTTTGTCTTTCTCTATTCAAACTCTACCTATCCTTCAAAACTCAGCTCATCCCCCATCTCCTTTGTGAAGCCTTCTCTGAGCTCCTTTTCCCAGACCTCCATGATGGCCCCCTTTGGAGAAATCCTGTGTGCATGTATGTGTGTGGCAGAGATAGAGGAAAGAATGTGATGGGATGAGTGGATTGGAGAACATCCCATGGATTATGTATAGGGATAGCCTGAAATACATGCGGTCTATGAGAAATGGTCAGGGCCCAGCTCATCCCTATGCATACTGTATGGGTTGTGCTCTGGTCCTTTTTTTTTTTGACACACACACACACACACACACACACACACACACACACACACACACATACACACACACACTCCATCCATTGGGAGTGGGTGCTGAGAGGAACCATATGCAGCAGGATAGGTCCTTGAGTACCTGAGTCAGTCAAGGTTCTTGAGTCAATCTCCCTGTGCAGCCAAGGAGGGAGATGCCAATAGAAGAATTATACCTGTAATATGTATTACTTATGCTGCTCCTCCTAGCATCTATCATAAGCTGCCATACACATCATGTGTGTGTCTTCTTTGACTATCATCTTACTCATGGAAGCGACTATGTCTTCTAGCCACTACTTATTTTGTTGTTTATGGTTACACAAGGCCTTGTATATATTATCTTATTTGATCTTCACGACAACCTGCTGTTGCAGGTTGTACATCTCGTGTGCTTCTTATATGAGAATGTGAAGGGCCATCATGCAGAGAAGAGATTTGATTGGTTTCATTGGGGAAAGCCAGGAGCAATGAGTGGGTAGCTGCAAAAAAGACCATTTTAGGTTTAATGTTGGGAAAAATGTTCTAATAATTAGAGTTAGAACTGTCTCAAAGTAAAATGAGCTTCCTTGAGAGGTGGCGATTTCCCTCTCCTTGGAGGTCTTCAAGTATAGTGGGATGATCACTTGTCTAGCATGTCATGGTGGTGATTCATTTGGGGTATGGCTCCCTTGCAATCATCCAATTCTGTGATCTCTATTTTATAGATGACCAAACTGAGACTCAGAGACATTTCCTTAGATCACACAGCTAGCAAGTGGTAAGGTTGTAACTTAAACCAGAGTCTTTTGACCCCAAGTACAGGCCATTACTTCTATTTCCCACGGAACATGACACAGTGCTTGGTGTGCAGTAGAGACTTGGTGAAAATTTATTGGTTTATTGATACTGGTGTTCAGCCCTGCAGAAGTACCGTGGAAGAAGTAAGAGGTAGAGAAAATGAAGGATAGATTTGCCCTGCTCACCTAATGAATCAATAAAAGAGCCAGATGTGACTCTAGTTTAAAGTCTCATGCTTCATTTCTTGGTCTGGAAGGTTTTCACTTTTCTGGCTCATGGTCCCTTTCCTCATATGAACAAGAGATTCTCAATTTGTCACTGTATTACAGCACCTAATTCAAAGAAAATTCAAGTGTAAACTAAAATTTCCCTCTGATTTCTGCATCCAGGTATCAGAAGTAGAACCTTGCTTTCAACTACGGCTGCATTGTTGGAATAAGGCATCTCAAGTGCAAGAGAACTCATAATATTTCTATTGTCATGAACAGAAGAGAGCTATTTTTGGTAGCACACTCATTGTAATAGTAATAGATGACAAAGACTTCGTCTCTTGTCCCTAACCCTTCTTGTTTCCCTAACCACCGGGGCTATATGGAAGAATCTTGCTCAGGAACTCTTCTTCCATTTAGAAGGCTAGGCCTACAAACTTTTGAACATGAGGTTATTCATAAGGCAACCCCAAAGGCTGGTCCTAACCAAGAGATCTTCCATTTTGGGCTTGAAGGCTAGATTTAGGGGCTATACTATGTAAAAAATCAAAACCTTCCTACTTTACAAAGAGATTGGGATACACAAACATTGCCTGTGAACTCTACATGTTGGCTAAGTGGGCAAGCACATGTCTTTGAAGACCATGTGCTTCTACAAGGACTTCCTTGTTCTGGCTACTAATATTTCATGGTTTGGAAATGTCTATTTTCAAAAACTCTCAGTCCATGTGGGGTTGAGCATCCCCAGGAGAATATTTATGTTAAAAAGATAGGTCTTTTTTCTCCCAAGAAGCAGCTTGGAATTGCTATAAGAATTGCACAGTTTTCCCAATGTAATACAGTTCTTTCTCTTCTTCATTTTCAATTCTGGACCCAACTCATTATCTTTCTTCAATGGCTATCCCAAATATATGTACTGATGGAATATAGGTTGGCCCTCCAATGTCACAGTCTGAACAGTAAACATTTTTCATTCTACTTACCTCACAGAATTGCTGAGAGGAAAGTGCTTTGCAATCCCTAAAAAACTCAATAATATAAGTTATCACCATCACCATCATCAGTCTACTTTCTTTTTTTCTATATGGAGTGCTAGACTGATCTCTTTTGAGTAATCATGGATTTCATTAGGGAAGACCTGTAATCTTCTGAGGCATTATGTAATCAGCACTCTACCCACCATAAATAGGTGCATATGGAGGATGTTAGCGTCACTAGGGAATCTTTCTTCCATTTGGACCTAGAATAAGAGATCTTCCATGACAGCTTTAATGAATATATAGCTCCATGCTTTCTGGCTTGCTTGAAGTTAATAATTAGGTGGTCATAACACAGAAATATCTCTGTGTTTGTACTTGTTAAGGGAGCTTATAAAATCATCTGGTCAGAGATCCAGAGCCAGAAGGGACCTTAGAAGCCGTCTGACCTAATTCTCTCATTTTCCATAGAAAGGAACTGAGGCCCAAGGAGTTTAGATGACTTGTCCCAAAGTCGCAGAGGGAGTGCCAGAGGCAGGATTAGGATCCCAGTTCTCTGACCCCAGAGTCAGTGCTCTTATCCTGTGCCTTTACCTTACAGGTGTTAAGGGCTAAAATTCTAGCTAGTCTGTCTAAAATATCTAATGAGTGGTCGCCAATAAATTATAAGCTTCAGCAAGAGTTAGACTTTTAAGCATTTATTAAGGAGAATAAGAATTTGGTAAAGAGAGAGAAAGGCCTAGATTTCTATCTATTAAAGGGAGAGCACATTTTTAGCTCCCTTCTCCGCCAGCATCCTCAGGAAAGAGCCCCAGAGTCAGCGCCAGTCTCTTCCTTCCTCCTCCCACTAGTCTGCGTCACTTCCTCCCGCCAAGAACTCTTCTACAGTAAGTATCCAGCAGGTGGCGTCATTCCAATCGTTACACAGGCAAGAATCAGGAAAGGCTTCATGGGAGAGGTGGCATTTGAGTTGGGTGTGAAGGAAGGCAGGGCCACCCCTAGATGCCTATTCAAGGCATGGTATGGAGGAGGATATGAGCAAAGGTGTAGAGAGGGTGTGGGCAGAACTAGAATGGGTAGGGGCAGCTAGATGGCACAGTGGATAGAGCACTGGCCTTGGAGTCAGGAGGACCTGAGTTCAAATCCGACCTCAGACACTTGACACTTACTAGCTGTGTGATCCTGGGCAAGTCACTTAACCCCAATTGCCTCACCAAAAAAAAAAAAAAGAACTAGAATGGATGACAGTGAGTAGTCCAACTTAGCTAAAATATGTGAAGGGACATACTATGGGATAAGTTTTGACAGGTAGGTTGTAGCCAGATTATGGAGGGCATTGAATGCCAGAAGCAGTTTATATTTACTTGTTTGGTGTAACAATTCACTGAAGTTTTGCTTTGTTTTGAGTAAAGGTGATATAACCATAGAAATGCATTAGTAGGATTATCTGGGCAGTCCTCTGGGAAATGAACTAGAGGGGAAAGAGATTGGATAACAATGGCCAACATTTATGTGGGAATAACTCAAATTCACATATTGTTTCAAAGTGTTGAAAGCACTTTCCTCACAAATAGATAAAGAGGACAAACAATACTCTCCCTGTCTTATAGAAGAAGAAATGGAAGCCTTGAGAGGGTAATGTGCCTCTGGTTACACGGAAGGCCAGAATCTCGGGTGCAATTTTACCATTTACAAAGTGCTTTATAGAATTATCTCATCTGAGACCTCAAGGGTGTGAGTTGTTATATATAGTCGCAAGGATCATTCTCCTCATTACACCAAAGAGGTTAAGAATCTAACCTAACATATATAACCTATATCAGATTGCTTTCTGTCTTGCGACAGGGGGAGGGAAGGGAGGGAGGGAAAAAAATTTGGAACTAAAAATCTTATGAAAACAAATGTTGAAAACTATCTTTACAAGTAACTGGAAAATAATAAAATACTTTTGTGATAAAAAAGAATCTAACCTAAAGTTTTATAGCAAGTAAAAGTAAGAGATGAGATTTGAAACCACTTCCATTACAAATCCAACTGCCTTTCCATCCCACCTACTGGCTATGGCTTTGAAACAATAGTTTAGGCCAGAAGAGATGAGGGCCTAATCTTGCATGGGTATAGAAAGCAGAGATGGGATATGAAAAATACTGAGGATGTGGGAATTAGAGGATCTGGTAATTGATTGGATTGTGTGAGGGAGAGGGAAGGATTAAAAATAACTCTAAGGTTATATGTCTGTGTGACTGGGAAGATGACTGTGCTCCTTACAGAAGTAGAGTTTTTTTAAACTTTTTTTTTTTTGGTTAGCATTTATATAGTGCTTTAAGGTTTACAATATACTTCACAAATATCTCATTTTATCCTCACAAGAACCTTGGGAGGTAGAGGCTATTGTTATAATAACCATTTTCAAGATGAGGCCGAGAGAAGTTGTGACTTGCTGAGAATCACATAACATAACTAGGCTGGAGTCAAATTCAGTCCTTCTTGACTCCAGGTCTGCTGCCCAATCCACTGTGCCACCTAGCTACCTGCTGTTGGAGGCGAGTTTAGTGTGAATTCTGACGAGATCAGGGTTTTTTTTTTCTTTTGCATTTTGATCTCAAGGTGCTATGGGATAACCAAGTGGAGGTACTGAAGGGGCAGATGGACTGTTAGAATATGGAATTGGAAATCTGGATGGGGTTTAGGGTAAAGATATAGATTTAGTAATATTCTGCATGAGGAAGATAGTTGAAAAAGAGTGAAACTACCAAGGGAGAGAGTATCTAATGGAACCCTGTGATAAGAAGAGGATGAAGAGTCAGCAAAGGAAACAGAGAGGAGCACTCAGAGATGCAGGAGGAGTACCATGAGAGTAAGATGTCACGGAAGCTAAGAGAGCAAAAGGTACCAAGAGAGAAGGGTCATTCCTAGTCTTATATGCCACCAAAGTCCAGGGGGATGCAAATGGAAAAAATATTTGGTGATAAAATAGCTCATTAGTGACTCTGTCGAAAGCTTTTTCCATAGGATGATAGGCGTACCAAATTGGGTTGTGAAGTGGTGGTGGTGAGGAGATATTGATGAACATTTCTAGAAATTTCCTGTTGTGTTGGCAGAGAAATATAGAATAATAGTTGGAAGGTGGAGTCAGGTCAAAGAAAATGTTAGGTTTTGTGTGTGTGTGTGTGTGTGTGTGTGTGAGAGAGAGAGACAGAGACAGAGAGACAGAGACAGAGACAGAAACACACAGAGAGACACAGAGAGAGAGAGAGACAGACAGACAGACAGACAGACAGACAGACAGACAGACAGACAGACAGAGACAGAGACAGAGAGACCGAGAGAGAAAAGGAAAGTGGAGACCTGGGTTTTTGTAGGATGAGGAAAGAGAGAATGAAGTCGTATGAGAGGACATGATGCTAGATGAACCAAGATCAGGGAGGGCACAGGAACACATGGGATTAAGACTTAGCATGAAAAGTGAGACATACCTGCATTCTAGTCATGTTGTAGTTCAGTCGTTTTTCAGTTGTGTCTGACTTTTTGTGACCCCATTTGGCATTTTCTTGGTAAAGACACTGGAGTGGTTTGCCATTTCTAAACTGGTACTTAAGAATTAGGCATTTTATTGCCGTCATTGTTACTGACTTTCCAAGTCATTTTTCCTCTCTTCACCCCAGTTTCTCCATTACTTAATTGGAAATAATAATAAAAACTCCCGTCATCCAGCACATAATAGATAATAATAGCTGACATTTATATAGTGCTTTAAGGTTTGCAAAGTGCTTTACCTCCATCATCTCCCTTGAGCTGAGGCTATAAATAATAATGATAGCTCCCACTTCTGTATGGCTTTGCAGAATGCTTTCTTCACAACAATTCTGGGAGGTAGGCAGTGTTAGTACTATCATTCCCATTTTACAGATGATCATATTGGAGAAGGTCACAGACAGGCTAAGTGATTTTTCCCCATAGCAAAACAGCAGGGTAAATAGGATTAGAACTTCTAATCCAGGATTCTTTCTAGAATACCACATAGCCCTTATGTCCTAAGTGTTAAGTATCTCCCTAAGCAGTTGAACTGCTATCTGAATACAATTCAAAGCGTTTTAAAAACATAAGGCCTCATATCAGCAGGAACTAAGTCACTTTCAGGTAGTTGTTCATATGTGTGTGTATGTATATTTATACCATGTACACCATGTATACAATGTATATCATGTACACGTGTGTATGCATACACATACTATATGTCATGCATATATTGGTATAGATGTAAGTATTTACATATAGCACAGTACATACATGCAATACACATTTACATTCACACGTGTACAGGCACACAGGATGCATACACATGTGTATGTACACACATGAACACAATATACATAAACGTATGCATTATACACATCTATGGATATAGTTGTTTCGCTGTTTCAGTTATATTTGACTCTTCATACACCCTGTGGGGTTTTCTTGGCAAAGATACTGCAGTGGTTTGCCATTTCCTTCTCCAGCATGTGTATGTATATGATTATGTGTGTATGTGTGTACATACGTTCATATGCGTGTACACAAACATGTAACAGTATAAGACAGCATCATTTATTAAATATGTACTGAGTAAAGCCTTGGCCTAAGTAAGCCATAGGAAAGAGAGTCATTTAGATAAGAGAGTTCTTCCTCCTTATCCTCAAGCAATTTTGTTGCATTCGTAGAGTTCCTGGGTTTGTCTCAACAAGTAGATGCCCAAGTTTTTTATATCATCTTTGTTTATTTTAGGAAATTTTTCTTTCTATCTCCTGCTGTTGGACTTTATTGGTCATATATAGAAATGCTGATGATTTATGTGGGTTTATTTTGTATCCTGCAACTTTGCTAAAATTGTTGATGATTTCCACTAGTTTTTTAGTTGATTTTCTAGGATTCTCTAAGTATACTATCATATCATCAGCAAAGAGGGATAGTTTTGTTTCCTCATTGCCTATACCAATTCCTCCCATTTCTTTTTCTTCTCTTATCCTCAAGGAACTTAGAATCATAGATGTAGAGCTAGAAGAGCCTAGTCAAACTCCTTATTTTATGGATGTAGAAACTGGGCCAAAGGAGGTTAAATGACTTGTCTAAGGTCACACAGGCAATACATGACAGGATTTGAACCCAGGTCCTCCGACTCTGGAGCCAGTGTCCTTTCCATTGTACTTTAAAAAATCTAATAGACTCAAAGGCAGATAATGCTAATGTGCAATATTATATGATAGATAAAATAGAAAGCTCTAACAGAACAAAGTAAAGCTCAGGGGAGGCCATCCACAAAAGGTGGCATTTGAGTTAGGCTTTAAAGGCTAGGTAGAAAGGTAAAGAAAGGGAAGGAGGGAATTCCACGTGTAAACTTAAGAAAAGAATTTCAGGCTCACAAAGGTTTAATAATTTGTTCTTGGTCATATACCTTGTTGGTTTAGGAGGCAGGATTCAAATTCATGTTTAAATTTGATTCTGGGTCTCTCCTGCCTCCAGATCCAATTCTTTTCTCAGGATATCTGTTCCCTGTATAGAGAATAGACAGATCGAAGGCATGGAGCCAAGATGAGCCGGCTAGAGCCAGGACACTCAACCAATCAATCAATAAACATTTATTAAGAGTCTATTATATGCCAGATACTGTCCTAGGTGCTGAGGATGCAAAGACAAAAAATAAATTAATTCCTAATCTCACAGAACTTACATTCTAACTAGGGGTGACACATGTATGTGTATGCAGAATATCCATGCATATATTCACACATATACACATAAATACATGTACATATGCATGTATCTATATATGTGCACATACACACATGTACATACGTAGAGCATTGTTATATGTATTATGCTATTTTATGTGTGATTATATATGTCAAAATAAACACAAGATAGTTAAATACAAGGAAGGAAATAAAGATTTATTAAGTTCCTACCATAAGCCAGACACTATGCTAAGTTCTTTATAAATATTATCTGATTTGATCTTCACAGCAATGCTGCGAGGTAGGTGCTATTACAATTCCTATTTTACAGATAAGGAAACTGAGGCAGAAAGACATTAAGTAGCTTGCCCAAGGTTACACAGCTAGTTAAATGTCTGAGGCCATATTTGAATCCAGTTCTGCGTGAGTACTCTATGTTGTGCCTACGTGGCCGTTAGGGAAAAAGATAGCTTCAGGAAGGGTTTCAAGTGGAAGTTGGGCTGAGTTGTCTACAGGGAAGCGAGGTTTACTGTGAGGTGGATATGAGGAAGGAGGGCATTCCAAGGATGGGGAGAATCCTCACCAAGGCCCAGAGGTGAGAAATGGAGTTCTATCTGTGGGAAAAAGAACCCCAATTTGACCCAAATGGGGTCATGAAGTTTGACCCTAAATGGGGTCATGAAGAATCAGACACAACTGAAAAATGACCAAACAACAAGAAGAATGTATGGAAAGGAGTAACATGAGGTGAGGCTTGAAATGTAGAGCAGAGTCAGGTTGTGGAAGGTCTTCGATGCCAGGTAGAAGAATTTGAACTTATCAGTAGACAATACAGATCCCGTGAAGATTTTATAGTAGAGAAGTGACATAGTCAGGTATTTGTTGTCGTTGTTCAATCATGTCTGACTTTTTGTCCCAGGCACCACCCTTTACAAAGCATCAAGATGACAGTATTGAATTCTCTTTAGGAAAAAAAAATCAGTTGACAATAAAATCAAATATTATATTTAAGTTCCTGAAACGTCTTCTCCTTTCCTTCTCCAGGAATGGCTTTCATCAACTTCACTGGCTCCAGGGTCAAATGTCATATTCAACTGTGAAAGCTTATAGGAGCCAAGTAGGTCCTTGTGTTAGTAAAATACCAATGAGAACTGGAGAATCTAACAGCAATGGAAACAGGTCTGGAGGCCAAATGAGACGGGCTCTTAGCTGTGATCCTTTCATATTGGAAAGTACTCCGTATCCTCAAAGGATGTGTATACCAGAGGTGAATTCTCCTACTCCTGAATATCTGCATTCATCTGCATACGTGACCAGATCTAAACTCCTTTGAGATATTGAATTGTGTAATCTCTAGTCTGCTTCTTTGAGGTGGTTTCAACTGATTAATCCAAATTGGAATCATCAGAGAAGTAACGTGTAGCCCCAGAAAGTCTAGAAACTGTCCAATGATGTCTCTTGATGACTATGATGGTGCTAAGGTATTTAAGGAAATAAGAGAAAACTCTGTCCTCCCTGTTCTTTCATAAAATAAAATATAGTTGGCTAGAACAAAATGCTGTCTGGTTGGAAGTTGGAAGTGATCAATCATCTAACAAAAGAGAGAGGCCAATCTCAGGAAAGAAAATTCTGCAAGCTTGGGGATGCTCTAGCAAGGATCCCATCTGCACAAAGGGATAAGCAAGGTCATACTGTAAGCCAAGTACAACAGGGATGCTTGAGGCTTTGGGGGTGGGAGGAGAAGAATGGATCCGGCCTCACTGTGGGAGGCAGCTCCTTGGCTTGGCTGCTAAAGCCCAGTGACAGGAGCTGTGAGGGCCCTTTGGCAGTGTGGCAAATGTCGCAGGCTCACATGACTTCTGTCGGATGAGGAGAGGGAACAGCCAGCCTCCGACGTTCTAAAATTATCTGACCTCGGAGAACCTTTTCCCTCCCTTCCCAGTGACAAAAACCACCAGGAACCACGAGGAAGCCTCGTGACCTTGACACTCATATAGAGCTACTCCTTCAGTTATGTTGGATGTGAGCCAGCCAAAGAATGGAACAAACTCCTCTGGAGGGCCCTCTGCCCCGGGTAGTGTAGAGTAGGAGGAGAGAGAAGACAGTAGTCTGGGAACAGTGTGGCCTTATGATCAAGGGATATGCTATTTGTAAAGTGCTTAGCACAGTGCCTGGTGCATGGTGGGTACTTGGTCAGTGCTTATTTCCTTCCCTTCCCTTATCCTCCCTTTATGTTTGGCGAGGCCTTGGAGGGCTGAACTGGGAGAAATAGGTAGAAATTGCAAAGAGGCCCATTTACAGGTGATGTCAGAAAAAATAAAACAACAACAAAAAAACCAACTTCTTAATACATATTCTCCAGAGGTGGATTGTGGTGGGAGTAGCCCTTAAGCAAAACCTAGCAGGCAGGTGTCTTACAACTCTGAGGTTCTTTGAATGTAGATCTGTATGTGGAGTAGAAAAGAATTCCCCGCCCCCCCCTCCTGCTTCAAGTTTTCCTCCAATCCAGTCCATCTCCTCTTCAGCTGCCAATGATCTTCCAGGAGTGTAGGTCTAAGCACCTCAACTGTCTACTTAGTAAATCCCTGTGGCTCCCTATTACTTCCAGGATTTGGTTTTTAAAGCCCTTCACCACCTGGCACCTTTACTTTTCCAATCTTTTTCTGCTTTACTCCCCTCCATGTATGCTATGATTGAGTGATGCTGACCTTACTGTTCCTCACATGACATGTTACTCCTTTGGACCCTGCCTTTTCACTGGCTGCCCCTCGGGCCTGGGATGCTCTAACTCCTTAAAGACTATTCAAATCCAAACTACACAAGAGGCCTTTCCTGGGCCTCCTTCTTTTGCCCCCTACCCTTTCCTAGTGACTGCCTTCTGTCTGAGATTACCATCCAGGCATACTGTGTGTATGTGTGTGTGCATGTGTATTATTGTGTGTATAGGTATATGTATATGTACACACATAAAATACAATTATATGTAACATAAAACATAAAATATATCAGCATAAGATAAAACATATTATAATAGATATCTATGCAATATATAAGTTATAATATGTGTGATATGTAAGATCATACACATAAATACAACTGGCTATACAAGTGCATGTGTATATACACACACTCACACACATACATACACACATGCATGTCCACACAGTCACACAATGCATGGACAATAAATGTCTATATACTACACACATGTGTACTCACACACTCACACACATGTATATACACACACAGGTATGAACACATACACATGTTTAGTGCACACTCACACATGTATGCATACATGCATACTCACACAATACATACACAGTGCATTGTACACACATACTCACACAATATATACACAGTGCATGTGTATACACACATGAACACACATACACACATGCATGGACAATACATGTCTATACACATACACACGTGTGTAATGCACCCTCACATATGTATGTGTACATGCATACTCACACAATACATACACAGTGCATTGTACACACATACTCACACAATATATACACAGTGCATGTGTATACACATATGAACACACGTACATACACATGTACGTGTGCACATATACATACTCACACACACATATATTATCTCAGAGGGAAGGCAAGTACTAGGAGAGGTTTGGAGGTAAATTGAGGAAGGCCAGGAAAAGCCTCTTTTGGAGGTGTTGGATTTGAGGAGTGTTGAAGGAAGGAGAACATTTCAGGCCTGAGGATCAGTCCATGAGAAGGCAGAGTCCAAAGAAGGAATATTTTATGTGAGCAACAGTAGACACAGCATCACTGCATCATAGCATACACACATACAGGGACATGTACATATAAGATCTCTCTCTCTCTCTCTGTAGTTCTTACTTGTACATAGTTGTTTGTGTGGCATCTCCCCCACTAGAATGTAAGCTCCTTGAGGGAAGGGACTATGTTTTTGCCCTTTGCTGTATCCCTAGTGCTTAGCACAGTTCTGGGCATGTGGTACATGCTTATTAGATACTCCTTGACTGACTGGTTGAATGAATAGGCCAGAGATAGTGGAGAGGTTCTCCACTGAGGAGAACATAGGGAAATGGAGGTGACAGATGAAAGATAAGAAAACTCTCTTTCAAGGGGCAGAAGTTAAGTCATATATAGGTTAGGGATAGATTGTGAACATGGATCCCTTCTGGAATTTTCGCACAGGGACTGGGAATTTCTAATAATGCCACTACTATTACAACCACTACCACTTCTACTAGTACTATAAGGACTATGACAATGATGACTACTACCACTAGCATTACTACTACTACAAGGAGTACAGTGACAACTACTGTTGCTACTACTATTATTACTACCACTATTACCATTACTACTACTACTGCTACTGCTACTACTACTACTACTACCACTACTACCTAGCTAACTAAAATTTCTATAGCACCATAAGATTTTCAAAGCACTCTACATATATTATCTCATTTGATTCTCATAGCAACCACGTGAGGTAGGTTCTAGTATTATATCCAATTTACAAATAAGGAAACTGAGTCTGAGAGAAGTTATGTGATTTGCCAAGGGTTACCTAATTAGCAAGTCCATGTTGTCCATGTTTCCTCTGTGGAATCACCTGAGTACTCAGAGTGTGTTAATAGTATTGAAATGACAGGACTGTGGCTTAGTCGATACAGTAATTTCTGTCCCCTTTTAACTATTGATGTTAAATGTCATGTGACAGAAGGCCAGTTGACAATGAATCTATCAAATGGGCCAACCTTGATATATCCCAGGGTGTGTGTATACACATACACATACACACACATGTATATATATATATACACGTGTCCATATGCATATGTATACACACACATATATACATGTGTGTATATATATGTATGTATTATATACACATACACACATATATGTAACCCTAAGGAGTTAGCTGGAGACTTGGTGATTCAATTTAATTCCATACAATATAACAAATACTTATTAAGCATCAGTGAAGAACAGCAAGAAGAGAAAGGGGGGGAAATTCAAAGGTTTGGTGGTGAAAAACCGTTCTAGTGTCATGTGGTTCATCTGGCAGCCGTCTCCACCTACGGTTTCCATTGTGCAATTCGGGAGGCAAACAAAGGTCCGGCCACATGGGCCCCCTGGGATCTTGCCTTTGTTTACTGGCCTGAATGAGACCTCTGAATTGGACTTCACACTGCTTTAAGCAAACAGCAAGGAAGGAGACACATCCTGTTATATTTCCTGCATCTTTTAAGTGTTTCTGATTACTCTCCAAGAGAGCGTTTCCTTGGTCGTGTTTCCTCTTTCTTTTCTTGCCTTTCCTTGTTCTCTCCTCTTTAAAAAATATGTAGACACTCTGCATGGTGATAATTAGGATGTAATGTTCCCTCGTAGTGGAAGAGTTTACTGGATGTGTAAAACAGATGTTTGCTACAGGAGGGATCAAACAGCCGTGTAATAAAGTACTTGTAGGATCAACATCAGGGCAGGAGGGGGGAGGTGAGAAAGGAAGGGGAGGAAAGGAGGAAACAAACATTTATTAAGTGCCTATTATATGCCAGGCACTGTGCTAGGCACATTACAAATATTATCTCATTTGATCCTCACAATAACCCTGGCAAGTAGTTATTATGTTATCTCCATTTTATAGTTGAGGAAAATGAGGCAGAGATTAAGTGATTTGCCTAGGGTCACACTAGGGCAAGGTGCAGTAGATAGAAGGCTGGGCCTGGAGTCAGGAACATCTGAGTTCAAATCAAGCCTCAGACACTAACTGTGACTTTGGGCACGTCACTTAACCTGTTTGCCTCAGTTTCCTTATCTGTAAAATGGGCTGGAGAAGGAAATGGAAAATCACTACAGTGTCTTTGCCAAGAAAACCCCATCAGCATCATGAAAAGTGGGACATGACCGAAAAAGACTGAACAACAACAAAGAGTCACATAGCTAGTAAGTGTCTGAGGTTGAATTTGAACTCAGTTCTTTCTGACTCCAGGACCAGCCCTCAATCTAGTGAACAATGTAGCTGCTTTTGTGGAGAGAGGAGGAGAAAAGAGTGCCTATTAACTAGAAAACCTATTCTTATACATTGCTTCTTCTTCTTCTTCTTCTTCTTCTTCTTCTTCTTCTTCTTCTTCTTCTTCTTCTTTTTTGGTGAGGCAATTAAGGTTAAGTGACTTGCCCAGGGTCACACAGCTAATAAGTGTTAAGTGTCTGAGGTCAAATTTGAACTCAGGTCCTCCTGACTCCAGGGCCAGTGCTCTATCCACTGCGCCACCTAGTTGCCCCTTATACATTGCTTCTTACAGAAAACACATCTTCCTCCCTTTTTCCATTCTACCTGTATTATTACATTCCTCTGGCTTTAGCCATCACCTGGTTGGTGCTCTTTTGGAAGCAGGCCTGTATTTAAAGTCAAAAGCCTTGGGGCTGATTCCCAATTAGGCAGTTTCTAACCATTTGACCTTAGACAAAGTTCCTGAGCATCTCTGAGTATCAGAGATGTAAAACTGTAAAATTGGGGTATTGATACTTATGCTACCTACCTCCTGTTGTGAGGATCAAACGAGTAGATGTATGGGAAGTCCTTTGTAACCATAAAAAGCTAGACAAATAAGCTAGATAAAAAGGCATAGATAGGGTTTAGAGTCTGGAAGCCCTGACCTCCGGCACTTATTAACTGTGAGGTCCTCAGCAAGTCACGTAACCTTTGTTTGCCTCAGTTCCTGAACTGTAAAATGGGGATAATAATAATAGTAATAATAATAACGACAACAACACTTATTTTGTGGTATTGATTTGAGGATCAAATGAAGAAATTATCTGTAAAAGCCTTTAGCATAGTACCCCACGCATAGTAAGTTCTACATAAGTGGTTATTTCTATCCTTTCCCTATAAATGTACCCACTGGCTATTGCCACAAGCTGAGGCAGCTGGGTGGAACAGTGGACAGAGTGCCAGGCCTGTAGTCAGGGAGACTCATCTTCCTGAATTCAAATCTGGCCTCAGACACTTACTAGTTGTATGACTCTGGGCGAGTCATTTAACCACTCCAGTATCTTTGCCAAAAAAATCCCAGACAAGATCACAAAATCTCAGACACGAGTGAAAACAACAGAACAACAACATTGCCACAAGAATGAGGGATGAGAGATGAACTTTTTTTTCTTTTTTTGGGGGGGGAGGGGTTTGGGGCAATGAGGGTTAAGTGACTTGCCCAGGGTCACACAGCTAGTATTAAGTGTCTGAGGCCGATTTCGAACTCAGGTCCTCCTGAATCCAGGGCTGGTGCTTTATCCACTGCGCCACCTAGCTGTCCCCAGATGAACTTCTTAGGAACCAAAGGTGCCTGTGAAACACTAAGAGATCTTGAAGATTGTACCTGGTATGATATGGGGGAGAATATGAGGACCAGGATGAGAATTGCGCTATTGTAGGGAATACCCCCATTGATGTATCAATTAATCAATTGATGAGTATTATTAAGTACCTACTATGTTCCAGGCACTGCATTAGGTGCACTGGTTACAAATACACAGAATGAAGCAATTCCTACTTTCAAGGACTTTACGGTTTATTGGTATAATATAATCTGTATATATGATATGTATATATGTAGAGAAAAAATACAAATAAAAAGGTGGTGAAATAAAAGGTAATAGGAGGAGTGTTAGTAGTTAGAGGAATCAGGAAAGAGAAAGAGAAATTAAAGAAAGAGAGGGGATCTATGAAGTAGGGATGGAGCAGGCACTATTCCAGGGATGGAGGACCAGTGCAAGAAACAGAGCTGAAGTTTCTGGATGTGAAGAATACGGAGGAGACCTCTTTGGCTGGGTCAGTCCATATGGGAAAGGTAAGTACTGTCAATGAGGCTGGAAAGACAGGGTAGGGTCAGGTTGTGAGACACAAAACTGATGTTATCTTGTTGAAACGCTTTCTTCCCAGGGTCTTACTGATACAGCAGCTTCCTTGACCATAAGGGAAGGCAACCTTCAAACTTTATCATCCCTGATGTGGGAAATAGAGAGGGAAAGGGCACTGCTGACATATTCAGCTCTTACTATAGAGACTGAAATGTTTTCTCAAGACATATTAGTGCTAGGGACAGCTAGGTGGCACAGTGGATAAAGCACCGACCCTGGATTCAGGAGGACCTGAGTTCAAATCCGGCCTCAGACACTTGACACTTACTAGCTGTGTGACCCATGGGCAAGTCACTTAACCCTGTTTGCCCCACTAAAAAAAGAAAAAAGAAAAAAGAAGACATATCGTGTTGAGCATGAGCCTGGTCCTCACGGTAATGATGATACAAGATGATGTGCCCAGAAGTGGCTGCATACCAAACATCACTGGGGTTCACCCAACAAAATAGGGACCTTCCTCTAGCTCTTAGCACTTTTTTTTTTTTAGTGAGGCAATTGGGGTTAAGTGACTTGCTCAGGGTCACACAGCTAGTAAGTGTTAAGTGTCTGAGGCCAGATTTAAACTCGGGTACTCCTGACTCCAGGGCCGGTGCTCTATCCACTGTGCCACCTAGCTGCCCCAGTACTTCCTTTTGATGTTCCTTGAGTTCCTGTGGAGCCCGGGAAGTTCATCTCTTATCCTCCATCTTGCAGCAACAGTCAATGATGACATTTATCTCTTCAATCTAGTGACACAGGCCTCCTTCTTGTTCCTCACCCATAACACTCCATCTCCCAGATCTGAGTATTTTCACTGTCTGTGGATCATGCCTGCTCCTATTCTCCTCCTAACTTCCTTGACTTCTTTCAAATCTTAGCCAAAGACCCACCTTTTGCAAGAAGTCTTTTCCAATCCTCCTTAATCTTAGTGCCTATCATCTGAGACTAATCCCCAATATATCCTTCATCTACCTCATTTGTACATAGTTGTCTTCCCAAGCAACTGTTTTGTATCTTTCTTATCTTTGTATCTCGGAACAGTATCTGGTACATGACCGGTGCTCAATAAAAGCTAGTTGACTGACTGATTTATCTAATCCTTTAGGGTAACAAAGGACTTCCCATACATCATTGCATTCAGTCCCCAGAACAGGAGGTAGGTAGGTAGTGGTAGTAGTATAGATCTCCCAAGGACATAAATTTATAAACCTGAGCTCAGAGATACAGAGGGACTTTGCCTAAGGTCATTTGGTTAGTAAGTGGAAGAGGAGGGAATCAGGCCCAGGGCATCTTATTATGAATCTGGTGCTGCTTTTACCAGGGCATAATTAACTAAAGCACTGGGATTTGGGGAAGTAGGCATGGGATGGGGGGACCGGCGCAGGGGAGGAGTGATGTCTGTAAGACAAAGTAGACGAATCATAGCCTGATGAGGAACAGTGGGAAGAATTATACATTTCAATGTTTTGAACATCACAAAACCTATAATGAAAAGCCAAAAAAAAAAAATCTTATTACCAATACAGTTTTCTTGACTAAAAAAAAAAAAACTTTGAAAAGTGCAGATCACATTTTGATGTGTTTGAACTAGTTACTCTTCCTGGGTTGTCCTTAGATAAAAGTCTCTGTTTAGTCTATTGACAGGTAAGAGGAGTCTTTCAAAGGCCTAATTCCATTTGGAGCAGTCATTCTCATTGTTGATTTTCTATAATACAGATGTTTTTAGTCTAATGTATTCTACAGTATGTCCTCTGTCAGCTCAGGAAAGAAGACAAACAGCTGCTCTGTCTTAAAACCAGGGCCTCCCTATAAACTAGCTGACATAAGCTAAATTGAGTTTCACCCCACGTAAAGATTTTAATAAACAAAACTAGCTGGTCAGCACATTGCTCTAGCATATTTAAATATCTCCTATGGTTTGCTTCTGTGCTTCACAGCCCTTGTGTTTTTGTTTTTGTTTTTTTTTACAACAAAACAAGTCTGGATTAACTAGATAAAATGAGTCTGAGCAGAAAACAAGAACAATTCAGCCCTCTCCCGACAATAGGACGAGAGAGAGAGAGAGAGAGAGAGAGAGAGAGAGAGAGAGAGAGAGAGAGAGAGAGAGAGAGAGAGAGAAGTTGAGTAGTCAAGACAATTGTGGAAGTGGAAAGAAACAGGGAGATGTGGCTTCATATCCCACCTCAGACACACTAGCTATAAAGCCCTGGGAAAGCTATTTAACCACTTAGCTTCAGGGTTTTTTTTTGTTTTTGTTTTGTTTTTGTTTTTTTGCGGGGCAATGGGGGTTAAGTGACTTGCCCAGGGTCATACAGCTGGTAGTGTCAAGTGTCTGAGGCAAGTATTTGAACTCAGGTAACGTCCTGAATCAGGGCCCGGTGCTTTAATCCACTGAGTGCCACTAGTTTGCCCCTTAGCCTCAGTTTTCTCCTCTGGAAATAGGGATAACACTAGAACCTTATCCACAGGGTTGTTGTGAGGATAAAATGAGTCAATGTGTGTTTGTCATGTGCCTACAAAGCGCTATTATTAATGTGAACTAGTATTTATCACTTCATTTCATAGACTTTAGAGCTGGAAGGGACCTGGAGATCATCTTGTCCAACTACCTTATCTTACAGAGGAGGAAAGTGAAACTGGGAGAGATGATATGACTTACCCAGGGTAACACAAGTAATGAGGTAATTCTGCTGGGATTTAAGCCCAGATGCTCTGACTCGAAATCCATTGCTTTTCCCATCCTGTTGTGGCCAGCTAAAATCTGAGATCTTTAGTCAGGACGAGGTGGCAGAACAAACATTGGAAATTATGAAGATAAAAATTACTTTGTTCAAAGTTGCAGCTTGATTATTAACTTATTAACCAGGTTCCGATTAATGTGAATAAGAATCCTTAAAGTGTCT
Source organism: Dromiciops gliroides (assembly GCF_019393635.1). NCBI lineage: Eukaryota > Metazoa > Chordata > Mammalia > Microbiotheria > Microbiotheriidae > Dromiciops > Dromiciops gliroides. The sequence continues at coordinate 177,244,905 of NC_057861.1, read as the reverse complement.
CCATTATTGAAATGTGCAGCTTACATTCACTGGGCTGGAACCAAGGGCTATATTTTATATAATTGTGAATTCATTTAGTGCAAATTGAAATACATGTGACCACTTGTTGGTATTTATTATTCATATCAATTGGGACCTAGCTGTGAATGCTATATAGTGAAAATGGGCTTAGAACATTGATGAGGCCAACATGAATCTAGACATGAATCTCATTCATTTATAGCTTAATAATATATCTACTCCACAGGTTTCTCGTCTCTCTTTCCAATCTCCAAAGGTCTCCAAAGGTCAACTATTAGTCCTCTTTGCAGCTTACCACCGTGGTCTTTTCTCTTCTGGACTATCTTTACCTCTACTTTCTAACACACACACACACGTACATTAAGCATCAAAAGAAAGAATAAAATGTCTTTGGGAAGAGGTTTCTAAGTCTAGTAAGGAGGATTTTAAACCTGGGATGGATCTGGGACAGATGATCTGAAGGGTAGATTCAGAATCCTGAAAATTAAGTGTAAGTTAAAGGAAGAAAGTCATGATCTAGTGGCAATAAAGTCCAGAAGAAACTCATCTAAGGCCACCTGCTTGTCTCTATGGGGATGCACAGAGCTTAGAAAATAGGACAGGAGTTAGTGGTACTCCCATACCTATGACTTGAATGGAATACTTGAGAAAATTAAGAATCTTAGAGTCCCAGAGCCATAGTGAAGTTGGTTAAGGGAAATAAAGGAACAGAACTGTGATGAGCTTGTCTTGAGCCTATGTCAGGGTTGCTTAAATAGCACACTCTGTAACCATATATATATTTAGCCTCCTTAGTTTAATTACAGACTCTGGAACACTAGGGACTGTGTCTTTAGTTCTTCTGTATATCCTGTAATACCTAAGAGAGCATTATGTATTTAAGCTACTCTTATTAAGTGCTTTTTGAATGAATGGATCAGTAGTTCTTCAAAACAAGGCTCAAGAAATGAGGATTCATTTAATTTGCTTTCCAATTCCAAGTCCTACCACTATTTCTTCTCTATTAAAGGACTTTTAGGTTGACATGTCATATACAGTACTGTGAACTTTCTTTCTCAGTCACAATCTTCCATTTACTTATTGATCTCCATTTATTTGTCAGTTTATAATACAACTATATTTAGAAGTTATGAGAAAGCATTTCCTAAAAAAAAAATCTAATGCAAGCTTGACTTACTACCCTTGTTCTGAACAAGTGAGTTTTAACTCTCCATAATGGTGGCATAGTGTGGATAGAGTGCCGGGCCTGGATATAAGAGACTGAGTTTCAAATCTGACTTCAGATACTTACTAGGTAGGTTACCATGGGTAAGTCACTTCACCCTGTTTGCCCCTCAGTTTTCTCATCTGTAAAAATGAGCTGGATAAGGAATGGCAAACCACTCCACTATTTGCCAAGAAAACCCCAACAGGGGTGATGAGGAGTCAGACCCAGTTGAACAACAAGAAAGGAAGGCTACTTACTAGAGGAGTTCTTCACCCTCCAGCTCTTTAATCAAGAGGACAGAATACAGGATAAGGGCATCTGAAGCTAAAAGAATGGTGATCCTTGTCAGTTTCATTTTCCATTGTTTGGTATGGACAATTTTTGTATTTTTGACTGCTTGGTGCATTCATCTATCGTTTAGATGTCATTTCCTCCTTCTTGTGTTTTGGCCTGCTTGGTTCTCCCTCCCCTCCACCATTTTCAGCTCACTAAGTGTCATTGTCAGCTACTTGGTGAAGTGGGACAAATTTCACTGAAAACAAAAACAAACCCCTGTATTTTTTTCTTGGTTTCCAGAGGGCAGAACTGGAGCCAGTGCAGGGAAGGTTTTTGTTTTTGTTTGTTTGTTTGTTTTTGTGAGGCAATTGGGGTTAAGTGACTTGCCCAGGGTCACACATCTAGTAAGTGTCAAGGGTCTGAGGCCAGATTTGAACTCAGGTCCTCCTAAATGCAGGGCCGGTGCTCTATCCACTGTACCACCTAGCTGCCCCGCAGGGAAGGTTTTTTTTTTTTTTTTTTTTTTTTTTTTTTGTGCAGGGCAATGGGGGTTAAGTGACTTGCCCAGGGTCACACAGCTAGTAAGTGTCAAGTGTCTGAGGCCGGATTTGAACTCAGGTACTGCTAAACCCAGGGCCAGCGCTTTAACCACTGCGCCATCTAGCTGCCCCACAGGGAAGGTTTTAAAAAGCCCCATCCTCCAATTGAATCAGGATAGGGGACTTCTGGTATGGAAGCTCCTTCCACTCATGCTGATGAACAACTTTTTTCTAACTTAACTTCTTTAGCGAGCTGCCTGGGAAGCTGAGAGTTGAAGAAATTTGTCCATGTGATCCCAAAGGACTATTGATGAAACATACTATCCACCTCCAAAGAAAGAACTGATATTGATGGGATACGAACTGAAGCGTGCTATTTTTCACTTTCCTTAATTTTTTTCTTTTATTTAAGGTTTCTTGTACAAACTAATATGGTAATGTTTTATATTATCATACATGTATTACCCATATCTGATTGCTTACTGTCTCAGGGAGGAGGTAGGGAAAAGAGGGAAAAAGGGATAAAAATTGGAACTCAAAACTATAAATAAAAAATATTTGTTACTTAAAAAAAGAAATTTGTCTATGTCCATGATACACGCATGGGAAAAAGGTCGTGAGCCTGACTCCAAAGCTGACTCTGTCTATGATATGCCAGATTCAATATGAGGATGAATTTTCTAGTCATTTAAAATGTTCACAAATGGAATATGATATTACTTGAGGTAACGTCATTATCATCATTGGAAATAATTAAACAAAGGCTTGCTGACCCAACTCTGAGGGAGGTCATAGAGGGTAATGCTGCATGGGGTGACTGGTTGGACTCCAGTGTCCTTTCCTTATTCATTTTTTCTCCTCGTATCTCCAGTGCCTAGCCCTGCCTGAAATATAATAAATAGGTGCTGAGTCAATACTTGTTGATTGGTTGATTGATTGACACTCTTCTTATATAATCACTCAAAGTAGGCAAAGCAGGCAACAAGTTCAGACTCAGCTATTCTTTTTAAATCTTTTTATTCTTTATTTTTTGTGGGGCAATGAGGGTTAAGTGACTTGCCCAGGGTCACACAGATAGTAAGTGTCAAGTGTCTGAGGTCGGATTTGAACTTAAGTCCTCCTGAATACAGATCTTGTGCTTTATCCACTGCACCACCTAGCTGCCCTCTCAGCTATTCTTTAGAACCCACAAACACTCCTCCTCTTCCTCCTCCTTCCTTCCCTCTCCCCCCCCCCCATATGAGATTTTGTTTGTGTTTGTTTTTCTTGTAGATTAAGAACATGAAATTCAGGGGTTGTTTCATTCAAAAGCAGTTTGTATAATCCAGAGAGTTACTTCAAAAACCACAAAGGCTGCAGGGGGAGCTTGTTGTGTATCAGGTAGGAGAGGCCTAGACACTTCTTTTTTTTCTTCTTTCTTTTTTTTTTTTAGTGAGGCAATTGGGGTTAAGTGACTTGCCCAGGGTCACACAGCTAGTAAGTGTTTAGGTGTCTGAGGCGGATTGAACCCGTACTCCTGACCTCCAGGGCCGGTGCTCTATCCACTGCACCAATTAGCTGCCCCCTGGACACTTTTCTAATGGTTCAGAACTATGAGATAATGGGAATCTTCATTCAGATGTTGATGGCACTTATTTTGGACTCAGTTTCTCCCCATGATTTACTCTTGGAAATGGCTTTTTGGTTGGAATAAAACACCTCAAGCAAAGAAAAACGAGCTACACATCACAAATAAATAGGTGCCTTAAAATATAGATTAAATTGGTAGTTTCAAAAGGAGGCTCAAGTGAGTTCCCCTAATGCGTAGGCAGGGATTGATGAGTATGCCTTCCTCTATAGAGAGGCAGCAGTGGAAAGAACACTAAATGGGGAACAGAAGACATGGGTCAGAGTCTCATTTGCTGTCTGACTGGCCACTTTCTCAGAGCTTCAGTTTCTTCATCTGTAAAATGGATGAGATAGACTGGATGACATCTTGGGCCTTTTCTATCTGTAACATCTTTTGGTCCCATATAGACAAAGAGACAGCAAGTCAAAAGGGGATATTGATCTGTGGTGCTGCTATAAAGCAAACATTAAAAGGGAGGTATGGGGAGGGTCAGTTGGTTTTGGTAGTGTTGAGACCGATGCTTGACGCGTGTCTGTTCCTGTCATCCAATTGTTAGGAGCATGCACTGGCTGGGTTATGCTCAGCATAAGGATGGGATATGTAACCTTGTTCTAGATAGAATATGTAACCTTGTGCTTCATAGAATAGGGCAACATGTAAAGTGAGGGTGGGGAGGGTACCAGCCCATCTCTGAGTCATGCTGATAATGGTGGAGTCAAAACCAAGCAGAGCAGCTGGTGGCAAATGAGAGAGATTCTGGGATTTTGAGCCCTTATCTATAAAGGAAGACACTGTCCATTACAGGAGTGGTTGTGGTGGTAAGGCTGTGCTGATAATACTGTTCTTCATTCATTTCTGAAGAGTCACGATGAGTCTGAAGAGTCTGAAGAGACACAGTCCTGTCTGACTCTTCATGACCCCATTTGAGGTTTTGTTGGCAAAGAGACTGGAGTGGTTTGCCATTTCCTTCTCCAGCTCGTTTTATAGATGAGGAAACTGAGGCAAACAGGGTGAAGTGACTTGCCCAGGGTCATACAGCTTAGCAAGTATGTAAGGCTGGAGTTTAACTAATGAACACAAGTGATTCCAACTGCAGTGCTCTATTCACTGAGCCACCTGGTTGCCCACAATAATACTGTATGTCTATGCATTTTTTATTATAACAGTATTTTCCAGTTGGAAAGGTGTGGATGATACTAAGGGACAGGAGGAACTAGACAAGTGACTTCTGATCTTGAAATGAAAAAAATGATTGGATCTTTAGGTGAAGACAAGGGGGAAACGTTCACTGGTCCTTGTTGTTTGGGGACCTAGGGATGGACCAATCCAGGAGCTTGGAGTAAGGAAGGTGAGAGACAAGCATACAGAGACAATCAGATTCAGGGAATAGGCCTGTCCCAGGCGACAGTCTGCCTAGAGCAGGGGGAAGAGAGTAAAGGTGAACAGGTGAGAGAAGGGTCAGGAAATGATGAGAAAGGTAATAGACCTCTTGATATGTGGGGAAGGTAGCTTTGTGGTTTCTACAGGGAAGTTATTTCTCCCTGAGAGTTTGGCCAGGAGGTTGGTGAACTGACCCAAGATTACCAGGCAGGGAGGCTTTAGAAGGAAAGCTTCTGCTTAAGGCTAGACTCCCATTGGTCATAGTAAGGGTTGGAGGAGCAGATTCCAGAAAATGACAAAGGAAAGCTTTGGTGCTTTAATTTTGTGACTGTGAAACTAGAACCGAGTAAACTCAAGGGTCAGAGAAAGAACTGATAAATAGAAATATATATGGAATAATTATATATATACATACATGCACACATACACATACATATACACATACACATACATATACATATACATACCTATTTGTGTCTAATGGTAGCCATCTCTAGGGTTGGGGGGGGGGAAAGAGGAAGAGGGGAGGGGGAAAAAAGGGAAGAAAAGAAATTTGCATGATAATTTTGTATATTTGGAGGGAAAAGCAATTTGTACATGGTAGATTTGAAGTTTCATGTGCAATCATCATTTTTATTGTGCTGTATTATGGAAATGATTCTTTTGTTCTGTGAATTAAAAATAAAATAAATTTAAAAAAATCAAGGCCCAGGTTCAAGGAAAGATCCTTAGGGCACTCAATTGGAGATTATCTTACAGTTGGACATCAATATAGTAATCAAAACACTTTGGGTTGGTTTTTTCAACCAGTTCTGAATCCATCTAACTAGGATAATAGTAATAATAACAATAACATTAATGTGATGCTTTAAGGTTTGCAAAATAATTTATAAATATGATTTCATTTTCTTCTCACAGAAACCCTAGGACATAGGTGCTAATATTATCTCCATTTCACAGATGGGGAAACTGAGGAACACACAGGTAAAGTAACTTTCAGAGAATCACACAGCTAGTAAGTATCTGAGACTGAATTTGAATTTGGGTCCATCTGACTCCAGGCCCTATCCTCTACTGTGCCACCTAGCTGCTTCCTCAAGCACTCTACTTTACTTCATCTTGTTCAGGAGAACATGTCCTGAATGTGTGCTGAAAGCTGGGTACTCTATGTTTTAGGGAATTTTATGTTTTAGGCATCAGTTTGGTAATCTGGTAAAAAAAATGAATATAGTCTACAAGGATTTGTTCTTGATGGACCTATCTTGACTTATAATGACCACTACAGCTACCAAAGCCATTATTGTTAAGCTACTAAAGTTTAAAATGGCATTAAGACTTTTGGGACACCCTGTATGTCTTCTTCTAAGGGCTCACGGTATCTTTAACAATATGTTCTTAGATTATGCCGGGAGCCCATCGGGCCCACTGTCTTGCAGTTTAAAGAATCCCCTTTATTCCTTTTTTATAAAATTAGGACATCTTTTACCTGTTTTATGTCCTGTGATGCCTCTTTTTAAGAGTCTGGCTTTGGGGTACTCTCAGTCTCTCCAGGATGATTTCCCAGTCAACTTCACTTCAGAGGAAATCTAAGGGGTAAGGAAGAATTAAGAACTGAACATGAGCCAGGGTCAGAACCTGGAGTCCAAGGAACTTATCAGAGCCAAATCACGAGGAAGAGGCTCAGACTTTGATGTAACCAAGAGTCAATACTAGGCTGTTGACCTTTCCCCCCCCCTTTTTTTTTTAAAACATCACAGAATAATGTTAGGGGTATGTATATTTTTCGTTCAATTTTATTTTATTTGTAGTTCTAAACTCTTTCCTTTCCATGAGCCCTCCTTCACTCATTGAGAAGGCAAAAAATACAAAACCCATTACAAATGTGAAGTCATGCAAATTTCCCCATTAGCCACAGGAATCTAGATTTTAAAAAGAGCTAGGTCCAAGTCATGACTAATCCTGGCGAGCTGGGAGATCTTGGACAAACCATCAGCTGCTTTTTTTTCCTCCTGTGTAAAATGACGATAATCCTAATAATAGCTAAGATGTATATAGCATTTACTATGTGCCGAGCCCTGTGCTAAGTGGTTTAAATGATTATATTATTTGCTGCTCACAACAACGCTGCAAGGTAGGTGCTATGGAAGACTACTATAGATGGAACAAATTCTTGTACCTGGTTCAGAGACCAGGGAAGACTGCAATTAGGGTAGGGGCCACTTCTTGTTTAGTCATTTCAGTTGTCTCCAACTCTTCGTGACTCCATTTGGAGTTTTCTTGGCAAAGGTACTGCCATGGTTTGCCATTTCCTTTTCTGGCCCATTTTACAAATGAGGAATCTGAGGCCAACAGGGTTAAGTGACTTGCCCAGGGACACATAGCTAGTAAGTGTCTGAGGCCAGATTTGAATTCAGAAAGTTGAGTCTTCCTTCCTTCAGGCCCAGAGCTCTATCCACTGTGCACTTAGCTACCCATACTAATATTTTAGTATAGACTACAGTAGAGAAAATGAGATATTATTATACTAATTTTATCATATTAATAGTAGAAAATGAGATGTTATTATCCTATAGTGTTAGTATAATAATATCTCATTTTCTCTATTATCATCTACTCTGATGTCTCATTATAAAGCAGAGGTGACCTTGGGTTCTCCAAGGCTATGTGAACAAAGCACGAATTTTGGTAGGTAGGCCATTTCTACCAAGTTGGAAAGTTTTCCACTACATACTGGGGTGTACATTTCCATTTGGGTATTAGCCTGGCTAAGAGCGAAGGGGTTCTTCACCAGAAGGTTGACCACCTGGTGATTAATGTTTTTGGCAATCGAGACTAATGAAATGGATAATAGGATTGCCCATCAGCATTAATGTAAGATATACTTATGAAGATGAAATCACAGACCTTGCAGAATATCTAAGTATCAACACCTCAAATGCACAGACTGACACATTTGTTCCTTTGAGAAGGAAGCAAAATGAAACAAATGAAATGAGATTGTTATTCTAAGGTTGAAGGTCCTAGGTCTCCTAAGGAGCCATTTTCTGAACCTTGCTGGACATGCAATTATTAAGCACCTATAAGGTCACAGACACTGCTCTGCATGGATTAGATTTTTGTGATCCATATCTTTGGCCAGTTCCTCAGTCCAAGATGATTCACCATTTTTACTGGCTCAAGCACCCCAGTCAAAGTACTCTATTCATCAGATGTGCTTTCTGTTTTCATTGGACACCTGGCAGATCCTTTCCAAAATGTCTAGCAACTCTACTGCAGGTATTATTATTTTTTCCCCCAAAATAATTACAGGGCACTGAAAAGAAGAGTTTGGAATACAATGATTATCCGTGGCTTATTCATTTACTTATGACTATGAGACAGAAATAAGAAAAGACCCTTTACTATTATTTGCTGCACATTTTCCAAAACCCATACAGTGCAGACATCTCTATAGTAAACAAATTTGAGTTTTAGAAGTTATTTCTGAATCTTACTATGCCAGTGATTTCTCATATTGCCTTCCTACTTGCCTATTTAATCTTGACATCTGATGTATGCAAACACAGACATCGTCTTGCAATTTGCCGGATGGAAGGTGGAGGACTTTGCTTAGCCATCAAAGCAGGCTGCCCCTTTCCAAGGGAACTATCTATAAATTTTCTGACAAGTTGTTATTTCCCCATATCAAACCAGCATCTACATGCTTCCCCCCCTGCCCCCAGGGCCAATGACACTGAATAATAAAATCGAATATTGGCTTTGTAAGGAATCTTGGAGGTCATCTCATCCAACCCCCCCTTAGTTTACCAATGGAGACATTGAAATGACTTGCCCAAAGCATCTTGCCTTCTGGTTTCCAGTTCAGCATTCTTTCCGGGGCTTTCCCTCTCTCAGTGAGTTTAGGGATGTCTTTTGGGATCTTGGTTTTTGATTAGTAAGGAGCATCTTCCCTTCTTTCCCTCTTTAATAAATAAGGACAGAGTGCTAAGCGTACACGATTTCAGTGAAAGCTTAGATATGGCCACGCATAACGAAAGTCTTAAGATGCTTTAAAAAAACCCAGTGAATAAGCAAACCTGCTTTTGGCAGGCTTCCAAGTTGTAGATTTGTGTGCAAATATGTAGAGGCCTCTTCGGGGAATCATCCCTTCTATCCTCCTGTAGCCTGCCTTCCAAGCTCTGTGGAGCTCACTGCCTCCAATGGAGGGAAACTGTGTCTTAAGTGCCATGTTCTTAGCAAATGTCTATTTTTATTTCAGCATTCAGACAGACACATCCATGGCTTGGAGAAACCTCACTCCAGTGGAAAATGTTTCCCTCTTCTTATACCATCCCCCTAATCCCCCCACCTGCAGCCATCAATCCTCATCATTCTGGTTAGGCAGACTCAGTGAGGTGTAAATGAAAAGAATGTGGTCCTCTTTGGCATACTGGGATTCTCAGGAAGGTAAGCCAGCAGAGTTCTTGAGTGAAGGAGCTTAACAAGACATCCCTCCCTTTAAGTTTCTAAGGAAATTTTGAGCCCCGCTAGAAATTCAAATGGCAATGGATGGAGAGAGATAAGGAGAGGCTAGATTGGTTAAAAAATATGCTTAACATGTTCCTTCCTCAGAAGTGATTTTGGACTTGAGAATGATTATAATCTATGGACACAAATTGGAATTAAATATGTAGGGTGTTGTGTTTGAAAACATGCTGCTTATAGGGCCTGGTAGATGCAAGATAAAGCCAGTCCAAGGGTGATGGTGATACCTGAGTGGAGGGGTGTGTGTGTATGTGTGTGTGTGTGTGTGTGTGTGTGTGTGTGTGTGTGTGTGTGTGTGTGTGAGGATTTAAGGCCATTTGTGTCACCAGGCAACAAAGTTATGAGGGAAAAAAGGGGCTTTTAGAGGTTCAATGAGAAAGGGGAGATGGGAGAAGTGGGATAATCATTTTGATGAGGAGCATTATAAGCAAGGACAAGAATGAGAAAAAGACACTGAGCTAAGAGGAGCTCAGGCTGGGGTTGATTAATAAAAGAGATAGGGAAATAGAGTAACAAGACGGGTGTCCAGAACTAAACTAAAGGCTAGTCAGAGGGTGGATGTGGGCTGATTAAGTTTAATTGATAGGTCAGGTGATCTTGAGCAAAACAAAACAATTCTTGCATAGTTTTAGGGTGGGAAATTGAGTGAAGGTCTGGACAAGAAAATATTTTGCTTCTTCAAATTTAACAAAAATCAAGAACTTAGGGTAATGAGGGAGGAAAAAGAACCCAGCCTACGTTTGGGAATAAAAGCAGCATAAACCAGGAAGAGAGGACCGTGGAAATAAAGTGCATCTTGACAGACTGTTAAATGCTTTCAACCTGTACCAAACTGATGGAGTAATATGGGATTATAAATTTAGAACTTAACTCATATTTTGCCCAGAAATCCCTCAGACTGCAGTAAAAAAATTAGATGTATACTTCACAGAGTTACAGAATTTGAGAGTTGGACCTCAGTGACCTACGGATCCAATCTTCCTCTCCACACAGACTGCTCGCTGTTCCTTACTCACAGCTCTCTATCTCCAAACTCCATGCCTATTTGACTCACTGTCTTTCACACTAAGAATGCCCACACACTTCCTTGCCACCTCTTAGATTTCTTTTTCTAGGCTTTTTCCTGATCTCTCTTTCTTTTCTTTTCTTTTTTTCTGAGATTACTTATCATCCACTCTGTTTGTAGTTAAAATGTGTGAAGTTATTTCCATGATGTTTCCCCCATTCGAATGTTAGCTCCTAGAGGCAGCTAGGTGGCACTGTGGATAAAGCACCGGCCCTGGATTCAGAAAGACCTGAGTTCAAATGTGCCCTCAGACACTTGACACTTACTAACTGTGTGACCCTGGGCAAGTCACTTAACCCTCATTGGCCCACAAAACAAAACAAAACAAAACAAAACAAAAAAACCCAGAATGTTAGCTCCTGGAAAACATGGACCATTTTGGCTTTCTTTGTATCCCCAGCACTTATACACACAGTAAGAGTTTGATAAATAGTTGTTGACTGCCTGAATGACAAAGAGGAATTCTTACAATAGCATATTAAACATGTGGACATCCACCCTCTGCCTGAAGACCCCCAAGAAAGAGGAACTCACCATTTCATGAAATAGCTAGTTGGCACAACTGGTAGAATGCAGGACTTACAGTCAGGAAGATTTGAGTAAGAATCCTGCCTACCACACTCCCTAGCTGAGAGAACATAGGCAAATAGCTTAACCTTACTGTGCCTCAGTTTCCTCATCTGTAAACTGAGGATGATAATAGCATGTACCTCCCAGGATTGTGTTGAGTATGAAATGAGTTAACATTATAAAATATTTTGCAAACCTTCAAGAGCTACATGAATTTTGTGGTAGTTGTTGCTATTATTATTATTATTTCATGAAGAAGCCCATATTTGATTTTGCATAACTCAAATTGTTAGAAAGTTTTTCCTGACATTGACCCCAAATTACCTCTTTGCATCTTGTGCCCATTTCTTCTGATCTGCCCTCTGGACCCCAACAGAACAGACCCTAAGCTGGACTCACCAAGGTTCCCTCTTCTTCATTTCTATGGGCACTTCTGGGAACTTCTAAAGATCACAGATCACAAGACTTCAGAAGCCACCTAGTCCATCCCATACCTGACTAACAATTCCTCTAAAATCTCTCACTAGTAGGTCACCAATGTCTGTTTGAAGACCCTCAAATAATAGGAAGCTCAGCTGCTTTCTGAGTGAGCACATTTCCTTTGATGATGCCCTTCCTCAGTTCCCCTCAGGGTCAGTGTTGATGCATACCTCTGCGAAGTACCCCCCCCGCCCCGCAATTTTTGGCTTATTTGGTGGACTTTGACACGGGATGCTAGAGCAGGCATGGAAGATTAACATTTGTGTGTGTGTGTGTGTGTGTATGTGTGTGTGTGGTGTAAGACCAATAAGAAGTATTTTAACAATCATCTTCAGTCTTGGTACAGGGCAGTTTGACTTCTGTTTTTTTTTTTTTAATTTTTTTACAAGGCAATTGGGGTTAAGTGACTTGCCAAGGGTCACACAGCTAGTAAGTGTTAAGTGTCTGAGGTTGGATTTGAACTCAGGTCCTGAATCCAGGGCCGGTGCACTATCCACTACGCCACCTAGCTGCCCTGTGCAGGGCAGTTTGAACCCTGGTCTAGGCTCTAGACCCAGCCTGGCTAATTTACTAACCAACAGGATGGTGTGACTTTGGGTAAGTAAAGCAAAATTTCTTTTCTTTTCTTTTTTCTTTTTTTTTAGTGAGGCAATTGGGGTTAAGTGACTTGCCCAGGGTCATACAGCTAGTACGTGTTAAGTGTCTGAGGCCAGATTTGAACTCAGGTACTCCTGACTCCAGGGCCGGTGCTCTATCCACTGCGCCACCTAGCTGCCCCTAAAGCAAAATTTCTAAGTTTCTGTTTCCTCATCTATGAAGTGAGAAGAAAGATTTTAATTTGAGGTCTATGATTTTTTAAAAAGTGAATAACTGCTTTAATATGGTCATTTTTCTTTGTAATACTATGTATTTCATTGTTTGCATTTAAAAACTTTATTCTGAGAAGGGCTTCACCAGATTGTCAAAAGGATCCAGAACAGCAAAAAGGTTAAGAACCCCTGAAATGTGTCTCAGGTCCCTTCTCAATGACCTTTCATGATTGCTTGGTGGTTGCTATGATACTGGTCCACTTTATGGTGGGATCTTCTTTCTGATCCAGCCAAATCTCTCCCTTTGAAACGTTTGCTGAGAAAACTAATTTAAAAAGCCAGATGGTCAAGTCATTCCCCAAAGAAGTACAAGATCTACATAGGTCTATCCAATGGCCTTGAGCATGATGGGATCCTTAGGGATTTCCACTGATATGACTGTCCTCCCCACCGTGACATCTACCTCCTACTATTCAGCCATTCATGTGTATGGTAATCATGAATATGTTTCTATTTGACCCATCTTCCCCTTAGGATCCTAAGGTACTTGAAGGCAGTGACTATATCTCTCTCTTTCATTCTTTCCAATTCTCCACGGAACCTAGTACAGTGTTTTGCCCACAGCTGGTGTTCAATAAATGTTGTTGACTTGCTGCATATTGATTTTCATCATCTGTTCTGTTTGCCGACCAGAAAGGCAAAGATAAAGGGTTGGTTTGAATCTATTTAGGGTTCATTGTACTCTCCTATCAGATTTACCACCCCCCAATTCCCTCCCCTCTTGCTTTCAACCATGACATCTTCCAACCTTTCTATTTATGTCTTGTTTCCTCAATTCATGGAAGCTTATAGGAGTGACAAATTACTTTCAAACACCCCTTTCTGGTCTATACCCTGCTCCATTCCAATTCTAAGCACAGCCTAGAAAACATGACACGGTGGGCCTTTATTTTACATGACCATCCTTCACAGAAGAGGAGAAAGAGTGAAAAAACTGGTGGGTGGAATGCTACTTGGGAAGTTCGAGGTGCTGGCAGGAGGCCAGGTTCAGGTATCTGAGAAAACCTTCATACACCTGCAGTAAAGTAGTTAGGGCACTTCTCCAGAAAAACTGGCTCAAAGCCAGACCTGTCTTGCCTTGACTGTAGCCAGTGCTATTTCCGTGTTACAAAAGCTTAACAATCACATTAACAAGCCATTTAGCAGACATTGTAACTGCCTGGACATTCAGGTTTTCATCAGATTTTCCTCCTATGACAGGCCCTAAATGAGCCTTAAGATTTAATATGATTGGTTTTGGCTGCTCTGAGCTTCCTGTCTTCCTGGCATACCCCTCTGTCATCCTGGAGACTTACTACAGGGACACCTGTTAGTGAGGGCATGGTTGAACTTAGGGCTAACATATTTAAAGCATACAACCTCTGGCTATGCTTGTAGGAAAAAAAAAATTACACCTTTTTTGTCTTATCTGTGTTTATTATGAACCTGAAATGACCACACCAAGCATTAAAATAAATGAAAAAATCTTTTAGCAGCCCAAATTAGCTGGCACAAAACAAATTCATGGAAATCCCCTTTCTACATTGTTAAGGATGCCACTGATTTCTTTAAAAAAGCATTTGAGGGGTGGCTAGGTGGCATAGTGGATAAAGCACTGGCCCTGGATTCAGGAGTTCCTGAGTTCAAATCCGGCCTCAGACACTTGACACTTACTAGCTGTGTGACCTTGGGCAAGTCACTTAACCCCCACTGCCCCCCCCCACACAAAAAAGCATTTGACTCTTTAGAACAAAAAGTAGCCTTTGAAGACTATCTTCAAACAGAGTTGACACCGATAGATACCACCAAACTGCCCCCTTGTTTCCCTCTTCCCTATCTTTATTGTTGACCCATGTCAGGAACCTGCTTCCTTTCCTTAGGCTGTTTCAGCCTATTTTCTTCACAATTTTACCACATGAAGTAGGAGAAACAAAGGACAGAGAGGTCAGGGCAAACCCCTTGTGGAAAGCACCCAAAATATCTTGACACACAGGGTACCTCACAGGTGACTCCTGAACAGCAGTTGGGATCAGTAGTTCCCAATTCCAGAAAGAACTCTCCTCTATATGGCTTTTAATGAAGGATATTGTTAGAACACTCCATAACTCTAATCAGTCATGTACCCTAATGACTGCCAGAGCCGGTTAAAGGTAAATAGTTAGCTGTCGATTTTCTGCACCAGTGAAGCAGCCCTTTGTTAGGGATAATAGAAAATCACCTCTGATCTATGCCCCCCACCCCTTGCATTGGAACCACACCACAACAAATAAGATTCTCTTCCCATCCAAGAGGCTGACCTCTGACCCTCATGCATTTGACTATGGTAGGGGTTGGAATGAATTTTAGGTTGGTGAAGTCATTGATTTTTAAATGGTCATCTCTTCCTAAGCTTAATTCATCTTTTTCTTCTGTTGATCGATCTAATGGTTGAAATATGGTGGTGGGAGATAGAGCATTTTAATTGTATCTTTTTTTGTTTTGTTTTGTTTTGTGAACTTGTTCAACTGCATAAACCACAGCATCCAAAAGATGGAAGGAAATGGCCGTGGTGAAGACAATGCCGACATTGCTGGGGGAGGCATTCATGCAGTTTGAAGAAGCCAGATTTGTGTTGGACATTTTATCTTGGTAGGCAGTGTGTATGGTACGCTGGAAAAAGCTCTAGATTTTGAGTCAGAGCACCTGAATTTGTCTCTTGAATTTGCTACACTTATCTTTCCTGGGTCTTGCCTATAAAATGAGGGAGTTGGACCATCTGGTTTATGCAGTCATTTCTAGTTCTAAATCTGGGTCTATGAAAAGAGTCCTAGATCAGGAGTAAGGACTGCTAGGGTTTAGTTCTATCTCTTCCACTAGCTAAAGGATTTTGGTCAAGTTTCTTTCTGGTCCTCAATTTTCTCATCTGTAAAATGGGTAAGACTAGGTGATTTTTAAGGCCCATCTGATTTGATGATTCTGAATGTCATTAAATACCTAAGTAGGCACTATGCTATGTTCTCCCCTCTCCCCAGCTCCCTCTTGACTTCTCTCTCTTCCCTTTTCCCCTCCCTTTCCCTTCCCTTCCTCCTTTTCTCCCCTCTCCTTCTTTTCCCTTTCACCTTTCCCCTTCCCCATCTTCCTTCCCTCCTGTCTTCCTTTTTCCTTCTCTCTTTTCTTCCCCCCTTTCCCCTCTCTTCTTCCCCTCCCTTCCTCCTTCCCCTTCCCCTTTTCTCCTTTTTCTCCTTCCTTTTCTCCTTTTCCCTTCCCCCTCTCCTCCTTTCCCCCTTTCCTCTTCTCCATTTTCTTCCTTCTCCTTCCCTTTCTTTCCCCCTTTCCCCTTCTCTCTTCCCTTTCCTTTCCCCTTCTCCACTTTCCCTTCCCCTTCCCTCTCCTGTTCTCTATTGTGCTATACAGGAGGTGTCAGTAAATATCATGCCTAACACATGTAAAGATAGCTTTTTTTTGGTATTGGGTTTGTGGATGTTTTTATCTACTTCCAACTTTATTTTATTCTCAACTATTCTTACTGAATATTTGTCTGTCTGGTGTGGGGATGTATGGACTATTCTCTTGCTGAGTTAGAGCCAAACTGCCTTATACCTAGGACAAGTGGAAGGATTTCAGGGACACTTTTATGTTTATGTTTGTTTTTGTTTTTTTGCAGGGCAATGAGGGTTAAGTGACTTGCCCAGGGTCACATAGCTAGTAAGTGTCAAGCGTCTTAGGTAGGATTTGAACTCAGGTCTTTCTGAATCCAGGGTCGGTGTTTTATCCACTACACCACCTAGCTGCCCCCACCATCTAGCTGCCCCCTCAGGGACACTTTGAAAGGCCTCCATTGGAGGACAGTAGGGAGGAGATAGAAAAATGCTTCCCTCATGTGATAGCTGATAGCTCTTTATCCCACAATTAGAGCTAAAACTAAAAATGAAAATACCTCAGGAGTCATACATTGTACTAAATCAATATTGGTTGATGGGCTTAAGCCCAGCTGGAGCACTTAGCTTAATATCCATGTGATCTTTGAAAGCCTCTTAAGTTTTCTGAGCCTCAGTTTCCTCATCTGTAATTGTCAAATAATAATTCTTGCACTATTTGCTTCATAAGGTTGTTATAGGGAAAGGGCTTACCCCCAAACACTGTAGAAATTATAACAGCTGTTAAGTGGCATATCACTTTAAAGTTTGCAAAATATTGAAAATATATTATCCTATATGATCCTCACAAAACCATGAGGCTATTATTATCCTCATTTGATATCTGAGGAAACTGAGGCTGTGAAAGTTTCAGTGAATTGCCCAGCATCTCACGGCTGATTAAATGTCTGAGGTAGGATTCTAATTCACGTCTTCCCAACACCAAATCCAGCACTCTACCCACTTCACAGTCTAGTTGCCTCATTATTATTGATTGAGTACATACTAAGGCTTACACATGGTTGACATTAGATCTTTTCCTGCTGAGTGGTATTTTAATGAAAGGTGAGGACAAAGTGAAGCAGGCACTATGAGGTTGTCTGGGGCTTCAGGGGGAGGAAGAACAGCAAGAAAGAAAGAGCCTGTCTCAGAAAGGGAAAGGGGGTGTGTGTGTCTCTAAGACAAACTCCACTTGAGACTGTGTAGTCTGAGGGAAAGGGAACGGGACTTGAGGTCTAAAGACCTCTTTCACCCTATCCCTCAACCTCGTTTCATCCAAGCACTTCCTCTCTTATGACCTTGTGCAAATGACTTGACCCTGTCTCTGAGCCTCAGTTTCTGAATCTGTAAAATGAGCACACTATTGCTTGTATTCCTTTACCTTGTAGGGTTGTTGTGGAGAAAGCACTTTTGTAAATCTTGTCACTATATAAATGTGAGTTATTATTATTACCAAAGATGACTTCATAATTTTGCCTAAGGCCAGCTCTCCAGGATGCAGTTGATGTAGAGGGAGTATCATTTGTTGGAAGCTAGCCTGATTTTCTTTAGGCCTGGGGTCTGCAGGCCCAAACTGATTTATGAAGTTGGAGTTAAGCCCCCCTCCCCCCTGCAAGAACCAGACACATTTGCCAAAGCAAACCTTGGGGGCTCAAAGTCTTTCCTGCAAAGCTAAAAGAGCATTTTTAAGACAACTGAGCCCAGTACTATTCACGTGAAGGAAGCCCTAGAGCCATAGCAGCAAAAACATAGGCAGGTCTGAAGCTTCATCTGAAGAACCTGGGACCAATTTTCTCAAAAGAAAAACACTGAAAGACCAGGGAAGGGGACCGTCCTATATGTTTAACGGGGAGCGGTCAGGTTTATACCTTTGTGCTTCCATTTTTTTTCTACCTAGGGTTTGAACAGAACTAGGTCACACAAAGGGTCAATTTGTTTTAAAAAAAATCAAAATTGATTTTGAAACGAGAAGACAATTCTGGGGCCACGAAGCTGGAGGGGGAAGGGAGGCCAGGCTGTAAGCCTGAATGTGAAGTCACTAAAAAGGGAATGGAAGCCTACTGTCTTGTTGGAAGGGAGAGGGTCCCTGATTTTTAATTCTTGGGGGGGGTTGCCACTGAAGCCCTCCTCTTTTTAAGAGAAGGTGTGAGTCTGTGCAAAAGATCTCAGCCTGACCGATGGGAGATTTTTTCATATTGCAGAGTAAACTCTTGAAAGGTGTAGGGGAGACTGTTGACATTTACCTACTGGGGTGCTAGGTAGGCACCCTCTCCATCTGCCTCCAGCTTAGGCATTGGTACTTGTAGCTCGGCTCCACCAGGGGCTGCCTGTGAAAATAAATCTTGGGGGCCGCCCTGAAGTGCGGGAGCTGCCTCTGACCACAGGAGTCGTGCTCCCCGGGATGCTGGGGCTGCTCACAATGCGATCCATTTATGAACTAGTTGGCTTTACATTAATTAATTCCCCAGCCATTCAACGACAGTAACAATCCCTTCAATTAAAGTCCCGGGCTCTGGAAAGCCCTGGCGTTTATTGGAAGCGACATCTGCATTGGAAAGTGTGACTGTGTTAATATGATAAAGCACAAAGGGGCCCAGACCCTCTCCCCTCCCACCCCCTCCCTTCCCTTTGAATGTTGGAGGAAGAAAGAGGAGTCAGCAGATATTAGGAGCGTTTAATTTGTGATTTTTCCCTGGTGGTGGTGGCGGCCTGTCAGCTGAAGTTTCCTCATCTGACTCCCCTCAAGGAATCATTCATCCTGGGGTAGTCAGAACGGTCCTGTGCCTATGAGACCTCAAAGTATCTGGGTACAGGAGAAGGTCGAATGCAGGTATTAGCCCAATCTCAAGAATGGATTGCAAAGTTTGGGGTCCATCTGGAAAAGCTGTGGCTATGGGACAGTTAGTAGCAAGGTCACTGTATATGGAAGTAATTATTGGAGGGACAAGTCCATCACAGCTTTTGTTAAAAAACTTACTACACTCCAGGCTCTGTGCTAAGTACAGGATATACAAAAAAAAAAAAAAAAAAAAAAAGGCTAAAACAAGGACCTTACCCACAAGGGAATTCTTTTTTTTTTTTTTTTTGGGTGAGGCAATTGGGGTTAAGTGACTTGCCCAGGGTCACACAGCTAGTAAGTGTTAAGTGTCTGAAGCCAGATTTGAACTCAGGTTCTACTGAATCCAGGGCCGGTGCTCTATCCACTGCGAAACCTAGCTGCCCCCACAAGGGAATTCTAATCTGGATGACAATATATAAAGAACCATGTGCATTCAAGACCATCCCAGATGCAGTAAGAACAGAAAGGGAGAGGCAGAGTGATTGTGGGAAGACTGGAGCTTTGGATTTGGGGTCCTTGGAGCTGTATTCAAATTCTGATTCTTCCTCTTAACTATCTTACTCTACCTGGGTGACCTTTTTTGGACCTTGTTTCTTTATCTGTAAAACACCCAACCCAACAATAACAGCATTTCTAGAGCCCTTTAAGTTTGCAAGTACTTTATGCACCTTACCTCCTTTACACCTACTACAACCCGGCATGTATATAGGCCACGCCAAGTATTATTATCACCATTTTCCAATGAGGAAGCCTGTGGTTCAGGGAAGTTAAATGATTTCCTCATAGCTGATCCGATGAGCAGATTCAAAAAGCAGAATCTGAATCCAGGGTTTTCCTAATTCTCTCCCCCCCCTCCCAACCTTAGCAACCTCTATTCACCCTATCATGCTGCCTTTTAATGAAAGGATAGATTAGAGGACCTTAAGGTCCCCTTCTAGCTCTAAAGCTGTAGAGATCTCATGACCTAGATCTATATGTATGTATCTAATCTATGGCTTAGTGTCCGTGCCATGGTTTTTTTAAATGAATATTTAACATCTAATAAGTATTGATGGATTAAATACTTTGCCTTCTCCAAAATATCCAAGCTCTAAAGTCACTGTGCTACATGGCCTCCTCTTTTTCAAATTCTCTTCTATCCTCCATACAATTTGTGAATGTCTATACTACTGGACCACAGACTCTTCGGTTTAGAGATTGATAAGACTTTAAAGGTTGTCTAGTTTGAGAGTTCTTGTCTTTTTTTTTTTTTTGGTCTCACAGACCCCTTTGGCAATGAGAATTGTGTTGTGAAATGCATAGAATAAAATTCGTAAGATTACAAAGGAAACCTGAAGTTGTTGTTCAGTTGTGTCTGACTCTTCTTGACCCCCATTTGAGGTTTTTGTGTGAAAGACACTAGAGTGATTTGCCATTTCCTTCTCTAGTTCCTTTTACATACGAGGAAACTGAGGCAAACAAGATGAAGTGACTTGCCCAGCGTCACATAGCTAGTAAGTGTCTGAGGTCAGATTTGAACTCAGGTTTTCCTGACTCCAGGCCTGAGGCTCTAACCACTGTAGCACATAGCTGCCCACACTGAAATACAGTGAAAAAAACAAACCAAAAAAGAACAAGTTCGAGGGAGCCAGATCAAGAACTTCTGATCTAGGTCTAGCCATCTCAATTTTATAGATTTGCAAACTGATGCAAGAGAAGCTGTGCTCTTTTTAATATCAGACAAGCAGTAAGTGGCTGAGTCAGAGTCAGAGTCAGGATTCCAACCTAGGTCCCTGATTTCAAATCTAGCTCTGTTTGTGCCAGTTAATGTGTGCCAAGTAAACAGTTAAGGATGTAGATTCTATTTCATGACTTTGCAGAAGTCTGGATGGCTTCATGCCTTCAAGAGTTCATTATAAGGTTTCCCACTAATTTGTGAGGCTGGCAAACACCAACAAATTCCCATTATTTAATTGTACTTTTATGAACCTGGCACCTTAAAAACACCATGGCTGGCCTAGAAGGATCCTTGTTTATCCCTAGAATCCAAAGAAACTTTTTACTCAAGATTCTAAAGAGTTCAACAAGTGGAATAAAGCTGAACGAGCCCTATACAGGGGCTGTTCCCGAGAACATGGGTCCAGAGCTGCCTTGGAAACTCCCTGGAACTCAAGGGCATGGTGACTCATTGCTTGGGCCCTTGAGGATGATGAACTTCTTGGTGACTCCTACCCATGTGTTAGATAGACTTGAATCATGCTTGAATCCATTGAGGCTTGACTATCAGCTTTTGATTGATTGTACCAGTTGTGATAATTCACTGAGTCAAGTTCTAATCAATTTGTAACACACGTGATAATTCTTCTACGGCATTTTAGAATGCTGTAACAGACCCTGAGTGGTACCTCGATCATACCCCCCCCCCAAACCCCCATCCCATGTCTCAGCAGAAAGTGGGCAGGATGCTGCTTTCTGATAATAGAGGAAACTTCTGACTGCCAACCCACTTTTATTTCAACTTTCCAAGTGTAAGAAGTTTTTCCTACACTTGGGATAGGAATAAGGTGACCACATATATAGTTTTACTCATCACATAAGCAACAAGATGAGATATTGGTGAGATGTAGAGCAGGAATCTCCTTCTCTCCCCTGACATAATGGTAGTGGGTACTGCCCATGTGGAGCATGGACTCAGCATACCAGGTTTGTATCAGGGCCTCTGGCTTGCCTTGTCTCCAGGTTTCTTTCCTTTAGCATTGACCCTGAGAACAAGGAAAGCTATTGGAAGCCCTATGAAGCAAACAACATCTACAGAGTGATGTTGTTACAGGAGAAGGCTCTATGCAAGGGAGTGTGAGTATCAGAAGGGGAGGTGACGGGAGAGAAGATAACAATTCACTGTTCACCTCCTTTATGCTGAGTAGAGATGAAATGTAAAATTAGCACTGTATTGCAAAAAGCTGTTTATGTTTCAATGAGGTTCAAACACTAGTTTTCCATGTGATTGTATTAGTAGTGATAATTTACTGGCCATGTTCTAATCATTTTGCAATATACACTGTCATTCTCATGCTTAAACATTTTCTTTCTGAGTTGGAATAAATTTGTTCCATACCTGATTTGTACACTGAGTATCTTTTTGACTCTGTCCCCCAATCCCATTCCTTTTGGAAAAGTGCTAGACTAGAAGTAACATTACTATAATTAGCAATTTTCTTCAGTATCTGAGGTGGAGATGATGAGCTAATGGATATGAGAATTGGGGAGTCCACTTGTCCCACTGAGAAATCAGGCTTTTCTCCAGAGCCGAACCCTAGAAAACTACAATGCTTGCAAGGGACAGGGATTAGCATAAGTAATATGCTAGATAAGCATGTTGTGAAGAAAGGTATAGATGGGACATCTAGGTGATACAGAGAGCTGGGCATAGAATCAGGAAGACCTAAGTTCAAATCCAACCTCAGATACTTAGTAGCTAGGTGACAAATCGCTGAACTTCTGCCTTCCTCAGTTTCCTCAACTATAAAATGAAGGTCACAGTGGCAACTATCTCCCAGGTTGTTGTGAGGATCAAATGAAGTAATATTTGTAAAGTGCTCAGCACGCTACATAAATGCTAGCTGGCTATTATTACGATTAGATGGAGAAGCAGAGAAGTGAAATAGCTGCCTCAAAGGTGAGCTACCAGCTGGACAGTGGGGTAGACTGAGGACTGAGTTCGAAGACAGAAGATCTGCGTTTTAGTGAAATGATCTTAGGTCATTTATTTAATATCTCTGGGTCTCAATCTCTTAATGTAATGAATAACATTGTGTTAGATGTGAGACTTGGAGAAGGAGACTATATTTGATACCCCCTGCTACAGGCTATATATATATAATGAGTCTTAAAACCCCTGACTTCTTTCTGAGTCCAAATCAGGCCCACATTAAGTCTGAGGTAGTGGGTTCTCCTTCCCTGGAAGGAGGGAATGGTTGGCTCCTCCCAGGCCATGACTGGATTGACCACTCATTGGGGATGTTTTAGAGTCATTCCTGTTCAGATACAAGTTGCATGGTTCTCTGTCCTCTGAGGTCTTTTTCAACTCTGCTGTTCTGTGATTTTGGTTTTTAGAACTCAGTGTTCTTTGGAAGCTCAATATTCCAGTTGCTCTGACTGTCTAATTCTGACTGATTTCTCTTCTTTTTCTCCTGTTCACTTCTGTTCCAGCCTGGCCTCTGTTTTCGCTTCCTTTCCTTTTGCACTTCGGCTGGGACCCTCCAGCAGAACTTGTCCCATGAGAGAAAGAGTGGGTTTAATAGCTTCCCCTTAAATGGCCCCAAATCCCTCCCAATGATTAAGATAGGGTGGAGTGGGGGATAAGGAACATCCACACATCAACAGAGCCTGCCGGTGCAGGAGGTGAGAGAGGGAAGGGAGGCAAGCAGAATAAAGAAGAGAGGCTGAGATGGTGGGCCTCGGGGACCAAATTAAAAAAGCATCGACGCTTATTCCAAATCAGATGAATGTCAGTGGGATGTTTGTCAAACAAACTTGTCATTATTTGTCATAATTTGAGGAAGTATCAGTCACTAGTGACACATTGAGCTTGTAAACGAGTTATTATAGCCTGCCAGGCTACAGATTTTACTACTGCAGGGCGAAGGTTGGCTGTTGGAACAAACAGCTTTATTTATAATGATTGCCTGGCTATAATTAGCCGAATGGAGCAGAAAGAGCTCTTAGCTAGATCTGGAGAAGCCAAGAGGAATGTGGTTGGGAGGTCAGGCCTCTTGGGCTCTTTCCCCTTCTCCTCCAGTGACCCTTTCTATGGCTGTGCCTCAGCCTCCCTGTCTGTAAAATGAGATAAATTCCACTGACCTCTCAGCTAATTGGGAAACCTAATTAATTAATTGATTGATTAATTAGGGCTTGCCACAGAGATGTCCAGCCAAAAGAGTAGGGCATGTGGAATTCTGCCTCTCTCCCATAGACACATTCATGGACAATGAAAATAATTGCAGGGGTCTCCCATGCTGTAACAGAAGATACTCAGATAGTCTGATGAGCAGACAAAGCTCCCAACCATTGTTTATTGGTTCAGATTTAATTTGACTGACAGCACTTGTCTCTTCTAAAAATTCTAACAATTTAGAATTTTATTTGTTTCCTTTGTCAGGAGAACATAGCCCATGGAGTGGGGAGGTAGCTAAGGGGGAAAACAACGAATAAGACTGGAATATGAAAGCACAAAATTTACGTTGAAATATACAACAATGACCGGTTCATTGGGGAAATATCCCCCCAGCCCCTTCTCCACTGTACCTACCAGATAATGAACTGTGTCTTCTTGACCCCTGCTGCTTATCTTTTTTTTTTCCTTTCCCCATAATTTTGGAATTCCCTGGCGGAATCTAAACACCATCTTCTCTCATCCTTTTTGCTTTTCTTGGATTTTTAAAAAGAGAGGAGTGCCAGCCAAAAAAAATTATTAGGCCTTAATTTGCAAAATTAGTTCTGGTTGTCTTTATTGCTGTAATTTAACACTCATAATGATTTTCTGACATATATGTTTTAGCAGCAAGATCTACTATCCTATTCATTTTTCATTTAGATACAGCTGAAGTATATTATGCAGGGCAGTACATATTATATAAAAAGCCATATCCCAGGAGACTCTGACTTCACCATTACTGTTGTCTTGACATCCAATTCACCTCAGCATCATTCCAATGGGTGTATACTAGAAAGCAGATCTCTGTCCTTCTCAACACTCCTCCTCCCCCAACTTAGAACCAGACCATACTGTAGGATGACTGTGTATTTCTTTGGTCATAGCCTCAAGGATTTAGCACAGGATGGATCTTAAAGGCCATCCCCTCCAACTCATTAGTTTTATAGATCAGGAATCAAGTCACAGAGAGGTTAGTAGATTTGGTAAGTCACAGTCACAGTCTTTAGATATCTGAGACAGGATTTAAACAGAGGTATTCCTGGTTCCAAGTCCAGTGCTGTACCCACTACAGTAGAAATGTCAACCATGGCACCTTGTGGGCCCAAACCAGATTAAAATGTAATTGGTAGGGGGGCAGCTAGGTGGAGCAATGGATAAAGCACCGGCCCTGGATTCAAGAGGACCTGAGTTCAAATCCAGCCTCAGACATTTGAAACTTACTAGCTGTGTGACCCTGGGCAAGTCATTTAACCCTCATTGCCCCGACTCCCCCCAAAATGTAATTGGTAAATATTTAGCGAAATAAATAGAAATACAATATAACATAGATAATGTTAATATGTGGTTTGCTGAGTCTATATGTTAGTGATCTTTACATAAATGTAAGTGGTCCTGTTTCTATTTGAATTTCATACCCCTATATTATTTTTGTTTTTGTTTTTTTGTGGGGCAATGAGGGTTAAATGACTTGCCCAGGGTCACAGAGCTAGTTAAGTGTCAAGTGTCTGAAGTCAGATTTGAACTCAGGTCCTTCTGAATACAGGGCCAGTGCTTTATCCACTGGGCCACCTAGCTGCCCCCAGAATGCTATATTATTCAATTCAGCACTTATTTAACTAGTGACCCTGGGGGCTCACTTTAGAAACTGTTCTGAGTAGGGAGATAGTTTGTTGTCATTGTTGAGTTATTTCAGTCTTTGTGACCCCATTTGGGGTTTTCTTGGCAAAAGTACTGCTATTTCCTTCTACTGCTCATTTTACAGATGAACTGAGGTAAACAGGGATAAGTGACTTGCCCAGCATCACACAGCTAGTAAGTGTCTTGAGGCCAGATTTGAACTGATGAAGATGGATCTTCCTGATTCCAAGCCCAGTGCTCTATACACTTAGCCACCTACCTGCCTTTTATGTGTGGGGTGGGGTGACAGTGGGGAACATAGTAGTGAGACCTTAATGAACCTAGAAACTCTAGCCCATGGTCTGAAATCTTGAGAATATTTGTGGTTTTGTGGTATGCTTTGTCAATTAATCCCATTTTGTTTACAGACTCATGCATAAAAGGGTCAAGGTATATTTGTGTGTGTCTCACACAGGTTTATATATATATATATATATATATATATATATATATATATATATATATATATATATATGAGTATACATAGATACATAAACACAATATTAATATATGTATATATATGCTGTATTCTACCAACAATATCCTTCTGAACCTTCTTATATAGGTTCTGGAGTTGTTAGAACAAAAAAAAGTCTTCTAGAGGACGTTCTTCTGCTGATCAGTCTCTCTGAACTAAACTAGGTTGGTTCTCCAGTTATAGATGAATAGTTCTTCACTGGCTCTGTACTCAAAGAATTTGTAGTTTTTAGGACCTGTCAGAGCTTGTCCTCTGCTGGCTCATTCTTTTTTTTTAAATTAATTAATTTTTTTTTTTTGGTGAGGCAATTGGGGTTAAGTGACTTGCCCAGGGTCACACACCTAGTAAGTGTTAAGTGTCTGAGGCCAGATTTGAACTCAGGTACTCCTGACTCCAGGGCCGGTGCTCTATCCACTGCGACACCTAGCTGCCCCTGGCTCATTCTTTAAGAATCCAAGGTCACTTCTATCCTGGGATGGCAAGACTTTAATGGAGAAACTGTTCCTATATGAACAATTTCAATTATGCTGATTATTTGGCATCATGTAGTCAACTCTGTGAGATAAAAATTGTTAGACTGAATTAAATCAAAGTCAAGTCAAATCAATGAGCATTTATTAAATTTGAGTGGTTTGCATGTATAGACACAGCTTTGTAGTGAGTCTATAGGACAACAAATGCTTTAAGAAAGAATTGATTAACAAATACATATGAATATGGATTCTGGGTACTGAGTCTATACATGAAAATATTTCATCTACAGCTTCCTTTCAGAGTATTGGTTTCAAACACTGTGAGGGAATATTTCTAGGGAAAACTGTTTCCAGGTTAGTGATGAATCAATCAATAAAAAGACATTTATTGAGCACCTGCTATGTGGCAGGCAGTAAGCACTGAGCATACAAATTATCACCACCATCACCATCAGTAGCATTTATATAACACCTGCTAAGTACCAGGGATTGCCCTAAACACTTACAAAGATTATTTTATTTACAGTCCGATAAACTGAGGTTAAGTGATTCACCTAGGATTACATAGCTAATAAGTATCTGAAAATGAATCTGAACTCAGGTCTTCCTAACCCATTCTATCCACTGCACCATCTAACCATTCTCAGTGAGTTTCTCCCCTCAAGCGGTTTACATTTTAGTGGAGAAGACTCTCCCATTCTCTCTTTTTCTCCTCTTCTCTCTCTCTCTCTCTCTCTCTCTCTCTCTCTCTCTCTCTCTCTCTCTCTTTCTCTCTCTCTTCCTCTCTCTCCACACATATATGTTTATACAAGCACACACAAATGCATATATGATATACGTATATATAAATACACATACCCATTTAAACACACATACATGATACATATACATACATACATGGAAGTGGTGGCCAATTGACTGACACCTCCTTTCCAAAAGCGATGGTACTTTTGGTTTTATTATTGTGCCCATAGCAAAGGGTAAAAATCAAGGTATTGGTTGGGGGTGAAGAGGGAGGTAGTATTCATATATCAGTAGCACAGGTGACAAGATTACCTGAATGGCTAACTGAATGGAGTGTAGGGGGAAATCTGGTCTGGGACCTCTAGATAAAATAGGCTAGGCAAGTGACTCATTTAGTTACCAATCAAGATGCCTTAGCCCCAGGTCAGGAGTTCTAAAGTTGTGTAGATTAACCTTCCCAAGGGATTGGGGACATAAATTATGATCCCTGTTATTAATAACAACTGACACATTATTAATAATATAGAAACATATTATGCTATCATATTCATAATAATGCAATTTACATAGCTTTTTTTTTTCATTTTATTTTCACAACTCTGCCAAGCAGGCACTACAAATATCTTGACTGTACAGAAGAAGAACCAGCATCTCAGACAGGTTAAGTGGTCATTCAGCTAGTGATTGTTAGCAGTAGGTTTGGAACTCAAGCCTTTCTGCAGCAATCCAACACTCTAACCATTGTACCACACTGCTTCTTGATCAAGGGCATAGACCTCTCCCACTAGCTGTCAGTTCATAGATCCTGTGCCATGCCTCAGAGAACAGCATGAGCAGATGTAGGTGAAGGGGGTATGTCACTTTAATGCAGTTCAAGGGTTTATGTACCCTGTAGCTGCCACTCCCTCCTGCTAGACTGAGTAGTGGGGGCTCTTGGATTAAGAAGAGAGGGAAGACTTGACATATCACAACTATGGGAGTAGAGGGGTCTCCCTCAAGGTCAGAGAAATGTCAGGAACATAGCAGCAGCAGGTTTTTCCTTGCTGGGAACAGCTAGTGAGTCCACTTACCATGCTTAGGGATGTGCTAGCTGAAGCCAGAAGTCCTTGACAGTAATGGGATAACTAAAACTGAGAAGGATCTCAGTTGTGACAGCTTCTGTCTTTTCTAGAATCTATCACCCCATATCCACACCCAGAGTTTCTCCATACTTTCTGCTTCTTTCTCTGATGACTGGTTCCTGTGAATGACTGAATCAAACCTTCTATGGAAACGGTGTTATTTACATTCCTTTGACTCTCTTTCTCCTAAATTCCTTGGGTTCCAATCAATCTGATGTCTAAAGGGAATTAATGGAATCTATAAGAGTGGTAGGTTCATAGCCACTTGGTAGATTTTATTATCTATTGTTTTCTTGTTATTATATACTGTCTGCTTGCTTAATCCATTTTGTAATGAAAGTAAAAACAGCTGTAGAGTATCTAGATGTGTCGTTCTGCTTTTGAAGAGAGTCATATCCATTAGACAAAAATTGGGTACCCTAAGGCTTAATGAAATATAGAAAGTTTAAAAAGTAGAAGGAGGAGCAGCTAGGTGGCGCTGGATTCAGGAGGACCTGAGTTCAAATTCAGCCTCAAACACTTGATGCTTACTATCTGTGTGACCCTGGGCAAGTCATTTAACCCTCATTGCCCTGACACCTCCCCCCCAATACAACTAAAAAAAAGGTAGAAGGAGGAAGGACTTTTGTTTAAGGATGAAGGCCCCCAGACTCATTTCTGATTGGGTAAATCCACAAATATGGACAACTCTTGATAATGATTTAATGCTACCCCATAGAGAGAGACAGAATTGAGGAACTGAAGGTCACTTACTCTGAGAATCATGAAGAGCATAGATTTAGCCCTTCCACCGATTATGAGGTATCCAAATTGTGAGGGTGAATATGGAATTCTCTAAAACCTTAGACCTGAAAAGAATTGGGGGAGTGGCTATCTACACCACTTGGTACTTAAATTCAAAGACCCTTTTTGTCCATGACATATAGGAGAGGCCCTGATTAGGAATCGTGTTGGGAAGATCTACTTTGTGTTCAGTAGGATGGCAGTACTGCGTTCAGGTCAGCTGAAGAACAAGTGAGAAAAAAGAGAAAATAGAACAAGGAAGCCATCTCTCTATGGAATTTTCCTCCTGTGGCTATTTTGGCTATTTTAAAATGGGTGCTGCAGTGCTTAGCTTGACATTTTTGATAAAAAACAGGGAGATGACTCCCCATGTTTGTTTACGGGGAAAAGGATTTTTAGTACTGGTAATATCAAGCTTGTTACCGGGGAGATGATTCCTGGAACTGAAGTGTGTTTTGGCCAATCAGTTGCAGCTTCCATCCCAGGCACACTATGATTGCATATAATCTGAACCTAAGTGTTCCCATTCAAAGACAAAAAAAAAAAAAAAAAAGGAACAGCGGTGAAAATGTGCAACACAATGCACAAATCTGATAGATTTTGGATGCTTGTTATTTTCCCCCTTTTCCAAGTATTTATTTTTTCTGAACCTCTAGCATGAAAGAGAAAAAGTAACTCACTGCCTTAGCTAATTCACTTTGGAAATTTGTTCTTAGAACTAGAATTTTGGAGCTGGAAGAATCTTTAAAAGATCATCTTGCTTCCCCTCTTTGGGCCTCAGTTTCTTCATCTGTAAAATGAAGGAGTTGAATTAGATCCTCTTTGAGGTTCTTTGCAGCTTAAGTCATAGGATCCTAGAATAAGAGCTGAAAGCAACCTTTGTTGTTCATTCAGTTGTGTCTGACTCTCCCTGACCCCTGGGGCTTTCTTGACAAAGATACTGGAGTGGTTTGTCATTGCCTTCTTTATTGTGCCTCCTTCTTACAGATGAGGAACTGAAGGGTTAAATGACTTGCTCAGGGTCACACAGCTAGTAAGTGTCTGAGGCCAGATTTGAATTCAGATCTTTGAATCATTTAGTCCAACCCCCTCAGATTATAGTTGAGGAAACAGAAGCCCAGAGGAGTGAGGTGATTTTTTCTCAAGATCACAGTGGCACACTGGATAGAAACAAGACCTTCTGATTTTCCTTTCCTAGTCTAGGACTTTTCTTCTGTGCAATGGTATGCATGTTTCTATAATCAGGGCTTTCTTTCTGAGAAGTAAAAGGGCTTTCTCTTTCTCTGGCCTAGACATGCTACTCCTATGGTCTGTTCAGTTGACCTTGATCATCCTAACCACCTAGGGACATGAGTTACACCTTTTTGGAGTCAGTTCATGGAATCAATCCTACCTTACGGTGGCCAAGGAGTTTCTAGAGATACCAGCTCCAACACTACACCCTGGGCGTGGGAGACCTGCATGAAATGACATTTTGGTTCTCCTACTTAGGAAAATCAGTGCTATTGCTCCAGAACCTCCTCTTTGAAGGGTACAAATGGTGGCAAATGCCAATCACCAGCTTGGTGGAGGACAGCTACCTGAACCTGCCTGACCACAATTCCATCTAAGGGATCTTTGCTGTTGTTCTTTATCATTGTGGCCAGAAGCAAACCCATTCCTCTTTAATTTGCACTGGCTGAGTCTGTTGTGCTATGGAACTACTAGAGTTGTACCTAGTAGCATTCCCCCTTGCCCACCCCACTTCCCCAAGTCCTAGCCTCCTCCTCTCTGTAGTGGTTAGTCCCTCGGCAAATGTCTTTCCTGGAAAAAAAAAATGAAAACATAGCTGCACTTGCTGGCTGGTCCCCTCTTGGTTCAAAACTCAGCTCTATCTCTTTTGCCCAGCTGCAGTCTTAACCAGCCTTTTTCTACCTGACAAAAGCAGATACCTTTGATAATCAGGCCCGTCACAGAAGCTGAGCGAGCTCTAGGTTTGGAAACAGAGGAACATTCATTTGGCTTTGGTTTATCAGTGGTTTCAAAAAGAAAAACTGGGATGAATGCAAAAGAACATAGGGGACAATGGGGAATAGAAAGCTACGGGAAGAAGAGAGGGGAAGGAGAAGAAGGGAGTAGAAGAAGGGCCTGGCAGGGATGCTGAACGAATAAACTAGGCTTTCATCTGCGAGTCTGATCCGTTTCTGAACCCCGATGAGAAAGGTCATGAATTTTAAAATGTGTCTCTCCGGCAGACAGCTCCGGTCATGAGACCGGGCTCCACTGGGCCTGGATGACTGGGAGGGACTTGAGACTGAGCAAGACAGGAGGCCAGGAAAGTCAGGGTTAACTGGGCAGAGGCCTTATCAGAATAAAGGCACTTGGTTTTGGATCCGGGATCTATCCATCCTACCAGGCAGAGTTGCTACACTGGGTGTGGCTGCCTGGTCTTCCTTTTTTTCCTGCTTATTCTCCCTATTCTTTGTCTTTTCTTCTGTTTCTGACATCAACTGAGAACTTGACTGAGCATGTCTTAATAGGAGATCTAGTCGATTATTTCATTTGCATTTCCGTGTAGCCACCTAGTATTGTCTTCTGAAGGCAGCAGTCCTGGCTCAGGCTACCCACACCCACATCAGCTGCACTGAGAATTGTTGGGTGTTACAGACACCTGTTTAAATCAAATCACTCCCTTCAACATTAGAGGAGTTGAAATTACTGGGGAAAGGAACATCCTCAGAAAGAGGTGGGGAGTGAGGAAGAGAGAGAGAGAGAGAGAGAGAGAGAGAGAGAGAGAGAGAGAGAGAGAGAGAGAGAGAGAGAGAGAGACAGACAGACAGAGAGAGAGAGAGACAGAGAGAGACAGAGACACAGAGACACAGAGACAGAGACATAGAGAGAGACAGAGACACAGAGACAGAGACAGAAAGACAGAGAGACAGAGACAGACACAGAGAAAGAGAGAGACAGACAGACAGAGACATACAGACAGACATATAGAGACAGACAGACAGAGACAGACAGACAGACAGAGAGACAGACAGCCCCCCACCCCCCACACAAAGACAGAGAGAGAGGGAGGGAGGGAGGGAGAGAGAGAGAGAGAGAGAGAGAGAGAGAGAGAGAGAGAGAGAGAGAGAGAGAGAGAGAGAGAGAGAGAATGAGAGCAACATCTTTGAGAGTTGCTATGAAAATCATTCTGGCTTCTGTAATCCATTTTCAGACTTGGCCAATGTGGGAATTTGTTCTGTTCAGCTACGCATTTTTATTACAAGGGTTTTGTTTTTCTTTCAAAATTTTCTTTCTCAGTTGGGGGTGGGGGAGGCGGAAGGAAAAGAAAGTAAATACTTGTTAATTGGAAATAAAGTAAAATAATTTTTTTTAAAAACTGCTGGCTGTAAGAAGCTGCACTAAACTGAGCCTGGGACCATAAAATTCAGACTGGAATAAGGATCAAAAGCCCTGATTTCTGGTTCCAGTTCCACTACTGCGTAGTCCCAGAAACTTGTATGAATTACTTGACCTCTGTGAGACTCAATTTCCTAATTTTTCAAATGAGTGTCATGATACCTTCCCTGACCACCTGACAAAGTTTTCAAGGATCTCAGAATTAGAACCAAAAGGGACCTGAGGACTACGGGATCCAATCTACTGCAACATCACAGAGAGGTCAAGGGCACGAAGCTGGGCAGTATCTGAGTCAGGATTTGAATCTAGGTCTAATGGATGCCTTGTCCAACCCCCTATATACTCTGACATAGGATCGCTATGAGACTCAAACCAATTCAAGTAGATAAGAGTACCTTAAAGCATCGTACAAAAACTGAAGTATTTCTCTGTCTCTCCAGTTTGTTTCCTCCTTACCATTTCCACGGCCCAAACCTGAGTCGAAACCCCCTGGTTTAGTTCTTTAGGTTTTGCCTGAACTATAGCAATAACCTCCGGGTCTCTCCACCTCCAGCTTCTTCTCCCTTTGATCCATGGGACATGGGCACTGGAAAGTGTGTTGAAGGTGTACTTGGAGGAGCTGATTTGAATCCCACATCTGCCACCGTGAACAAGTCTCTGTGGGCCTCTTTCACCTGTCCAATGAAAGGGTAGCTTCTGAGGTCCCCATCAGCTCTCAGACTGGGATCCCATAATGCCACCATCTTCTTCTGAAGCTCCTTTTGCCAAAATGCTTAGCCTTCTGTTCAAGACCTTCCACAATCTGGTTCCGCTCTATCTTTCCAGCCTCACACAGTACAACATCTCTTCAAGTACTCTCCCTGCAAGCCAAATTGGATGATTCACCATCTCTTGAACTCATCCCACGCTCTTGCTCATGCTGTTTATGAAGCCAGAAATGCTGCCTCTCTCCTATGCATACCATCTTCTCACCAGTCCTTTACAATCCACTTCAAATATACCTTTCCTTCAGAAAGCTTTCCCTGGCTTCAACAGTTGGAATTGATTAAGCTATCTTCCCTGATCTTAAAGCACTTAATATATTTCTCTAATGCTTACCATGCCCTAAATTTTATTATAGTTACCTGCCTTCCTCTTCCCTCCCCCCAACATTGTGTTACCTTCCTGAATTCAGGACTATATTTTATTTATTTTTGTATTCCTGGCTTATAGCACAGTGCCTTATACAAAGTTGACATTTAATGTTTCTGAATGAATATTAAAGTGATTCAATTCATCAAACATTTATAATAACTGTCCTCATAACTAGATAGTGAGAATGCAAAGATGAAAAATTGCACACTTCCTGTCCTTAAGAAACTTACAATCTAGCAGCAGAGATAATACATGTATAAAAATAATTATAATAAAAGTTAGAAGATAATCCTATGCACAAGGAAGGTTAAGCAAATGGCCCGAGAGATTCAAGGAAGGAGGGATCATTTTTAGCTTGGATGATGAGGGAAGATTTCTTGGAGGAGGTGACACCTGAACTGGGCCCTGAAGGTGAAGAATGATGTTCATAGATAGAGATGGGTGTGGAACCTATTCTAGGCAGAGGCAAGGAAAAGTAGAGATCAGAAAGGAAAAGAGATCAGAGAACAGTGGATAATCTAGTTTTCCTGGATCACAGAATGTATGAAGGTCAGTATTATGGAACAGAGTTGGTTGGAGTCAGGTTGGAGCCTTGAATTCCAGTGTTTTTATTTTTTTAGTTTTATTTTCATTAGCCTGTAATTAACAGGGAACAGGTTTTAAGGAGGAAAATGGTGTCATCTGATTTGTGCATTAGAAAGATTACTTTAGTAGCGGAGAAAAGGATAGACTACAAAGAAGAGATACCAGAGATAAGGGGATCAGTTGAAATGGGAAGCCATTACAGCAAGCCAGGTAAGAGGAGACAAAGTCCTGACTTAGGGTGGTGGCAATGTGATTTGGGGGATGGGAGGAAGGAACGCGAGAGGAAGCCATTCACAGTGTCAGATGCTTCAAAAAGGACAGAGAGGATGAGGACTGGAGATTCTAAGAGAACAAGGAGAAAAGAGCGAGACATCATTGAATTGGGCAATGAGGATGGAGACATAGATGAGGATCATTTCATTACGGTGGTGGGGTGAGTAACCAATTTGCAAAGCGTTGAAGAGTATGTGGAGTAGTAGAGTCGGTCAGTGTAGACTGCTCTTTCTAGAAGTTTATCAGAGAGATACTAGACAATAGCTTGAGGAAGGCAACAGAGTCAAGAGAATAAGCTTGATTTTTTCAGGGTCTTTAGTGCATGAGTTCAGTTCAACTCAACACATGTCTGTTAAGCCCCTGCTCTGTCAAGAAGGAATATGGTGATCATAGCTGAGAGATAAGCAAAGTTCAAGTGAGCTACAGTCCCTTTTTTCATGACTTTACAGTCTATCAGTGAGATAAGGAACAAATACAGATCATTAAAACACAATATTATATATGTAAGTGCATTAAAGACAAGAACAAAATGCTATGTGAGGCCCAAGGAGGTAGGTTGTTTCTCTGGGGGGAATCAGGTAAGGCTCCATGGAGGAGATAACATTTGACTTTGGCTTTTTAAAGGTCAAATATTTCCAATGTAAGAAATAGTATAAACAAATGTATAGAGACTGAAAAGTATGGTTGGGAGACAGAGTTTGCCCAATTTGTATAGATTGTAGAGTTCATGGAGGAAAGTATCTAGAGACATGGTTGAAAAGGGAACATGGCACCGGGTTATAAAGGGCCTTGAATGATGGACAAAGGAGTTTGAACTGTAATCAGTGGGTACTAAGGGGTCCATTGAAGACTTATAAGCAGAGGAATCATATGATGAAGTCTGTGCATTTACAATACTGACATTTATATTATACAGTGATTTAAGACTTATAAAACATTTTATATACATTATTTTTGCTTGAGTCGCACAATAACTCTGTGAGTTAGATACTACAGGTAATTATCATCCCCATTTTTCACAGACTGGGCAAACTGAGGTATAGAGTTTAAGTGACTTGCCAATAGTCACTAGTAAGTGTCAGAGGTGGAATTTGAAAATGGGGGTCCAACTGAGATAATATTAGTAAAATGCTTAGCACAGCACTTGGTACACAAAAGATGTTTGATAATGTGTGTATACTTCTTTTCCTTCCTACCAGATTCCCACATCCATCACTTTAACCACCATACCACGCTGAAGGGGAAGTCACTGAATATAGAAAGACTGGTTAAGAGGCTATTGCAGTAGTTTAGGTGAGCAGTATTAATAGGGGTTTGTATTAAGGAGGTAAGAGTAGGAATTGAGGAGGGCAGATCCTGCTACATTCTGTGTCAAGGTTACTCGTATGGAGAGAAGAGATAAGTAATTAACTCCCAGAATTCTAGAGTTGGGAGAGAATTTAGATGCCATCTAATCTCACCCTCTGCTCAATAAATAAATCCCTTTCACAAGAGTCCTGACAAATGTTCATCTGTCTACCTTTTAAACTCCTCCATTGACAAGGAGCGCACTTAAGAGGCAATCATTGCCCTTGGAATCTGGGTAGAGGAATAGGTGTGTTCAGTTCTACACAACTTGTGTTTCCTTGCCAAGTTGTCTGTGGGCTTTTGTAAAGCAAATCCTCTTCTAAAGGATATAAAAAATAATCCCATAGAATCATTCCCCAGTTCATCGATTTTGTTAATTTAGCATTTAGGAACACCAAGTTTTCTTAAAATGGGGATAGCCTAGTAACTAAAATATCATTGCCCACTTCCCTGGGAATAGAAATTACCCAAGAATAAATGAAAGGCTCACCATCACAGTTTATTATATACACTGTGAGTCAGAGGAAGTGCAGATTGCGTCATTTGGAAGCAGGACATCATATATGGCTCCCAAACAATTCTCAGATCTATCCTAACTGGGTCTCAGGGAGATAAAAGTGAAAACCTTCTTCTCCTTTCTCTCCTCTCACCTTGCTGGATCCTGTGCTCTTGCTATACACATCTTGGTATAGCTGTGGAATAGTGTGAGCTTTGCTGTACCAGATGAAGGGGTTGCCCATCTACCTTCTTTCCCACAAAGACTGCCTAGATCATAGTTTTCTTTTTACTCCCTATCCCAGAGTGTTTTCTCCTTGACAACTTATACTTTTGGGTGTCTTATGAAGTGGGTTTACACCTCAAGCAAGGTCCCATGTCCACTGCTAGGCCATCATTTATCTCTTGCCCCCTTAGCATGAGTATTCTCCAAGACACTGCCTTAGGTTTTTTACTCTCTCCTCTCTCATCTTTACTCTCCTATCTCTCCTTCCCACCCTTTTTCTCCCAACCCTTTCTGCCATGTTAGCAGTTCTCATAGGTTCAGGTATCTTTATGCAGATGATACAAACCTATATATTTAAACTTAATTTCTTTCCTGAGTTCTAGCCTCATATCACCAACTACCTGCAAGAAATCCCCACCTGAATGTTCCATAGATACCTCAAGCTCCACATGTCCTATGTAGAACCTTCCCTGCTAAATCTGTCTCTATTTATATTGGGTAGTGAGCATCCAAGCTGGAATTTGAAGTCCCCTGACTCCAAACCTATTGCTCTTTTCACTGTGTCATTGTAAACAAGGAAATTGTCAAAATAGTCTAGATATGATACCCACAATGATGAAAAAAGGAATTCCTGCTGGACCCTGCCCTGGTCAAACCACATTTGGATTATTGAGTTCATTTTAGGAAGGATTTTGCCAAATTGTAGTGAGTCTAGATGAGGTAGACCAAAATGAGACTGCAACTGGCCATTTTGTAGATTTACACCAGTTGGCCACAAAGTTGACTAGGTAAAAGAGCATGGCTTTATCAGGTTCAATATATCACTGATAGACAGGCTAGACCAAGGGAGCTCCTTAAGGAGCTTTTTGCCTTTGTATCCCTAGCACTTAGCACAGTGCTTGGACACATAGTAGCATTTAATAAATGCTTATTGATAGACTATTGACTAATGAGGTAAAATTAGGAAGGGATCATAAGATTATAGATTCAGATCTGAATGAGATCTTGGAAATCATCTAATCCAACATCCTCACTTCACAGATAGGATAACTGAGACCCAAAGGGGTTAAGTGACTGAGTCAAGATCATGTTGATAAAGCAATAGAGTGGGGGGTTGAAAGGAGAGGAGATGTCTGAGGGGTTCCCTATGACTGGTGAAGAGCCTCAAATGAAAGTGGATACTATTTCCAGGTCCTCTGGAAGATGAATGAAGAGTTGCATGAACACTACAGAGGCTCCACCATCCTCATCCCCCATAGCATGGGCAACATGCATATGCTAAACTATATACTTTGACTCCAGTGCTTTTTCTGTTATGTCCCTCTTTCTTCCATAAAAAGTAAAGTTCTGCACTTGAATTCTTCAAGCAACCCCAACCCCAACAACTCAGAAGGTATATCATATTATGATAAAAATGTCCTGCTGATGGTAGTAAAAGCCACATGTCTAAGAAACAGGAGCAGCTAAGTGGTGCAGTGGATAGAGCACCAGATCTGGAGTCAGGGAGACTCATCTTCCTGAGTTTAATCTGGCCTCAGACACTTACCATTTTTGTGACCCTGGGACAGTCACTTAACCCTGTTTGCCTCAGTTTCCCCATCTGTAAGATGATCTGGAGAAGGAAATGGCAAAACCACTGCAGCATCATTGCCAAGAAAACCCCAAATGGGGTCACAAAGAGTCGGGCACAACTGAACAACAACAAATAAGAAAAAAAGGCAATATCTTGAAGGAAATAGTTACAATACTTCATTGAAGGAGAAGGAATCAAGCAGGCCTTGAAAAAAACACCCTCGATACATTTAGGTTAATTAAATAATTAATTAATGCTTACAAAGCAATTTGGAGCCTGTGTGTGTGTGTGTGTGTGTGTGTGTGTGTGTGTGTGTGTGTGCGCGCGCGCGCACTAATTATTCAGCTTTGTTCAGCATGGCTCCACCCCTTACCCTTACTTCCCTCCACCCACCACTGTCTTTAGTTCCCTGTCATCTCTAGCCATGTACAATTCATTTTGAAGTGAATGGGGAGAAGACTGAAACCAGTCAGTTATTAACTCTGATCATTAGAGGTTGGTGAGATCAAGATAACATGGACTCAGAGCTGTTCCCAGCCTATGATTTGAGATACTCTGTTGACACCAGCACGGCAAAGTTGGTTTCTTTGCACCTGATGTGGCTTAGTCTGCTGAAATATCCTGCACCCTTTCTTCTCCCACTGGGTGTATCAAATCTTTCTTTCTTTTTTTTTAGGATGCAACTTGTGGCTCTTCCTAATCCTTCATCCTTTCTCAGTTTTGTTCTCAGAGACTCCTTTTTCCTCCTGTTTAATGCCCTCCTTCCTCTCATATTTTCTGGTGGAGGCACCACCAGTGTGCTCAAGCCCTGCCCAAATTAATAGGATTTTGTAGCCACAGAACTAGTTGTAGAAGGGACCTCAGAGGCCAAATGGTCCAATTCCCTCAATTTACTGAAGCCTAAGGAGGTTAATTAACTTGTGCAGACCTGTACATCTAGTAAGTGTGAAAGGAGGGATTTGAATCCAGGACCCCTGACTCCAGAATTGATACTCTTTCCATTTTACCATGAATGACATCATAATGCTAGACCACAATGTCATAGTATAACAGATGTGAATCTCAGAGATCATCTAGTTTAACCCCCCTTATTTTAAAATGAAAAAAAAAAAACAGTCTCAGGGAGGTTATGACTTACCCAAGGTCACAGTGCAGAGCATGTCAGAAGTGGGATTTGACCAAGGTTTTTATTTGTCAGAGTCAGTGCTCAAGCCATTTTACCGTGCATGTTGTCCTAACTCTAAATTATTCCTTGTTACAATCGACCCCGGTTTCCCTCTTTTCCCAGGAGGTAGAATGTCTGGTAAAATTGAGAGATTAACTTTCCCCTTGCTGTCTCAACACACTCAAAAGGAAAAAGGTACTTTCCTATTTTGGCCTTCAAATTCTTCATATCCGGGGGCAGTTAAGTGGTGCAGTGGATAAAGCACTGGCCCTGGATTCAGGAGGCCCTGAGTTCAAATCCAGGCTCAGACACTTGACACTAGCTGTGTGACCCTGGGCAAGTCACTTAACCCTCATTGCTCTGCCAAAAAACAAACAAACAAAAAGCCAAGACAAATTCTTCATATCCTAGGTTTAAATAGCTCCCTATTTCCAGCAAGAATACCACCTAGAACTCAGCCTAGAACACAACACCGGCCATTTCTGGTGTCTGTCTTTCAGCTAGGTGTCTCCAATGCTTGGAATGCTCTCCCTCCTCACTTCCACCTCTTAGAATACCTGAATTCCTTCAGAGTGATGATCAAATCTCTCCTACTCTAAGAGGTCTTTCTTGGTCTCTCCGGCTACCAATGTCTTCCTCCTCTCATAATCTCTTCCATCTAGTCTGTGTATACCTTGTATCCACCTAATAGTTTGCATGTTGTCTCCCCCATTAATGGGTGAGCTTCTTGAAGGCAGGTCTGTTTTTGCTTTTCTTTGTATTCCCAGTACTTAGCTTAGCACTTCATATACAATGCTTAACAAATACCTGTTTACTGAATTTCAGACAAAAATATCTGTTTAATGGACTGTTTAGTCCCTGCTCTGGAAGTGTTTTCAACCTAGCAAGGAAAAGTATTGTGTGTTTATTATATATATGTATATCCATATATCTATATGTGTGTATATATATACATACACATAATACACATATACACACATGAATATATACATTTTGTTTATATGTATATAAGTGCATATGTATGCACATGTATACATCCACATTCACACACATATATGTATAGATATAGATATTTATATATATATATACATACCCTGTTTACATTCATATAAGAAAACTTGGGAGTGGAGGGCAGACAATAGCATCTGGGGGGAGGTATGGATGAGGAAGGGCTTCTTATAGAAGGTGGTCCTTGAAATGAGCCCTGAAGGCAGCTAAGAATCCTAAGAGGAGGGAGTGAGGAAGGATTATATTACAGACAGCGGGGATAGCCGGGGGGAAAGATGTGGAAATGGGAGATGAAGTACTGTATACAAAGAACAGCAAGAAGACCAATTTCTCTGGACCAAAATATTTATAAAGGAGAGCAATGTGTAATCAAGCTGAAAAGAATGGTGCCAGGCTGTAAATACCACATCTCCAAGGTCTCAACAGTGACAGATGCAAGGTGACATCCTCCTTCAATAATACCTAGCATTTGCATAGCACTTAAGGGTTCTTAAAGTAATTTACTAATATTATCTCATTAAATCCTTACCCCAACACCAGGAGGTGGGTACAATTATCATTCTCATTTTACACCTGAGGAAACTGAGTCAGACAGAGGTTAAGTGACTTGCCCAGAGTCTTGCAGTCTAAGGTCAAGATTTGAACTCCTGGTTTTCTGGGCTCTAGGTCTAGAGCTCTGGGAAGACAAGTATAATCAGAAAGAATGTCTCTGTCCTCAAGAAGTTTATGTTCTAGTGGAACAAGGAAAAACATGAAGAAATCTCAGAAGCCAGAGGAAAGAAAGGAGAAGGTATCCACATCGGGGCATGTTGGAGAAAGTCTGGAGAGTCAGGTGTGGGAGCCAGAAAGGGGTGAAGGCATGGCTGGGTTAGGCATTTTCCTGAAAATGGGAGATCTATAGGCATCAAATGAACATAATGCACCTTAGATATTCTGGAGTTGAATCCTTCCTTATACAGATGAGAAAACTGAGGCCCAGAGAGGTTGTGATTCACCTAGGGTAACACAGGTGGGTCAGTGGCTAAACTGGAACTAGAATCCAGTTCAATGCTTTCCTTTTTTTGGGGGGGGGGCAGGGCAATGAGGGTTAAAGTGACTTGCCCAGGGTCACACAGCTAGTAAGTGTCAAATGTCTGAGGTTGGATTTGAACTCAGGTTGTCCTGAATCCAGGGCCGGTGCTTTATCCACTGCACCATCTAGCTGCCCCTGTGCTTTCCTTTTGAAAGAGCTAATCCAGGAGATGGAGGCTAACTGTAAGTAGTAGAGGAAATGAATGGAAACCAAAGAAGGGCTGGAGGAATAGGTACAAATGAAAAATGGTAGATGGTATATGCAAGTCAAATCCCATTTCACAAAATCCCGTTGCATTACAATAAAAATCTCTGGATTTCCCTGACTCACCTACAGTTCTTTAAAAATCTAGTGCACTGTAGAGATTTGAGTGCCACCTTTGGAGTCCATTGTGATGGGATTTGACCTGCAGCAAAGGAAATGAAAGCAAGATGAGATGAGAACATGTGTAAGGGGCAATATTAATGGGAAGAAATGTGAGGGGAGGTGCATGTGGGAGGGTATGGATTAGTGGGGGTTGTCAGAGGAATAGGTGGGGATAGAATTTAAAATAGGAAGGAAAAAAGTATGAGCCAAGAAGGAAATAAGAGATAAAAAAAAAAAAGAAAAGTGAGAGCAGGGAGAAAGGGAGTTAAATGATAGCATTTCCTTAAGCACCCCTCAGAGTAGACTAATTTGCATAATTAAAATCTAAATAACTAGGATGGTGAATAGTGGGTGAAATGACAGATAGAGTAGCAGAGTTGGAGAAAGGAATAAATAAAAGGGAAGCTGAAGAAGAGGCATTAAGTGATGTTTATACCAGAATGAAGAAGACCAAGTGGAGGTCAGGGGGTGAGACCAAGAACAGAAGTGAATGTGAAAGGGACAGGGAAGCGGGGCTAGAGAGTGGTGAAAATGAAGGAGAGAGTGGGCAGAAAAGTTGGCTGGGAACAAGGTAAACAAACCCCAGTGGGACAAAATCAAGAGAAAAATGAGAATTTGGTTTTCTTTTATTTTGGGGGTCTGTGGTTGTTTTGTAGTCATCTCAGTCTAAATTTTTGTTCCTCAACCACAAGTACAATGGAAAGCTGGTGCATGAAAATGGAAGACAGCTAAAGACAGGAAATACTGCAGAAAAACTCGGCAGTTCTTACCCAAGGGGAGGGAGTAAAGAGGTGGATAATAATATACTGTAGGGATAAATTAATAATACCAAGCTACCTCACCAGGGTGTTATGAGTGTTAATTAATTAATTATTGTTTGCAAAGCACTTTGAAGGTGGAAAGCGCTCTATAATTATTATGAATAAAATGTCAGAGATAATATTCTAGCAGAATGCAGTGACCTCATCAGAACCCCATTTGCATTGCATAAGGTAATGCTTTGATTCAGAGATTTGTTGCCAAAGGGAAGACCTTGAGGGCCAACAGATGCCCATCCACACCCCCCACTTTCTCCTTGCTGTTGTCTCTCCTTTAAACCCCAAAGCTATGGTCTCAGTACTCTTGGCAGCGCTTCCATGAGAAACAGTGTGAAATAATATTTTAGTGAAGCTTGAAGATGGGTATGTAGGGAAGCTTTAAGCTTGGATTTTTAAGATGGAAACAAATCAGATTCTAATGGTCTTTGTAGACTTGTGAAATTCTGCTGAGTGTTTTCCTAGACCTTCCTAATTGGTTCTGATGAGGTAAATGATGTGGGGTCCTAAAGTAGGATTCTATAAGAATGGGTAAGGAATACATTTGTTATTTAGGGGAATGAGGAGGGGGCATATTTA
Organism: Dromiciops gliroides; assembly: GCF_019393635.1. NCBI lineage: Eukaryota > Metazoa > Chordata > Mammalia > Microbiotheria > Microbiotheriidae > Dromiciops > Dromiciops gliroides. The sequence continues at coordinate 177,201,938 of NC_057861.1, read as the reverse complement.
GAAAGGAAGGGAAAAGAGGAGGAGGCTTTGAGATCAGGGAGGCTGAGATGGTTATGGGAAAAAGGTGGGAACTGGGTACTAGGGGATGGTGCAGAAATAATGTGGTTGCAATGAGACTTTAAGGGCACTGACTGGAGCTTAGAATGAATGTTGAATGTTTTTTAGACAACAGGTTCTTAACCTTTTTATGTCACATACCTCTTTGGAAGTCTGTAAAACTTATGGACCTCTCAGAATAATGTTTTTAAATGCAGAAAATAAAATACCTATATAGGATAACAAAGGGAGCCAATTATATTGAAAAAAAGATTTACTTTTTTCCCCCTATCAAGGTTCAAGGAAATCTAGTCACAGATTCCTTCAGAGTCTTTGGACCCCAGATTAAGAATCCCTGATTTAGAAATATTCACATTCTTTTGGTCCATGGATTACTTTGTGGGGTCAAACATTCCTCCCAGGCCCCCTCCCACCAGGGGAAAACAATATTCCTGCTTGTTAACAGCAGTACAAGAACAAAGACAAAACAAAGCCCCTAGTAGACCTAATGAGAAGAGCTATGCTCTCATTTTAACTTGATGGTCAACACCAAAGAGCTAATGCCATATCATATTATTAATTTTTACCTGAAACAACAATATAAACCTCAACTGAGGTTTCTGTTTTGTTTTGTTTTGTTGTTGTTGTTTTTACCAGCTGTATTACTAGCTGGAAGTCTGTTCTGTTATAAACCATATATGTTGGGGACAAATGGGACAGGGGCAAAGGGTTAGCTAGGAAGGAAATGATAATGATAGAGGGGGAAAAAGGAATTGACATTTGGCGGGGAAAGAAAAGAAGACTGAACATTTTCAATGGGAATGGTAGTGGTTAAAAGCATACAGATTAGTCCCAGATTGGTGTTGTACCTCCTTAGTGAAGGAAATACCATAGCTATTAAATACAGTAGATGAAAGGCCAGGGTGAACGTTCCACTCTCTGCACTCCCCCTCTCTGCTCCCCAGTCCCACCCTTCAGAATTGAGCTCCTCCCCTCCCCCCTCCCTGCCCAGGCCCAGGCATCTGGAAGCTTGGGGCCCGAAAAGGAAGCCCTCTCCTGCTTCTCCAGGGAGCTTTCTGCTTTCTTTTCTCCTGCCCAGATGGTGCCCGGGGTCACAGTGAGAGGTGGTTGCTCCCTTCACCTGTTCTCCACGGCATTCTCCTGTTACAGTTAGTTAATGTGGAGTGAGTTCTGACAACATGTGATACTCATGCAGAGTGGAAAATTAGACCTAATTCTTGTCAGAGCTTAAATCAGGTAGCTGTGTTGAGAAACTTGGTGTTGTGGTATGGTCTGAGTGACAGAAGATCTGCCTTGGAGTGAGTCTTGGTTTAGATACTCTGCTTGGGCAAATCGCTTAGCCTCGCCGAGCCTCAGTTTCTTCATCTGGAAAATGGGGGTAATGGTATTGTCAGTGCCTCTGCCACAGGGACATTGTGAGGAAAGAGTGTTGCAAACCTCAAAGCACTGTAGAAACGTGAGTTACCATTTTTCCAGGGTATAAGAATGAGGCAGTAAGGGGGCAGCTGGATGGCACAGTGGATAGAGCACCGGCCCTGGAGTCGGGAGTACCTGAGTTCAAATCCGGCCTCAGACACTTAACACTTACTAGCTGTGTGACCCTGGGCAAGTCACTTAACCCCAATTGCCTCACTTAAAAAACAAAAAACAACAAAAAACAACGACAAAAAAAACACAACATAGCTAGCATTTGGGGCAGCTAGGTGGTGCAGTGGATAGAGCACCGGCCCTGGAGTCAGGAGTACCTGAGTTCAAATCTGGCCTCAGACACTTAACACTTACTAGCTGTGTGACCTTAGACAAGTCACTTGACCCCAATTGCCTCACTAAAAAAAAAAAAAAAAGAATGAGGCAGTAGTGGATTGAGAGCTGGTTTTGAAGTCAGATAACCAGGATTGAATGTTGGTCCTGCCGCTTTCTCTCAGTGTCATTTTAGACAAGTCACCTATCCTTTCTGGGACTCAATTTCCTCAACTGTGACAGTTGGATTAGATGGCCGCTAAGGTCACTTCTTGGCAGCTAGGTGGCGCCATAGTGCAGACAGTACTGCGCCTGGAGTCAGGAAGACTTGAGTTCACACCTAGCCTCAGACACTTAGTAGCTGGGTGATCCTGAGCAAGTCACTTAACCCTGTTTGCCTCAATTTCCTCATCTGTAAAATGAGCCGGAGAAGGAGATTTCAAACCACTCCAGTATCTTTGCCAAGAAAACCCCAAAGGGGTAGTGAAGAGTCTGACCTGACTGAACAGTCAACAACAACAAGATCACTTCCAACTCTAAACCTATGAACTCTATAGGCAGAACTGGAAATAGCTCTTGGTTGATATAGTCCAAGTAGAGGTGGGAAAAGGAGGGGGGCACTATTATTTTATCTCTTCATCTATCCTCTGGTCTCTGTATTATGTTGTTAACTGGCTGCTGCTGAGAACAGATTTATTCTTTCTTTCTTTCTTTCTTTTTTTTTTTTTGGTGAGGCAATTGGGGTTAAGTGACTTGCCCAGGGTCACACAGCTAGCAAGTGTTAAGTGTCTGAGGCCGGATTTGAACTCAGATACTCCTGACTCCAGGGCCGGTACTCTATCCACTGCACCATCCAGCTGCCCCTATTCTTTATTTCTGGCCAATGACCTACTCCTCAAAAATCAGCTCTGGATTCAGAAGAGCACAGCTCAAATCCTTCTTTTGCCTGTTACCACTGTGGCCTCAGTTTCTTCATCTATAAAGTGAGAGAACTGGGCTAGATGCTCTCTGAGGTCACTTCCAGCTCTGGATCTGGTCCTGTGATCCTTTTGGTTTAATGAGGCATCTTAAGGGTTAGATCCAGGCTAAACAGGGGGAATCCCTCTTTTTGGAGGCATTTATTTGCAAGAGGCCTTTGCTAAGTTTCTTCTGTCTTCCTCTTCCCTTCCCTTCCTTCCCATCCCCCACCACCCCTGTTCTCCTGGCAGGGAACTGTGTGTGCATAAAGGGCTTTGAACAGAGACTTCAAAGCGAAATGGAGCTCTGTTCTTCCAATAGGTTTATAAAGAGATTTTGATACAAGACAACAATACTTGTCAGCATTGCCCAGTTATCGCTCTTCCCTTTGTAGTTTTATTAGGAAATAATTTCCCAGCCAGGGAGACTCCTGGTGTGCCTCGTTTCTCTGTTTTCGATTGGATTCCCCCCCCCCTCCCCAAAGGCTGGCCCTGCTGCTGCAGTTCTGCCAGTTGGGGGCTTGGAGAAAGACATCGCGGAAAAGGACTTGCTGGGTTGCTCAGCAGCCAATTTACCATCTGCCCCACCCCTCCCCCTACCCCCCCTTTGTAGCAAAAATGCAATTTGTTTGACCTCTAGGGATGTTTAAAATCCCTGCTTCTAAAGTGCCTTTAAAAAGGGGAGGGGGGTGGAGAGAAAGGGGGGAGGAGGGAAGACTGTGGCCAGAAAATAAAAGAACCTATTAAGCTCTCTCACTCTCTATCTTAGCCAGCATTCTAGGCCTGCAGTCAATCCCCAGAGGGTTCCCAATAGATTAAAAATAAGCCTAGTCCGACAGCAGAGTAAAATACAATCCCTTTTATAAAGGCAATGCTCACCCTTTTGAGGTAAATGATTCTTCTTGGGAGGCCAGAAGGCTGCCTCAGAGAGGTGGGGTTTTTTTCTCCCCAAAAAGGTACTTATTCTCACTCTGCAAGTCATAGAATGAGAGAATAGAGGTGCTAAGAAGAGACCATATATATCCTTTAGTTGGAGGTTCTCTTTTTCTAGAAGAGGAAACAGAGGGGGACACAGGGGAAGGGACTTGTCCAAGGTACCAGAGCAGATGGTGCTACTGCAGAGTCAGGGTTAGGACGAGTGTCTCCTTGACTCTGGTCAGGGAGAATTGCTGTGAGTTGAATAGGATGTGTTTGGCTTGTTTCTGAGCCTAGGCCTGCCCCATCTTAACCTTTTTAGGCTGTGAAGAGAAGGAAAGGGGAGACAATGACAGGTAGAACAAGGTCTGCTCCCAAGCAAGGAAATCCTAAGGGGTCCTGGTTTATCAGAAGCAAATCTGGAAGCTAGAGGAAAGATGGGTATGGTGGAAGGAGAACTGATGTTAGAAGTTGGAAGACCCAAGTTTGAATCCTACCTGTGATACTTGCTGGCTGTGTGACCCTGCCTTTACCGTTATGGAAAAAAGCACATTGCAAACACTCAGGTTTTGTGGAAATGTGAGTTGTTATTAAATAAATGTGGATTGTAATTGGTTCTGTACTTCTTAGCTATGATTACACAGGGCCTGAAGTCAGGAATACCTGAGTTCAAATCCAGCTTTGGACACTTACTTGCTGGGTGACCCTGGGCAAATCACTTAACCCTGTTTGCTTCAGTTTCCTCGTGTGTATAATGAGCTGGAAAAAGAAATGGCAAGCCACTCCAGAATCTTTGCAAAGAAAGCCCCAAATGGGGTCACAAAGAGTCTGACATGACTGAAATGACTGGACAAATTTACAGAATTATAGACTTAGAGCTCAAGGCACTTTGGGCATCACCTTTAATTTACTTCCAGGAAACAGGTCTAGAGAGATTAAGTGACTTGCCCATGGGAATATAGGTGGACGATCAGAATTTGAACATGGGTCCTCTGATAAGTTTTCCACTGCACACTGACCCCCAGAAGATATAGAACTGAACCCATTCCCTAGGATCCTTAAGTCTTGAAGGGACTTGGGGCCAATCTGTCTTGCATTACTCCCCAGCTGGGCCATCGCCTGTTGTCCCGACTTTTGTCTTGCCACCATACTCAGATGACTCTAGAGGAGAGAGGGAGACTGATGACTTTTCTCAGCTCTGCCTCACTTAAATCCAATTCAGGCACATGTCAAGATGTCACCCCCATGATGTCATTGGCCCTCTTTGGGAACAAAGGACAAACAACAATAACAAACTACTCCCCACCTTCCCCCTACAACTGTCCCTCAGTTTCATCGCCTTTCTCTTTCATTGCCCCATCACGACTTATTTAAACTTCATAAATAATCACAATTGTTGAAGTGGCTCTGGGAGGACAGACACATTAATACACTGTTGTTGGAATTGTGAATTAGTTCAACTATTCTGGAAAGTAATTTGGAACTACGCTCTCAAAGTCTCTAAATTGTACATATCCTTTGACCCAGGGATACCATTGCTAGGCATACCCTACCCCCACCCACCCAAAAAGTCAAAGCTAGAGGGAAAGGCTGAAAATGTATAGGAGCATTTGTTTTTTGTAAACCACCCCCCCCCCCCGAAAAAAAATGCAGAAGCAACAGCAAACCAAAAATCCAACTAGAAACAGTGAGGGCCTATTGGGAAATGGAAGAACAAATTGTTGTATATGTCTATAATATAATCTTATTGCTGTTAGAAACAACTATGATTAATTCAGAGGAACCTAGGAAGATTTGTATGGACTGATGTAGATTAAAGTAAGCGGAATCCAGAGAATAATTTACAATTTAGCCAAAATAACAGAAATTGGAAAGACTATAAATCTCTGATCAATGTAGTGAGTAAGACAGACATTTTCACAAGTGGCCAGTGTGTTGAATTGTTTTCTTTGACTCGACTTCTGTACTATGACAGAAGGCTTCTATTAGGGGAGAGGCCGAGTTAGTCTTTAGAGATAGTGGGGGTAAGGGTAAGGGAAGAAAGAAAGAGTCTTAATAAAACATTTAAAATATATATGGGGGTGCAGCTAGGTGGCACAGTGGATAAAGCACTGGCCCTGGATTCAGGAGTACCTGGGTTCAAATCCGGCCTCAGACACTTGACACTTACTAGCTGTGTGACCCTGGGCAAGTCACTTAACCCCCATTGCCCCACAAAAATATATATATATATATATATATATATATATATATATATATATATATGGCATAATTCAGAGATTCAAAAAGCGAGCCAGACAAATTGAACAATTTTATTATGACCGTCTTAAGTTTAATATGCACTTAAAAAAACCAAATTATCTATAATAAGTTCATAGCTCTATATACAATCCTTTCTTTTGTTCTGTGTAGAATAAAATATCCATGTTTGCTGATGATTGTTAAATTCATAATAGAAATAAATTGAAATTAAATAAATTAGACAGCAGTCTGATTCAAATAAACAAATTTAATCTCACCCAGCACTTAGCACAAGGTTCTATATGCAGTAGTTGCTATATGTAGAAATCAATTTGAATAATAGTGAGTTCTAGTTGGAATGTAAGCTCCAATGCAAGAAATATGTTTGGTTTTTTTCCTTTTGTTTTGCATTTCCCCAAATACCAGAACTCAGGAATACAGCGAAGCAGCTTATTGTTCTCATATCCCCGTTAGTCACTACCTACAATAAAGGTCAGGGTTATTATTCCCATTACACAGATAGGGGAACAAAAACTGAACAAGTTTGTGGTTTCTCTCCCTGGAGTCATAGTGAGAGATTCTAAAACTCAGCATTTCCTAGTTTCCAGATCCTTGTGCACAGAACAGAGTCTTATAATAATTGCTATCATGAATATAGTTCTTTGAGGTTTACAGATCTCTTTATGAACATAACAGAATGATATAGAGTTCAAATGAATCTCAAAGGCCATCTAAGTCAACCTCCTCTTTTTACAGAGGAGATATCTGAGGCCCCAACAGATCAAGTGACTTGTCGAAGGTCGTATGGGAAGCCAGCAGCAGAACCAGAAATCAAAGCTAAGTTTTCTGATCTCAGACACACAATGCTCTTTCCTCTATACCCTGTGTCCCCTCAGAACAATTTTGTGAAGTAGGTACAGTACAAGTATTAGCTCCATTTTACAGATGAGGAAACTGAGTCTTAGATTACTTAACTTTGCCTAAGATTGTATAGAGGCCAAGATGTTATTCTACCCTAAGTCTTCTGACTCCAAAGTACATTTTACTACACCACTGAATTAGGGCTCTAGGCACCAGAATGAAACAATCTGTACTCACAAAGAGCTCCCATGATAAACGAGAAAATAGCAAGTTCATAGTAAGTACATTCAGTTTTGCTTCCTAAAAATCACTATGCTATATAAAATTGTTCAGGGGTTATGGAGAAAATGAGGTCAGGGACACAACATTCAAAACTTGAGCAGTGACACATTAAAAAAGATAGGAACCGGGGCAGCTGGGTGGCGCAGTGGATAAAGCACCGGCCCTGGATTCAGGAGTACCTGAGTTCAAATCCGGCCTCAGACACTTGACACTTACTAGCTGTGTGACCCTGGGCAAGTCACTTAACCCCCATTGCCCCGCAAAAAAAAAAAAAAAAGATAGGAACCTAATATAAACAGTTGCAGAGTTTTATACATGTTAAATGTTCAAGAAATATAGAAATACTGAAATAAATTGTGGTAGTGTCTGATGCCTTGGACTGCTGCTTAGAGCATGCCCAGGTTCTTACAGGGTCTGCACTGGCAAAGTCAAGGAGCTTTGGGCAATGCTGGGGGTCAAGGGCTTGGCCATGTTGAAAGGTAGGGTAAGGGGTAAAAGTAGACCAGTCTTCCTTAGTCCATAACTCCTCCTATACCTAGGAGATGAATAATATGGCACAATAAATAGGACACTTCACCTTGAAAAAAGACCTGAAGTTTCCCTGTGGAAGCGGGCATTGGAAGGGTTGTGGTTTGTAAGTTATTACTTTGCATCGGCTGTCCTGCATCAGAACAAGATGCCCATGCCAGGATAAGCTTGTCACTACTTAAACTCACCACTATGTTGCTGACTCAAGCTTTCCCTTAAACCCTCCTCAGGCTCCTCTTCCCTCTGAACGGAAGACTAGAGTATAGGGTGCTAAATTCCTGTTATTATAGAGGGTAGAAACTGCACTTGGTCCCCTTTGCGTCTGCTGCTCTTCCTGGTTTCAGCTCCACAGAACAAGATGCCACCGCTCTGAGGACGCCATCTTGGTACTCTGTGGTGTCCCACCCTCCCACCTGCCCTCTCTCCCTTTAAATTGTGAGCTTCTTGAGTATAGGGAGCGTATGTCTTTTCTCTAATTGTATCTCCAGCCTTTAGCATTGTGCCTAGAGCACAACAGGCGCTCAATAAATGCTGATTGAATCGGATTGGGTGGAAGTGGTGCAGTTATCTCTGTTCTCTGGCTGTTTTTTGTAGGCAAACACAAAATTCCCATTATGCTTAAATCATTCCCTAATATATCAATCTTGTTGGAACAAATTCATGTTTTCAAAACAATCATTACAGCAAAACTGAGTGTCTGTACAGACTAAGACAAACAAACCTGGCAATCCACCAGAGCTGCCTCCCTTTGCTGCAGTCCTCGCTATCAAGTTGTATTAAGCCTTTGCTATTTCCAGGGAGCTTTGCAAAGGTATGCTAATACTTAACAGATAGGATGACAACCCTGTGGTTTAGGTAGGGGATAGAAAATAATGACAGCCCACATTTCAATAAGACTATCAACTTTGCAAAGCACTTTTAGATATAGCTCAATCCTCACGAGATTATATTTGATTCTGTGAGGTAGATGCTGTTGTTGTCACCCCCCATTTTATAGAAATGGGGGAAATGGAGGCTGAGGGAGAGGAAGGAGGGAAGAAGCATTTATTAAGTGCCTACTATGTGCTGAGCTATTTACAAATTTATCTCGTTTGGGATTTGCAACAATGCTGGGATGCATTTATCATTTTATAAATTTTATAATTGAGGAAACTGAGGCAGAGGGTAAGTGATTTGTGTAGGGTCATACAGCTAGCAAGTGTCTGAGGCTGTTGTTTATCTTTCTTTCTCAAAGAGGACCATAACATTGGGGTGATGTCATGACTTGCAATGAATTGCAATGAATCCCTTTAAATGTGAGGGAGGGCTGTGTAAAGTCACTAGCTTCACTTTCACTCTCTCCTCCAGAGCCATCTGGGTCTAGTGGCAAGATATACATCAGGACAACTGGAGGTGGCCCTGGATGTTTGAGGCAATCAAGGTTAAGTGACTTGCCTAGGGTCACACAGCTAATAAATGTCTGAGGCTGGATTTTAATTCAAATTCTCCTGACTGTAGGCCCAGCACTCTACCCACTACACCACCCAGCTGCCCCCATGAGAGGTAACCTGCCCTATCAAAGATGGGAGAGGGAGTAGCAGTGCCTAGCTAGTCCTAAAAATTCTGCCTAATTGTCTGGTATGAAGGCGAATTTGCCCAGGCTGCTTTGTGAAAGCCTCCCAACCTTAGGGTAGGGAATATTATGTTTCTCATAAGGAGTCTGAGCTGGTGAATGGTGCTGAGGCTTGGCAAGAGCCACACTGTGAGCTCAGGCATAGCTGGAGACAGGAGCCTAGTTATTCTGACTCCCCATTGAGCACATTGATCGCCAGTCCCCAAGGTCTCCACTGCTAATGAACAATGTGTTTGGATGTGCCACCGCTGCGATGGGGAACTGAGCAGCTGAACTGTCAGGAGTCATCAGTGGAGAGGCTACTTGTCCATGCTGAAGGCCCCCTGCAGCGACTGCCGAATGCAGCTAACACTGGACGACACCTAGCAGCCGCCAATGTGAGGTTAAGAGGAAAAAAAGCTATTAGACCTGATTAGTGTAACATATAGGCCAATCGTGTCATCAGAGCTATAAATTCCAGCCCTCCCTTGCTCAAGGCCAGGTCTGGCTCCAGGGGAAATTATAAGCTGGACAATATTTATTTTCAAACTTCCCCATTCCTCTTTGGCCATCATTATCTTCCCACCCCTTCCTGATGCCCACTGTGTTCCTTCTACTGCAATGCTCCTAGTTGGGTTTGACTATTGCGATAGTTCCCTCATTCTGACTTTTAGTTTTTCCTTCTGTTCCTTCAACTTTCTCTACCCTGTGTCCAGTTTCCCTAGGGCACTGATCTTTGCTAGGTGTCAGCTGGCTGATGTGATAACTGAATGAAATAGACTTCAAGAAGGACCCATCCACCAGATGCAGATGGATGATTAATGCCAGGATCAAATGAGATAATATTTCTAAAGTGCTTAGAAACAGTGCTGGACACATAGTAAGTATTTAATAAATGCTGTCCCTGGGGGCAGCTAGGTGGCACAGTGGATAAAGCACCAGCCCTGGATTCAGGAGGATCTGAGTTCAAATCCAGCCTCAGACACATGACACTTACTAGCTATGTGATCCTGAGCAAGTCACTTAACTCTTATTGCCCAGCAAAAAATAAACAAACAAACGAATGAATGAATGAACAACACAAATAAATAAATAAACAAACAAATAAATAAATGTTGTTCTTTCCCCTTCCCCTTGTGTCCCATGGCCCATGTAGTGAGGGTCCAGATCAAGGACGAGATAAAGATGAAGTTGCATGTTGGTACCCCCTTGTTGAATGGGGAGACATGGTAAAATTGCCTTGGCTCCAGGAGACCCCTGATTGGAAGGGCTAAATCCAGAAGCTATTCCTTTTCTTGCTTGATACTCCATCTGTGGCAATAACATCATTCAGTCTGGATCACTGACAGGCTCTAACTGGAAATAGAGGGCTGCTAGATCTGAGGTTACTAAGTTACCTAGAGAGGAGGGGGAGACTATGAGTACAGAAGGGACAGCAGGTCACTGTAGATATCCAGCTGGAAGCCATATTGAAATACCACACCTGGCCAGGGTGATAAGTGAGGAAACTATTCAGGTAGCTGGATGCTGTATCTTAGTAGTGTGTAATTAAGCTATATTTTATATGACTCCCTAACAAGGATATTACATAGCACATCCCTCCATATGACTCATGCATTTTATATATGTATGCATCTCTAATGTTGTTACATGCTAGGTTTTCAAATATGACCCATATATCTTGGATAATCCAATCTAACCCAACACAACCCAATAAACATCAATTAAGCAAATGCTATGAGTGAAGTGCTACGTATTCTAGGTGCTATTGTTGCAAAGAGAACACAAAAGACCAATTCCTTCCTATAGAGCTCCTTTAATTTTTCAGAGACATTTGTTACCCTACATCCAAGATTAAATGCAATGGAAAAGAGGCCTCATCCTGATTTCTCCTTCAGTAAGGAGATGACGCTGTGGGACTAGGAAAGCATTCCACTCTCCTCCCCTTGCCATGAGTTTAGGGGAGAATAAAAGTTCATCATTCCTGCCACCTAGCAGATGAATTTGAAGATGAATGCTCGTATGTGCCAGAGAGAATGGAAACTGTTCTACAGGCAGGAGCCATATCTTCTCCTTGGGTATCTCCCCCACCATGTCTGGCACTGGATTGTGTCCTGCAATGAGGTTCATCTCATAGAGGACAGTCATGCTTTGCTTTGGTTTCCATCATTGGAAACAGCATCAACAACCGAGCCGAATCACGGCTCTGACTCAGGGTGGTATTATCCCTACTCTCCCATTTTATTAATTGCCATAGATGAACATGGGTCTTTCTGTCTCTCTCTACACTTGCAGAATGAATAATTCAGTGAATGCAAAAGCATTTATTAAACACTTTGTGGAGCTTACATTTTAATAGCAGGAAATAACACACATATGGGAAGGATATACAGGGAAGGGGATATCTGAGCAGTCATGGGGATGGGGATTAGAGCCATTGCCCAGTCAAGTGACAGGCCCTTGCCAGCAACAATGGTAGGAGGGTAGTGTTTATTTAGTTCTGGAGTGTGTCATGTAACATCAGAACTAGAAAAAATATTTTTATTGATGAGAAAAGAGGCAGAGAGCAATGGGAAGACTTGACCAAGGTCACAAAGGGAGCTAGTAACAGAGCTGGGAATAGGACCTAGATATTCTCATACAGCTCCCTTTTCACCATTCTTCTTCCAGATTATTCATTTCAAATTCCCTCATCCTCAGTCTCTTCATATATACAATGGGGATAATAATACTTGTGCCTTATGGGGTTGTTGTAGGAAATGTGCTTTGTAAACCTTAAAGGTATGGAGAAATGTGGTATTATTACCCTTTCAATGACCTCAAGCTGGGCAAGTAGGTGGTGCAGTAGAAAGATATTATTTCTCTTTCTCTTTTTTTTTTGATGGGCAATGGGGGTTAAGTGGCTTGCCCAGGGTCACACAGCTAGTAAGTGTCAAGTGTCTGAGGCTGGATTTGAACCCAGGTCCTCTTGAATCCAGGACTGGTGCTTTATCCACTGCACCACCTAGCTGCCCCCCCTGGGTCTTCTTTTATTTTCTCTGTGTACTCTGACTTGGTGAGAAATAATATCTTTTGGGGCAGCACCGGCCCTGAATTCAGGAGGATCTGGGTTCAAATAAATCTGCCCTCAGACACTTGACACTTACTAGCTGTGTGACCCTGGGCAAGTCACTTAACCCCAAATGCCTCACAAAAAAAAGGACCCAGGACTCAGAGAGCAAGAAATTAAAAAGGAAGCAGCAGATGAGCCTGCAAAAGGGCTATGCTAAATTGCATTAGGGTGCAACCAGATGGTGCAATGGATGGACTGTTGGGCCAGGAGTCAGGAAGACTCATCTTCCTGAGTTCAAATCTGGCCTCAGACACTTACTAGCTGTGTGACCCTGGGCAAGTCACTTAACCATGTTTGCCTCAGTTCCCTCATCTATAAAATGAGCTGGAGAAAGAAATGGCAAACCACCCCAGTATCTCTAACAAAAAATTCCAAATGGGGTCACAAAGAGTTGAACACAACTGAACAATATCAACAGGTCTCAAGCAGCCTCCCATTTTCCATCCCCTCATTTGGACTGGTCTCATACTTCTCTTATCCAGAAATGCTAGATTGGATGAAGTAAACGATATGGGAAAACTACCCCAGTGAATCTTCTTTTTGTCTGATTCCCATATACCAGCTAGTTATGAGAACAGATCTAGTTTGGAATGACTACATATACAAGCTTTGATTCCAAGGCCATGAGATCAAATACATTATATAATCAATCAATTAATTACTCAGTATTTATTACATGCCTGTTATGTGCTGGGTCCTGTGCTAGGTGCAGGAGATATAAATACAAAGAATGAAATGACCTCTACTTTCAAATAGCTTACATTCATAGGGGAAGGGTAGGGGTGACAAGTGCAAGTATACAAGTAACATGTATAAGTATAGATGGGATACATTTAAAGATAACAAATACAAACAAATACAAGATAGTTAGGAAGAGAGTGCACTGACAGTTGGAGGGGAACATTTGCCTACATGCATGATACACACACATGTATTTCCTTACCCTGGGCTGACATTTGTAAAAGTGTTGTCAGGGGCTGAGGGAATAGCCTATGGCCATGGCATGGAATTGTCTTTATTATGATGAATCCAACTGGGCCATGTGGGGGACTAAGCCTTATTAAATGGCAATCACACCAACTCACAATATTCTTGTGTGTGTCATTGTAAGTTAATTCCACGCAATTCCTTTCTTGTTTTTCTTCGGGGCCAATTGCCTTTGCCTCTCCTTTGGTAGAAGCCAGGTTGAAAGTCTCCTGTAATAGGTGTTTCAAAACACTTAAGCATCAGTATGAGTCTATTAAACTCCAGCCGTTCTGCTGGTAGGTAAAACACATTTATAGATGTAAAAAAAAACCCCAAACAAATAAGCCCACCTCTGTGTTATTTGGCTTCTGGAGTGCCGGGGCTCTTTTTGAAGCGGTCTCAGTGCTGAAGGTCAACATATCTTTAGGGGTGGGCTCTGTTTTTCAACTTTGGACTGCTCATTTTATCTTTTAGGACTGTTTTGATTGTAGCTTCATTCATCTTGTTTTTGCAAAAGGGGGCCTTTGTAACAACTGGTATTCCTCTTCAAACTGGGTAATATCTCCAAACTAAAGAATGGGTCACCTGTGCCTCAGTCATGGATTTTGTCACCTTGGAGATTTTAGGCTTCTACCTTGCCACATATTCCTATCTCTATAAGCTGGTGTGAGAAAAAAGTCCTAGTTCTAAGATTTCCCTTCAGCCTGGAGTGGGATCAAAGCCCCTATGGGGCTCCTGGGTGGAAGGTGGCTATAGCTTCCCTGGTCAGTCTATAATTTGTTTCAGGGAACATCTAGCTTTAGGATCGCCCGTATAATGGCTGGGGATTCCCATATTATGGCTTCTTTGAGTCTCCCTCAGAACCCTGAATCTGGAATCAGAGAGCTTGGATTCAAATCCATATAAAATCAGGAAATTAAACATGATGTTGTGTAAGGCTGCTTTCACCTCAAAAATCTATGACTCTATGATCTTTCTGTCCGTACCACTTAAGCTAAGTGTCTTAGACCTGGAAGGAATCCTAGACATTATCTGGTCTTACAGATGGAGAAACTGAGTCACAGAGAGGCAAGGTGATGTATCCAAGGCCTTGCAGGCATTACATAGCAGAGAAAAATAAGGTCCTCTGGCTTTGGATCTAGGGCGTAGAGCACTGAGTTTGAGGCTGAAAAAGTGTGGGTTTCAATCCTATTCCTGTTACTTCCAAGACTGTGTGTTCTTAGGCAGATAGCCTACCTCTCTGAGCATCATTTTCCTTGTGTAAAATGAGGGGATTGGCCTAAATAAGCCTTATGCTTTATAATTTTCATATCCCAATGTAAATCCAGAAATATCCTTGAGAATTTCACAAAGAAACTTTTGGAACCAGAGCTTAGTTAGCACAGATAAAACTATCACTCAGGGTCACTAGATCCCCAGAATTTTATGAACAATGTTTTTTTAAATTAAGTTTAATTTAATTTTTGAAAAATCTTAAAAGTATTTTATTATTTTCCAGTTACATGTAAAGATCATTTTCAAGATTTGTTTTTATAAGATTTCTAGTTCTAAATTGTTCTCCCTTCCTCTTTTCCCTCCCCCCTCCCCAAGACAGAAAGCAATCTAATATAGGTTATATATGTATAATCACATCAAAAGTATTTCTGCATTAGTCATGTTGTGAAAGAAGAATCAGAACAAAAGGGAAAAACCTCAAAAAAGAATAAAACAAAAAAAATGAGTGGAAATAGTGTGGTTCAATCTGCATTCAGATTCCACAGTTCTTTTTTCTGGATGGGGAGAGCATTTTCCATCATGAGTCCTTTGGAATTGTCTTGGATCATTGTATTGCTGAGATGAGCTAAGTCTATCACAGTTGAGCATCAAACAATGTTGCTGATGAACAATGTTTTTAATAGGTGTTCCTATTCTGACCGCTCATAATCTTCAAACAACATGGAAGGAAAAGCTCTCATAATATAGAGACTCAGCAGAAGAAATCAAAAGTATGTTGGAGCCAGAAAAAAATATATGTACTCTCTGACCTCCTAGCTGTTACTGGTATTGTTTCGAAGATGTTTTCAATGAACTAACAGAAGAAAAGCCCAAATCTTCACACTTTTATTAAACTTAAAATATTGACCATGTTGGAGTCTTCAAGATGCTCCCTTTAGATATGATAGAGTTTTTCTACTGGGCTCTGTGGACAGCTTTGAGCTTGTATCCAATCTATCCTTGGCTCCTGGTCAGCTGGTCTAGGGTGCTGCCAGAAAGAACACTGATGGGGGGATGGGAAGTAGAAATTCCTCTTAACCCTTTGAAGCTCAAAAGGTCCTCATTAAACTTAGGATCAAGGAGGAGATCTAGGGTAAGGCTGGGACACTCTACTCATTCCCCCACCAAGAAATTCCTTCTCAGGCGTGGCTTTCTCTGCTCTTGGAAGCCAGACTCTTGAATTGCCTGATCCTGAAAAAACTTCCTGGCCCCCAAAGGGCACCCCCAAGTCCCTTACTCAATCAGTACAGATTTCCTGCTGCACTTAGTTAAACTGTCTTTTATTCAAGGGGGTGGATGATAACAATTATGAAACCACAGAAAACCAGTAAGTGGGATGTGAGCCCTATCTCACTCTGTCACCAGTGTTACGATGAGGTTCTTGTCCAGAAGACGCTAGGGCATATTCTTGGCTTATTTTTGTGTCTTTTGTCCGTGATTGTTTGTCTTCTGCTGATAAGGAGGGAACATTATATTCTTCCACCTCTTGCTCTACTCAGATATGCCTAGACCCAATTATAACATAGAGGTTTTTTTTTTTTTTTGGGGGGGGGGTGAGGCAGTTGGGATAAA
This sequence comes from Dromiciops gliroides, assembly GCF_019393635.1. NCBI lineage: Eukaryota > Metazoa > Chordata > Mammalia > Microbiotheria > Microbiotheriidae > Dromiciops > Dromiciops gliroides. The sequence continues at coordinate 177,185,863 of NC_057861.1, read as the reverse complement.
GTGACTTGACCAGAGTCACACAGCTAGTAAGTGTCAACTGTCTGAGGTCGGATTTGAACTCAGGTCCTCATGAATCCAAGGCTGGTGCTTTATCCACTGCGGCACCTAGCTGCCCTTATAACATAGAGTTTTAAAGTAGGGAGAATGAGTTGTGAGATTAGAGGTAGAGAACCCTTTCTAAACCTCCTTCCTTGAGTTTAATTACTTCTTAGGATTATCTTCCCATAGATGAGTGGGCAGATTTATCTGTAGTTAAAAATTCTTCTAGCCCTGGAAATGATCATGTATGTTCAGTACGGCAGGGAGTATGAGTCCCTGAACAAGTCATTGAGACATTTTCTTTTTTTTCTCTAACTTAATATATCTTAATATATTTTGTTCCTCCCCAATTACATGTTGAAAAATTTTTAACATTTTTTAATAAATAGTTTTGAGTTCCAAATTCTATCCCTCCCTCACTCTTTCCCCCCTTCCTGAGACAGTAAGAAATCACATGTACATTATACATATGCAATCATATAAAACATTTCCATATTAGTCATTTTGTATAAGAAGATGAGAGGCATTTTCTTGCGTTGTTTTGTTTCTTTTCAGGGATTGCTAAAAAAAGCTGTATTTCTTCACTCATCTTTGAGAGCATATGATGGATCTAAAACATTCTCTCTTCTGATTCAAAATAATAATAGTAGACCTTTATAAAGTTTTTCAAATTTTCCAAAGTGCTTCACACACATTAATCTTTTGTACCTCATAAAAATCTTGTATGTTATTTTAAGTATTAACCCCATTTTATAGATTAGAAAACAGGTTGGAGTTAAAGGATCTACTCATTGTCATACAGCTATTAATTGTCAGAGGTAGGATTTCAACAGAGGTCTTCCCGACTTTAAGCCCAGTATTGACCCAGTAGCCAACACTCTCTATTTGTTTCAGGATAAAGAGAGGGGGAGGACAGGGCAGGGAGGACTCTCCAGACCTATCCAGAGATTGTTTCTTTTCATCATTAGCCTGTTATTTCAATTTAGTGTCTTCCCACTCCCCTCTTTAGCACTGCTATGTACAGTGGTGCTATTGGATGGCATTTTTTTCTGTGGTGACATGTACATGTGTTCCTCCTCTGTAACTGGTCACGTCTCCAAATGGTATTCTTTGGAAAATGATCAGCTCAATCTCAGTAGGCAGCAACTCTTCCAATTTCATAAATAGATAAGCCTGTCTATTCAGATCTGCCTGTTTTGGTCCAGGTGAAGGGTTAAGTACTCAGGGCATATTTTAGAAGCCAATCTCATTAAAAAAATAATAATAACCTCAGGGAATCCCTCCAGACAAAAATCTCTTAGGCAGTGGAGTAGATTTTAAAGGCACCTACACCTGTAGAAGCTTCCCAAGCACCAATCACTCGTCCATCCAAGTGAAGGGCTTACATTTTCCTCTAAATGACTGGGCCTTGATGACATAATGACAGCTGCTGTACATATGGACTGGGGCAATGATCTGGCAGCAGGGTTGACCTTAGGCAAAATTGTGTCGATGGGCAAAGTTTGTCTTCAGTGCCTCCCTGCCCCCTTCTAGGATGGTTGGGAAATTACTCTGGGCCCTCCCAGAGCACTAACTTCCCAGACCTTTACAGTTGGGTGTTCCCACGTCACTGGAACACTGAAACTCACAAACTCATTGTCCTGGATTTCTTCCCCTCAGGGACAGGCTCCGTGTGCTTCCCAGGGTGATAATTAGGTAACCTGAGAAATTAATTTGTGCTAATGAGAAAAGGCTAAAGGAGAGTGTCTACCTATATTCTCCCACCCCAAGAACTCCTTTCTTTCCTGGCTAAAATGCATACTTTCTAACAAAAGCTTTTGGAATATATTTAAATATCCAAATATAGATACAGATATACAATATGTATATATTTATTTATATGTGATATGCATATGTAAATATACATATATGTATGTGTGTGTAGTTATCCCTTACATATCATGATTTTCCCCATTACAGTTTTGATATATCAAGGGTTACCGTAAGAAATTAAATGGAAATCTTTTGGGAGTTGTACAAAAGCTACAGATGACACTCAAAGGTCAGCAGATGACACAGAAAAAGTTTAGGAACTCAGAAATGCATAAAATATATGTATAGTATTGTATAATATAGTCTATGACCAAATATTTAACCTGAATTTTACAATAAAGTACTGTAAACACCCCATAAAAGAAAAAGAAAAAAAAAATCACACTTCTGGAAGGGAGGACCAAAATATTTTACATAGATTTTCCAAATTATAAGGGTGAGTGGGGTGAGTAGGCATCATACCCCTAACCCCCATGATCCCATGATGTGGAAGGGATAATTGTATATACATATGTGTGTGTATGTGTATGTATACATACATATACACACATACATACAAGATACATATATTCCTACAAGGGTGATATAGTAGAGAGAACATTAGACATGGGAATCAGGTTGGACTTCAGTCTCTTCACTATAAAATGTGGGGGTAGACTAGATTATCTCTAAGGGTCTTTCATCTCTGAATCTATGGTACAATGACAATGTGAACACAGATAAGCAAATATAAGGTAATTTGACAAGAGAGAGAACATTACTATCATGGGGGTTGGGGGGAGGATTCATGGAAAATGTACCTAGACTGGGATTTGAAAGAGGACAAGGACTCTGAGAGACAGAAATAAGGAGAAAATGCATTCCCTGTATATCTTAGAACAATGCACTGGAGTAAGAGATAGAATATTGAATTTGGAGAAGAATTAGTATTTCAATTTGGTTGGACTGCAGAATGTGTGAGGGGTGTAATGTGGCATAAGGTTAGCAAGGTAGGCTAGAACTGGACTGTGAAGGCCAAGCTGGGAAATCTATAAGCTGTCCTGCAGACAGTAGGGAGTTCTGGAAGATTCTTGAACAAGAGAGTGACCTCGTCAGAACTATATTTGGGAAAGATATTTTGGTAGCTTTATAGGATAGACTGAAGAGGAAATTACCTGGATGAGGGAGGCCAATTAGAAGGCTATTATGTTAATCCGATGATAGGAGATGAGGACCTGCACTGGAGTGGTAGCCACACAAGTAGAGAGGAGGTGATTAATGTGAGAGACACGGAGACAGAAATAGCTGAGCACATCATCAGACTTCGTACTTGATTATATGAAAGGGAAGAGAAAGGGAAGACTCAAGGATGACTCCAAGGTTACAAAACTGGCTGACTAGAAATTCAATTATGCTCTTAATCAGTATTTTTGTGTATTTGTTTATCTTTAGGAAACAATATAATTTAGAAACTACAGATGATGCTCTTAATTACTGACTTTGGCCCTTGATCATCACGTTTTGGGGACAATTGGGAACATACAATCAGGTTGATTTGCCAAATCTGAATTGCTTAGCAAGTTATAATAGAAAAAAATGAGAGTGAGAAGAAGTAGGTTTGTGTCCTGAATTGCCACTAACTAGCTGTGTGATCTTAGGCAAGTCATATAACTTCTTCAGTCTATCCTATTTGTTATATGAAGGTCATAAGCAGTCAAAGTGGTCTCTAAGGTCCCTTCCAGGTCTGCCATTCTGTGGTCTTCTGGACAATGAGCAGCCAGCCTTACCTGAACATGGATAAGCATGGCTAAATCACAGAAGGCATCTGAGGCAGATTGGTGGTGTGAGGAGTCAGAAGCAGAGTTGGGAGAGGAAACAGCTAAGCATGTGGCATTTCTCAATACATTTTTGTGTCTCTGGAACTTAGGAAACCTATTCCATCAGAGTTGGGAGAGGAAACAGCTAAGCATGTGGCTTTTCTCAATACATTTTTGTGTCTCTGGAACTTAGGAAACCTATTCCATTAGGAATATCTAGGAAAACCTTGAAGCAATATGAAACTCTTCAGCCCATACATTGCTGTTGTTTTTCTCAAGCATGTTTATGCTTGAAAAATCCAAATGAGAGATGCTTTCAAATTTATTATTATTATTGGTAAAGGCAATTTGGTATAATGGCTAGAATTTTTGGAGTTAGAGAGACCTGAATTCAAATCCTGACTTAGATACTTATTAACTGTGTGACCCTAGGCAAGTCACTTTGGGCCTCAATTTCCCCTTTTGTAAAGTGTGGAGGGAAGTTTGGGATTCAGTGACCTGAAAGGCCCCTTTTGATTCTAAATCTGTGGTGCTGTGATTGGGTATAGGAAATTAAATTACTAGCTATCTTCAGAATCCCAGAAAGACCTAGTGGATGAGGGAGGGCTGGGTCATCTGGGAAATCTGGGTCCTTTCCTCAACTTCTGCTCATTTAGTGAGTCATTTCAGCACAAGGATGTGATACCTCTGTGACTCAGTTTTCTCATCTTTAGAGTGGAAAAGAGAACCATACCAGATGGAACCTAGTGAATAATAATGAGTTACTCTTTCCTGTGAACTGCCCCCCCCCAGATAAAAGACAAATGCTAAAAGGGAAGTATTTTTTCTTTCACATTATTACCATCATCTTCTTCATTCTTCATTATTAATTAAGGAAGGACTTGCATATATTTGATATGGATAGAGATTTTGTTAAAGCACTAGCCCAGAGAGACCTAGAAAGGAAACTGAAGGAGAAACATGAATTATAAATATAGATCCTGCTGTAGGAAGTTGATGGAAAGATGAAGACTTGGGATGGAGATGGAGGTCTCTGGGCTCCTGGCTCCGGAACTGGGAATGGGAGTTAATGTGTACCACAGGAACAAATACACAGCGGTGTGTTAATGCTTGTTAGGGGGCCGTAGTTTATGCTTCTTGTCAAAGGAGATCGATACGAGGGCTGGAACCGCAAGGTTTGTGGATCTTCAGATGTCTTTGACTCTCAGCATATGATCAGCAAAAGTAGCTGATTGGAGAGGTTTTTTTTTTTAAATTTATTAAGTTCTTAATTTTACAAAGAATAGGTGGTTAGAGCTTACAGGGACAATAATAACCTCAGGAAGATGGCATTTCTAAAATATCCTTTCAGAAGTAGGTTGAACAGCAAGGAGAAAGAGGCCCTCCAAGGAATGGGGCCCGGAAGGAGTGGTGGTTTCTATCAGAACAAAGAGAGGGGCTGTTGAGTATGGACAGATTTCTTAACTTTAAATATCTTATAGTTGAGAATCAGCTTTACAGTAAAGTGGAGTTATAAATTTGGATTGCCTGATCTGGTGCTGTAGTCTGAAGTGAATAGGCTTGGGGAAAGGGCCCAACAGGAGAACAGCAGTGGGAATCGACTTTGAATTTGGTCTTTGGGTGAGGAATAGGATTCTTTTTATTATCTTAGGATCTCCAGCTTCCTTATAGAGCAGCTCAAGTGACTTGCTCAGGTTGCATTTGAACTCAGGTCCTCCTGACTCCAGGGATGGTGCTTTATCTCCTAGCTACCCATCCTTACTATTATATACTCCCTCAGCTATTAGGTTCAGAGAGGCCCCTGAAAGAAGCTCAAGATATTTAACCTTCCTCTTCAGGCCCCAAAGCATCTATTTTTGACTGCCCTTTTTATATCTGTGAGTTTTTAAGCTTTGCCTTTTGCTCCCATATACAGACATTCTCTTTTTTGCTGTTTTCCCCAAGGGTCGGCCATAGTCTCATGGCCCCCAGTGTAAATATTTTGGTCCAGTCATATCTCTGTTTACGTGCCCTGCCTATCATGTCTTGTGCATTGACCTCCTCCCAGAGTCAGGCAGACAATGGGGAGGGAAAGAAGCATTCTGGGAATCTAGCCCTTTACTTTTATAAACCATATGTAACTAAGCTGGAAAGAACAGAAGGGATTTGCACTGTCCCCAGTGCTGGGCTATGGACTCTCATTTCTGATAATGGTCAGTGTCTACTGCTTGAGCTCAGGGAAGGAGAAAAAGGATGAGGAAGGAATGGTGATCCTTCTCCAAAGCACACTTAAAGCCTCCCTCACCTTAGACCCTGCTCTGCCTGTCCTAGAAAGAGGATGGTGACATAGGAAGTCTTTCTCTGTGACTCTATTAAGCCTAAAGCTGATAATGCTAATAATGGTTAGGAGGATGTGCTTCTTCCAAGTCAGGAAACTGTTCCATCTTCACAGGTTGTGAGTTTCAAATCCCATTTGAACCTTCGGATATTTCAGTTCATTTACAGCCAGCCAAGCAGGACTCTTTATTGGGGAACTGGGGGAGGGGGTGGTACATAACAATTCCCTGAACACATGCTTTGTGCCTTTTTTTAAAAATTAGGCTTTAAAAAGATTGGAAGAGATTCTTGGACAATAAATAGCTATTACCAAGTAAAATTCAAATGAGTAAATGGATTAAAAATTAAGAGAACAGGTGTTTAGAAATATTTTAGAAAGAGTTTAATGTGTTTCCCAACCTCAAGTCACATCTGGATTTGTCCAGTATTATTAGTAGCGTAATTATTCATGCTAGGTATATCTGGTAGCTCTTATGAAAACTAAAGCAATAAACCATGTGGCCTTAAAATGAACATTGCCCAAACCATCCCCATACTGAGGAAGACAAGCTGATCTATTACTCTGTTTTGAACAGTATATATAAGGCACTGTTTGACTGGAATACTAATTAATCACTCATTTGTGTTGGTAAACACAAGCCTAGCATTGGTTATTTAAACACACAGGAATAATTGTATGAATACAAGTATGCAGCACAATGGGGCAATGGGGCTACTTAATGAATAATACATTAGTTAATGAGTGTTTATCTTTATTTATTGTACATGTCTAGGAAAGTTGGTCAACTCCTCCGGCCCCACTGGCCTGCAGCTGGCACAGGAGTCAATAGAAAGTGTGTCAAGGGTGAGAGCTGGAGACTGTGTTTGTGTTAGAAGGATGCTGACGACAACATGTTGGCTTAGCACTCACGAAGGCTCTTCTATTAGCCCGTGAGAGCACGCTGCCTCCCAGCCCTAGGAAATGTGGCCCTACTTCAGGGATTTCTATTTTCGGCTTCAATTTCAAGGTGAACCAGGTTGGAGAATTCAAGGGGAGAATTGGGACGCTATGGATTTTTTCCTTCCCACATTGGTTGATTAGCCCCATATATGGTATTTGATTAATGTCTAAAAGCTCTAATTAGCAATGGCTAATCTGCCCCACATACACTGGGATATTGATTTTTGCCTCCAGAAAACTAATCTAATTGTACTCCTTATCATTAGAGAGTGGGCCTTGTATTGAAATGACTAACTTGTCAGTGGACTTGGAAAGGCTAGAGGATCAAGATGCCAAGAACTGACTTTCCTCAATACTTTAGGAGTATCAGAAACTGTTAAGAAATTGCCCTCAGAGTGATTGTTTTAGCAACAAAGGGAAGGGAAAGGGAGTAAGCATTTAGAGAGCACCTACTATAGGCCAATATTATCTCACGAATGAGACCCAGTTTGATTTCCATGAGGATCCCCTCGGGATCCCCGGAGTGAGAAGCAACATAGATAACAGTCAGAGAATGGGATTTTGTTTTTCAGCAGAACAGAGGGGGAATCAAATGTGTCAGTTGAGCAGTGGAGGGGAGGAGAAATAAAACCAAGGCTGAAGACTTTTCTGGCATCTCTTGGTTTCAGCAAACAGCCAAGAACCAGGCCTGCCACCCCTCAAATGACAGCAACTCCCACCCCTGTAATAAAGGCATCTCGCACTGTTCCTTTTGGCAGCCCCCTAAGTCTTAGGGGTTTCACTGGCTGATGAAAAAACATGGTATGGGGTGGGGAATGTGTCAGAAGGAAAAAATGTCTCAACTTGGGTGGGTTTTATTTGCTTTTGTGAAGACTGTCCTTTTCAGATGCTCAAGTGGTTGTGTTATTATTATTTTTTTAATAAGAAGAGCATCTGGTTAAAAAACAAAAGCCTCCTCCTGCCCCCTAATGCATTCTGCAAATTCAAACATGGTCTTGCTTTCCTGGAAAACATTCAGCAAGCATATGTTAATGCCTACTATGTGCAGAATACTGAGCTGGGTGCCGAGAGGGAGGAAAAGATAAATAAAACATGGTCTTATTGAAAAGCCAAAATTTAATAATCAGGAATCTCTTTTAAAGGCCCAGAGTGACAATATTTCCAGTGGTAGAAGGTACTCTCATAATAGCTCTATCTGTATGAAGCCAACAAGGCGAATTCAATCACTTAAGCCCACCAACTGGTCTATACCTGAGAAAGACGTCAGTCAAAGCAGTTACTTGCCTAAGTAACTGGTAGCCCTGCATGGAGACTCAGCCCCAGTGAAGCACACACCTCTTTTACTGAATGAAGAAGGATGCTCTAAGGTCTTTGTTTTTAATGGAAGTATGAGACATCCCAATATAAAGAATGATGGATTGGCGTCAGGAAGGCCCCTGTTTGAATCCTCCCTGACTTACTCAATGTATGACCATGGTGAAGCCACATTCTCTCTCCTAGGCTACATGATGCAGTGAATAAAGCAATGGGTTTAGAGTCAGGAAAACCTGAGTTCAGATCTGGCCTCAGATACTTACTGAACATGTGACCCTAGGCACATCACTTAACCTCACTCTGCCTCCATTTCCTCAGTTGTAAAGTGGGGATGATAATAGCACCTACATCACAGGGTTGATGTGAGGATCAAATGAAATAATATGGGTACAGCACCTTGTACAATCTAGGTACTTAATAAATGCTTGTTTCTTCTCCACTCCTCCCCTTTCTTACCCCAGAACACTGGGGCCAACACAATTTCCTCATCTATAACTATATTGCCTTCCTCATAGGGTTATTGTGAGAATCAAATCAGATAAATAATGCAAAGTGCTCCGTGATCCTCAAAGGACGTACGAATGTTAGCTATTATTACCCCGTGGTTTAAACAAAATGGGGAATCAGAGATCCTAGGAATCAATACCTTATCATTTAGTCAGGTCACAGTTTAACTTTGCTTGTCCATTCACGTTGTAGAATCTTAGCATGACAAAGATCATCTAGTACAAGTCTCTCTCCTGGTAGAAATGAGGTAGAAGAGACCCCAACACCTCACAGCAAATTAATGATGGAGCTGGGATTTGAACCTGAGTCTTTGGACTCCCAATTTCTTTCTCCTCATCAATTATCAGCTTCTACCTAAATGAGGTCATGTGAACGCACTTTGTAAATACATTGAAAGTAAAATAAAATTTAAAAAAGAGCTTTGTAACTTTAAATATGAATTTAAATGCGAAGATGAATTCTATTGTGCTTATGAATTATATATTATATTATGATTAAATATGAATATGAATTATCATTTGAGTCATATTGCCACAGACTATCACTTTGTTTTCAGTTACAAGCAGACAGATGCGCCCTCATTTTTTCTTGTTTTTGTTTTTGTTTGTTTGTTTTTGTTTAGTGGGGCAATGAGGGTTAAGTGACTTGCCCAGGGTCACACAGCTAGTGTCAAGTGTCTGAGGCTGGATTTGAACTCAGGTCCTCCTGAATCCAAGGCCAGTGCTTTATCCACTGTACCACCTAGCTGCCCCTTTTTTTTTTTTTTTTTTTTTGCTTTTGTCATCTTTTCTTAAGGAGTAAATAACCAGACATAGACAGAGCATCCAAGGAGTTGCCTGCATATGATTAGATATCAGCTGGAGGAGCTACTTTTCACAAGGATGGTCAGATTTAGCCTGTATTTGTTCATGTCTTTGCTCTCCCTACCAATTTCAAAAGAATTTCAGCCAGTGAACTAGGATCTCTGATTCCCCATCCTCAGTGCCTGAGCTGAACTCCTCAATTCAAAAGGGCCAGGGGCAGGAATTGTTTCCGAGGCCAAGCTGAATGATAAAATGCCATTTCCTCAGTGTTGGCTTCATTCTTTCAATGTAGAGAGCCAGTTCCTTTTTATCACTGGTTTAGTGAGCATTTCTGATTCTCATTACAGACAGCATAGAGAACCTGATCAGCAATTTCCGTACCAATTATGTCTCATAGGGTATTTACATTCTGAACATACTCTGACGAGTTTGTCAAAATAATGCTTGCTACTTAAAAGATCATCCGGCAATAAGCGGATTCTCAAAAGGGTTCTCTCCATCAGGCTCTATGGGATACCTGGGAGGGAGAGGGGACCTGAAGGAGGTTAAGTAGTTTCTATCGGCACTGAACCTGTGATTTAATTGGCATAGGGGACTTCCAGGTGAGAAAAATCCTTATACTAATGCTGGTATGGAAAAGCGAAGTAACTTGCTGAGGGCCACCCAGCCAGATCATATCAGGGAAGGGACTCGAAACTAGGACCTTCTGATTTTGAGGCTGGCTCTTCAACTATTGTTGTTGAGTCATTTCAGTCATGTCTGACTCTTCACAACCCCATTTGGGGTTTTCTCGGCAGAGAGCCTGATATGGTTTGCCATTTCCTTGTTCAGCTCATTTTACAGAGGAGGTAACTGAGGAAAATTGGGTTATTTGACCTACCCCTAGTCACGCAGATAGTAAGTGTCTGAGGAAGGATTTGAACTCAGGTCTTCTTAAACTCCAGGCCCTGAGCTCTATCCACTCTACCATCTAGCCACCCTCTAGCCACTAATCCAACATGTCAATAATACAGTAGAGGGGCAGCTAGGTGGCACAGTGGATAGAGCACCAGACGTGGATTCGGGAGGACCTGAGTTCAAATCCGACCTCAGACACTTAACATCTACTAGCTGTGTGATCCTGGGCAAGTTACTTAACTCCAATTGCCTCACCAAAATAATAATAATAATAATAATAATAATAATAATAATAATAATAATAATATAGTAGAACCATAGTTATCCAGACCCTGTGAAAAATGAGTTGTTTTGAATAGTTTGGGTTCACTCTTTTAACGTTAAAAAATATCCTTAATAACTTTGGATGGAATGGGAACTCTCTGAGGGGAAATCTGATTGTATTTTAACTTTTGCATCTCCAGTGCTTAGTGCAGTCCCTGGCAAATAGTCGGCACTTAACGAATAAATGCTTAGCGATTGATTGCTTACTTGACAGATAGAAGGCTTTCTAAAATGGATCCCCAGACTTGTTAAGCAAAGCAAAAATATGATGCAACCTGTTTTTGAGCTGTGTGATGCCGGGCAAATCTTTTAACCTCTCAGCCTTGGCTTCATCATCTTCAAAATAGGACTGGTAATAATAGCAATGTAACTCACAGTGTTATGTGAAGATCAAAGAAGAGAATATCTATAAAACAAGCCTTAGAGCTCCTTGCAAATGCCAGCTAGGATGATGATCTCAACTAGGATGGCGACTCAGAGTCCTCAGACCACATCAGTTATACCGTAAGGCACTCAGGGTCTATACACAGCTATTTGGCGATACACCAATCAATCAATCAATCAACAAATCAGACAACTGTACTTTTTGGAATTCTAGTATTTTATTTTTGTAGTTTTTCTGTCTACTCTCTTGAAGAGCTCACTATGTCTGTCTACTTACCTATAGCACCCTCCTCTCCCCTTCTAATCCGTTGCTTTTAATTATCTAATTCTCCCAGTTACCTTAAGTCATCTTTGACTCCTTTTACCTCTACATCTAATTGGTTGCCAAATCCTAGGGCCTCTACCTCCAATATGTTGCTAGTGTGTGATTCCTCTTTTTATCTTCACCCTAAAGTAGACCTTAATTGTCTCTCACCTAAAATAATGGAATATCTGTGATCTCATTGGTTTTGGGAACTGCCAGGGAAGAATTTTTCAACCAATTTTTTTTAATCCATTTATTCATTCATTCATTTTTTATTTTTGATAATAAACATTTCTATTTAAAGTTTTGAGTTCCAAATTATTTTTTGGGGGGTGGGGCAATGAGGGTTAAGTGACTTTCCCAGGGTCACACAGCTAGTAAAATGTCAAGTGTCTGAGGCTGAATTTGAACTCAGGTCCTCCTGAATCCAGGGCCAGTGCTTTATCCACTGCACCACCTAGCTGCCCCTTCCACCCCACCAAGGTAATAAGCAATGGGATGTAGGTTATACATGCTTCAACCAATTTAGATTGGCAACTGTTCTGTAATATATAGTAAGTATTGCCTGGGGGTTAAGGGTTAAGTGACTTCCCCAGGTACACAAGGCCAGTGTCTATCAAAAATTAATCATCCTGGGGCAGCTAGGTAGTGCAGTGTATAGAGCATAGGCCCTGGAGTCAGGAGTACCTGAGTTCAAATCCGGCCTCAGACACTTAGCACTTACTAGCTGTGTGACCCTGGGCAAGTCACTTAACTCCAATTGCCTCACTAAAAAAAAAAAAATTAATCATCCTAGAACTTGGCTCTGATCATAACTTTCTATTCAAATCCAGCCAATCACTTGAAATTGCTTACTGAATAAGGTCCATATCACTTACCATGATAAATTATCAGCTATGTGGTATGGTGGATAGAGCACTGGACTTGGAATCAGGAAGACTCATCTTCCTGAGTTTGAATCTGGCCTCAGACACTTACTTGCTGTGTGAACCTGGATAATTCGCTTAACCTCATTTGCCTCAGTTTCCTCATTTTAAATGAGCTGGAGAAGAAAATGACAAATCATTCTAACATCTTTGCCAAGAAAACCCTAAATGGGGTCATGAAGAATCAGACAAGACTGAAATGATTCAGCAGCAACAACTTAGCATAATGTTCAAAGCCTTCTGTTATATCTAGCCCAACCTACATTTTTTTTGGGGGGGGAGGTGAGGCAATTGGGGTTAAGTGACTTGCCCAGGGTCACACAGCTAGTAAGTGTCAAGTATCTGAGGTCAGATTTGAACTCAGGTCTTCCTGACTCCAGGGCTGGTACTCTATCCCCTGCGCCACCTAGCTGCCTCATTTTCAGCCTTATCTCTATTTCATACTTTCTTGAAGCCAAACTAGAACTCACTTCCTATTCCCTAGATAGATCCTCTACCATCATATCTATTTGTCTTTTCTCATATTTGTCCCTCTGCTCAATGCTATTTTCTCCATGTCATATCATTGGAATTTGATACACAATAAAGTATACCAAATCTGAATACTGTTAGTACTCAACATATAACTGCTTGAGTGAATTTGGCCCTGTGTTTGTAAGCTCACAGATTCAGAGCCTGAAGTGTCCTCAGAGGTCAAGTAATTTGACCCTATCATTTTACAGATGAAAGAAATTAAAACCCAGAGAGATTGAGTGACTTTCCCCCTATAACATATATAGTAAAGTGATTAGCCAGGATTCAAATCCAGGTCCTTTGACTGAATCTAGTGCTTGTCTCTGTACCAATGAGGCCTCTAGATGATATGCTGATTTTGCAAACTGAAATCTTCCCTTTTTTCTACATAATGTCTGACATATATGTCTGAGTGGTTTTGTCAGGGGCATGTATTGAAGCATCTACTTAACAATCCTCAAGGTTATGCTTTGTTATCAGCACAAAGACAAGGATTTTTTTTTTCTGTCTCCTAAGAACAGCAAAGCGCTCTCTCTCTCTCTCTCTCTCTCTCTCTCTCTCTCTCTCTCTTAACCATTTCAGCATGTGATGAATCAATGAATTGAGCAGCAGAGGGGAAATGAGTTTGATAGCCCCTCCTCCCCAGGTGATTTGCCAGTCCCTATGCCTCAGTTTCCCTATCTGTTCACAAAGGTGATGATACTGACCTCCCTAACAAGGATATCATACATGTTTTGATGAAATAGCGGTTGAAAAATTGGAGATAACACTGGGGAACTGCTGTGGCTGACAGTTTTCCACAGGACTTGAAATTTATAGCCATTAGCTTAAGGCTGGAAGCAATAAATTGTAACCTTGAGCCTCTGCTCAACAAAATGGTCTAGTCATCAGTACTGGAGCTGAAACCCAAGAAGGAATCTTGTGTACCCAAATCCCTGCACTGTGGTCCTAAGCAACCTGCCTCTTCCTGTCATGTGACAGACAAGAGGCCCAGCACACTTAGATGCTAGGTGAATAAGACTAGCTACAGCTGGGCCACATAGTCCTGGGGTCACCTACCTTTGGCAATATTGGAAAAAAAAATCTGGGGAGAGTAAGGAAGTCCTGCCACCTTGCAGCTCTAGTGTTCTTGTTGCTTTTTTTTTTTTTTTTTGGTGAGGCAATTGGGGTTAAGTGACTTGCCCAGGGTCACACAGCTAGTAAGTGTTAAGTGTCTGAGGTCGGATTTGAACTCAGGTCCTCCTGAATCCAGGGCCGGTGCTTTATCCACTGTGCCATCTAGCTGCCCCTAGCTCTAGTGTTCTTAAACACTTGCTGCAAATAGTCATAGCAAGCCAGGATAACTGAAGAGTTACCTGGGGCAGGCTCATCTTCTTCTACCCTTAGCAGTCTGGGTTTCTACCTGGTGAGAAGCCATAGGTGATAAGGATAGGGAATGGACTGGTGATTTCATTGTCTGGGGCAGTGGGGTCAAATTCAAATGGAACTGGGGTCATTAAGCAGTACATAAGGATCCCCTGCAGGCCACCACCACACATATAGAATCAAACATTGCCTATGTTCTATTGTACTTGTATTTATTTCCTTAAGTCCCGATTTCATTTTAGTCTGGTTTGGCAGTACTTGGCATTTGGGGGCTTCGATGCCCTGTATTTGACACTTTGGGTCTAGGGAACTCCCCATGAAGAAATTTCTTCTACTAATGCTGGTAGAATTCTGTGCAACTTCAAGTCTTAGAAAGTTGCCTGGGGCTCTGAGAGGTTACAGATTTGTTCAGGGTCATAGTCAGTGTATGTCAGTGATGAGACTCAAATCCAGATCTTCCCCCTTTCAAAGCCAGTTCTCTATCCACTCTGCAACACGGTCTTTTGGGTGAGCAGCCATCAGATTTTGAAGACCATTTTTTGCCTGTTCCAGCTAATGTTTAAGAAGTCACTGATGAGCCCGTTCAAATGGTGTGCAAAACACATTCTTTATTGGCAGCCCAAGTCGGCATCTCCCTCATTGCACATATTGTGATAGCACAATGATCTGATCAAATGTTTCCTCATTTCACTATGGACTTCCTCTCTCTAATGAATCCTTTTCTCTCGGCTCTAAATAAAGAAGACACTAAAAACGTGACACACACTGCAGATGGGTCACCCACATCTGGGCTTTCAATTAAAAAGAAAAGGGAGGGGGGAAGAACAGCAAAGGAAGATGTGACTGGTTTTCCTTATAGAAGGGGTATACAGTGAGGGGTGGGCAGGGAAGAGGGGGTGGGGACTGGGGAAGATGAATCATCCACCATTGTTGCTGAGTGACAGACATATCCATGGGGACTAATTATAATAATAATCCCTGTCCATAACAGACTCAGTGCCTGAGTCACAGCCTCTACTCTGTATGCCAAGTTTTCAAATTTGGGCACCTGGATTGCACCTAAGAAATTGGCATTCACCAAAGATGCCTTTCCATGTGCAGATGGACATTTGCATGTGAAAACTGGGTAATTGTGTGTGTGTGAGCAGGAACTTATGTGCACAATTATTGGTCTTGCGTACAGAAATGCATGGAGCAGATTCTTGCCTTTTGGAGTATCTTGTCTGCAATTTTCTAGTGCAGATGTGGGTTTTGTTCATGCACTAGATCTGGGCCTTCATTTTTAAAGATTCAAGAGGGACTGGCCAATCATTCAATCAACAAGTATTTTCTGACCTTGAATATGTCTGTCACTGCCTGAGGTGATATGAGGGACACCAAAGAAGTGTCAAATGGTCATAGAATCAGAGCTAAAAGGGACCTTCATTTTGTTGTTGAGTTACGTCTGATTCTTTGTGACCCAAATTTGGGGTCTTTTTGGTGAAGACACTGGAGTGATTCACCATTTCTAGGTCATTTGACAGATGAGGAAACTGAGGCAAACAGGGTAAAGTGACTTGCCCAGGATCACATAGCTAGTAAGTGAGGTTAGGTTTGAACTCAGGAAGACGAGTCTTCCTGACTCTAGGCCCAGCACTCTATCCACCAGGCCACTTAGCTGCCTCACAAGAAGAAGTAGTATCTTGTTTTGTTACCTGTATTTTGCACTGTTAAAAGTGCAGGTTTCTAAAGGACAGGTATGCACCTTATATTACTTCTGTATACCCCAGTGACTCAATAAATTTAATAAATACTCTGATGGATTGGTTCAAACCTAACCACAACCACACTCACTTGTTATCTCAAATGAGGTAATAATTGTAAAAAGTACTTAGCACAGTGCATGTGGCACTTATTAAGTGCTTTATCAATGTGTTTTTTCTTTCCTTCCCTTGTCCTTCCCTCCCTTCATCTGAATAATTCTGACTGCTCTTTGGAGTAATGGAAAACTTTCTTTCTGTTTTGTGTCCAGTGGCCTTAAGAATGGGTAGCTTTTATGTTTATGATAAGAACTTTCTTTTTCTTACTTTTTTTTTTTGCTGGGTCAATGGGGGCACAGGGAGACATAAATTATAAGTGTATGGAAAATAAATAATTTAATTAAAAAGAAAAAATAAAGTTAATCTTATTATATTTATAGTAAAAATAGAGTGGGTGGTTTTGTTCTTTGCTTATTAGTCTTTTAAGCACCACTGAATACAGATAAACAGATGAGAAATAAAAATAATAATTGACATTAATCTAGTACTTTTACATTTATAACAGCAATAAGCTTTCTTTCTTTAACAGCAATATGAGATAGATTTATTTTTGATGAGGTGGTATGTGGGGAGGGTAGACTTGTGATTTCATGGGTAAAAGGAACTCCTAGTGAAAAAAACCACATCCACTAAAATAGATTTAACACCTACTCTTTACTGATTGATTCAAGAGTTGCCTGCACACAGAGAGGTTAAGTGACTAGCTTGGGGTCACAAGCAAGTGTGAGTTAGAAACAAGATTTGAACACTAGTCTTCCTGGCTTCAAGACCAGCTTACTCTCCACAACGGTATGGCCTGTCAGAGATAATAGTGAATATTATCATCATGATTTTTTTTTTTAAGTGAGGCAATTGGGGTTAAGTGACTTGCCCAGGGTCACACAGCTAATAAGTGTTAAGTGTCTGAGGCCGGATTTGAACTCAGGTACTCCTGACTCCAGCACCACCTGGCTGCCCCAATCATCCTGATTTTACAAGTGAGGAAACCGAGATTCTCAGAGGCTAAATTTGTTGAAAATCAAATAGCTAATGAGGGACAGAGCCAGACATGGAGCCAAGGTCCTAGGCTCCAACACCAAGAGCAGATATGGAGTACGAGCCAGATCAGTTTGGGTAAGATTGGTTTAGTGTCTGTTTTTGGTTAGAAATGATTTGTTGAGGTATGCTGTTGTGGATAATTAAATCTAAATAAAACTCCTTAAGCCACAGAAGCGGCCTGGAAAGGGAAGGAGGCGGGTAGTAGATAGACATAATGGTAGAGCAGCAAACCCTTATTCCTGCACATTTGTTGTTGAGCATTTCCATGAGCTAGCCCTGTGGCATGGTGCCAGGAGAACAGAAAACCACAGCTGGGAAAGGCTGGGCAAGAGATCCAGGCAGAGGAGAAAGATGAAAATGGGTCTAGGGGAAGCAGGGAGAGAGGCAACCAATCTCATGAAATGGTAATATGGGATGGAATATCAGTTAGAGAATTGGGGAAGTAGAACAATCGAGAGTCATGGCCTAAAGCAGAGAAGGAGGAAATGACTAAAATGGTGTCCAGGGGTGGCTGCAGAGGGAATAAAAATACACCCACATTACCCATCTATCTATCTGGCTGTCTGACTGTCTGTCTGTCCATTCATCTGTCTATCCAACTATGTATGTATGTATGTATCCATCCCTCCCTCCCTCCCTCCCTCCCTCCCTCTATCCATATACTTATGGAATTTATCTGTTGATTTATGGACTATCTACCTAATCCACTTACTATCTATAATCTAATTTACCTCTCTACTATCAATCTAATCATTTTACAGATGAGGAAACTGAAGCAAACAAGGTTAAGTGACTTGCCCAGGGTCACACAGCAAGTAAGTGTCCAAAGCTGGATTTAAACTCAGATCTTCCTGACTTCAGGCACTGTGTAATGACAGGGTGATGCAGTCATCCTCAACTATCTGATCTATCCCTACATCTATTTTTAAAGTAACAGTAAATAATTATATGAAACAAATGTGGATGAACAATACTGAGAACTGATCTCCTCTCAGTATGGGTGGCCTTAATTCCTGTTGTCTGGAATGCCCTTCACCATGGCGATTGTGAATGATGAACCTACCCTTTCAGAGGAGATGGATCCAGTAGCTTTTCTATGACTATGAACACATTGCCTTCATGTAATTCCTACTTAATTGGGGGCCAAGAAGTTATGGGAACTGCTCTCTGCAGACCACAGTGGAAGTTGGATTGGAAATGACTATTTAGGAAAAATAGATGCATCTCCAAGATTTAAGACAGATGATGATAATAAGGTTCGTTCTGGTAACCATGTAGTTACACATACATATACTAAAGCATCTTATAGAATGGTTAATTTCATCTCCCAATATTCTATACTTGTGTATAAGATGGGTAGACTATGGACACATTTACCACCTTGCCTGTGTGGGCAAGTCACTTAACCTCTGTTTGCCTCATTTTCCTTATCTGTGATATGGGGATAATAATAGCACCCACCTTCCAAATAGAGCACCAGGCTTAGAGTCAGGGATATCTGAGTTCAAATCTGGCTTGACCCTATTTTGTTGGTTGTTTTTTTTCCTGAGGCAATCAGAGTTAAGTGACTTGCCCAGGGTCGAATACTGATAAGTACTCTATCCACTATACCACCTAGCTGCCCCCCCCCAACACTTGACCCTACTTGTTTCAGTTTCCTCATCTACAAAATGAGCTTGAGAAGGAAGCTACTCCAGTAACTTTACCAAGAAAACTCCAAATGAGGTCATGAAGAATTGGAAATGCTTGAATAACAACCTCCCAAATAGATTATTGTGAGGATAAAATGAGATGTTTGGTTTTTTTTTTTCAAAACTGAAACAGCCACATTCATTTATTTATTTTTGTAATAAACATTTTTTATTTCTAGTTTTGGGTTCCAATTTTTTTTCCCTCTTTCCTTCCCTCTCCTCCCACCTCCCCAAGGTGGTAAACAATCAGATATGGGTTATACATGTATGATTATGTTAAACATTACCATATTTGTAATTTTCTATAAGAAAACTTGATTACAAGAAAAAATGAAAGAAAGTAAAAAATAGCAGACTTCAGTCTGTTCCATCAATATCAGTTCTTTCTTTGGAGGTGGATAGTATTCTTCATCAATAGTGCTTTGGGATTGTCTCGGATCATTGTATTATTGAGAATAGTCAAGTCATTCACATTCTTCATCAAACAATATTGCTGTCTCTGTGCATAATGTTCTCTTGGTTCTGCTTACTTCACTATACAACGTTTCACATTTCATACAAGTCTTTGCAGGACGTTCTGAAGTTATCCTGCTTGTCATTTCTTAGAGAACAATAATATTCCATCACCATCATGGCTTATTTAGCCATTCCCCAATTGATTGGCATTCCTTTGATTTGCAATTCTTAGCTACCACAAAAAGAGCTGCTAGAAATATTTTTGTACAAATAGGTCTTTTTCTCTTTTGGGGGAATGTCTTTGGGATATAAACTAGCAGTGGTAGTGCTGGATTAAAGGGAATGCACAGTTCTATAGCCCTTTGGGCATAGCTCCAAATTGCTCTTTAGAATGGTTGGATCTTTTCACAACTCTACCAACAATGAATTAGTATCCCAGTTTTCCCACATCTCCTCCAACAGCCAATATTTTCTGTTTTTGTTATATTTGCCACTCTGATTGGTGTGAGGTGATACCTCAAATGAGATATTTGTGAAGTGCTTCGCAAACCTTAAAACATTATATAAGTGTTAGCTATCATTATCATCATCACCACTGCCAACACCACCCTGGATATATCATATAACCTCTCCGGGACTTGGTCGTATCACCTGTGAAATAGGTTGGAATCAGTGACCTCTTAGATCCCTTTAAATGCTAAACCCTTAAATGATCTCCTAATGCCAGGTTATATTAATTTTTATCAAATAGAAGACTAGCAGATCAGTTAGCCTTAATGGTTATTCTAATGCATCCATCAGTTCTGCGATTCTACAATTTTACTATATTAATCCATGGCTCAGTTTACATTTGAGATCTAACTTTTTGTCTAGACTGTCAGTATTAGACTTTCTCTTTACTCCTTCTATACCTCAGTGTGGTTCAGCAGGCCTTTCATTTCCTGTTTCCCAGGAATGTCTTTCATGCTTCCCTATAATGGTAGATAGGGCTATATTGGTTAACTGAAAAAGATCACATGAATTAGATTAGAACTAGTTCACCGGGGCAGCTAGGTGGTGCAGTAGATAAAGCACCAGCCCTGGATTCAGGAGGACCTGAGTTCAAATCTGGATACAGACACATGACACTAACTAGCTGTGTGACCCTGGGCAAGTCACTTAACCCTCATTGCTCAACAACAACAACAACAACAAAAAGAACTAGTTCGACAACACATTTATTCCTTAATTTTGTGGTCTACAGTGTGATAACTTTAAAATATTTTCCCTCATATAAATTGAATGTTTTCTTCAGTTCTTTTTTTTAAAAATTACAGTATAGCCTACTGTTTTCAATTGTACAACACCTGATTATTATGGTTTTCCTTTTTGTGTTAGAGCTTCCCAAACTGGATCCTGACAAGCGAACACACATATCATGGTGTCCTTTTGCCATTTGTAGTGAGTACTTCCATTTAACCACATCAACCTCTATATGATTTTTGTTGTTCGGTTGTTTCGGCCCTGTGTTACTCTTCTTGACTGGATACTGGAGTGCTTTGCCATTTCTTTCTCCAGCTCATTTTTACAGATGAGAAAACTGAGGCAAACAGGGTCAAGTGACTTGCCCAGGATCACACAGCTAGTAAGTATCTGAGGTCAGATTTGAACTCAAGAAAAAAGTCTTCCTTGACTCCAGGCCCAGTACCACCTAGCAGGCTCCTCTATATGATATTTTAAATTAATTTACAACAGCATATAAAACTAAGTTTTGGAATTGGTATATATCTGGGATCCCAGAATCCCAGAATTTCAGAGTTGGAAGGGATCTCAGGGTCCATCCAGACTGACTCATGCCA
Organism: Dromiciops gliroides; assembly: GCF_019393635.1. Lineage (NCBI taxonomy): Eukaryota > Metazoa > Chordata > Mammalia > Microbiotheria > Microbiotheriidae > Dromiciops > Dromiciops gliroides. The sequence goes on along the minus strand of NC_057861.1, from coordinate 177,164,801 downwards.
CTCCCCCCCCCCAAATAATCCCTTCTATAACACTTCTGACATGTTCTTCCAGCTAGAAGAAAGAGAGCCCATTGCCTCCTCAAATATCCCATTCCCTTTTTCCTTGTAACAAGCTTACATTTGCTTCTTCCCAACCTCTACCTATATTACTAGGTTTTTTTGCCCTTTGAGACCAAGTAGGAAAAGTCTAATTCTCCTTCCATGTCTTTCATATACTTGAAGAGATCTTTGACTATTTTCTCTTCTCCAGACCAAGCTTCTGTGATAGAACTGATGTCTAGTAGACACCTAAGTTTCCCTCTCTTCCTACAACAGGAAATAGTTTTCCCTGAAAGGCAACCAGATTGTCCAGGAGATGTCTTGCCTCTCTTGAAGCATCTTGGTTCCACTCATAAAAAGTCCCACTCACGTGGAATCAGGCCTTTCCAACTGGATGAACATCTGAAGACCATTCTAGTCACCATACCCTGCTAACCAGACACCTTTCCAAATGTACATGAAAAGAGTCATGTATATAGAAGCTGTCAGTCAATCAACAAACATTAAGAAGCATCAACTATGGGCCAGGAACCCTGTTAAGTATTGGGAATACAAAGAAAGGCAAAAAAGAGTCCTTGTTCTCAAGGAGTTTAGAGTCTAATGGAGGAGCTCACAGCTGTACATCCTTGCTATGTTGGGGCAAAGCAAGTCTTCTTTTGTTAACTGTTCAATGACTTAAGGAGTGTTTCATTTCATTCCCAAATCGAACCTGAACTCACAGAGAGCCCATCCTTAACAGCATCCCATATCCTTCCAGCTGATCCTCACCATCCTGGATTCCTTCCTCTACCTTACTTATGTCCAATCTAAAATGAGGCAATGTGATACAGCAAAAAGAACCTTGGCCTCTGAAGTCCCTTCCAGGTGAGGCTTGGGAGATTTAGAGACAAAAATAAAACATTCCATGCCCTCAAGGAACTTACATTTTAGCTATTCAATTTTTACCATTTGTAGAAGCTTTGAACCATATGTCATCAAGTCAGTTTAAAAAAATTGATCTGTACTTATGAGGGTGTCTTATGTCATAGATATAGATAAGGAAGGCGAAGAAGGTATATGCATAGATATAGATAAGGAAGATGAAGAAGGTATATGCATGAAGATGAAGGCATTGTAAATCACTCCTGCCTTATGAAGGGTAGGCCCCTGTTATAATCAGAATCTATTGCTATCTATTTATCCTGACTATCCCTAGCTGTAAACACAGAATTATGGGAGCCCATAGCAGAGAGCAGAAAATAAAAGCAGAAGAAAGCAAAGAACTTCTGCTCCTTGAATCAAAGGTCATTCTGTTCAGTCGTTTCAGTTGAGTCTGACTCTTTGTGATTCCATTTGAGGTTTTCTTGGCAAAGATAGTAGAATGGTTTGCCATTTCCTTCTCCAGCTCATTTTACAGATGAAGAAATTGAGGCAAATAAGGTTAAGTGACTTGTCCAGGGTCACACTCCTACTAAGTGTCTGAGGCTGCATTTGAGCTCAGGTTCTCCTCACTCCAGGACACTTCTCTATCCACTTCACCACCCAGCTGCCCTAAAGGTCACTCTAGTCAATCCTGTTTTTTTAGTGCTAATCTTATTGGTTCCTTCTGGCTTTGGTTGATCAGTGATTTTTAGTTTTTAGCTTGATGGATTCTATCCAAAAGAGCATCATACAGATGAAGTATCACTGAGATATTCTCCTTTTCATCCATGTCACTATCATCTTATTAGCTCCAATTCCTGACTTGCCTGACTTCCTTTAAGTCTCAATTACAGGAAGCTGTCTCCAAGCCCTCTTAATTCCCGTGCCTTTCCTTTATTAATTATTTCCTATTTATCTTTTAGATAGCTGGCCTTGCATGTATTTATTTGCATGTTGTCTCCTCCATTAGACTGTAAAATTCTTTGGGGGCAGCAGCTGTCTTTTGCCTCTTTTTTGTATCCTCAGTACTTAACACAATGCTTGGCACATAGTAGGCATTTAATAAATATTGATTGATTGATTAGATGTGACACTATTAGAAATAGTAACAGTAATTGAATCATAAAACAGGTAAGGGTGCTTACAAAGAACCCTTTCATGGTTAATTAGCTCATTTGGTCCAGAACTCTGAGCCAACAGCAGCAGCGCTAATGATAGCCAGTATTTATATTATGCTTTACAGAACACCTAACATATGTAGTTGCATTTGATCCCCACAACAACACTGTGAAGTAGATAGTACAAGCAGCTATTATCTTCATTTAGCTTATGAAGAAATGAAGCCCTGAGGAGCTAAGTCACTTGCCCAAGTTAACAGAGTGAGTATGTGTTAGAGATAAGATTCAAAAGCCAGGTCTCCTAGGCCGTTACTCTTTCTCCCGCCCCATATTAAACCTCCTGTACTTCTAGGGACCAGCCATGCTGGACATTAGAACCCCTTTGTCAAAACCTTTTATTTGTCTATAACTCAGAAGAACATTGGTTGCAGTGAGCCAACTGGACAGCTATAGTGATAAGAAGGGTGGGGAGGAGGGAGAAGGAAGGTCAGAACTCTGTGGCTCCATCATTTCCTTCAGAGCACACAGAAGAATAGGTGGGTGAGGAAAGCAATGAGGGTGCCTGGAAGCACTTTGGTGTATAATATTGATGTGCAGACAAAGGAACACCTGCTTGTAGTGTTATGTTACTTTCCACTTGGATTCCTACTTCTGGCTTTTCACTTTGAAAAGTATGAGACCTTTCTCCCAGCTCTTTGTCAGAGAGAGATAATCAGACCCCAACTTTGCTTCCAATTTTATTAGTGGGATGGAAGGGAAAGAGAAGAATGGATACTTTAACACAAAAGCAGAGCACAGTCTTCTGCATGGGAGAAGGCAAGAATGAAAAGTCCCATAAATGGAAAGGAAGTGAAAGTTTGTTTTGTTGGGTGGCTGTTTGGGGGGAAGATATAGCTCTGAGTTTGGGAGTTTTCCATCTGATTTGTAATTGCTTATATTATATTCTTGAAAAGCTCAGGGGCACTGAGATATTTGCTAATGGTCTTTTGGAGGAAGCCTATGCCTTCCTTCTCAATAGGATGGAGGGGTGGGATGAAGGAAGGAGACAAAGAGCATCTTGTCCTGATAACTCTGCCCATTGAGCAGGGCAAATCATAGAGAGATCCAGGAAGGCCAGTTGGTTTGGGTCTCAAGTTTTTTGCTTGAGGAGTCCTCAGGCTTAGAAGGCAAAGAACAAAAATCACTATTCAACCCTGGGACAAGAATTTTTGGTCTTCCCATGCTTAGTGTCAACTGGGAAATTATGTAGCAGTTCATGCCTCCTTCCTCCACCGCAATAATTAGTGCATCTGCACAGAAAAGGGCTAGAAGAGCATTTGTTAAGTAAAAATAAAATTCAATTACTGTCCCATTTTTGGTGTCCTATTTTTCTTTCATTTTTAAAAGAATTTGGACTAGACTCCTCAAAAGCTAGAAGTAGCTCAAAACTCTCTGGGTCTCTGAGAGCTCCTTCTACTGGCCTGGCATTGTGGGTATTTGAACAGCCGACCTGATAAAGGTCAACACCTCTATGTCCATGTGGACTGAGGTAGGAATTGGAGTGTGTTTTAGCTCTTGACTTATACTCTCTGTCCTTTTTGGGTTTTGCAACAGTACTTTCTCTTGGTTCTCTTTCCATCTGCCTCACTATGCCTTCTCAGTTTCCTTTACTATTTTATCTATGTCATATTCACTAAACCATGGTTGTTACTCAAGGCTCTATCCTAGGCCCTCTTCTCCTTTTGCTCTTTACTATCTCATGGTCATCTGATCAAGCTCTCAAGGATTTAATCATCATCTCTATGAAGATGATTCCCTGATCTATATATCCAGTTCTAATCTTTCTCTTGAGTAGTCTTTAACAGGCTTGAGTACCAAGAACCTTTTGGACAGCTCCAACTCTATGATCTCATAGGCATAGCAAGCTCAACATTTCCAAAACATAACTCACTACTTTTCATCCTCAAACACTCCCTTCTCCCTAACATTCCTATTAGTCAAGTAGTATTTGTTAAGTGACTGTTATGTACCCCAGCTAGGTGATGAGGGATATAAAGAAAGGAGAAAGATAATTTTTGCCCCTAAGGAACTCAAAGCCTGGAGTTAGGAGATGGAATGTCTTGTTCTAGGAACAGTGAGGAGGCCAGTGTGACTGGATTACAGAATACATGGGGTTTGGGGGTAGGAGCTGAAAGAAGATTGGAAAGGTAAAGGAAAGTTTCTGGAAGACTTTAAAAGCCAAACAGAATATTTTGCATTTGTTCTTGGAGGTAATAGGAAACCATTAGAGCTGATTCAGTAAGGGAGTGGCATTGTCTGACTTGTGCTTTAGGAAGATCAATTTGAGATGGTTGGAGGAAGGACTGTATTGCTAAGAGACTTGAGGTAAGAAAACCGATAGCAGGCTATAGCAATGGTGTGGAAGTGAGGTGATAAAGGCTTGCAAGGGGTGGTGGTGGTGTCAGAGGAGAGAAGAGGACATATTACAAAGGTAGAAATGACAGACTTTGGATATGGGAGATGAGAGTAAGCAGTGGAGAATGACACCCTGGTTGTAAGCCTGAGTAACTGGGTTGTACCCTTCAATGATAATAGAGAAGTTAGAAGGAGGGGAGGGTTTGGGGAGAGAGATATTATTGTGCAGGACACCACCATCCTATTGGTCAACTCAACCCGCAACCTCAGTGTCATCCTCAATTCACTGCACATATTCATTTGTTACCACATTTTATTTCTATATCCATATTTCATCTCTCTCTCTCTCTCTCTCTCTCTCTCTCTCTCTCTCTCTCTCTCTCCCTCTCTCTCTCTCCACATATGTATGTATAAATGTATGTATGCATATATGTATGTGTGTATATGTGTATGTATGTGTATCCCTCTTTTTTCCCTCTTATCACAGGTCTAGTTCAAGCCCCCACAACTTCATGCCTGGACTATTACAGTAGCCTTTAAATGATCCCCTTCCCTTAAGTTTCTCCAATCTATCCCCTACTCAGCAGCCACAGTGATTTTTAAAAAAGTATAAGCCTGGGGCAGCTAGGTGGCGCAGTGGATAGAGCACCGGCCCTGGAGTCAGGAGTACCTGAGTTCAAATCCGGCCTCAGACACTCAACACTTACTAGCTGTGTGACCCTGGGCAAGTCACTTAACCCCAATTGCCTCACTAAAAAAAAAAAAATAAAGTATAAGCCTAATCACAGTAACCCTCCCCTTCCTCCCACCCCCATTAGTATATTCAAGTGACTCCTTATTACCTCCAGGAACAAATCTAATGATACCATCAACAACAACAATAACTAACATTTATATGGCACAATGATAGCTAACATTTATATAGAACTTACTACGTGGCAGGCACTGTGTTAAGTTCTTCACAACAACCCTGGGAGGTAGGTTCTATTAGTATCCATATTTTACAGATGAAGCAACTGAGGCAAACAGAGGTTAAGTGACTCACCAAGGGTTACACAATGAGTAACTGAGTCTGGATTTGAACTCAGGTCTTCCTAATTCCAGGACTAGTGCTCTAGCCATTGAATCAGCAAGTGGCCTCCATTTAACTCCTTTGGTATTTAAAGCTCTTTATAACCTGGTCCCTTCCTACCTCAGCTGCCCTGAAAACTTTTCATTTCCAATGTAGCATCAGCTCTTCAGACTCTACTCTACCATCATCATCTCCTCCCATCCCCCAGAAAAGGTCATCACCAAGAAACTCATCAAGGAGATTGCTTCAGCTTTGGGACTCTGACCTTATCAGTAGCCTCTGCCCCACTGATTGAAGGACTAGAGGATACAACAAAAAACTCCTCCCAAAGACTCTATAAAAACAAAGCTCACCAAACTCTTTATTTTCCATCAGCTGCAGTGTTGGATTCCATCTCATCATCATCATGCACAGTGCTTGTTGAATGACTGGTTGACTGACTGACCTTGATAACATCAACAACTCCCTGAGTCTCTAATTTCTGGGTATAAATTTCTAAGGATCTTTTGTAGCTTTGCTTAAGAACTTTTAAAAGTGCTGTACCAAGAGGGCTATTAATATAGTATGCTCCGTGGGATAGAGAACTCTCTCAAGGAGAATGATCAATTACCTCAGGCCCCCTAAGAGAGGCCAATGAATAATCAAAGTGGAGATTATCTAACACTGAGTATAAGTAAGAGAGTGGAAATGATATTCAGGGTTGAAAGAATCTTTCCTTTCCCCCAAGCTCTTCTAGACCATTAACAGAAATATGGCTTGGTTAATCCTCACAAAGGATGGCCCAGGTTGTCTAAGTTAGCCCTCTTTCCAGGCCATTAGGCAGGCTATGAAGGAACAGCAGGTTATTTGCCCCTGAGGAAGTGACACAATAGCCATTTACTTCATAGGCAGTCAGGCAATAGCTTGATTGACCCTTGGGGTGGTCCATCCCTGCTGAGGTTATAGCCTAAAGGTGCCTTCCAAGTAGCCAGTATGGCCCATTAGGAAATGTAAAAAGGCCACATCCTCAGTAATGGAATGATGGCCAATTTCCAGACTGATGACTCTTGTACCTTGGCATAGTACCTACCGGCTGTTTATGGCAATAACCCAAGTATTGACAGGGGGCCAGAACTGGGGAGAATCGTGAGGTAGGCACAATCTGTTTTCAGTATCCTTGATCTCCTAGTTTGGAGCCCCTTCTAATTTGTGATCCTCTTTTCCCTATTCCCACTCTGATCACTTACATCTATGATCTCAAGCTGCCAAGACACCTTTACCTCATGTCCCCACCACAGCCCATCTCCTATGGAAGTTCTGAATATTTATTGATCCCCTTTCCTTTCATCTAAACCCAGCTAATCCATATACTTTGTCCCCAGGACCCTATTCACCTTCTCTTCTAGGGCTGGTCTGATACAGAGTATTGAGACAGAAAGATCCTTGCATCAGCAGCATACCTGTGCTGTGGACCCAGCTCTGATTTCCTCTGTGACCTCGAATAAGTCATGCCCTTTCTGAGCATCAATGTGCTCATTTATAAAATGATGTGGTTGGACTAGATGATCTATAAGGTATCTTTGAACTATCTAAAATTCTATGATTATATTATGAATTGGTGTTAATGTATTAAACAATAATAATAGATATTTTTATCCCTCCTTCCAGATGACTTATTTTGACTGTCATCTTTAACGAATCGAATCAAAGGAAAGAGCAGTATAGGTTTTTATGGTATAAGAGGAGCCAACAGGAGAGATTTTTGAAAGCAAGGTGGGGTGATGACATCCCTTAAGCCATACCACATATAAAGCTATCAATTTATTTTGGATGTGTGATTTCATCAATTTAGTGACTGCTGCTATGGAAATTCATGTCCATTCCCTCCCCCAACTGATAAAGATCATCAATTTACCTGTAACATATCTGTCTAATGGAATTGGTTGGGGACACTGAGAATTTAAGTGATTTTCCCATTGGCATTCTGCTGGTATGTGTCAGAGGCAAGATTGAACCCAGATATAGAGTATGGATTGGATATGATCATAGACTCTGGGGCAAGTGTTACTTTTGACTCTCACCTTGAGGGAAGGTCATGTCTGCCCTATAGGAATAGCACACCTGGCCTGGGGCAGCTAGGTGACACAGTGGATAGTGCACTGTCCCTGATGTTGAAAGGACCTGAGTTCAAATCTTTTTTTTGGGGGGGGTGAGGCAATGGGGGTTAAGTGACTTGCCCAGGGTCACACAGCTCCTAAGTGTCAAGTGTCTGAGGCTGGATTTGAACTCAGGTCCTCCTGAATCCAGGGCCAGTGCTCTATCCAGAGCACCACCTAGCTGCCCCCCCACCCCAGTTCAAATCTCACTTCAAACACTTAATAGCTGTGTGACCCTGGTCAAGTCACTTAACTCCAATTGCCTTAAAACATCCAGGGCTATCTCCAGTCATCCTGATGTATATCTTGCCATTGGACCCAGATGGCTTTGGAGGAGAGAGTGAAGTTGGTAACCTTGCATAGCCCTCCCTCACTTAAATCCAATTCAGTGCAAGTCATGACATCACCCTGATTTCATGGTCCTTTTCATGAATGAAGGACAAATACCGGCACGCCTAGCCCACCAGATGTACACCAGATGAACCCAAGTCATCCTGACTTCAAAGTTGGCCCTCTATATACTACACCAAGCTTCCCAAACTCACATTTATAGAGTATTTTAAATGACATAGTGAGATAAATACCATAAGCACCATAAGCATTTTTCTTCCAATTTTACAGATGAGAAAACTGAGGTTAATTATAATATACTACCCATATCAATGTGGGTCAACAGTGTGATAAGACAATCTTGGGCTACATTAAGAGGAGAACTAGAGAGGTGAATTCCACTACATTCCACTACATTGGATGACACATGGAATATTTTGTTTAGTTATGTGTATGTGTATATATTATATATACAAGTATATGTGTATGTATATATATTATATATATAAGTATATGTATATACACACATATCAGTTATGTAGATATGTATATGTATACACACATATGTAATTTTTTGGGGTACTGATAAACCAGAAGGCATATAGAGGAAGACAATCACAAAGGTGAAGGGCTTTTAATCCATGCCATATGACTGGTTCAAAGAATAATACTTAGAATATCTATAGAGCCTTTAAGGTTTGCAAAGCACTTTCGGTAAGTGATCTTATTTGATCTTCACAACAACCCTGTGAGGTAGTTGCTATTATTATCTCCATCTTCCAGATAAGGACACTGAAGCAGATTTGATGACTTGCCCACGGTTTCATAGCTAATATATTTCTGAGGCAAGATTCTAACTAATGTCTTCCTGATTCCAAATATAGCACTTTGCCACCTAGCTACCTCAGAGGGAAAAAATACAGGAGATATTTAGCTTGGAAAAGAGAAAGGAGAAAAGGGAGGAAGGATGTGATAACTATGTTCAAGTATTTAAAAGGTTGTCTCATAGAATAATTAGACTCATTCTGCTTGGCCCCAGAGAACAGGATTAGGAACAACAGGTAAAATTTACAAAGGGGCGAATTTAGACTGAATATAAGAAGAAAGTTCCTCACAATTAGAACTGACTCAAAGTAAAATTATCTGCCTCAATAATAATAGCTATAATTTAGATAGCCTTTTATAAATATCTCATTTGATACCCTGGGAGGAAGGTATTATTATTATTCCTATTTTATAGATGAGGAAACTGAGGCAGACTGAGGTTAAGTGACTTGTTCAGGGTCACATAGCTGGTCACTACCTAAGGCTGGATTTGAACTCAGGTGTTCCTGATTCTAGGTTCAACACTCTATTTACTACACTACCTGGCTGTGTCCTCAATAGATCCTTCCCCATTGGAAGTCTTTAAGGAAAGGCTAGATGACTACTTACTGGATATACTATAGAGAGGATACTTGCCCATCTATGAGTATGAGTTGGACTAGGTAGCTTCTGATATCCCCTCTAACTCTCATATGCTACCATTCTTGGCAAGGCTCTCAGTTTTTTGATCTGTAACTTGAGATGTTTGAACTAACTGATTTCCAAGGTGCTTTCTAGCTTTATATTTGCTCATGAAGACAAACTCCAAAGTGAAATGATTTACCCCAGGTCACATGGTTAAAAGTGTCAAGGCTGAGAAGTGAATATGCAGACTCCTACCTCCTAACCCAGTGCTTCCCAGGCCCCCCACCCCAGACTGTGATGCCTAGAGGTTATGTTGCATGGGAATAAAACAAAATATGAACTTTCAAGTTCTTCTACTAAGGGAAAACCAGTAGAAATGGGCCATGGGAGAGCATTTGTTGCCAAGAGATAGAAGAATGAATTGAGGCAGTGGTGGGGGCAATCTTAGCAGTGAGAGAGATTGCAGTATAGGGTGGGATGGGGTAGGGGAAGAGGGAGCAGCCCATCCTAAGAATATGGGATGCATGAGGACTTGCTGAGGGGGTCAGCTCTGCTAGGCAGGAGTGCTGGCTCCCATGCTTGTCATGGGGAGGAAAGTGGTGAGTGACTTATACAGTCAACTTCAGGAGCTCAGTGAAAATGTTCCATAATGAGATTTCTGCATGATAGATGATAATGACTCTATAGGGAATCATCAAGGCGAAGAAAAGTATGTACTGTACATTATCCTAAATTCATAGTTACCTGAGAGACTGGAACAGTGCAGAACATGTCTTTTCTTTCTCTGAGGTAGGCAGCCCATGCTTTATCTCCTTTTAAGTGCATGCTGAGGGGGGAGGAGGTTAGTGGTGCAAAAAGAATGGAGAACCTAATGCATCTTTCCTGGTTCTAATTGCTAGTTCTGTGGCAGAATTTTTTCTTTTCTTTAAGTAGAAAGAGACTGACTGGGATATGGAGGGAGGGAGGAAAGTGGAGCCTTATTATAAGTCTGGTAATGGGATATGGAATAATTCATCTCCAGACTACCACCTGACTAAACATCAGACATTAACAATGTGCTGCTCTCCTAGGGGTTTGGTGAGAAACGAGCTGATTGTTTCTTGCCAGCGAATAAGCATATATCTCATTCATTCATCTGTTCAAAAAACATTTATTAAGCATCCACTATGTGCAAAGCACTTTGCTAGGCACTGGGGGAGATGTAGAAAAAAATTAAGACATAATTTGCCCTCAAGATGCTTACAAACAGGAAGAGATAAGACATACATACAAACAAAATGAATACAAATTAAAATACAATAGATGCATAAAAGGGCATAAACTGTTATGGGATACAATGAGTGAAACAATTATGAAATGCTATGAGATGAAGTGGGGAAATTAGTTTTGTTATGCTCACAGAAAGAACCATTATCTTTAAAAGGAAAGGAACCCCCCCCCCCCAACTCAATAAACCTCAGTGGCTCTCTATCACTTCCAGGATGAACTATTAAAGACTTCCATTTGGCATTAAAGCTCTTCATAAGATGCTTCCCCACATACATTTCCTGTTTCCTCCACTTTTGGGGAATGGAAAAAACAACAAGCCAATTTGGAATACAACAGTGAGCCACCCTGGTGGTAGAGCAGTTGTATCCAAGCCCTTGAGAGGGAATTGTTTAGGGGTGAAGATTAGGAGATTCAGTCTCTTATTCAACCAACCATCCATCCCCTTAGTCAGAGGCTGACCGTTGAACTTTGAATGGTTGGAAGATTTAGACTTCCCAACATTGTCAGTAGTAGTGTTTGAAGAATAGCAGTGGCCAAAGATAACATTTTCATCAAGAGCTGATGACTAATTAGACAGTTCACATAAATACTGATAAGAGGTAACCTCAAAATTTTATCAGGTCACTGGCCTTTGGAGGCCAAAAGAGAGCTCCATATTAAGGGGAACTTCATAAGGATTCTACATAGAGAGAAAAGGAGCTGTTGAGTTACCTCTATGCCACATGAACTCTCTAGACTTGATCCTATTTCCCCCCAGGGATTTTGCATGAGAGAGGAGACAGTGTCTCAGAGTTTTAGGGGAATGTTTTTGTACTACCATAAGATCTCAGCAAATACCCTTTTAAAGAAGCTAGTTAAATCTGGCTTCTAATAATAAAGAAAAGCAGACTAGATGGGGGCTCATGATCAATGTTAAAAGATACTCCAACCTCTCAGGGTTATACCCTCCAAAAAAAAAACCCCTAAGGGAACAAGTAGTCAGCCGATTTCTGAGGATTCAACCACCCAGATTTACCTCAGAAGGATTTGACAAGAAATGCAAGGCTACTGGATTTACTTGCACAATTCCCTCTATCTTTTGATATCTATTTCCCTGGTAAATGAGGAGGTGGAGAGGGAGCAGTGATATGACTTTGATAGCTTTACAGTCCAGAAAATAGAGCACAAGCCATGCCAACCATGTGCTAACATTTTCAGCAGTGGTATTCTGTTCTTCTAGGGGCTCCTTAGGAGCATCTGAAGAGGTTTAAACAATGGCTAACTTTTCAGCAAAGATATTGAATTAAATGTAGTTTAATGTTTGTCTTCCTGTTTCCTATGGTTGTGAGAGATGGGGGTGGGGGTGAGAAAGGGGATGGAGGGATAAACTGGATAAATAAACCATTCAGACAACTCAGAAGACTCATTTTAGCTATAAGTTTCAACAGTTTCTACTTATAGATTTAAAAAAACCAGACCTGTCTTATTTGATGGATTTTAAGGGTCCTTGAATGTCTTGGAGGAGGTGCTGATATCATCAAATAGCAAACAGGAAAAATCTCTACTTGGATAATCCCCAATCTGGTAAATCAGCCCCATGACAAAGTGCCAGCTGACCTTGCCACAGAGGGCCACCTTTATCATGATCCACACAACTTAGAGCAGCCAATCACTTGGGTGACATTCATTATCCTTCAAGCTGCATGACCCAGAATGGCCCAGAGGCCAAACACTACAGGTGAAATGCCTTCCACTTTTGAGAAGGCTTTGTATATTCAGAGAGAATTTTTCTTCCAAATTGGATATCTCTGCATGCACAATTATGTCTAACCTTTTGACTGAGTTGAACAGTCATCTTGGTTGAAAAGAAAGTCATTTAAACAATACTTAGTTATTTTGTTTTTGCACAAGAAAGAAAGAAAGAAAGAGAAGAGAAGGGAGAGGGAGGGAGGGAGGGAGGAAGGAAGGAAGGAAGGAAGGAAGGAAGGAAGGAAGGAAGGAAGGAAGGAAGGAAGGAAGGAAGGAAGGAAGGAAGGAAGGAAGGAAGGAAGGAAGGAAAGGAAAGGAAAAAAAGAAAAGAAGGAAGGAAAGAAAGAAAGAAAAAGGGGGAAGGAAGGAAAGAAAAAGAAAGGAAGGAAAGAAAGAAAGAAGAAAAGAAAGACGGAAGGAAAAAAGAAAGGAAGAAAGAAATTCTGACTGCTTGGTTGACAAAATTGATTAGTTGACATAGTCAAAGTGGTCACAAAACCATTCTCAAGTTAGAAGGACCCTAGAGTTAATCCAATGCCATCTACCTGGTAATGCATGTACCCTCTCCATGACATTCCTGACTAATAGTCAGTCAGCCTCTGCTTGAATATTTCAAGGGACAGGCAGCTCACAACTTTGTGAGAATATTTACTTTGAAAAGCTGACTTATAAAATTCTTCATTATACTGAACTAAAATCTGCTCCCCTGTAGATTTCACCAGAAGTGCCCAGTTATAGCTTCTAGAACAAGATAAGAAAGAATAAGTCTACTATCTCTTCCAGTTGGTATCCTTTTAAATATTTTAAGAAAAATTATGCTCATAGAATAATGACATGCAGTTGTCCTCTGTCTAAAAGTAAGTCTAGAAAGGCAGAATGGTTTTCAGGCAGCTTTATTTACAGGCAGTAGGGAGCCACTTAAGATTTTAGAGCATAGTGATATGAATTGTTCTCTTTGATCTATAAATATGATGGTGTAAATATTTCTTTTAAGATCACTGATTTGGTTATGATCACTCCCAACCCCATGCACAGGATATCCCTAAAACCATAGTGTAGTTTTAAGGTATAAAATTTAAAACTTTACAAGTTCAAACCTGTATAAGTTCAAAGTTTAAAACCACACTAAGATTTTGGTCACTCCCGTATATATGAATTTCATTGAGGAAGATGTATTTGTTTGCGTTTAGAAAATTTTTTTTCTTTTAAAAGTCAGCTGTGGAAGAAAAAAAAAAAAGAAATTTCTATTCTAATGATTCATCAAGATGTGGAAACCACCTAGGCCTCTTCAAGCTTATGCCTTTGTTTGGTACTTCTGAGGCGGAAAGTGTGTTCATTCAAGTGTGATAAGGTAGCTAGATGGCAATGCGGATAGAGCCCAAAACTTGGAATCAGGAGAGACCCAAATTCAAATCCAGACACACACTTTCTACCTATGTGACCCTTGGCAAGTCACAACTGTTTTAATAATAATAGCACCTCCTTCAAAGGGTTATTGTGAAGATATACTGAGGTATTTGTAAAGACATTTTATATTATATCTATTATTATTTTTACTACAATTATCATTAATATGTTATTATGACTATTATTATAATACTGACTTCTTCTTCTTCTTCTTCTTCTTCTTCTTCTTCTTCTTCTTCTTCTTCTTCTTCTTCTTCTTCTTCTTCTTCTTCTTCTTCTTTCTTCTTCTTCTTCCTAATTATCCCGACCATGAATGCTGTGTGTTTGTGATCTAAAGTGCATTCCAGCCAAATTGGGAGAAACTCATTTCTAAAAGACTGAACCCCAGCAGCTCCTCTGACCTTCCTTTTGCTAAGGGGTGAAGGGCTTTCAGTTTTCCATAGGGGGGGGTGGAGGTAGGGGTAGTAGCCACAGGATGAAGTTAAGATCTTTGGAAGCATTGACATGAGTGGCAGGGAAAGGAAAAAAAAAAAGATTGAGTAGTATTTTAAATGACAATGCAGGATGGCTGGCAGTTTAATAAATTACCTTGAGTTGTTTTACTGCATCTAACTCTGTTTACATCAGCTTGCCAGATTCTCTTCCATAGACTCGCATGAGTATGGAAGGGGTGGGGGTCGGAAGTGGGGGGAGGGGGGAGCTGCACAGGCTGCTTGTGCATATACAAGTTGTTTCTGATTTTCCTCTTTGCCACATAGGACCATAGCAATTAGAAACCCCACATTTCTGCAGGGATTGCCATCTCTTAGAAAATGTAATTTAAGACAAATTGTTTTAAAAGTGCCAGAGGGCCACTTAGACTCCCATAAACTTCAGGGGTCTCAGCTTGGAGATAGAACGAACAATTCCTTTGTTCTTTTTACTACCCTGGTGAATCATTTATTGGGGCAACCCTTTCATTTTCTTCCTTCTCTTCTGTCATTTTTTGGGGGGCTGGGAGGGAGGGGTGGCTAACAGATCTCCATAAAGCATTTACGACTAAATAAACTCCTATCAGTGAGCCTGGCTGGACTGTGCCGGCATGCTCCACTGATTATAAACTTCCGACTGCCTGAGGATGGCCTTGGGGTGACTCACAATGAGGAGAGCTCCCCAAGGTGAATGGCAGGCCCGACTGGAACTCTGTCTCCCCAGCCCTGGGGGCCTGTTCACTCAGAGGCCAGCCCTGAGGGGAGGGGCCAACTTGGGCCCAGGCCAGGAGCTCAGCCCTTCCCCCACCCTCCAACTGCAGGATTGTTCCAAGGGTTGATGTAGTTTTTCACTTTCCTATATTTTGCTGACCCCAGTGACTGACTAAAAGCTTTGGGAAACCGTTCTGTGGATCTTCCCCTTGTTCCTGTGGGTGGATGGAGATGCTGTTGCTGAACCATGAGGGTAGAAATAGAATACTTACTTCCTTCAGTACCTCTGGGATCCACCATTTGAGGACTGCATGCACTGCATTTGAGGACAACCCCATCCATGGCTTAACAGATGGTCAAAAAGGGGTTTATGGCCTTCCAAATATCCATCACTCGCTGGCCAATGCTCTCCAGTGATGAGCCACTCCACATTTCACTAGGCTAGACCTCAGTGGACAGACCTACAAGTCTGTCACTGGGCTTGCATTTCTAGCCTGATAGGGCCTGACGGGGTTGACACGCTGCTGGTCTAGGCTTCAAGAACCTCCATTCTCTGATGAGGCTTGAAATTTTTTCCTATTAGAGCTTCAACCCTTTAGTTTAAGACTTTGATTCCTATTAAAAATACAAATAGCCCTGGGGCAGAGTTAAGCTATTATGAATTACATTTTAAACTGTTATGATTTATTTACACCTTAATGTGGATGAAGGATAATAATAGCTCATGTTTAGAGAGCAGTGGAGTTTGCGAAGTACTTTCCTCTCAAGAATTCCCTTAGGTAGGCAGTATGAGCATGAAAATGTCCATGTTACACATGAGAAAACTAAGGTTTTGATGGGGTTAAATGAGTTGCAGAGGAATAAGAAGTGATAGAGCTAGAACTGGAATTCTGGTTTTCCAAACTTCTACTGATCTTTTAAAAAAATTAATTTAATCCTTCCAAAGAACAAAATCAATTTTCCTTCCCTCTCCCCTCCCCTCATCTCAAGAAAACAAAACCAAAACAAAACCCTTTTAACAAATATGCATAGTTAAATAAAATGAATTCCCCATTGGTCATGTCAAAAAAAAAAAAGTCTCATTCTTCACCCTGACTCCATCACCTCTATTAGGAGCTGGGCAATATGATTACTATATTATGCCTATCCTTATGAGAACTGGGAACAAGTTGATAGGAGTCAAGGGGTAGATGTGAGGATATTGAAGTGGGAGTGGAGGATCAAGGATCAAGGATCACCCCTAAATGAAAGGGGACCTGGAAACCATGAAAAAAATTTCTAGGGGGCAGCTAGGTGGTGCAGTGGATAAAGCACCAGCCCTGGATTCAGGAGGACCTGAGTTCAAATTTGACCTCAGACACTTGACAATTACCATCTGTGTGACCCTGGGCAAGTCACTTAACCCTCATTGCCCCACAAAACAAAACAAAACAAAACGAAATGAAATGAAATGAAACAAAAAACAAAAAAGAAAAAAAATGTCTGCCTATTTCACAAATTTACCTAGAGCCAGTACCCTCTTCCTCCATTGCCATGATAAAATGAGTTAATAGATCTAAATGGGAGCACTAGGTGGCACTGCAGTGGATAGAGTGCCAAGCCTGGAGACAAGAAGACTCATTTTCCTGAGTTCAAATCTGGTCTCAGACACTTCTTAGCTATGTGACACTGGGGAAGTCATTTAACCCTGTTTGTCTCAGTTTCCTCATCTGTAAAATGAGCTGGAGAAGGAAATGGCAAACCAGTTCAGTATCTTTGCCAAGAAAACCCCAAATAGGGTCGTAAAGAAGCATGCACAGGACTGAAACAACTAAACAAAATAGGTCTAAATGCATTAAGTGAGAAGTGAAAAGCTCCATCCAAATGTACAATATTGTTGTGTTTAATATTATTTCTATGGTCAGTTTAGACTACTCAGATCCTTCTGGCCATTCCAAGCCCTGTAGAGCTGCTAGGGTGAAAATAGTGCTAATTCTAGGGTCAAAGGATGGCAGTTCTGACCCTGCCCTTGATGCTTATTACCTGTGTGACTTTGGGTGACTCACAACATCCCCTGGGATTCAAAAGGGCATTGGACTAAGCTTCTGAGGGATTTTCCAGGTCCAGCTGGATGATCCTGTGCATTTAGTGACTTTCTCCTGGACTGTTTCCAGGGAACTTAGGGTTAGTGTCCTGAAGGGGATAATTGGGCATTTGTCTGGTGGCCTCTAGGTTTGTTTCTCTTGAGAGGGAACCAGCCACCATTGGAAACATGCCTCATGGCCTGTCATCATTGGGTTATTGTTCAACTTATTCTTTAGAGGTCATCAGACCACAAGGGAATATAAGATATGAAAGACGGTGGTCTTACAGGATGAACGATTTAGAGCTGGAAGGGACCTTATGAGTCATCTAGTCTAACCTCATTTTGCCTATGAGGAAACTGAGGCCCAGAGAGGTTAAATAATTTGCATAAGCTCATACAAGTGGCAGAGTTGGGGTATGAACTTAGATCCTTGCCTAAAGATACCACATTCTTTCCACCATACCACAGTGACTTCTTCTAATTGCCATCTGATTTGTGTTTTTTAAAATTGGGCCTGAAGTCAAGAAGACTCATCTTCCTGAGTTCAAATCTGGCCTCAGACAATTACTAGCTGTGTGACCCTGGGCAAGTCACTTAACCCCATTTGCCTCAATTTCCTCATCTGTAAAATGAGCTAGAGATCTGCCAAGAAAACCACAAATGAGTTCACAAAAAACTGGAAAGGATTAAAATGATTGAACAACAACAAACAACAAAATGTATCTAGTTGTTATTTGACTGTATGTATGAATTTTGGGAAAGGAGAAGGAAGTTAGGATAGGGGTCATATAATTAAGGGATGATGATGCCAAGAGCTGATTTTATAGTTGAAAATTTTAAAAAGTTTAATAAAAAATTCTCATTTGATCCAGGCAACAACCCTGTGAGGTAGGAAAAAATATAAAAATAATAATAGCTAGCATTTTAATTTTTGCAAAATGCTTTAAATATGTATGTTATCTCTTTTGATCATCACAACAATCCTGGGAGGTGGGTGCTATGACTATCCCCATTTTATAGGTGAGGAAGCTGAGTCACAGAAAGGTTAAGTGACTTGCCCAGAGTCACACAGCTAGTAAGTGTCTGAGGTAGGATTTGAGGTAGCTTTCTCCTGATTTCAAGTGCAACACTGAACCACCTAGCTGCCTCACACATAGTCCTAGTATTTCTGCATTTTATAGTTGATAGAATCGAGGCTCAGTGGTGAAGTGGCTTTCCCATGGTGAGATGGCCTGTGAGATGCAGAGTGAGAACAAAATAGGAATGGATTCATCGACCCTCTGCAACCACTAGTCACCTTAATTCTTTGGTACATGAAGAGTGAGAAAAATGGGTACCATAGGAAGGAAAGGGGAGATAAAGGAGAATGAACTGAGTTGTAGCAAAGTTGCTGGGTTGGCTTTTGAAGACAAGGATCCCATGAGATGGTTGTCCTCTCTGACAAAAGAGGGCATGAGCAGCTCTGGATGCCACCCTGGGTGTCTTTGGACGTTTCCCCAAAACAGGGGGATCCTTGTAGAGTCAGCTCAGATCCTTTCTGAGCTCAGCTGTGCCACTGGACTGGGGTGGGGTGGGGGAGCGTGGGGGGAAGTGGCTCAAGGAAGAAGGCTTTTTTTGAGTGTAAATTAATGCCGACCTTCGTTGGAATAACTTGCACTCTTCAGCATCCGCAGCTGTGGAGTCACTAGGGAGTTGTCTGGCTACATGTGATTTTACATATCTGACAGCTAAATCAGAGATCCAAATGCCAAATCCGGCACTCAGGAACATGATGTGGATTTGTGACATTCCCAGGGGGACTTTGGATCCATAAAGCAATGAATGGATTACAATGAGGCATAAATATAGCATTTTCATCTGTGACATACAATCTTGCTCCATTATTTCTCACGTTGGTATGCAGAAGAAATCTATACCCACTTCTTTCAGATCAGATCTACATTCAGAATTAAAAAAAAAAAAGCTAAGAAGCCTCTTGTAACAGTGGGAATAAACTGAGAACAAAGTATGATAATTACCTGGCGTCTGTTGAAATATCAGGATTGTACTGTTGAAAGGAGCCAGGGGAGAGTGTTCCTCAGTAACTTTCCCACCATTATAATTGAGATTGAGAGGCAGCATGGTATCGTGGAGAGAAGAATGGCCTCAAAGCCAGGAAGGCTAGGGTTCCAGTCCTTCTTCCCGATTTGCATAGTGACTGTTGGCAAGTATCTTAACCTCTAAGGAACCTCAGGCAATTCTCTAAATCTCTATCTTATCATGAATTACATATCCACATCAGTGGAGAGAGTTCTTATACCATAAACTACACTGTTAAAATGACAGTTCCAGACACCCTCTCCACATTGCCATGTTCATATGTGTATGTATGTGTGTATCCACATAAATACTTTCTTTCTCCTTCTCACACACATAGGATTTGGCCCTTTTTTTGTTATTATTGTTCTGCTGTTCAGTTTTATCCTCATTTCATATCCCATTTGGGGTTTTCCTGACAAAGATGGGGTGGTTTGTCATTTCTTATTTTACAGATGAGGGAACTGAGGCAAACAGGGCTAAGTGACTGCCCAGGGTCAGACAGCTAGTAAGTGCTTGAGGCTACATTTGAACTCAAGTCTTCCTGACTCCAGATCTGGCTCTTGATCTACTTCACCACCTAGCTGCCCAGTTGGCCCTTAGTAAGCACTTAATAAGTGCTTATTCATCATGACTTTTTCTTCCTTCCTTCCTTTCTCTCTTTCTCTTTCTCTGTTTCTATCTCCCTGTCTCTATCTGCTTCTATCTCTCTGTCTCTGTTTCTATCTCTCTATCTCTGTCTCTGCCTCTGTCTCTGTCTTTCTCTGTCTCTATCTCTCTGTTTCTGTTTCTATCTATCTCTGTTTCTATCTCTCTGTCTGTTTCTATCTCTCTACCTCTGTCTCTGCCTCTATCTCTGTTTCTATCTCTCTGTCTCTCTCTGACTCTGCTTCTGTCTCCCTGTCTATGTCTATCTGTCTCTCTGGATCTTTCTTGGTTGCCTATCTCTCCATCTCTCCATCTATCTCCATACATTCTCCACTAAAACCCTACTCTTGCTCCTCATCATGTCATGGTGGTGAGCCTGCTTTCATAGAACCATCTCTAGGGCTGTAGGGGACTTTAAAGTCCATCTTGTTCAGCCCTTCATTTTACAGTCTTGACAACCAAATTCAAGAAAGGTTCAGTAGTTTGCCCAAAGTCACCCAGATATTAAGTGACACGACCAGGACTAAAACCCAATTCCTCTGATTCCAAGTTGAACAAACATTTCTGCCATACCTCATTGCCTCTCTGGAAGGGGCTCCAAGGCTCTGCCGACAGAGAACAAGGTCTGGAAGGGCTTACTGAACCAGAAAGTGTTCAAGTACAGGTGTGGTGATTGACCAGGTGGGTGTCTGACATCTGAAGACCTTCCTCTTCCACTTTGGAGAGATTAATCATAGGCTTGGCTCAAGGGTAATAACTTCTTCAGTGTCTGTAATTTATGATGACCAACATAGTAGACATATTAGAGTAAACACACATAGACACAGATAGAGAAAAATACATACACACACAGAGAGAGAAGAGGCATCATGGCATAACACAGAGTCCCGGATTCTGAGTCAAAAGACTTGGGTTTATGTCCAGTGCCTATAAATTACTAGTTGTGTGACCTTGGATAGATCACTTCATCATTCTGAGCTCTGACTTCTTCTTTAAATCATACAAATACTTATTACCTCTGGGGGCTGTATTATTGTCAGGAACAAATGAGATAATGTAGGCAAAATGCTTTCAAACCCAAAGTGCTACTTAAATGAAAGCCATCACTACAGGAGAGATACCACATTACTGAGGTCCAGTGGAGAGCTAGGGAGAGAAACAGAAGCACCAGAATCTCTCTGCCAGCTGATTCCCGTAGCTTGCTTGGTGGCAATGCTTGCTTGCCTTGTTCTTTCTGCCCAGCAACAGAGAAGGGTTTGCTGTGTTTAGAGACAACAGCCATGTTGTGGCAGCACTCTACATGTATGGAAGGCAATGGACAATTTAAGGTAGAGATAGAAACATCCACACATATAATACACACACATATATAATATATATTTACACACATATATATGCATATTATACACATATAAGCATATCTGTCTATCTATACCTGCCAGCCCCACCTTTATTGCTTCCTGGTTTGATCCACAGAACTAAAGAACACAAGGCCCTGTGGTGCTACAAGATCCCTGATTGAAAGAACCTCTGGGCCTTTAGATTTGGGCAGATCCTCAACTAGCAAATGGGAACTGCCCCATCAGGAGAGGACAAAGGCATCTGATTCCCTCTCACTCTACAAAGGCACATTCAGTGGGGGCCCTGCAATCGCTGTTGCCTTCGCCTGTCATTGCCTTGTTTTGTTTTGTTTTGGTTTGGTTTGGTTTTGGAGGCAATCAGGGTTTAAGTGACTAGCCACCACAGCTAGTAAGTGTCTGAGGCCAATGTGAACTCAGGTGCTCCTGACAACAGAGCTAGTTAGTGTTCTGTCTACGGAACCATCTAACTGCCTTTTTGCCCTGGTGTTGTGACAGCAGAAAAGAAGGTGGAGCTAATGACTCAGCATCCCATCTTCTGGTGATTTTCATCCAAGACTACTCGATGGGTATGCTAAGAAATGAATTACTGTTTTCCTGGCTATCTCAAGGCTTCTTAACCTGGAGCCTCTGGTTAGATTTCATGGGGTCTATGAACTTGTTCATTTATTAGCTGTGTGGTGCTGGGCAAGTCACTTCACCCTATTTGCCTCAGTTTCCTCATCTGTCAAATGAGCCAGAGAAGGAAATGATAAACCATTTCAGTATCTTTGCCAAGAAAACCCCAAATGAGGTCTCAGAGAGTTAGACACGACTGAAATGACCGAAAAAAACAACAATGAAATTGGATAGGGAAAAATTACACCTTTATTTTTGACTAATCTCTAACTAAAGTTTAACATTTCCTTCAAGTATTTAACAAATCTTATCCTGAGAAGGGGTCCACAGGCTTCACCAGACTGCCAAAGGTGCCCAAGATACAAACCAGGTTGAGGAACGCTGGGCTATCAGAAATAACTCCATGTTTGAAAATACCCTAACTACCGTGATTAAATGTACCAATGTACCAAATAGCAGGCTGTTTTTCCTTCTTGAGGCTTCTAACCTGATGGATTTCCTTGCTCTCTTCCCTCTTTGAAACCACATCCTGGCCCAGGTTGAGGACTTGTGGTTTTTAAGCTTTTAGGACATACCAGGCAGCATAATAAATCAGGAAACAAATGTTCAGGTCATCTTTGCAAGCAAATATTCCGTTGCCTCTCAATTACCTGTGTATGTGTTGCCTGGAACCAATTTGCAACACCTGGTTGGCTTCCCCCTGCCACCCACTTCATCCCTAAGCACTTATCTCCTCACTGACCAGATGGCACATGCTAAGAAAATGATAACAATTTTTAACACTAGTCTAAAGAAACACATGGTCAGGAAAGCAAATCAGCCATCAGAAGCTACGATCATTCATTCTGGAGACAAATGTAAATGGCTTTTGGATTATCCGTGTTGTTGCTTCTGTCAATTAGGGCAGATTACAGAGAGCTGGCTGAATTTTTAAAAGAAACACTCTATCTCTGCCGCACTTTTCATCTAGCATCTCAAGATGCTTTAATGCAGTCTGACAATGTCCCTGGGAGATAGATGAGAGGAGGTAGGTATTGTCATCCTATCTCCATTTTACTAATGAGACATGGAGAAGAGACATGCTGGAGAGCATTCATTTGATGAGGACAGAGAGGCATATTGTTTACTTTAAGAAAGAAAAAAGCTAATAGAAGATCGCCCCCCCCCAATTCCTCCACCAAGCTTTGTGCTAAGAAACGAGAAAATACCACCTAAAAATGAGTTCAAAGACATTATCTACTACATCTAATCCAATCCTTTCCATTCTCACTCCCACTTTAAGTTCTTATTACTTTAGTTATCCCTCAGGATAATGGTATCTTAACAGTTCTGTACTTTCCCGACACCAAGCACCTTCTTTGCCCACCATCCCCCAGCCTTTCCAAGGCCATCCTATAAACTATCACCAAACCTATTTTCCTAAAACACAGATGAAATGATGGTACTCCTCTGCTCTTAAAACTTCAATGGCTCTCCACTGCTTATTAAATAGCTTAAACTCCTCAGAGCTGGGGCCAGATCATTAAAGGCCTTGAATGAAATACTAAGACAGAGTCTTATTTATCAGTATTTCCTCTCATTTATCCTGTTCTCTGGCCAAACCAGATTATATGGTATTCCCTTAACATTCTCTTGGCTGTCTTGCTTGTATGCCTTTGCTCACACCATTTCTTCCATCTGGGATGCTGCTTTTCTCATTTCTGCTTGGAAATGTGCTGCCAACCCATCAAGGCCTAGTTCAAATGCCATTCATGGTTGTCATGAAGCTTTCTCTCATTCCCCCTAGTTCTAAGTGATCTCTCTCCTCTCAGTCCTCAATGCCATTTGCTTATGTTCGTCATAGCACTTCTTATACTCTACCTTCTCTTATATTTACTTATTTATGCAAACATTTTATTTCCACTGCTAGATTGTAAACAAATAAAGGGCTTTATGGGGTTTTTGTTTGTTTGTTTACATCAGTGTTCTTTCAGTGAAGTTGCATGGCTACAAGTCATAGAATCCTACCACAGTATCCAATGAGTTACGATTGTGAATCACACGTTGAGAGGCACATTATGAATGTGAGAAAGCTACAATGTATTACCAATGCTGCATCAATGCAGCAGAAATGGTATCCAGGATGTCATCTGAGAGATGAATGTCCGGAAAAAAGGGGAGGTTAGTTGTAGTGAGAACAGAGGAGTACTATTGGATAGTTAGTCAATAAATATTTATTAAGCTCCTACTATGTTAGGCACTGTGCTAAATAGTAGGGATATACTAAGAGAGGCAAAAGGCAGTCCCTGCCCTCACAGTCTAGTTGGAGAGACACACACATGTACAAACAAGCTATATACAGCATAAATAGGAAATAATTAATAAAGGACTAGAATTAATAAATAATAAAGGGACTAGAATTAGGGGTGACTGGGAAAGGCTTTCTGATGGGATTTGAGGGAACCTAAGGGGCAGACATAAGGAGGGAGAACATTCCAGACATGGAGGACAGCCAGAGAAAATGGCCAAAGCCAAGAGATGAAGCATCTAATTCATGGTATGAAAAGGAACTCAGTGTCACTGAATCAAAGGACAGTGAATAAGTTATAAGAAGATGGAAAGGGTAGAGTAGGGCTGGGTAGTGAAGGACTTTGGACACCAAGTAGAGGATCTAGCATTTGATCCTGGGGGTGATAGGGAGGCATTGAAGTTTATTGAGTTGGGATAGGGTGGGAGGGGTACATCTGTTTTAAGAAAATCACTTTGCGGGCAGCTAGGTGGCGCAGTGGATAGAGCACTGGCCCTGGATTCAGGAGTACCTGAGTTCAAATCTGACCTCAGACACTTAACACTTACTAGCTGTGTGACCCTGGGCAAGTCACTTAACCCCAATTGCCTCACTAAAAAACAAAAAAGAAAAGAAAATCACTTTGCTATCCATAGTCATAGGAAAAAAATGCTCTAAATCACTATTGACCAGAGAAGTGCAAATTAAAACAACTGTGAGGTACTACCTCATACCTATAAGTTTGGCTAATGTGACAAAAAAGAAAAAAATGATAAATGTTGGAGGGAATGTGGAAAACTGGGACACATCCACTGCTGATGAAATTTTGAATTAATCCAACTATTCTAGAGAGCAATTTGGAACTATACCCAAAGGGCTATAAAACTATGCATACCCTTTGATCCAGCAATACCACTGCTATGTTTATATCCCAAGGACATCCCCCAAAAGAGAAAAAGGCCTATTTGCACAAAAACATTTCTAGCAGCTCTTTTTGTTGTGGCTAAGAATTGGAAATCAAAGGGATGTCTAGCAATTGGGGAATGGCTAAACAAGCTATGCTATATGATTGTAATGGAATATTATTGTGCTAAAAGAAATGACAAGGAGGATGATTTCAGAATTACATGATGCAAAGTGAAGTAAACAGAACCAGGAGAACATTGTACACAGTAACAGCAATATTGTTCCATGAAGAACTTTGAATGACTTAGCTATTCTCAGAAATATAATGATCTAAAACAATCCCAAAGGACTAATGATGAAGCATACTATCTGCCTCCAGAGAAAGAACTGATATTGATTGAATAAAGACTAAAGTGTATTATTTCTCACTTTATTTCATTTTTTTCTCTTATTTGAGTCTTCTTGTACAATATGACTAATATGGAAACGTTTTACACAATTGCACATGTATAACCTATATCTGTTTACTATCTCAGGGAGAGGACAGGGGAGAGAGGGATTGAATTAGAGCTCAAAACTTTAAATAAAAATGGTTTTGTTTTTTGAGTGAGGCAATTGGGGTTAAGTGACCTAGGCACAGAGGATGGAGCACTAGCCCTGGAGTCAGGAGTTCAAATCCGTCCTCGGACACTTGACACTTACTGGCTGTGTGACCCTGGGCAGGTCACTTAACCCCAATTGCCTCACCAAAATAAATAAATAAATCAATAAAATGTTTTAAAAATGTTTTTAAAAGAAAATCACTTTGGTGGCCAATTGGTGAATGGATTGGAGTGGGGAGAAGCTTGTAGCAGGCATACCAACTGAGTGTAAGGTGATAAGGGCCTGACCCAGGATGGTAGCAGTGGTAGAGGAGAGAAAGGGTATTTGAGAGACAGTCCAATGGTGGCAAGTCTTGGCAACAGACTCAATATGGGGTGTGAAAGACAGTGAAGAATCAAGGATGGTACCTAGGTTGTAAATCTGGGGGACTGGGATGATGATGTTGTCCTTAAACACTAATTGGGAAATATAAGGCTGGGGTGGGAATCTGTAAGGGAAAGATAGAGTTCAGTTTTTGATATAATTTTTTTTAGTGAGGCGATTGGGGTTAAGTGACTTGGTCAGGCTCACACAGCTAGTAAGTGTTAAGTGTCTGAGGTTGGATTTGAACTCAGGTCCTCCTGAATCCAGGACCAGTGCTCTATCCACTGCACCACTTAGCTGCCCCTAGGTTTTGTTTGTTTTGTTTTGTTTTGTTTTTTTTTTTTGCAGGGCAATGGGGGTTAAGTGACTTGCCCGGGGTCACACAGCTAGTAAGTGTCAAGTGTCTGAGGCTGGATTTGAAGTCAGGTACTCCTGAATCCAGGGCCAGTGCTCTATCCACTGTGCCACCTAGCTGCCTCCTGCCTCTAGTTTTTGATATAATTTTAAGATATCTATTGGACATCCAGTGTGTGATGCTAAAAGGCAATTAGAGATGCAAGATTTTAGGTCAATAGATATGTTAGGGTAGGATAGGTAAAATAGAAAATCATCAGCATAGACATGATAGTTAAATCCATGGGAACTTATGAAATCACCAAGTGATAGAGGGAGTATAGAAGGAGAAAAGAAGAGGTCCCAGGAAAGAAGCCTATAGTTAGACGGTGTGACCTGGATAAGGATCCAGAAAAGAAGACTGAGAGGGAGTAGTCTGATGGAAAGTAGAACTAGGAGAGAACAATGTTCCAAAAATCTAGAGAGAAGAGAGTATTAAGAAGAAGAGGATGATAAATAGTGTCAAAAGCTGCAGATAAGTCAAGAAGGATAAAGATTGATAAAAGACCATTGGATTTGGCAATTAAAAGATCACTGGTAACTTTAGAGAGGAATGATGAGGTTGGATGTGGTTAAGAGGAGAATGAGAGGAGAGAAAATAGAGGCATGATACATTTCTATCCATGCACTATCAAACAAGCTAAAGGAAGGCCCCCAATAGGATGGGATGACCCCTAGTAGAGGATGCCCTACAAAGCACTCTACTAATCTAAGCAGTTACTACCAGAACTACTACAGGATGAGAAGGCATGGGTAGAAATCTGTATTGTGGAAGGTAGTACTCACATTGATAAAGTCAAGATCAATCATGATAGCAATATAATAGCTTTTAAGCTCCAGGTAGGGTAGAGGCTTTATCACTTATCACTTATCACTGTAACTTACACCTAGTAGAGGCTTAATGAACATTTGCTGAATGAATGAATGAATGACCATTTCTTAATCATGCAATATAGAGTAACTACTGAACAAACTCTTGCAGAATTTGGAGAAGGTTCAGGTGAGATTCACCAAGAGCACTAGAGTTGGAAGCTAAGATCTATAAGGAAAAGCTAAAGGAATCAAGCTTGGTTAGAAACTAGAAGACTCAAAGAACTGGCCTTGTTTCAAGAGTATGTGGAAAGATAATTCAGTAGCAACCTTCAAATCATTGAAGGATATATATGACAGAGGTTAATGATTGTAATAATGATAGAACAAGAAGAAATAAATTCAAATTTGGAAAGGGATTCAGGTTTTATGAAGAAGACTTTCCTAACAGAGAGGGTTGCTAAATTCTAGGATTGATTCTTTGCAAGGTTGTGGAATCTCCTTCTTGGAAAGGATGAAAAATAAAATACTTTTGTTTGTTGTTTGGTTGTTGTCCTTCATTCTCGAAGAGGACCAAAATGGCATCACTGTATTAGATTTGAGTTACAGTGTATGCAACTGTGGCTGATCAGACAAGCTCAGAAAGCTCTTCCACAGGTCAGGCACAAATAATCCATGTGAATATTGGGGTTGGATTCTCGAAATTGGCACTTCTCACATTTCTTTTGGGCTACTTCAATTCTGCTTTGCTCTCTGATGAGGGCACAACATGCTGGATGATCCTGTGCTAGTGTTTCCCTTGTCATGTAATCAGTTCCAAAATTCTTAAGAGACGTTGAGAGTGTCCTTATATTACTTTTTCTGACTACCATGTGAGTTCTTGCCTTCCATGAGTTCTCCATAAAATAGGCTTTTAGGTAAATATCTATTTAAAGATAGCTATAAGACTGAAGGTGGGTACCTGGGACTATTGATAATTCCAGGCCTCATTTCTCACTCAGCTTCTCTTATTTCTTCTACTCTTCATTTCCATAGTGGCAAAACTGAGCTTTGGGTATGAGCTGGCTCGCTTACTTTGGAAGACCAGCTATGGGGTCTCAGAGGAGCTTCCATTCGGCTCTCAGAACCTCCCTGTAAGCCAAGAGGAGCTTTTCTTCCCATTTATTTCTGGAGTTTTACCTTGCTTGCTGCACAGACAGCTTGATTATTTCTTTGAAGTCTGACAGTCTTGTGGCAGGAGAAGAGCTATCTCGCTGCAGTACACTGACACACACCAGCTGACAGGTTCAACTCTAGCACTTTTGGTTTTCCCTTCTCATCTTCCCTTCCAAAGAGCAGCAGCACCTCTCCCCTCCCCCAAATCTCCTTATCTTTTTTCTTTCCTTGGGCTGTGATGTTACAGGGATGGATGATTCTGTCCAGTCTCCCCTCCCACTTTCCTTTCTGCTGATAGGATGGGGAGGGAATTTCTCTACCTTTGTTAGTTTCCACATGGTGGCTTTTCTTGGAATCTCTGAAGTTTTCAGGTTTTATTTTAATTTTTATACATCTATTTTCTCCTCTCTTCCCCTTCTGCTATCACACAGAGGGACTCACTCGCCTGTGGCATTTTGAAGATTCTTTCGCTTGGTGTCTGAGGGCCTGTCCTCACAAAGGTGGCATAGCCTGTATTTAAGCCCTATGGTTGCTGGTACCTTCACACCCAAGGCCAGTTGTGTTAAAATATATTTCAGTGACTCTGGCCAGCTGTTCTCACTCCTCTGTCACTCTCTGGGAGCTCTGGTGGGTGATGATAGGGGCTGAGCTAACAGAAATCAGGAGCCTGTTTTTATCAGTGTTCTAAGAAGCCCTAAATAACTGCATCTCCCAAGGGGGAAACTGTGATACACTGAATATCTGGAAGTCAGCTCTTTAATGTCTCCTACTGGCTGAGAGAGAACTCACCATTATCATAGCTGATGCTTCTATATCCCTTTAAAGATTGCAAAGCTCTTTGAAGACATTATTTCATTTGGCTCTCACAACAATGTTGGGAAGTAGGTGTTATTATCCTTCTTTTACAGATGGGGAAACTAAGATTAAGTGAATTGCTTGGAGTCACACAGCTACTAAGTGTCTGAGGTGGGCTTTGAATTGTGGTCCTCCTGATACCAAGTGCAATGCTCCGTTGGCTATGTAAGGCTGTCTAAAATAGACTTGAAATCTGTATCATTTCCAAAGCACCATTCTTCCAGGCTGAAACATCTAAATCTTTTTGACTCTTTCTTTTCTTTTCTTTTAATGTAATCAGTCACCAACCTCTGTAAATTCTAACTTCACTATTATCTTTCACATCTATCCTCTCTTTACCATTACCTGTGGCCAAGATGTAAGTCAGGTCCTTATTTCTTCTTGCCTAGAAAATTGCACTATGATAACTGGCCCCCTGATTTTCAGTATCTCCACACCTTCCCGTTTCAATCCTTTTGAAAACTGTGACCAGAGCAATATAATTAATACATACTTTGATCACATCACTCCTGTGCTCAAAATCTTTTAGTGGCTCCCTATTACCTCTAGGATAAAATACAGATCCCCGAACCTGGCACATAAAGCACCACTCCCTCCCGAACCACTCATTCTGGCCCATTAATTTCTTGCTTTTCCTTTCTCTCTCTTTCTACTTCACTTGAACTGTGTCACTTGGTATCCCTCAAACACATCCTGAATTTTCCTGACTATTTAGCCCCTGTTCCCTAAACCTCTGCCTATTACTGAAATCTTTACCATAGAAAAGTGGAAGTGATTGTTTCTATATCTGATCTGATAGTACTTTCTATTCCTCTCATACATTCATCATATTTTAGTTTGCAAAGGGAATGTTGATTGAAAGACACTTCTTGTATGAGGATGGACTTTCAAGGGCTTTCCCATGAAGCATGCAGAGAATTGATTTAAGCTCCCTTGCTCACTTTCACTGGCACGCTGCTTACAACCTAGGAGTCACTTTTGACTCTTTAATCCTACCCTTTATATCCAATCTTTGGCCAAGTCCTATCATCATTTGCAACATCTATCATATATATTCCCTTATCTTTTCTCACACCGATACCACCCTGGGACATGCATGTTTATATCATCTCACTCAATCCTGGAGTTTTGCAAGATCCTTCTGGTTGGTATTCCTGCCCCAAATCTCTGCCCTTTCTACTTAGCTGCCAAAGTGAACTTCCTAAATTATGTCTGACCATGTTATGTCCTCACTCAATCAGGTCCAGTGACAGTATTATCTCCAGGATCAAATGTAAAATCCTTTGGCTTTTAAAGCCTTTCATAGTCTGGGCTCTCCCTTCCATTTCTAGTCTTCTGATACTTTGCTCCTAGCTACACTGGCCTCCCTGGTATTTCTCACACATGATATTTCATGTCCTAACTCCATGCATTTTCCATATTTCCCAAGCTTGGAATACTCTTCGTCATCTCCACTTTGTGACTTCTTTGTTTCCTTTAGCTCTCAGCTGAAATCCCACCTCCTGCAAGAAGACCTTCTGGTCCCCCTTTAATTCTTATGCCTTTTCTTCGAGATCACCCTTATTCTCTCTCTCTCTCTCTCTCTCTCTCTCTCTCTCTCTCCCCTGTGTGTGTGTGTGCGCGCGCGTGCACAGTTATTTGTGGTATGTTGTCTTTTATTAGAATTGAGCTCCTTGAGGGCAAGGATTTTTTTGCCTTTCTTTGTATTCCCAGTGCTTAGCACAGTACTTGGTACATAGTAGGTGCTCAATAATTGCTTATTTGGTTTGTTTGTTTGTTTTTGTTTTTGTGGGGCAATGAGGGTTAAGTGACTTGCCCAGAGTCACACAGCTAGTAAGTGTGAAGTGTCTGAGACCCGATGTGAACTCAGGTCCTCCTGAATCCAGGGTTGGTGCTTTAACCACTGTGCCACCTAGCTGCCCTTCAATAATTGATTATTGGTGACTTGCGCTTTGGCATGTTGAAGCAATTCCCTTATGGTCTCCTTCATCTCTACAACAAAGGGAGAAGAGGGGTGGGGTGGATAAGTCTCAGAAGATTGGCCATAGCCAGGAAGAATGGTCCCATTCAGTAGCTCTTAAAAAAAAAAAGATCACCCCCTTACACTTTGTCTCTTCCCCTCTACTGAGGGGGTAGGGACAGTGTTGAACTACCCATGGGAGGGGGAATCCCAGATCTTCAACTTGCTAGCTGTGTGACCTTGGGCCTCTCTGGGTCTCAGTTTTCTCATCTGTAAAGGAGGGCATTGGACTTCAAGATCTCTGTTACCTTCTGGTTCTAAAACTATGATCCCATGATCCTTACTAAAATGGTTAGATGAGGACAAGATCTCTATCATATTGATCTTTCTACCCCTATGTATCTCCACCCCTTATATCACCACATCACACATGGTAGGCACTTAATAAATGTTTGATTAAAGCTCATTTTAACCAGTAGCTTTGATCAGCCAGCCATCGAAGGATTTCGATGAAAAAGAAATGATGAATGGATAAGAGCTTTGTAAACCTTGGACTACTATTCAAATAGCTATTCATTTCATTGTTATTATCATCCATGCTTTTAAAAATATTATAGAAGTGAGAGTTACCTAAGAGCTCCACCCCTAGTTTCTTTTACCTTGTGGTCTCTGAGCTTTACTCTGAGTAGTTCTCTCAATCCTTGCCTCTCCAAGGGACAGGGGAATATGATCCCCTTCAAAACCCTTTAATAGGAGCTCTGGTGCTTGGCTTTCAAACCCAGGGCAAAGGGAAACCTATCTTGTTCACCCTACTTGGGAGCTCCAAGCTGCACTAGGCAGCAGTTCAAGTTTATAAAGGATTTTCCCCTGGGGAGGAGCTCCTTCTTCCCAGCAACCATGACCCAAGGATGAGAGCTGTAACCCGAGCCCTTGCACACCTGTGCCTTTGACAGGGGAGCCTGGCTCTGAAAAGCTTCAGCTGACAATCTTATCAGAGATGAGACACCTGCAGTGGGACTCACCCTGGCTCCTGCCTCCCTTCCCATGGGCTCTAATGGCAATCCTGAACCAACAGGTCTGCAAATTTTGCTTAGTTGAGTTACAAAGAGATTGGATCAGGCCACAGCCCAAACATCACGCTGGCAAAGAAATGGATGTTACACACACAATCTATCCGACTGACTTTTTCTGCATTCCTTAGTCTGGCTCAGTTCCAAGTGAAACCCTTTGACTGTTATTTGAGCACAGCAGACAAGGAAG
This sequence comes from Dromiciops gliroides, assembly GCF_019393635.1. Classification (NCBI taxonomy): domain Eukaryota; kingdom Metazoa; phylum Chordata; class Mammalia; order Microbiotheria; family Microbiotheriidae; genus Dromiciops; species Dromiciops gliroides. Next base: position 177,132,443 of record NC_057861.1, on the reverse strand, counting down.
GTTTCCCTGGGGAATCTACTTTCATTGGTAACTATTCCTAAGAGATCCAGATTAACTCTGGAAAAGCTCCAGCTTAGATGAGGGTCAGTTTTGAACTCTCTACTTGGCGGGTGTATGGGTTCATATGCATTGGGTTTATGGGTTTGGGTGAAGCTAGAATTAGGCAGAGTTGGAACTGGCATGGGGAAACTGCGGCTCTGTCCCAGGTGCCAATATTCTCTGTGTATCTTTCGTCAATTCCATTCTCTGTTTCTCTTAACCTAAACCTCAAGCAAGAGACCCCCAAAGTCAATCACAAGCTACCAGATGATCTCTTACCATGGGTATGAGATTGTCCCTTAGAGTTAATAATATCCTCTGCATGAGGGACCAAGAAGCTTCATCTCCTGTTGTCTGGTAAGGAAGGAGAGAGGCAGCTGACCATCAATTTCTTTCTTCTCTCTAGTAACTGAATAAGATAAATCTCTTTCATTCACTAATGGTAAAACTGTCGTTGTTTATCATCATGTCCTCAGACAGAACATGATGTGTACTTGGTAAATTATACTTGCCCAAACCTTTTTTCAAAAGAAGCTAAATAGCTCATAAGATTTGAGGATAGTCAAAAGTAACTTCTCATTGGGAAAAGACTGGGGAAGTTTTACTTTTTGAATGGAAAAACCTTGTTTGGTTTGTTGCATTCACCTTCCTGCTAGTTACCATGTAAACACACACACATATTCAATGAAGTGGGTGTCATAGCCACCCATTTACCAATCTAGACCCCCCCAAGTGGTGCACAAAAAGTGCTGTCACTCAAGATCTGAGAGCCCTGATGGCTCTCTTTTGAAACAAGTCTGTAACTCCTGGGGTAAATGTAATTCCAAGAATTTTGAAAAATTATTTAGAGTGACTGGGAGAAAAACAAAACAAAACAAAACATGAGAAGGTGATGAAAAAAGTAACCTGAGATCAAAGCCTTGCCTTCTTCACCACCCAATAACTTTTTTTTGGGGGGGGGCAGGGCAATGGGGGTTGACTTGCCCATGGTCACACAGCTAGTATCAAGTGTGTGAGGCCGGATTTGAACTCAGGTCCTCCTGCTTTATCCATTGTGCCACCTAGCTGCCCCCCTAACCCAATAACTTTTCAATACTTTGCAATCTGGCATCTATGCCTACCAGTCCACTGGGATTGCTCTCTCCACGGTTGCTGATGTCCTCTTTCTTGCCAAATCCAATGATGTTTTCTCAGTCCTTATTTTGTGGTCCTCTTCAGCACTCTTAAAAGCCCTTTCCTTCTAGATTATCTCTCCTTCCTTGGATTCTAAGAAACTATCCTCATAATTCTACATCTCTGACCCCTCTTTTTTTTCCTTCTCTGCCTCCTTAACTATGAGAGGTTTAGTCAGGTGACAAAGAAAATACTGGACAGGAGTCTAGGTGTACCTAGGTTAGAATCTTATCTCAAATACTCACTAGCTGTGTAACTCTGAACTAGTCACTTACCCTCTGGATTCCTCATCTGTATAATGAAGGGGTTGGATTTGATGAACTTTAAAGTCTCTTCTAGCTCTAAATCTATGTCTGGATGAGCTAAGATGAACCTAGTTCCTATTTCTTCTATAAAATGAAGGTGTTCCTTAAGGATCAGCCCTCAAGCCTCTTCTCTTTCTATGTAGAACAGCTTTGTAGATAGAGGGGCTGGCTATGGATCCAGGAACCCCTGAGTTCCAATCTAGCCTCAGAAATTTACTAGCTTTGTGATCCTGGGAAAATCCCTTGGTCCCTCTTTCCCCAAATTTCCCCATTTGCGAACTGGAAATAATAGCACCCACTTCACAGGTTTGAAGATCAAATGAAGATCAGATACAAAGCACTTGACAAACCTTAAAGCATTATCTCTCTCTTAGTAATCTTGTCCACAACAATCAGTTTTCTTCAAATAATTCTCAAATCTGTATCTCCAGCCTGGATTTTACCCCTGTGTTCCAGTCTTTCATGTTTACCTGCTTGTGGGTATTTCCATCCAGATGTCCCACCAAAACCTTAGACTTGGGTGTCTCAGACTGAACTCATTGTCTTGGATTTCAAATCTACCCTTCTTCAGAACTCAATAGCAGGTAAATTTTTTTAACATTAGGTTTTTTTTTTAATTTTGAGTTCCATATTATTTCCTTCCATCCTCTCCTTCCTCCTTGAGAAGGCAAGCAATTTTATATAGATTATAGATGTCTTAAATTGTCATTTTTATTATATTGTTCCTGTCTACCCATGAACAATTAATCTTTCTCTAATAATTTAAATATAATTTCATTTGTATAAAAAGTTTTTTAAAATATTGTTCCTGGGTATTTTCCATATTTTTATTATATTATATTATGTTATGGAAATACTTTTTTATCCCATAAATTTAAATTTAAAATGAATTAATTAATTTTTTAAAAGATTATATATGTGAAGTGATCCAAAACATATTTCCTAATTAGCCATGTTGTGCAAGAAACTAACAACTAAAAATAAAGCTGCAAGAAAAATAAAGAAAAGCAAAGAAATGCTCTAATCTTCATTCAGACTCTATCGGTTCTTTCACTGAAGGTGGATAGCACTTTTCATCCTAAGTCCTTCAGAACTGTCTTATATCACTATATTGCTGAGAATAGTTTGTCATCACATTTATCATCATACAATATTTATTTTATTATCATAAAAATATTTTATTATTTTCTAGTTACATGTAGAGATAGTTTTCAACATTTATTTTTTAAGATTTCTAATTTCAAATTTTTCTCCCTCTCTCCCCTCCCTGCCCCCTCCCCAAGACAGCAAGCAATCTGATATAGGTTATATATGTATAATTACATTAAACATATTTCTGCATTAGTCATACTGTGAAAGAAGAATCAGAGCAAAAGGGAAAAACTTCAAAACAGAAAAACCAAAAAAGTAGAAATAGTATGGTTCAATCTGCATCTAGATTCCACAGTTCTTCTTTTCTGGGTTTGAAGAAAATTTTCCATCATGAGTACTTTGGAACTATCTTGGACCATTGTATTGCTGAGCAGAGTCAAGTCTATCACAGTTGATCAACATACAATGTTGTTGATACTGTGTACAGTGTTTTCCTGGTTTTGCTCATCTCACTCAGCATAAGTTCATATAAGCCCTTCCAGGTTTCTCTGAAATCCTCCTGCTCATCGTTTCTTACAGCACAATGGTATTCCATTACATTCATGTACCACAACTTGTTCAGCCATTCCCCAATTGATGGGCATCTCCTCAATTTCCAATTCCTTGCCACCACAAAAAGAACAGCTATAAATATTTTTGTATATGTGGGTCCTTTTCCCTTTTCCATGATCTTCCTGGGAAAAAGACCTAATAGTGGTATTGCTGGGTCAAAGGGTATGTGTGCACAGTTTTATAGCCCTTTGGGAATAGTTCCAAATTGCTCTCCAGAATGGTTGGTTCAATTCACAGCTCCACCAACAATGGATTAGTGTTCCAATTTTCCCACAGCTTCTCCAACATTTATTATTTTCCTTTTTTGTCATTTTAGCCAATCTGATAGGTGTCAGGTGGTACCTCAGAGTTGTTTTAATTTGCATTTCTCTAATCAATAGTGATTTAGAGCATTTTTTCATATGACAATAGATAGCTTTGATTTCTTCATCAGAAAACTGTCTGTTCATATCCTTTGACCATTTCTCAATTGGGGAATGACTTAGATCTTATAAATTTGATTTAGTTCGCAAAATATTTTAGAAATGAGGCCTTTATCAGAAATACTGGCTGTAAAAATTGTTTCCCAGCTTTCTGTCTCCCTTCTAATTTTGGTTGCATTGCTTCTGTTTGTACAAAAACTTCTTAATTTAATGTAATCAAAATCATCCATTTTGCATTTCATAATATTATCTGTCTCTTGTTTGGTTATAAACTGTTCCCCTTTCCATAAATCTGAGAAGTAAACTATCCTTTCCTCTCCTAATTTACCTATAGCATCACCTTTTATGTCTAAATAATGTACTCATTTTGACCTTATTTTAGTATAAGGTGTAAGATGTTGGTCTATGCCTAGTTTCTGCCATTCTCTCTTCCAGTTTTCCCAGTAGTTTTTGTCAAATACTGAGTTCCTATACCAGAAGCTGGAGTCTTTGGGTTTATCAAACAGTACATTAATAAACTCATTTACTACTGTGTCTCCTGTACCTAACCTATTCTATTTCATTGATCCACCACTCTATTTCTTAGCCATTATCAAATAGTTTTGATGACTGCCGCTTTATAGTAAAGATTCAGATTTGGTACAGCTAGCCCACCTTCCTGTGCATTTTTTTGTTAGTTCCCTTGATATTCTTGACCTCTTGTTCTTCCAGATGAATTTTGTTACATTTTTTCTAGCTCTATAAAATAATTTTTAAGTAGTCTGATTGGTATGGTACTGAATAAGTAAATTAATTTAGGTAGAATTGGTCATTTTTATTATACTATCTTGGTTTATCCATGAGCAATTGATATTTTTCCAATTATTTAGATCTGATTTGATTTGTGTGAAAAGTGTTTTATAATTGTGTTCATATAGTTCCTGAGCTTGTCTTGGCAAGTGGACTCCCAAGTATTTTATATTGTCTACCACTACTTTAAATGGAATTTCTCTTTCTATTTCTTGCTTCTGGACATTTTTGCTCATGTATAGAAATGATGATGATTTATGTGGATTTATTTTATGTCCTGCAAATTTGCTAAAGTTGTTAATTGTTTCAAGTAGTTTTTTAGTTGATTCTCTAGGATTCTCTAAGTATATCATCATATCATCTGCAAACGGTGATAGTTTTGTTTCCTTCTTGCCTATTCTAATTCCTTTAATTCCTTTTTCTTTTCTTATTGCTAAAGCTTACATTTCTAGTACAATATTAAATAATAGAGGTGATAATGGACATGCCTGTTTCACCCCTGATCTTATTGGGAATGTCTCTAACTTATCCCCATTACATATAATGTTTGCTGATGGCTTTACGTAGATACTGCTTATTATTTTAAGGAAAGCTCCACCTATTCCTATACTCTCTAGTGTTTTTATTAGGAATGAGTGCTGAATTTTGTCAAAAGATTTCTCTACATCTATTGAGATAATCATATGATTTTGGTTAGTTTTCTTATTGGTGTGGTTGATTATATTGATAGTTTTCCTAATGTTGAACCAGCCTTGCATTCTTGGTATAAATCCCACCTGGTCATAGTGTATTATCCTGGTGATCACTTGCTGTAATCTGCTTGTTATTATCTTATTTAAGATTTTTGCATCAATATTCATTAGGGAAATTGATCTATAATTTTCTTTCTCTGTTTTGGCTCTGCCTGGTTTTGGTATCACGACCATATTTGCGTCATAAAAATAATTTGGCAGAACTCCTTCTTACCCTATTTTTCCAAGTAATTTGTATAGCACTGGAATTAATTGTTCTTTAAATGTTTGGTAGAATTCACTTGTAAACCCATCTGGCCCTGTAGATTTTTTCATAAGAAATTCCTTGATGGCTTGTTCAATTTCTTTGCTAATATGAGATTATTTAAGGATTTTATTTCCTCTTCCATTAACCTGGGTAATTTGTTGTAAATATCAATCCATTTCATTTAGCTTATCAAATTTATTTGCATACAGGTCGGCAAAAAAGTTCCTAATTATTGCTTTAATTTTCACTTCATTGGTGGTGAAATCACTCCTTTCATTTTTTGGGTTTTTTTTTTTGTGAGACAATTGAGGTTAAGTGACTTGCCCAAGGTCACACAGCTAGTAAGTATCAAGTACCACTTTCATTTTTGATACTGGTAATTTGGTTTTCTTCTTTCTTTTTTTAAATCAAATTCACCAAAGGTTTATCTATTTTATTGTTTTTTTTTTCATAAAACCAGCTCTTAGTTTTATTGATTAATTCTATAGTTTCCTTGCTTTCAATTTTATTACTTTCTTCTTTGGTTTTCAGGATTTCTAATTTAGTATTTAATTGGGGATTTTTAATTTGTTCTTTTTCTAGATTTTTAAGTTGCATGCCCAATTCATTGATCTTCTCTTTCTCTTTTTTATTCATGTAAGCATGTAGAGATATAAAATTTTCCCTAAGCACTACTTTGGCTGCATCTCATAGGTTTTGGTATGTTCTCTCATTATTGTCATTCTGTTGGATAAAGCAATTGATTGTTTCTATGATTTATTGTTTGACCCACTCATTCTTTAGAATGAAATTACTTAGTTTCCAATTAATTTTCAGTCTACATTTCCATGGCTCTTTATTACATGTAATTTTTATTGCATCATGATCTGAGAAGGATGTATTTACTATTTCTGCCTTTCTACATTTGACTATGATGTTTTTGAGCCCTAATACATGGTCAATTTTTGAATATGTGTCATATGCTGCTGAGAAAAGTATATTCCTTACTATCCACACTCAGTTTTCTCTAGACATCTATCATGTCTAACTTTTCTAGTATTCTATTCACCTCTTTTACTTCTTTCTTATTTATTTTGTGGGTAGATTTCTCTAATTCTGAGAGGTGTGATGAAATAATGGGATTTTACAGATACTCGAAGACCCACCTGGAGATTAATCTAGACTGATTGAATCAAGTGAGAGTGATTGACTGCTGATTAGCCTGCTTCAAGTTAACCGGATTGTAATCACACTTGGCTATCCCTTAAGAAGGTATTGTTCTCAGAAGCTAGACTGTGAACTCAACTTGAGAACACCTTCAAAACCAATGGATTTGGATGACGCCAACCAATAAGCTTGAAGTAGTATGTAAGGACTGCCTCTGTTCCAGACCTATAAAAAGCTTCCACAATCAGCTTGCTGTGGAGTTCCTGATTAAAGCAGGCTCCTGGAGGAGGACTTGAGGAAGAACCCAACCAGGCTGGAACTCTATGAGAGATAGGCCTTTTCTTAACTTTCTGAACTCCATGTGAATAACTGTATGCTTTAATAAATGTTTAATGCCCAAAGACTGGTGCTGAAGCTTCTAATTTAAGGTGATCACACAACATAGATTTTAAACATCACAGAGGGGAAGATTCAGATCCCCTACTAGTATAGTACTGCTGTCTAATTCCTCTTGTAACTCATTTAACTTCTCTAAGAATTTGGATGCTATACCACTTGGCACATACATGTTTAGTATTGATATTACTTGTTATTCTTTCTTTGAACCAAGTCTGATGAGAGCAAGGTTGAAACAGTGCTTACTCCTCCCTTATTTCCTCCTATTGTGTTTTTTTGTTTTGTTTTGTTTTTGCAGGCAATGGGGGTTAAGTGACTTGCCCAGGTTCACGCAGCTAGTAAGTGTCAAGTGTCTGAGGCCGGATTTGAACTCAGGTACTCCTGAATCCAGGACAGGTGCTTTAACCACTGCACCATCTAGCTGCCCCTCCCTCTATTGTAATAGGTTTTTTTTGTGCCTCTTCATATGATGTAATTAACCCCATTTCACCTCCCCTTTCTTCTTCTTCCCATATACTCCTTTTTTCCACCCCTTAATTTTCTTTATATCATCACATCAAAGACAATTTATATGTATACCCTCTATATATACTCTTTCTGTCTGCCCCCATAGAGATACAGTTCTCAAGAGTTATAAGTATTATCTTCCTGTGTAGGCATGTGAACAGTTTCACCTTATTGAATAACTTATTTCCCCCCTGTTTACCTTTTTAAACCTCTCTTGAAGAGAAGTATAAGATTGAATTTTCTATTAAGTTATGTCTTTTCATCAGGAAACCTTGAAAGTCCCCTATTTGATTGATTGTCCATATTTTCCCCTGAAAGAGAATGATCAGTTTTGCTGGGTAGTTGATTCTTGGTTAGAATCCAAGCTACTTTACTTTCCAGAATATCATATTCCAAGCCTTGTCATCCTTCAATGTTGAGACTACCAGGTCCTGTGCAATCCTGACTATGGCTCCATTATATTTAAATTGCTTCTTTCTGGCTGCTTGGAGTATTTTCTCCTTCACCTGATAATTCTGGAATTTGGCTACAATATTACTTGGAGTTTTCTTTTTGGGGTCTCTTTCAGGAGATGATTGGTGGATTCTTTCAATGACAATTTTTATCCTCTGATTCTACAATATCAGGGCAGTTCTCCTTGATAATTTCCTGGAATATGGTGTCTAGACTATTTTTCTGATCATAGCATTCAAGTAGTCCAATAATTTTCAAATTGTCTCTCCTGGATCTATTTTCCAGGTCAGTTGTCTTTCCAATGAGGTATTTCACATTTTCTTCTATTTTTTCATTCTTTTGATTCTGTTTGACTGATTCCTCATGTCTCATGGGGTCATTAGCTTCCATCAAATTTTTAAGGCTTTGTTTTCTTCAGGAAACTTTTGCACCTCCTTTTCCATTTGGCCAAAGAAGTTTTTAAGGAATTGCTTTCTTCAGTCAATCTTTGTGCTTCCTTTTCCAAACTGTTGATTCTTTTTTCCTAATTTTATTGTGTTGCTTTCATTTCTCTCCCAATTTTTCTTCTACTTCTCTCAATTGATTTTTTTTTTGTTTTTTTGTTTTTTTGTTTTTGCAGGCAATGAGGGTTAAGTGACTTGCCCAGGGTCACACAGCTAGTAAGTGTCAAGTGTCTGAGGCCAGATTTGAACTCAGGTACTTCTGAATCCAGGGCTGGTGCTTTAACCACTGCGCCATCTAGCTGCCCCTCTCAATTGATTTTTGTGTGTGTGTGTGTGTGAGGCAATTGGGGTTAAGTGACTTGCCCAGGGTCACATAACTAGTAAGTGTTAAGTGTCTGAGGCCGGATTTGAACTCAGGTACTCCTGACTCCAGGGCCGGTGCTCTATCCACTGTGCCACCTAGCTGCCCCTCAATTGATTTTTAAGATCCTTTTTGAGCTCTTCCAAGAAGGCTTTTTGGTCTTGAGACCAATTTATCTTCCCTCTTGAGGCTTCACATGTAGGCAATTTGAGAGTGTTGTCCTCATATGAGTTTGTGTTTTGCTCTTCCCTGTCAACACAGAAGCTCTCAATGGTAAAAGCCCATTTCTGTTTATTACTCTTATTGTAGCTTATTCTTTTTTTTTTTTTTTTGAAGTTGAGGTCTGCTCCTGGGGCACACGAGTCACTGTTTTAAGCTTCTTGTGCTGGGGGATAGGGGCTGTGCCATTGGCTTTATAATCTGAGGCCTCTGTGGCTTGTGGATTTCTCACTGCCCTGGGCTTGCTCCCTGCACTTGCTCCAGGTACTGGGATGGCCAGGTGCAGTCTCGCCTGTCCTGTGGGTGACCTCCAGCTGGCAGCCTGTCCTCTTAGCTGGTGCTGGCAGATCTCACAACTAGCCTGCTGCACCACCAGCTTGCTGAGCCAGGATCAAAAGGTCTTGGTTGCTCTGCTGTGGCCAAGGGTTTCTTGCTGACTTGCTCAGACCCCCTCTGTGCTGTGCTGTGCTGAGCTGTGCTGTGCTCCCCTTTTGCCTGAGTGAGACTGAACTTTCCTGAAGTCTTCTAAATTATGTCAAGTTGGAAGATTGTGTCTCTCTGTATTTTTGTAGGTTCTGTAGTTACATAATCCGTTTAGAGGCTTGATCTAGTGTTCTTTTTGAGGGAACCACAGGAGAGCTCAGGCAGTTTGCTGACTTCTCTCCACTATCTATTATACAATATTGTTTTTATAGTGTACAATGTTTTCCTGGTTCTTCTCATGTCATTTTGCATTAGTTCATATAAATCTTCCCAGTTTTTCTAAAACCATCTTGCTTGCCATTTCTTGTAGGACAATAGTATTGCATTAAAATCATATAATACAACTTGTTTAGCTGTTCCCCAAATCATAGGCATCTCCTCAATTTCCAATTCTTTGCCAACAGAAAAAGAGTTGCTATAAATATTTTTTGGTAAATATAGGTCCTTTTACTTTTTCTTTGATCTATAGGATTCAGACCTAGTTTGTGATATTGCTAGATCAAAAAGTATACACATTTTTATAGCCCTTTGGGCTTAGTTCAAAATTATACTCCAATGATTAGATCTGTTTACAACTCTACCAACAGTACATTAATCTTCCAATTTCCTAACATCTCCAACATTTGTCATTTTCGTTTTCTGTCATATTAGCCAATTGGAGAGGTGTGAAGTGGTACCTCAAAGTTGTTTTAATTTGCATTTCTCTAATCAATAGTGATTTAGAACATTTTAAAAAATATGAATATAGATAGCTTTGTTTTCTTTTTCTGAAAACTATCACATCCCATTCTTTGACCACTTATAAATTGGGGAATGACCCAGATTTTTATACATTTGACTCAGTTCTCCATATATTTAAAAAATGAGGCCTTTATCAGAGAAACTTGCCATAAAATCCCCCCAGTTTCCTGCTTTCCTTCTACTACTGGCTGAATTGGTTTTGTTTGTGCAAGACATTTTTGAATTTAACATAATCAAAATTATCCACTTTATATCCCGTAATGCTCCATGTCTCTTGTCATAAATTCTTTTCTTATTCACACAGATCTTACGGGTAATTTTTTCCATGCTCCTTTAATTTGCTTATATCATTCTTTTTTAAAAAAAAAAATATTTATTTATTTTTTTTTTGTGGGGCAATGGGGGTTAAGTGACTTGCCCAGGGTCACACAGCCAGTAAGTATCAAGTGTCTGAGGCCAGATTTGAACTCAGGAACTCCTGAATCTAGGGCCAGTGCTTTATCCACTGTGCCACCTAGCCACCCCCTTATATCATTCTTTTTATTTTATTTTTTAAATTTTTTAATTATTTTTTTTTAGTGAGGCAATTGGGGTTAAGTGACTTGCCCAGGGTCACACAGCTAGTAAGTGTTAAGTGTCTGAGGCCAGATTTGAACTCAGGTACTCTTGACTCCAGGGCCGGTGCTCTATCCACTTCGCCACCTAGCTGCCCCCCCCCCCCATATCATTCTTTATGTCTAAATCATGTACCCATTTTGACTTTATCTTGCTATATGGTGTGAGATTTTTGGTCTATACTTCATTTCTGCCAAATTGCTTTTCAATTTTCCTAGCATTTTTCGTCAAGTAGTGAGTTCTTTCCCCTCCCCTGCAAAACTTGGATCTTTGGGTTTATCAAACACTAGATTATTATGGACTTTTACTACTATGTATTGTTTACCTAATCTATTCCACTGATCCACCACTCTATTTCTTAGTACCAGATTGTTTTGTTGATTACCACTTTGTAATACAGTTTGAGATCTGGTAATGCTAGGCTACCTTCCTTCATATTTTTATTGATTCTGTTGATATTCTTGACCTTTTTTTCTTCCATATGAATTTTGTTATGATTGTTTCTAGCTCCATAAGATTATTTTTGGTAGTTTGATTAGTACGGCAAATAAATTTAGGTAAAATAATCATTTTTAGGTAGAATTATCAATCCAACCTGGTCATAGTGTATGATCTTTGTGATACATTGCTGTATTGGCTAGTATTTTATTAAAAATTGCTTGCTAGTATTTTATTTAAAATTTTTGCATCAGTATTCATGAAAAAAAATTGGTCTATAGTTTTCTTTTCTGTTTTTTTTTTTTTATCTTCCTGGTTTAAGCATTAGCACCAAATTTGTGTCATAAAAGAAATTTGGTAGGATGCCTTCTTTGCCTTCCAAATAGTTTATATAGTGTTGGAATTCATTGTTCTTTAAATTTAGGGTGGAATTAAATCCATCTTGTTCTTGGGATTTTTTCTTAGGGAGCTCATTTATGACTCATTCAATTTCTTTTTCTAAGATGGTGTTATTTAAATATTTTATTTTCTCTTCTATTAACCTGGGCAACTTATATTTTTGTAAAAATTCATCTACTTCACTTAGACTGTTAGATTTATTCATATACAATTGGCCAAAATAGTTCCTAATAATTATTTTAATCTCCTCTTCATTGATGGTGAATTCACCCTTTTAATTTTTAATATTAGTAATTTGCTTTTCTTCTTTCTTTAAAAAAAATAATTTAACCAATAGTTTAGCTATTTTATTGTTCTCCCCATATAACTAGCTCCTAGTTTTATTTAATAATTCAATAGTTTTGCTTATTTTCAATTTTATTAATCTTTCCTTTGACTTTTCAGGATCTCTAGTTTAATTGGCATTTTAAAATTTGTTCTTTTTCTAGCTTTTTTTTTTTAGTTGTGTGAGATTAAAATTGGATATTAGATCATAAATCTCCCCTACTTAACCTTTCCCTTAATTTATCTCCCAGACTAGTAAATGGAAGAAGCTTCTGGTTTTTTAGTTAGAGCTTTTATTGTATGGTAGTCACAAGGTGATGTTGATTAGAAGGATAGGAAAGTAGAAGTACAATACAAATCGTCTTAAGTCTAGGCTTAGTCTATATTCCGTATAAAACTCACCAAAACCCAAGGCCACCTTTGGGGAGAGAGACTGAGTCAAGCGCGTGCTGTTAACCGAGAGCCGGGCCGAGTCAAACTCCAGTCTGCGTCTGTCTGTGCAGCGCAGCCAGGAGACCAGCGGAGCAGGAAAAAAAGGCCCCACTTCCGTTCTCTCCTTGCCTTTTAAGCTCGCACCCCGGAAGTTGAGTGCTCAGCAGGCAATCTGGCGTGCGTCGCAGGCGAACTGGCGTGAGTAGCTCATGCTGTTGGTCTCCTCCCCAAAAGGGTGGTCCTAAAAAAAACCTGGCGTCTCTCCATTATCTAACCGACCATTAAAACTTTTTACCACAGTTGCATACCCAATTCATTGATTTGTTCTTTCTCTATTTTATTGATATAAGCATTTAGAGATACACATGTTCCCCTAAGTACAGCTTTGGCTACATCCCCTAAATTTTGGTATATTGTCTTATTGTTGTCATTCTCTTTAATAAAGTCACTTATTGTATTTATGATTTGTTCTTTGACCCACTCATTTTCAAAATTAGATTATTCAATTTCCAATTAATTTCTAATCTGTTTTTCCACAGCCCTCTATTGAATGTAATTTTTAATGCGTTAGATCTGAAAAGGATGCATTTACTATTTCTGCTTTTTTCATTTGGTTGTAAAGTTTTTATGCCCCTAAAACATGGTCAATTTTTGTGAAGGTGCCATTTACCACTGAAAAAAATTTATACTTTTTATATTCAAGTTACAAGTATTATTCAATTTTCTCCAGAGGTCTATGTTATATATCTTTTCTAAAATTATATTCATCTCCTTAACTTCTTTATTGTTTATTTTACGGTTATATTTATCCAGTTTTGAGAGGAGAAGTTGATGTCTCCCATTAGTATAGTTTTAGTATCTATTTCTTCCTGTTCTTCATTTAACTTTTCCTTTAAGAATTTGGGTGCTATACTATTTGGTGCATATATGCTTAGCATTGATATTACTTCATTGTCTCTAGTTCCTTTTTAGCAATATTTACTTTCCTTGTTTATTCCTTTTAATTAGATCCATTTTTACTTTTGCTTTGTCTGAGATCATGAGTACTCTTCCTGTTGTTGTTAGGTTTTTACGTCAGCTGAGGCATAATAGATTCTGCTCCAGCCTTTTATTTTTACTCTGTGTTTGTCTCTTTTTCAAGCATTTTTCTTGCAAACATATTGTTGAATTCTGTTTTTTTAATCCATTCTGCTTTCCACTTCCATTTTATGGGTGAGTTCATCTCATTTAATTCAGTTATGCTTGGTGTGTATTCCCCGCCCCCCCCATCCTATTTGACTTCCTGCTTATCCTTGTCTCTCTCTCCCCTTTTACACAATCCCTCCTCAAAAATCAATTTTGCTTCTGACCACTGTCTCCCTTAATCTTCCTTCCCTTCTATCAGTTTTCTCATGGATTCTTGTTGGGCTTGTGTCCGATTCACATTTCTCTTTGAGACTTTGCTTGTAGATTTCTTGTCTTTGTTGTCCTCTTCTGAGTCTTTATCTTGATCTTCCTTGTCACTACAGTAACTTGTTATGGTCAAGTTCCTTTGTTGTTCACTCATTTTTTCCAGTTTATTTTTACTCAAATTTATGTTAAAGTTAGGCTCTGCTCTCAGGGTTGAGGGGGCACTATCTCAACCATGAGGTTTTTTCATGTTTTCAGAACTAGTTCTGGGGGTCTTCCATGTTTTCAAGGTGATATGATCTAAAAGGAGGTATGGTCACTGCTGTTCTGGCCTCTGCTTTGGTTCCAGGAAGGGACCTTCTTCTTTTTTTTTTTATAAATTTTTTATTTGACATATTTTACTCTTTATTTATTTTATTGTCCAGTTACATGTAAGGGTACTTTTCAACATTCATTTTGATAAGATTTAGAGTTCCAAATTTTTCTCCCTCCCTCCCTTTCCTCCCCCCTCCACAAGATTGCAACCAGGTTATATATGTACAATCCACAAATGCTCTTTTTATCAGTTCTTTCTATAGGGGTGCATAGTAAGCTTCCTCATTAGTTCCTTGGGATTGTCTTGGATCATTGCATTGCTGAGAGTAGTTAAGTCATTCACAATTGCTCACTGAACAATACTGCTGTCATTATGTACAATGTCCTCCCAGCTCTGCTCATTTCAGTATACATCGATGTTCATTAGACTTTCCAGGTTTTTCGGGGACCATGCTGTTTGTCATTTCCTGTAGCACAAGACCATTCCACTGCAATCATATAGTACAACTTTTTCCATCATTCCTCAATTGATGGACATTCCCTTGATTCTCAATTCTTAGCCTCCACCAAGAGTTGCTATAAATATTTCTTGTACAATTTTTCCCCCTTTTCTCTTTTTCATGATTACTATTGTGAATTGTTTCCCTTCCATCCTATTCCCTTCCCCATGATATTTATTCTATTATCCATCTTCTTTCATCCTATCACTCTTCAAAAGGGATTTGCTTCTGTCTGTCCCCTCCCTGACTCTGCCCTTCCTTCTTTTGACCCTCTCTCTTTATCCCCTTCCCCTCCTATTTTCCTGCAGGGTTAGAGAGATTACTCCACCCAATTGAGTGTGTACATTATTCCCTCCTTGAGCCAATTCTAATGAGGTTGAGGTCTTTGAGCAAATTCTGATGAGTGTTAGGTTCATTTACTGCCCAGATTAAATAGATTACTCCACCCAGTTGGGTGTGTATGTTAGTCTCTCCTTGAGGCAGCTCTGATGAGTTTAAGGTCTTTGAGCCTTTTCTGATGAGTGTAAAATTCATTTACTGCTCTGCTCCTTTTCCATTTCTTCCTTCATTCCATAAGCTTTTTCCTGTTTCTTTCATGTAGGATTTCACCTCTGCCCTTCCCCCTCCCCAGTGAATTCCCTTCTCCCCTCAATTTAACCCTAAAGATGTACCTAGCTAAGTGACACAGTGGACAAAGCATCACCCCTGGACCCAGGGGTATCCCAGACAAAACCTGGCCTCAGACACAAGACAGTCGCCCACTGTAGGACCCCAGGTATGTCTCCCAGCTCCAATTTTTTATGGTTCTCTAAGGTCTTGTATTTGAAAGTCAAATTTGCCATTCAGTTCAGGTCTTTTCATCACAAATATCTGAAAGTGTTATTTTTCATTAACGTCCCATTTTTTTTCCGCTGAAAGATTATGCTGAGTTTTGCTGGGTAGGTGATTCTTGGTTGTAATCCCATTTCCTTTGCCATTTGGAATATCATATTCCATGCCCTCCAGTCCTTTAATGTAGAAGCTGCCAGATCTTATGCTATCCTGACTGGGGTTCCACTATACTTGAATTCTTTCTTTTTGGCAGCTTGCAATATTTTCTCCTTGACCTGAGAGCTCTGGAATTTGGCTATAATACTCCTAGGAGTTTTCCTTTTGGGATCTCTTTCTGGTGGTGATCAGTGGATTCTTTCAATTTCTATTTTAGCTTCTTCTTCTAGAATTTCAGGGCAATTTTTCCTGAGAATATCTTGGGAGATGGCGTCTAAGCTCTCTTTCCTTGATCATGGTTTTCAGGTAGACCAATAATTTTCAAATTATTTCTCCTGGACCTATTTTCCAGGTCGGCAGTTTTTCCCAGAAGATATTTCACATTGCCCTCTATTTTTTTATTCATTTGGATTTGCTTTATTGTGTCTTGGATTCTCATAAAGTTACTGGTTTCCATTTGTTCAATCCTAATTCTTAGACAATTATTTTCATCAGAGAGCTTTTGTACCTCCTTTTCCATTTGGCCAATTTGACTTTTTAAGCTGTTGACTTTTTTCTCATGTCTTTCCTGCATCATCCTCATTTCTCTTTCCATTTTTTCCTCTACCTCTCTAACTTTATCTTCAAAGTCCTTTTTGAGCACCTCTATGGATTGAGACCAATTCATATTTTTCTTGGAAGTTTTAGATATAGGGGCCCTGATTTTTACATCTTCCTCTGAGGGTGCACCTCGGTCTTCCTTGTTACTGAAGAAACTTTCTATGGTCCTCACCTTTCTTTGTCTGCTCATCTTTCCTTTATTTTACTTGACTTTTAGCTCCTTAAAGTGGGGCACTGTTTCCAGGCTGCAGTATCCCAAGCTTAAGAACTCCCAGGTGGTATGATTTAAGGAGAATCAGGTTCTTCACTCGTCCAGACTATTTCCTGGTCCTAGATGACCCCAGACCAACTTGCTAATCAACCAGCTTTGTGCATTGTGGTTGTTAGCTCTGATGAGCCTGTGCCTCTCCCCCACCTGGGCCACTGCTACTCAAGCCTACCTCCTGGTTCTCAGCAGGGGTGTAAAATCCAAGTTCTGCCTCAGCACCAGCATAGACCCCTGTAGTCTCCCCCATGCCCAGGGCTCAGCCCTCTCACCAGACTGTGAGCTTAGTTCCAGACGACACTGGTGCTTCAGCTGATTCAGAGGCTCTGGGGGTCTGCTTCTCTGGTGAGGCCTTCCTGGGACTGGATCTGTGTCAGGGTGACTGTGGGGTTGGGCTTGACTCCTGTATCAGCACAGCAGCTCCCTCCTTCTGACTTTCCAAGCCGTTCTTGGTTAGAAGATGATTTCAGCACATTCTTCTGTGAGTTTTGCTGCTCTGGGCATTTTCCTATGGTGTTATTTGGATGTTTTTTGGAGCGATTGTGTCATGAGTTTGGGAGCTCACTCCCTTTTCGACCTTCTTCTTTTGTAGCTACAAGTGCTAGTGCTTTTCTTGGCCCTGGAAGAGTGATCTGGTCCCCTGCTCTCCAGCAGATGCAAGTGCTACTGACTCTTTTCTGCCTTGATACTGAGAAAACAGCCCTTAATCCCTTGTGAACAATGACAAGTATTCTTCTTTACCCTGAAACTGTGATCAGAGCCCCTTTTCCCCTATGGCTACAAGGGCTAGAGCTTCTCTTCATCCTGGAATTGTGACCCGGTACTGTCTATGGGCCATGAAATAGGGTCCTGTGCCCTGTACCAGGAAAGGGTCCTCTGCAATCTCTGACCAGATTTCTGACTCCCTTATTGTCTCTGGGCTGAGAACTCCTGAAACTGTTGCTTTCTTTTTTGCAGCTGCCTCCAAGGTATTGGCTTTGATTCTGTGTAGGTTGTGCTGTGGTCTGGACCTGACCACCACCCTAGTTTGACAGACCTTTTCTGCCAATCTCTTGGGCTGGAGAATTGTTTCACCCTGATCTTTTGTTGGCTCTACCATTCTAGAATTTGATTTGAGGTGTTATTTTGAAGTTGTTTGGAAAAGTTCAGATGAGTTCCTGCCTCTATGACTCCACCTTTGTTCTTCCCCTTGATTTCCCCTTTCCTATCAAGTTTTCCCTCTCTTTTAATGTCGAGCTCAAGTGCCACTCCCTCCATGAAGCCTTCCCTAATAACAGTTGCCAGTATTATTCTTTGCCTTTCCTGAGCACTCTAATAAATGTCATCTATGCATTCTATAAGCACATTTTGGCCTTGAATTGTTTTCCAGTTTACCTTAAGGGCAGGGATGTGGTAGACTCTGGATTTAGACCCAGAAGCTCTGGGATCCAATCCTGGTTCTTCTACTTATTATTTATATGACTATGAACTGCTCACTTAATCTTTCTGAACCTCAGTTTCCCTAAGGGTAAAATGAGTATGAGATTAATAATTAACTGTCTTGGGTTGTTGTGAAGATAAGATTAATTACTACATGCCAAGGGTCATATAAAGATCAGTTATTATTACTGTATTACTTTCTAATTATTTCTTAGGTACAAGTCTTCTCTTGCCAAATGGTTATAAGGATCTTGTTTAGATTTCTTTGTACCTTTACAACAGTAGCACATCCTGGGCCACTTGCTGGGAGATCCTTAAAAGTTCAGGGATCATATCTCTAGAGATGGAAGGGACCTCTGAGGTCATGTAGTTTGAACCTCCATTTTACAGATAAGGGGCAGCTAGGTGGCACAGTGGATAGAGCACTGGACAGACAGTTATTAGCTATGTGGCCATGAGCAAGTCACTTAACCCCAATTGCCTTAAACATCCGGGGTGATCTCCATCAAACTGATATCTATCTTGACATTGAACTCAGATGGCTTTGGAGGACAGAGTGAGGCTGGTGACTTTGCACAGCCCTCCCTCACTTAAATCCAATTCAGTGCAAGTCATGATGTTACTGCAATGCCATGGTCCTCTTGGAGAATGAAAGACAAACAACAATTACAGATAAGTTAACTGAAGCTTAGGAAGATTAAAATACCTTAATCAGGGTTCTCTAACTATTCTAGTAAGCATCAGAGACAGAATTTGAATGCAGGCTTTCAGACACCAGAGCCCCATGCCAGTTATTGAAGTGAATTATACCATTCAGATTCAGCTCTCCCAAGCCATGCCCTGTGTTGGTAACTTGGCCAAAGGTGTAGCTGTTTAGATATTACCAGATATAGGAGCATTTTTCCTTCCTTCCTTCCTTCCTTCCTTCCTTCCTTCCTTCCTTCCTTCCTTCCTTCCTTCCTTCCTTCCTTCCTTCCTTCCTTCCTTCCTTCCTTCCTTCCTTCCTTCCTTCCTTCCTTCCTTCCTTCCTTTCTTTCTTTCTTTCTTTCTTTCTTTCTTTCTCTCAGAAAAGGGTGGCAGAGAGAAGCAAAATAAACATTAACACCGGCCCTTCCCCCCTTCTCCCAGCTCCCAGTGAAAAGAAACTAAAACCATTAGATTCACTTCAATTGTCTCACCTGACCTGAAATGAACTCCCTCCCTCAGGCCTGTAAGGAAATTCAATTAAAAGGTCCATCTGTGAGGCAGCAGCTGAGGAGGAATTACAGTGGGGAGGCCCACATTTTCATTAAAAAAAACCACCCGTATCCTCCTCCTTTCTCTCCATCCTATCCCCCTAACCCCCTTTGCCTCACTCTTATTAGAACCATCACTTACCTCTAAACCAGCATTTTCTCCAATTAGGCCAACCCAGAAAAGTAGCTTTTGTCTGCTCCATCCAAATGGAGGAAGACCAAAGACAGGGTATATCCCACAGACACAGGGCCATCCTTGGATAGAAACAGAATTTTCTTCCCCCTATCCCAACCCCACAGGGCTTTGGAAATCTGACCCCTCCTGTCCCAATTGCCTTGGCTACCTTAATGCTACTGTTTTATGCATGATCTCTGCCAATCTTTCCAAAATAAAATGGAACTGAAACACAAAATCATTTTTTTAAAAAAATAAGATAGTAGCAACTCTCAAAGAGGTGAATTTATAAGCAAGAACAGGTGGGGAGAAGGGGGGAAAATTAGCAGAAAGGAAAGCGGTGGAATCCAGTGGCACGAGCTGCTCTGACTATCCATCTCCCCTTTGGAGGCATGACATGCCGCATTAGTGCCACAACTTGGAGTGACATGTGACAGTCTCTGCTGATTGGAGTGGCCCTTCTACATGGGACATTTTGCTGAGACTGGGGCAGATTTGTTATGGGGGGGGTATGGGGGGGAGGGGGAAGTGAGAAACTTGCCTTCCCTAGGTGCTTTTTACTTCCCTTGGCAAGGGAGACTGGGACATCTTTTCCAATGCAAATCCTTATCTTTCTGGGAGTTGGTGCTTTTTCCTGCTTTCTCTACATTTTCTCCAAAATAAGGATTAATTGTTCCCTGGGAAACACTCACTAATGATAGTGTGGTGTCAGGCTGAAATATTGTACAAGCAGAGGCCTTCTCAAGTACACCTCAGTTGAGCAGTTTTCTAATGTGTCAGCTGAAATGGGGCCTTGTTTACCTTGGGGACTCCTCAGGCCTCTTTCCAGTTTGCTCTTGCTCCCAGGTGATTATTTTAATAGGAAAACATATGAAAGAAGGCAGTCAGCTCACTGTCTTAACGTTGTCCTCTTTAAATGAGGGGAAGAGAGGGAGAGTTACATACACGGTATGTGAGAGAGAGGATTTATGGGAAAAGGCCGAATAGTAGACAGGGAGTTTGGGGGTCCTAATGTGTGCAATTAGAAGGCACAAGCCCTGACTAGCTACACTGCCTGATATATGGGCATATTAGTTACCAGCTTAATTGCCCAACTAGGGTAATTTCAGGATTTTTAAGTAGTTGAAACCTCACAAGAGAAAGACCATAATTACTGCTATTGAATATTATAATTTTATTATTTGGACAAAGTTAGCCTCTCTATGGTGACATACTTATATGAGTAATGGAAATTCTGTTTCAGGTACAAAAATGATTTGTTTAAGGCACAGTCCAGGAGGTTATTTCTAACACTGTAGGTATTTAGCATGTCACAAACAAAATAAATGGAGTCTTTTGTCTATTATCGATTTATTCTTTCAATACATAGGAAATCTGCTTCGTGGTCTTTGGCAACTTACTTATCCTTTTTGCGTCTCAGTTTCCTCATCTGTCAAAGAAGGGTGCTAGACTATCTGCTTCCTAAGGTCTTTCTTGTTTTAAATTCTACAACTGTGGCATCAACTGAAGCATTGTAAAAATTAGAAGTCATTCAAAGAGCAAAAAGCACCTTAAATCAAGCAGAAATTGGCTATTTGCTCAACAAGATCAGTAGGAACACAAGGGAGAGGCAGATGAAACATATCACTGGGGAGAGGGAAACAATAAATTTTACACAGACTTTTTGGCTGAGTCTATAATAGAAGGTAGTACATTGGTATTATTCCAACTCATTAAAAGTTTCTATCCTTTTGTTCTTCTTCCTCCTATTCCTTCTCTTCATCTTCTTTCTCCTCCTCCTCCTGTTCCCTCTTCTCAATCTCAATTGATTTACATAATGTGAATTTATTTTTTATTGGAAGAGCTTAAAGCTGAATCCTTGCTCTACCAATTCAAAGGAGATTATACATGCAAAGCACTCTGTAAACCTTAAAGCACTATATAAATGTCAGCTATTATTAGTGCTACAGAAAGTACATTACCATGCTATAGTTTGTTGCATTTTCTCTCCTCCCCCAGAGTAATGCGTATAGTATTGATGTATGCCATCAATATGGTATATGGTATATACTACCCTTAGTAAGAAATTGTTATCTTGATTTTGAGAAAAGTTCTTCTTACCCACAGCCTTCTGAAAAGAGCCACACTCACTCAGTTCCTAAAACAAATAAAATAATCTGTCCTTAACTAAGAACTGAATTTGTGCCCACCCATTTAAGGTTATTTGGGCAGCTAGGTGATGTAATAGAGTGCTGGTCATGAAGTCAGAAAAATTCATCTTCTTAGGTTCCAATCTGGCCTCAGACACTTAATAGTTGTGTGACCCTGGGCAAGTCACCTAATCCTGTTTTCTTCAGTTTCTTTCTCTGTAAAATGAGCTGGAGAAGGAAATGACAAACCATGCCAGTATCTTTGACAATAAAATTCTGAATAAGGTCACATAGAATTGAATATGACTGAAATGACTGAGCAATAACAACATTTGGGCTGTTGTAATGTAGATTTAGACAAGCAAATTAAAAACCTTCCGTTCCTCCTTTAGGATCTGTGTCAAACTCTGACAATGGGTTGGTGTAATCATGTGCTTCATTCCCCTATTTTTGGGAGGGAGTCTATGCCAAGGTAACTTTAATTCAACACAATACTTTGGTTCACCTTCTTTTTTCCATACTCAGTATGTAGGATTCTCAGTGACTTGTTTCTTCTCAAGATGGGTAGTGAGGTTCCCAATATTGGAGATATTCAAACAAAGTTGATACAATCATCTGTGAATATTGCAGAGAGAATTCTTGTTTAGGTTTCCATTAGATAAAAGGACCCCCTCAGTCCCTTCTCATGCTTGAGATTCCCTAAACCTTTGGGCAAGTCATTTAACTTCCCTGTACCTCAATCTCCTCATCTGTAAAATGACAGAGGTTGGATTAAATGATCTCTGAGGTTCTTTCTAGCTCTAGATTGCTGACCCTATGTCCTTTCTCATTGCCATGGATACTACTGAAGGATGCTTTGGTGCAGCATAGTGTTCTTATTCCTTATGAGTTCTTGTGGTTTTGCTGCTCTGGAAGTTCTTTTAGTTTGCTAGCATCTGCAATAATTTGTCTTTCCAGAGTATTTAATCTTTATTGCTGAAAAACTACACTGAGCAATTATTGAAAGCTTGTTTGTCCCCTCCTCTTTACTGACATCTGACACAATATACTACTACCAAGTTAAAAGAAATGCCTTCTAAACATTTTTTCCTGATACCTTATCATTTTATTCATTATATGGAGATCTTTGAAAAGAAGCATTGTTCAAAGATCCTTCATGTGATATGACCATTCCTTTGCCTCTGAGTCTGTCTGGGAAGGGCTAAGGCTGGGGAAGTCCTTCCTCAGATCCCTTGGAATAAGGACTCTTTACACCTTTTGTGTAAGAGACCCTTTGGCATTCTGGTGAAGTCTAAGGATCCCTTCTCAGAATAATGTTTTTAAATAATTGAAGGAAATGTTAAATTTGTTAGAAGCCAGTGAAAAATAAATATATAATACATATGTAAATATACATATATATTCATTCATTCATCTATTTGTTTATATATATATTTTTATTCATTTATTTATTTATTTATTTATTTATTTGTTTGTTTGTTTATTTATTTATTTAATTGGGGGGGTTGTTTATTTATTTTCTGCCCAAGTTCATGTATTTTCCTGAAATCTGTCCATGGACCTGAATCATTCTCATTACTCAGCTCTGGACCCCAAGCTAAGAACCCTTTGTCCTAGAAGGATAGAAGAAGAACGAAATTGTTTTCCCCTTCCTACAAATATTTCTAGAAAAAGCTTGTCACATATAATGGAAAAAATAATAATAGGTTGACCTTTACATAGGGTTATATTGGCTACAAATTGCTTTATATCCATTATCTTGTTTGAATATTACAGCTAGGTTGTTACAAATTATTGTGGTTTGTTCATCTGAGCAGAAGCTGTGCCCAATACTATTGTGACCATAAGGGGGAAGAGAGGTGGTTGAAGTGGATAGATCATAGGGTCTACAGTCAGAATGACCAGAATTAAAATCCAGTCTCAGATGTGCTTATTAACTGCATGACCCTGGGCAAGTCACTTAGTTTCTGACTTCCTCAGTTTCTTCATCTGTAAAATGAGGATAATAATAGCACCCACCTCCCAGGGTTGTGAGAATCAAATGAGATAATTATAAAGCAATTAGCACAGTACCTGGTATATTGTATATGTGGTAGCTATTGTTAGCTATTATCTCTATATGTTTTACATGTCTTCCCTTCCTACTAGACAGGGTGTCCCAAAAGACAATGAAGCTTTAAACTATTAAATCTTTTAAATAAATAAATCAAAAAACATTTATTAAGTACCTACTATGTGCTAGGCACTGTGCTAAGTGCTAGACTAGGACCTTTGGATACTTTGTATCAAGGGCATAGCAGATTCAAGTTAAAGTCCCTTTTCTATACATTTTTGTAAAGTCTAAGGATATAGTTGCATTGAGCAGAAAAGCTGAGCAGGAAGAAGGCAACCTGAAATTTTAGAAAATGATAATGATGATGACTAACATTTAGGTGATACTTTAAGGTTTGAGGGTTGTTGTTTTTTTTGCCTGAGTCAAAAAAGGGGAGCTGAGATCAGATTTATTTCACCAGTTCTTAACGGTAATAGCAGAAAGAATGGCATAGAAATCTAAAATCCATTAAGAATCCCTCTGGGGCCACTGGTTTCCAACTTCTTTCCTTCTGCTATAAAACTGTTCATTATTATTGTTAACCAGTAGGGTTGACTAATGTGGGGTTCTCCTTTTCTACCATCCTCCACACTCTCTCCTAAGTTTGTTTTAACCTATGGGAGAGTGGCCCAGAGGCATGCAACAGGGACCAAAGGGAGAACTGAACAGGGGGAAAGAAAGGAACCTGAATTACCCATCTGGTTAGTGGGACACTGAGTGGAGTCCTCAATTAGGGCTGAGTATAGAGGAGAGAGTGCTGAACTTGGAGTCAAAAGAATGCTGGATTCAAATCCTCAACACTTAGCAAATTGTGTAACATGCATTATGGTGGACAATTAGCTTAACCTCTCTCATGCTCAGTTTTCTCATTTGTTTTAGAAAAAGGATAATAATAATAATAATGTAGCACTGGTACTACTCTTTAGGATTGTTGTAAAGTTCAAATAAGATAATGTGGGTAAGTGCTTTGAAAGCCTTAAAGCACCATATAAATGTCAGCTAGTGTTATTTATTTTCAAGATTTCTGAAACAGCTATGAAATTTTAACACAAATAATATTCAAGCATTTGAGAAGAGTTTCCCTGCCTGAGGTTTCCACCTCTTGGTTCTATTTTTACAGTATCTTCTATCCATATTGTGATCAAAATGTACATAAATGGCTGCTAGCCTTCTATTTAGCAGATTTCTTTTTTAAACATTTCCTTTTATTTATTGCTAAATAAATATTCATGTGTTATTTATAATATTATATGTATATTCATTACAACATATTTATTAATATCTATTGCTAAATATTTATCTCTCCTTCCCCCAAAGAAACATTTTTTAAATCCCTCAAAATAAACACTCATGGTTTAGTAAAATAAATTCCAACATTGGCTATATTTTAAAATGTATGTTTCATTCTAGATTTTATATCCATCACTTTTCTGGCAGGAGGTGGATGGCATGATTCATCTTCAGTCTTCTGGACACATAGTTTGTCAACACATTAATCAAATTCTAAAGTCCCTCAAAGTTGTTATTCTCTATAATGTTGTTTTCATTTAATGAATTGTTTTCCTAGTTCTGCTTACTTTGCTCTGCATCAGTTCAGAGTTCTTCTCAGTTACCTCTGAAACTGTCCAGGTTGGGTTCTCTCTTATGGCGCAATAATATTTCATTACATTCATATACGTTCATACATACACATACACATTCATACATCTATTTGACTATTGGGAGGATATTTCTTACAAATTGAGTAATATGACTGTCCTGGTAGAGGCCAATTTTGCAACTAGATTCAACCAGAATTAGGTCTTCAGACTTTATGATCACCCTGACAAATCTGGAGTCAATTAGAATAGAAGTTTTTCGTTGGTCCCTGAATTCTGTGCCTCCAACCAGCTTCTCTCCTCTAGGAATATTGAGGTGAAAAGTTAATTGGCTGAAGTTTTGTTTGCTGACGTGTTCCACTCTAGTTACATCATAATTCCATTCTAACATTTTGCTAGAGGGGCTAGTTCATTGGTCAGAGGCATGAGCTTTGCATTAACCGAGTTCCTCTGAGTTAAGAGTACAAGTCCCAGCAGGCTGAGGAATAAGCATTTTACTATACTTATGCATGTGAGTAAGTGCTCATAAATGCTGATGATTAGAAAGACATCAGTCTCCAAGCCCCAAGTCTGGTTTGCTCATTGTTATATTGCTATGTTATGTGGAGACTGCCAAAAATGTGTGGGGGGACATGAACTCTCTAAAAGAACTTCAGTGTTCGATAAAAAAAAAAAAATCCTTTCATTTTACTGCAATGTCACCAACTCTGCTACCTTATCAGTGACCTAGTAAAGTTGCATTGGTTAACTGTCTGCATCAGTAGTCTCAAAAAAAAGTCCTTTCCATAGACTATGTACGGGCTTTTAATTTTTATTAGAATTATTATTTGGGGCAGCTAGGTGGCACAGTGGATAAAGCACTGGCCCTGGATTCAGGAGGACCTGAGTTCAAATCCAGACTCAGACACTTGACACTTACTAGCTGTGTGACACTGGGCAAGTCACTTAACCCTCATTGCTCAAAAAAAAAAAAATTAGTTGCCCCAGCCTGACTTTTCTCAGCTTAGTCCCAGACTCAGACACTTGACACTTACTAGCTGTGTGACACTGGGCAAGTCACTTAACCCTCATTGCTCAAAAGAAAAAAAAAAATTAGTTGCCCCAGCCTGACTTTTCTCAGCTTAGTCTCAGTTTCTTTTAGGGCCCAAGGCTATGGGTGGGTGGATTGGAGGGTGATCATTTACACAAAGACCTTGAAGGAAATTACTAAATAAAGATGCATAACTTTTGGGTCCCATCCACTCTTTACTGTCTTAGAATGGGACTCAAATTGTGGGGACCTTTGAAAGTAATTTATCTTACCAGGTTTAGATAGATAGCCAGTGCTCAGCTTACTAACTAATGTAGGCAAAGAGCAGATCGAAAGAGGAAAACATTTCATTGGGACTGACACATCATACATAATTCCAAGAAAAAAGAGCCTTGTACCCCATCCTACTTGAATAGTTTAGGAAATGGGATTCATCTGACTCAGCATACCAATTAAGAAGGCAGGTAGAAGGTCCTACTTAAGGTACTTCCTACTCTAGCTCTAGCATCTGATCAGCCTTCTCTCTTTCCCACCAGGCCAAAGGGTTGGCATCTCCTCCCCACCCCCACCCCCTCAAAAGTGATTATCTAGAAAAAGAGATAGAAAAGGATGAGCCAGACAGGTAGGAGAACCAAGAGAGCAGTGTCATGAAAATAGGGAAGAAAAATGTGTCTAGGACAAGGACAGTGAACAACAATGTTGAATGCTGTAGAGAAATCAAAAAAGATAAAGACTGAGAAAAGTCACTGCAGGGAGCAGATTCACTTGACTCCTAATATCTGAAGTTAGATTATAAGGAATGAGCACTGAGCTAGGGTAAGGAGAGAAAGTGGAAGCAATGAGGATAGATAACTTTTTCTAGGATTTTGTTTAGGCATTTGGATGTTCCCTCAGCCTCTAACATGGAACAACAACCTCTTTGTTCAAGTTTGTCCTTTATCCTTTTCATAGCCCGAGAATTTCCAGGTAGCTCTCCGTCTTCCCTGACAAGTTCTTGGTAGTTTAACTAGTTCTTTCTCTTCTCCAATCATGTCCCCTTTAAACATCCTGGTCACACAATCCCTCAACTCATTCAACTTCCATGACCTCTGTCTCCAGGGCAGACTGGACCATGCATAGGAATGATAACACCTGAGACATCAGGCCGCTTCCCGACTTCATCAGTTGAATTTGCCCCAGTTACCAGAACTCCTAGTCATGACTGTCTCCCATTCCAGGAATATAATTCATTGTCACCTCCACCTTTTAGAATTTCTTGTTTTAAAACTCAGCGCAGCTTTCAGTTCTTCTATAAAGCTTTCTCTTATCCATCCCTCTTCTAACCCAGAGGTTAAACATGTGTGTGTGTGTGTGTGTGTGTGTGTGTGTGTGTGTGTACACAACACACTCATATATTCTTTCTTTTATTCAAATTTTCCTAGGGCACTTTGTCAAGATCCCCTTTACCATCCTTGGCTTACCTTGAACAATCCTTAATGACTAGTGCTGGGAGATGCTAATTCCTAATCTAGTGTTTTCTAATACACTATCCTATTGCCTTTCATTTCCTAAGGATTTTATTGTTTCTTCTAGAGGAACTTATTTGAAATGATATATTAAATGTGCTTTGTTTATTTAACAGCCATTGTGGCTGTTAATGTATTTGTTTCGTGTATGTTATAAATTAAGGGGATAGATTATATGAAGTGTCAGATGCCATTAAAAGGATCATTACTATAATTTATTATTTCTCCAAGTGCAAATTTTCTTATATACCTTTTAAACAAGGTGGCATATAGAGCTAGAAGGGACATTAAGAATCCATTTGTTTTCATTAATAGCATAAAGTATTCACATAGCATATTAAGACCTCAAAGACACATGGAAAAAAGACCTCAAAGAGCTTAGTCAATAACATATTGAGGACCCACTGAGGCAATGCAGTGCATTAAACACTCTGTGTGTGTGTGTGTGTGTGTGAGTGAGAGACAGAGACAGAGACAGAGGGAGACAGAGAGAGACAGAGACAGAGAGACAGAGAGACAGAGAGACAGAAACAGAGAGGGAGACAGAGACAAAGAGATGGAGGAAGACAGAAAGAGAGAGAGTGAGACAGAGGCAGAGAGCTTAGGACGTTCCACTTCTGTGTTTTTGTTTCTACTCTCCCTCATGCCTGAAATGCTATCACTTATAACCACCCTCTTAGATTTCCAACCCCTCTTAAACGCTCCATTTACCTGCCAGCTCTTACACATATTGAACCCTTTCCTGATCTCCCTAGTTGCTAATGCACCTCATCCTCTGGGATTACTTTGTATTTTGATTTACTTTGTGTTTCTTAATCTTCAATAAACATTTATAAGAGCTTCCAATGTGCTAGAAACAGAGGATGCAAAGATACAAATGTATACAGTCCCTGATCTCAAAGAGTTTATATTCTCCTAGAGGGGAGCAACAAGTAAACAATCAAACAATTGATAAATAAGCATTAATTAAGCACCTACTAGGTGCCAGGCACTGGAGATGTAAAGACCAAAATGAAACAGTCATTTGTCTGAAGAAGCTTACATTCTACAAGGAAAGTAAATGCAAACTATATAAATATGAAGTAATGGGGGGAAGGGAGAGAAGATGTAAATCAAGAAAGGATTCTTGTAGCAGATAATATTTGAGCTGAACCTTGATGGGATCCAGAGAGTGGAAAAGGCAGAGGGGAGAATTTAATAGTTTGTAGAAACTTCTCCACTTCATTAAGCTTGGTTTTTCTATCTTGAACAGCCTGTTGTTTTATACCAGTTGAATGTAAGCTCCCTGATAAGACTCCTCTTTCCTTATTCCTCTCCTCTCCTCTCCTCTCTTCTCCTCTCCTCTTCTCCCTTCCCCTCCCCTCCATCTCCCCCTTCCCCTTCTATCTCCCCTTCCCCATCTTCTTCCTCTCCCCTTCCTTCCTTCCTTGTCTTTGTATCCCTTGCACTTAGCAGAGGAACCTTGCACATAGTAGGTGTTCAATCAATGCATATTAAATCGAATTACATTGACTACCTATTCTCCAAACACAAGGAATCTCTAACTGAATACTCAAATTATGGGATTAATAATTTGTGGAAAACATGTATTTTATGTTCTAACCTTGACCCAAGTTTTTGCATTTTCTGGCTGGATTTGAAAAAGGTAAAGGGTGGATTCCAAGTCTGTTTTGCCTTATTGACATATATCACTCCTCGCCACGCAGTCTCTCTGTTAAGAGCTGCTACAAGCAAAGTTAGCATATGCCCATGTACACATGTACATTCACAGACACTGTCTTGAACTGAAAACGTCTTCATAGGAGATTCATTATAATTCTGCGCAGTTAGAAGGACTTTGGAAAGCCTTGCAAAGGCTTTTTTAAAAAATTAAATGGATAAAGTGTCAAGAAACTTTCTTCAGAGGAGCAAGACAGCTGGTCTGGGGGAGGCATGTTGTTTCCTTTTCAGGCCCAGGACCGTTACTCACTGTCTCTCAGAAGAGCTTCCCAGGTCAGGAGGATGAGAGCCAACCGAGGACAGTCTTGATTGCCCCTGCCCAATAAAGCCGGAACACAGACGAAACCTCCAGATCAATACGAATGCAGACGGCTGCAGGAGGAGACAGCCCAGCATCTGCTCTCATTTCACTTCCTCTCCCAGTCACAGCCAATCATTCCAGCCATTTGTGTTGGAGGAAAACTCCCTGTTTCAGATGCATCTAACAGCCGCCCCTAAGGAATTGTCCACAACACGAACCATTTACGAACAAGTGGGGGAAAAAAGGGGGACTGAAGAGAATCAGCCTGGAGCCAGGCAACACTTTCAAAGCGAAGACAAACCAAACAGCCTCCCTTTTGTTGGCATTCAGGCTGCCAAGACACCATACCCTTTTATTCATCGCCCCTGAGAGGAGAGCAGGAGTGTTGAGGATTGCTTTCTTAATGCTTAATCAGTGTGTGCCCGAGGCTTTAATGGAGAGAGGAAAAGGGTCCGGGATCTCCATCCCATCTCCCTTCACTGTCATAGCTGCAAGATGCTCAGACCAGCCTTTTCTACATCCATCAGTAAATGCTATCGGACAGAGGGATTGGGTGGCGCAGAGTTGAGATCTATGAAAAATCCTTTAGAGCAGGAGTCCAACTTAAGCTCTCAGACCTTGACGATTGTTTGTCTTCAGATAGAATCTGCCCTAAGAATCAGCTAAGCTTTCGTTGGTGTCCTGGGAGAGGGACATAGGTTAATGTTCCATGGAAGCTTGGCCTCTTCCTGTG
The DNA here is from genome assembly GCF_019393635.1 of Dromiciops gliroides. Taxonomy (NCBI): domain Eukaryota; kingdom Metazoa; phylum Chordata; class Mammalia; order Microbiotheria; family Microbiotheriidae; genus Dromiciops; species Dromiciops gliroides. The sequence goes on along the minus strand of NC_057861.1, from coordinate 177,102,063 downwards.
AAATAGACTCTCACTGGTTTGGAAAATTTGGACTATGTAGTTGGACTTTATAAAAAAAAAGATTTTCAGTTTATATTCTAAACTTTAAAACAAACAAGCCCAAAGTCTCTCACCTTTTGGTCTACAGACACCCTTAATTCTAAACAACTCTATATTTAGGCAGAGTGGAAACTAAGGCATTGAGATGCCTCTTATCTACACATTTTATTTACTGAAATGTGCTTGTTTACTTGGCAACCTAATCATGACCCTTAAATTCCAGCATGGTTGACCTTTCTAATCCTGATGCTATGAAAGAATTGTCCACTTCAATTGCCTATACAGTTCCAACCATTTTCTATCAGCCTTGTAGAGCTTGGGGCAGCAATGGTGGAAAGCTGATATACAGGAAGGAAAGGAATAATAGTAATAATAGCTAATTAACCTTTATACTGCATACAGACAGTTGTCTCTTTAGGTAAGTGGACCTTTCCTCAGACCTCTAGTAAAGAGATTTTTACATAATACAAATTTGCCCCCTTGTGGGGAGGAGAAAAGGGAAGGGGCCCTTCCCTGGGACAGGCCAGCACAGGGTTCAGTCCAAGGACACATGGGGACCAGGAACAGAGGAGCAAGAAGGTCAGAACTAATAGGAAGAAGTGGGGGGGGGGGGGCAGACACCTGGGAGCCAGACATGGGCCAGCTGTCGGAAAGGGACACAGACAAGAGAGGATGGGTGACGTGTGAGGGCCAGGGATAGATATGCTATACCTGAGCACAGACAGATAGAAGACAAAGAAGTGAAAGCCAGATACGTAGGCAGGTCTCAAGCCAAGTCCCCATCAGGTGGCGGGTTTCTCCTTGCATCTGCATTACGCTTTTGCTCAAAGGTTTGGGTTTTTTTATAAGTTAAAGCAATTTTTTGGTGCTCAGCACCAAGCAGAGGGGCAAGAACAGAGACAGAATGAGCACACTAGTGTCAAGTTAACATGTCTATTTTTGGAAGGCAGATTCCTTTCAGAATTCTTTACATGAAGTCGAATTTGCATAATGTGGATTTATGTAAAGCAAGAACTACCTGTAGGTTTAAGGTTTATAAAACATTATAATGATAATAATAACTAATATTCATATAGTGCTTATTATGTACCAGGGCCTGTGCTAAGTATTTTATAAATATTATCTTATTGTATCTTCATAACAACCTTGAGAGGTAGGTGTTATCATTCTCTCCATTTTACAGATGAGGAAACTGAGGCAAACAGATTAAATGACTTGCCCAGGGTCAAACAACTAGTAGGTGTCAGAGGCTGGATTTGAACTCAGGTCTTCCTGACTCCAGACCCAGCACTCTATCCACTGCACCACCTTGTTGCCTCTTCCTTTATTACTAGGTCACATTCCTATATCTCACTAAAGTATTTCTTCCCAACTCTGGTGTCATGTAGGTAGGACAAATATTATTATCTCTATCTTAAAGCTAAAGAAGCTGTATCTCAGAGAGGTAAAGTTCCTGCAGATCACCAAGCTGGGAAGTGTCAGAGCCAGGATTTGAGCCGAGCCCATCCAGAATATTCTCTCTCACACTTTGTAAAAGCAAAGTTCTTTGGAGACCAAGAAGTCTAAATCCCTAACCCTCTACCCAACTTCCTTACTATCTTCTTCAGCTGAAGTACTGCTATGTTTACTAATATCTTACATTTATATAGAGCTCTGAGGTTGGCAAACTGCCTTATACTTTATATTATGCTCTGCAATCCTCACAAAAACCCTGAGATAGATGCTGTTATTATCCCCAAATGATGAAACTGAAGATCAGAGACATTCAGTGACTTGTCCAGGGTCACATGGCTAGACAGCTAGTTCTTCCTGACCTCCAGTCCACCTGTGTATCCACCATAGCAAGTTGCTTCCCTCTAAATCCACTCCCTTGGTTCAACCAATGTTGACATACTACATTCACCCTTGTTTTGTCTTTCTAACTCTCGACTCTATACCCTCTAATGTGGTGTTCCCTGGAGATACCATGTCTTCTGCCTTGCCCTACATCTATTTCCCCAATACTTTTTCACTTTTTCCAAGGACTACCTGAAATTTTGTCTCTTCTATAAAAGGCATTTCCTGACAAAGGCTGTGTCTGTCTCCATAACTTATTGGGCTGAATTTTGTTTGAAACAATGTAATGAATGATCAGAACACCTCACCCTCATCTTCAGGATTAGGGCCAGAAATATGTATTTGTCCCCATGGAGCCATGTCAAGTGCGTATGCTCATTTAAATAGGAGGTACCCCAGTCCAACATATTAGGGGCTCCCCTGATTACCAATGTTGCATTAAGGGATCTAACAATTGATTTCAATAAAACAAGATTTTATTATATCTATATCATGTCAAATAATCCAATCAACTAAATATTTTAGTTTTGTATAGACACAACCTTAAAGAAATGTAAGGCGTGATTTAATTTCTTATCTGCAAATATATTCTCTTGATCATTTACCAATGCCTAACATATCTCTTCTTGAAACTTTCTCCAAAAATTGTAAAATCTTATTCTTTGGGAATCTTTAATTTGAAAGAGGATAGAATAGAAGTTTACCTATGCATCAAATAAAGTGTTTCCAAGTAATCTGAGTATATAAATAGAAATCTAGATGAAATATTTAAGCATTTAAGAAAATAACATTGCCAACCAGTTAACAGGAATATTTACCAAAAAATATCAGTTTTGTGTTAATTACAAATGGCTCTTATTTATTCACTTCAATTTAATAAACACCCTGCAAACAAAAGCACAGTGCCATCTTACACTGTATAACACAATAAGGTCAAAATGGGTACATAATTTAGAATAAAGGATGCTACCACAGGCAAATTAGAAGAGGAAGGAATAATTGTGTGTGTGTGTGTGTGTTTTTTGTGGGGCAATGAGGGTTAAGTGACTTGCCCAGGGTCACAAAGCTAGTGTCAGGTGTCTGAGATTGGATTTGAACCCAGGTCCTCCTGAATCCAAGGCCAGTGCTTTATCCACTGTGCCACCTAGCTGCCCCCAAGGAAGGAATAATTTAACCTGTCAGATCTATGGAGAAGGGAAGAATTTATGACAAAAGATGAGATAGAGAACATTATAAATGCAAAATGGATTATTTTGATTACATTAACTATTAAAAGTTTTGCACAAACAAAACTAATGCAACCAAGATTAAAAAGAAATATAAATCTGGGAAACAATTTTTTACAGACAATGTTTCTGATAAAGGCCTCATTTCTCAACTATGTAGAGAAGTGAATCAAATTTATAAGAATACAATTCATTCCCCAAATGAGAAATGGGCAAAGAATATGAACAGGCAGTTTTCAGATGAAGAAATTAAAGCTACCTATAGTCATATGAAAAAATGTTCTCAATCACTATTGAGTAGAGAAATGCAAATTAAAACAACTCTGAGGTACTACCTCACACTGATTAGATTGACTAATATGGCAGAAAAGGAAAATCATAAATGTTGGAGATGTGGGAAAACTGGAACACTAATGCATTGTTGGTGGAGTTGTGAATTGATCCAACTATTCTAGAGAGCAATTTGGAACTATGCCCAAAGGGCTATAAAACTGCATACCTTTTGACTCAGCAATACCACTACTAGATCTGTATCTCAAAGAGATCATAAAAAAGGGAAAAGGACCTAGATATACAAAAGTATAGCAGCTCTTTTTTTTTTTTTTTTTAGTGAGGCAATTGGGGTTAAGTGACTTGCCCAGGGTCACACAGCTAGTAAGTGTTAAGTGTCTGAGGCCGGATTTGAACTCAGGTACTCCTGACTCCAGAGTCAGTGCTCTATCCACTGTGCCACCTAGCTGCCCCCTATAGCAGCTCTTTTGATGGTGGGAAAGAATTGGAAATAGAGGGAATGTTTACCAATTGGGGATTGACTGAACAAGTCACGGTATATGAATCTAATGGAATATTATCATGTTCTACGAAATGATGAGCAGGCAGATGTCAGAAAAACCTGAAAAGATTTACATGAACTGAGCAGAACCAAGAGAACATTTTTACAGTAACAACATCATGTGATGATCAACTGTGATAGACATAGATCTTCTCAGGAATAAAATGATCCAAGACAATTCCAAAAGACATGATGGAAAATTCTTTCCACATACAGAAAAAGAAACTATGGAGTCTGAATGCAGATTGAAGCATACTGTTTTCACTTTTTTTGTTTATTTTTTGTTTCTTCTTTCTCGTGTTCTTTCCTTTTATTCTGATTCTTCTTTCACAACATGAGTAATTTGGAAGTATATTCAACATGATTGTACTGTATAACCTATATCACATTGCTTGCTGTCTTGTGGAAGGGGGAGGGGAAGGAGGGAGGGAGAAAAATTTTCTCAAAATCTTACAAAAATGAATGTTGAAAACTATCTTTACATGTAATTGAAAAAATAAAACAAAATACTATTTTTAAAAAAAGGAATGAAACTCCATGGGGGCAGGGACTGTGTTTTTACTTGTATTTGTAGCTCCAGAATTTAGCATAGTGCCTGGACAGCACTTATAAAATGTTGTCTGACTTTTTGACTGACATACATAGCCCTGGAAGGCTTTAAGTGCCAGGCTAAGAAATTTTTATTTTATTCCATAGACAGACAGTGGGGATGACTGAAAGATTTTGAGCACAGGAGTGACCTAGTCAGACCTTTGCCTTCAGATTTTGAGAATTATACAAAGGATGAATTAGAGAAAGAACATACTACATCTATGACTTTGGAGCAAGTAATTTTTTCTTTCTGAGACTGGTCAAATCATGAGGTTGTGATAAGAACTAAAGTTAATGTGGGAATGTTTTCCATGACTACTCATGTATAACTTATTTTGAAATGCTTGAATTCTAGTGGGTGGGGGTGGGAATGGAGGAGGAAGAGAAGTTGGAACACAATTTTTTAAAAAATTGATGTTAAAATTTGTTTTTACATATATTTTGGAAAATGAAATTCTAGTTAATAAAAAAAGTATTTTATTAACTTAGTTCTAGGTACTGTGTACATTTTGGTACAACAAAACTACAATTCCTTTTTTAAAATATTTATTTTTATGAGCATTTTTTATCTCTTCCTCTCATTGCTTCCCTAAGTGAACAATCATTTAGGAAAAGAATAAAACAAAGCCTTCATAAGAAACATGAATAGTCCAGCAAAACAAATTCCCACATTGGCCATGTCCAAAATCAATTTCTTATTTTAAGTCCTTCAAAACTGCAATTCTTTAAAAGATTATACAATTCAGAGTTCATCAATCAATCAATCAATCAATAAGCATTTATTAAGAGCTCACTCCAGGCACTCTGTTAGGCACTGGGATACACACATGAAGATTGAAACAATCCCTGCTATAGGATATTAAGACTGGCATTCCTTTTAATTATCCAGGTGTGTGTTTTTTTAATGAATAGAACATTTACCTGTGACTCTTTTGCTATCATTGTGTTTTAGTATTGTCTCTCTTCTATCACTAGGGAACAAAGGATATTCTCGTGTCAATGCATCAACTTCAACATATCCATTAATATGGGTACAATTTGGTGATGGAATCTCATCCATGCCTTCTTGTCTTGTGTGATTTTTGTCCGTGTTCTCCCACAAATCCTCTGGAAAAGATCTCTGCCATGTGCTTGTTGCTTTTGTCTAGCTCTTTTAAGCAGAACCACCCTTCGGCCATCCATCTGTTCTTCCCTTACTTTCACTACACAACTGTCAGCCTACCTCTTTTTATGATCATACATTCCCTTGATGATATCCTCTTGCATGCCAATTGTTATTTTTAATAGTATTCAGCCTATTACACTCATCACTTGATTCTCCATTGCCTGTTGGATCACCTGCATTTTCAATTCCATGAGTTGCCTCTATGTGACATCCTCTATCCATTTGGGTGTATATATTTGCTTAAAGAGGCACTAAAGCTTTCCTCCCAAGAGTGAGTTTAGTAAAACTCAGCCTTCTCCATCAGTGGACTATGGTTAGGGAATTTAAGGTCTAGCTTTTTGAGAAGAAAAGAATGAAGGGACATATAACAATAGTACTAAATTTGGGAGAGGAGTGGGGAGGTTATTATAAAAGGATGCTAATCACTCATCTTCTACCTCTACCCAACAAATGGGTCGGTCAATTAGAGTTGGAGGGATTTGGGTCTTCATGGACAGCTTCCTGAGGGAGGACTCTGTGGTATGTATGATTGGGTTATAGAGGAGAGTTTGAGAGTTGCCTCAGTGGACAGAATACTGAGTCTGGAGTCTGGATTTAAATCTGAAGAGAAGTAATTTTACATCTCTTGTCCTCATTTTTTCATCTCTCAGATGAGAAGGTTAAAGTAGATTAGCTCCCCAAGTCCCTTCTAGATCTAAATCTATGTTTCTATGATCTAAGGTGGAGGGACCAGACTTTAAATATTTCCATTGATATAGGACCTTCTCAGGGTCTTATCAACATTGGGAAACAAGACCAAATGAAACATTCTGGAGCATAGAGATGCCTCTCCTCTGCGTATCCACACATGGAGGAAATCTAATGTCAGATAACATCCTGATACCCGCCTGAGTTTTGTGGTGTTGTCAGAACCCTGAGGTATGTGTTTAGCCTTAATCACAGTTTTCCTCAGTAGCATTTAAAAATATATTTGATGAATTTAACAAGAAACACATGTTTTCATTTAAATTACAATTAGCAATTAGAGAGTTAAGCGTGCCCTAGATAGAACACATAATTGTTGTAGAGTTTGTGGTATAACTACTTTCCTGTTGCTGTTCTCCTTTTATGTTTTGCTTTATGATTTTTGTAGTAAATTTATGCAGGATCTTTGAGGGAAACCCAGGCTAAATGAAAGCTGCTAGGTTTGGGGTGAGCTCATTTCTGCTGTGTTCTTGGCCTGGATTCCTCAGGCCCATTGCTTCATGGGATCCTTTTTGTTTCCAAAGCACAGGTGGAGAGTGGAAATCTTTTTAGTCAATCTGACATTTCATTAGTGAGCCTACTGTGTAAATTTTGCTCTCTGGAGCCCGGAGAGATTGGCTGGAGCTGTCCAGGGTGCCTGAGACAATTCTCTTGAGGACTCATAAAAGGGCAAGCCAAGATTCCCGCTGGAGATTTCAAGCCCTCACAAGCCCAGGATGTATCCTGGGAGCATGACTACCAGCTTCAAAAAGAAGGTAAATAAGAACGTACCAGAAAAATTGTTTCCAAAGCTGCCATTAAAAACCAAACCATAGTATTATCAGGAAGTTTCAGGTCCCTTCTAGATAAATGCTGGGGATCTGGCTCAAAGAAGAGACAGGGGAAATCCTTCAGGCAAGCTGAATATATCATAACTTCTTTAGAACTACAAAAGATCTCCACTATAGCCAAATGAAACCAGACTGCCAAAGCTAATGAAGCCACCTAATGAAAAAGTAATCCTAGTGAGGAAATTAAAGAAAAAGGAAGAAAAAGAGAAAAGTGTATGGTCAGATTACTGCTGGGGCTAAGTACAGAACTCAGCCAAAATAAGTAATTGCAGGTAGCTTGGAGAGCTTCAAGTATAACTTCTCTGGCACAGAATAAGGAATCACAGCAGTCCCTAAACTTTAGCAAAACCAGACACGGAGGTGAGGGGAGATTGATCCTCAGGGATGAAGAAAGGAATCTGAGATTTTTGGCTGTTGACTTTAGCTGGCAAACTATCAGGGCTAAATTGGTTACACAGAACTGATGAAAGGAGCAGAATTAAATCACTTCTGGGTTTCTCTACAGGGGTTGGAGCAGAAGTCACGAAGGCTGAGTATAATGGAACAATCTCTGGATGAGAAAACATGAAAAAAACCTTCTGTTCTTCTCATTGACCCATAGACCCTGCCAATCAATAAGAATCTGAGTAGACATGAATCCATTGATTCTCATGTCAAACAATTGAATACAATATGACAAAGTCTTAGTAAACACCTACTGTGTGGTAGACATCACATTATGCTAGATACTAGGCATACAGAGACGAAAAAGGTAAAAGCCCCTGCTTTTAAAGAGATTGTATTTTACTCAGGGGGTACAACATGAGCACTACTAAATGAAAGTAAAGTAATTTGAGGAAGGAGAGAGAGAGAGACAGAGACAGACAGAGAAAAAGAGAAAGAGAGAGAGAGAGAGAGAGAGAGAGAGAGAGAGAGAGAGAGAGAGAGAGAGAGAGAGAGAGAGAGAGAGCACTGACCACTGGCTGTCTCCTCTTAGTTCCATCCTTTTATCTTAACATCCTGTGTGTATGTGTATGCACACACATGTATGCACAGGCACATATATGCATGAATACATGTGTTACCCAATCATATCTTGGATCATGCCCATGCCAACAGGAAAACTTCTCCCCTTCATTATGACACTGTTCATATTAGAATGTTTGTGTTTATGTTCCCTCCCTTTACCTTCTCTTCCACAATAAATATGTGTTGATTGATTGATTCACTCATAAAACATAGTGTATAAAAACTTGAATCAAAATATTAAAAATGAGTAAAATAAATAATATTGCTACATCCAACAAAGGTGTACCCCAAGCCCCGTGCAATCCTCATATACCAGGAAGTAAACCCTCTAATTGGACAGCAGATGAGAATTTTAAAATGCATCTCTGCTTCCATCTGTTCCCATAGGGAACTGAGAAAACATTCACTCCTCTCCCCTTTTTTAACCCCAAGGTCAAAACCTCCTATTAGGTCGTTATTCAGCATCTTTTGGGGCGGGGGAAGGGGGGGCATCAATCAGGCACTCAGAGCACTTCTGCTGCTTGCTCTCTTCAGAATGGCAGGCATGCTAACCAGGTTCTGTCTTATGCTGAGGTCTCATCCCAATGACAACTGGCTCCACTCGCTGGTCCCCAGCCTTTTTCAAGTGCTTTTATTGAGGTTGTATCTCTGTAGCTTTTACCCTTCTGACCTACTGGGCATTAAGCCTCACTTATCTTGTCCTGCCTTCCAAACAGAGAGAAGGAATGCACAGGCTCCCCTAAATGGAACTATTCCTCCAATCATCCTCCTTCAAACTTCCCTCTGCTCTGTCCCCAAAACCTTTCTCCCCATCCTTGACTCCCATCCCAGGTATGGGGCCCACACTCTCCCAGTCTTGCTACTGTGAATTTGGTGTTCAGAGAAGATACTGTGGTTTGGTTACCTATATGTTGCTTTGTCCTTTCATCTTCAAAAATTGGCCCGCTTTGAGATGGCCCATGCCTTCAGTTTTCATTCTTTGTATTCGCAGAGCATAGTCCAACGCCCAGAACATTATAGCACTTAATAATTGCTTGTTGATTGATTGATCAACTAACCCCAAAGCTTGCATGGTGGGATGCAGGGGACCTCACATTAATGCAGGGTAATTTGAGGAGAAAAAATAAGAATATTAACATTATTAGCTCAAAGATGAGATGGACCTTGAGCTAAGCCAGAAAGAAATGTAAGAGTTCTGAGAGATACAAATGAGGAAATAGCTTGTGCAAAGAAAGCTACAGAGCAGGATATGGAATGTTGAGTTCAGAGAACATCAAGGACAAATACGATTTTTGAGGGAATTTTCTTCCTTTCTCTCATAGCCTCAGCCACTCAGTACTGGTCCATACCTGTTGAAAACTTTTGAGCATCAACACAAAGCTAGATGATCCATTTTTTCTCCCATTGTTTTTCATACACTGGAATTGTTTGTCTTGAGCATCAGATACAGAGAGTAAATTTTCACGGGTGCACTGACAGTCCTTGTGGAACATCTGCATAACGATGGAATTTATTTTGTTCATTATGACTGCTGGGTAGTACAGGCCTTTATTTCACTCCTGCAGACAATTTTTGTTTTCATAAATTATCCAGTATGTTTCTCATCATGTAAATGATCGACAGCCTTTGGGGCCCTGGAAAATCATCAAAATAAAGAAGCCGAAATGCATCTCTAAGATTATTTTGGCATCTTGAAATTATTTCTGTGTCATATCAGACAGAAGGGATTGTGGAAGCATCTAATAAATACTTTCCGGGGAGCTTGAGATGAACCTAATCATGTAGCTGGGAAGGAGGCTCTGAAAGGTGTGGACATTTCTTTCTTCCTGAAAAAGCATGACAGAGTGGGGTGCTTGTTGACAACCATTCCCATCTTTGTGCTGCAGTCTTTGTCATTCGTATGGTGATAGAGGCTATTTGGAGAGCTCGCCAGTGATCTTTAAGGCTTTTCACTTTGAATCTATTCCCTTGTGTAAATTTACTGCTATAATTAGAAGTGTCCCTTGTTGGGGGGGCAGACAGAGACAGAAACAAAGACACAGAAAGGAGAGAGATACAGGGAGACAGGCAGAGACAGAGATATTGGCAAAGAGAGAGACACAGGCAAAGAGACAGAGACATACAGGGAGAGACAGAGACAGAGACAGACAGAGACAGGAGAGACAGAAGGAAAGAAAAAGAGACAGAAGGAAAAAGGAGAATGGATGTGAATCCCAAATACAAATACAACCCAAGCAAGATGCAGATGGACTGCATTAATCATCTACCTATATACTTTTTGCTATTTCTTTCTATTTTTTCTTTAATTTATCTATTTCTCTGGAACTAGCACCATAACAAGCCTAGAACTGCAGTTGGAAGTCCACACAACTGGTTTGAAGAATTTCCCAATTCCCACTCACCCTGACCCCACTCTGGAAACTTCAGATTTCCTATGAAAGAGGAAATATTAGAATGGTGGTAAAAAGGGAAATTCTGACTGCCCCTCCAAAAACCCACCTGTCTCAGGAGCTGAAATTCCATTAATCATCATTCAAGTCTTGAAGTATCATATTGAATGCCTCTGTACAAACTAATGTCCAAGATATAATCTGAGAATATACAAAACAGTCTCTGGGCTCACTTTCCCAACCTATACTTTGACTGGCATATCATGTTCCCCAAACTCACTTCTCCCTCATTCTAGAGGTAACTGTGACACAACTGGGTATTCTTTAATGCTATTGTTCATAAGTCCCCATTTGATATGTTTCCCCCTAATATCAATCACCAGCTAATATCTCCCATTATAATTTAACCAATTAGCATCAATTAGCTTTATAAAGAGATATTTATTGAGGAGGCATAATAAGGAACAAAGTACAACAATATCCCAAACTTGACAGTACACCCTTCTCCATATACCTTAGTACCTGGTGAGAGTAGCTCAAAATTAAAATGGTTGCTATAAAACATTTTTCCTACCAGGTTTATTTGTGGATATGGCATAGTCTGAAAAAGTAACTTCCTTTTTTGTAGTACACAGTGTCTCAGATGCTAAGTTGATTCACTTCTGGTCTGAGTCAAGAAGTTCACTGCTCAGGGCTGGCTGTTCACCAGACTCAACTAGGATGCTACTAAATTACATTGCCATGGGGAATTTTGATGGTTCATCTCACTTTATGAAGCTCAAAACATTGTGACCTGGTCTATTCTATCTCCTATATTTGCTCACTTAAGAGTAGGAAAAAATTAACATGTGACAAAAGAAATGGAAGCATTCTTCCATAGCCACATGGTAACCAGTTGGTGAGAGAGGGCCCTAGATCTCTTCACCACTCAGAGGACCATTGCAATCCTTACCTTAATGGCCATCAATGAAAAGTGAGATTTCATTAGGCCCTGATTTTTGTATGCATGATCCGTGATAGCATAGCAGCCAATGAAAAAGCTTTCCATTGACACACAATCAGCCAATAAGAGACAGTTGGAGGAAACTTGCACATCCTCTGAAGTTGAACAGGTAAGGCTCCTCCATCATGAAGATGGCAGAGGATACTGTACATGCTCTAGGGACTTGGCCCTCATTGGCCATTACAATAATATTATAAAGTTAGATCTGGAAGGGACCTTAGAAGCCATCTATTTCAACCCCCTCTTTATGCCCATGAGGAACTGAGGGTCAGAGATTCCATGACTCTTCCAAGGTCACACAGTAACAAAAGTAAGATTTGAACCTGTTATCAGACTCCAGATCCATCACTCTTTCTACTTCATTGTGTTGTCTCACATTTAATACTTTAGCAGAGACAAAAGGGAGTTTGAGGGAGTGACAGGAAGGCCACAAAGAAGGTGGAGTTCTGAGATGGAGGCAGAGATGGACGTTATGGGCATGAAATTTGTGGGGTGATTGGGATATTTCCCGTTTTCCTAATGACTCAATGGGTATTTATTAAGTAGTTGGGATTTTAGGTTTAGAGTTGGAAGGGAGGTTAGAGGTTCTTCTTCCTTTAAAGATCTCTATGCTGTTATCTTGGTCCCCATCATTCTTAGACTGTGCCCCTCTGGGACCTCCACCTTCTCCATCTGACTATCATCTTTTATTCATGCTCTCATGTCATAATGTACTATGGCTCAGGTCTTCCTGAGTCCAAATTCATTTCTTCACTATGTCATACTACCTCAAGGTATAACTAGCTTCTTCCCTTTAGATTGAGGACACCTCAATATTCCCCCACCCATCGACACACTCCATATGACCCCTTTCCTACCCCATTTGATACCACATTTTTTGTTGACTCTCTTGTAGGCTTGGTCATTGCCACTCTTGTGTGTTTACATGTGATGCCTGATGACTGAGATGCCTCAGCAAGGTCCCCATCCCCATGTCCCATAGGGACAACCACAGAATCACAGTTAGAAAGAACCTCAAGGGGCAGCTAGGTGGTGCAGTGGATAGAGTACTTTCCCTGGATTCAGAAGGACCTGAGTTCAAATCCAACCTCAGACATTTGACACTTAATAGCTGTATGACCCTGGGCAAGTCACTTAACCCCAATTGCCTCACTTTAAGAAAAAAAAAGAAAGAAAAAAGGAAAAAAAGAAGAAACCTCAGTACTTCTCTACCCTAATATATGCACCAAAATCTCTATCATTGTTTATCCATTCTCACCTTAAAGACTTCCATTGAAGGGGAACCTACTATCTCCCAAAGCAGCCCATTCCATTTTTCCAATACTCTAATAGGGAAAACATTTTCCCTTACATCATTTAGTCAATTCAATTAAATAAACATTAATTAAGTAGAGGGCAGCTAGATGGCGCAGTGGATAGAGCACCGGCCCTGGAGTCAGGAGTACCTGAGTTCAAATCCGGCCTCAGACACTTAACACTTACTAGCTGTGTGACCCTGGGTAAGTCACTTAACCCCAATTGCCTCACTAAAAGAAAAAAACATAACAAACCCATTAATTAAGTGGCAACTCTGGGAAAGATTTTGCTTGGAATGATGGGGATACCAGAGTAAAAAAATGTCCCTGACCTCAAAGATGATGCCTGAGGCAAATCTAGAAGATTGAGAGAATCATGGAGCCTGTAAGAGAGAGTAGATAGAGAACTGGCTTCAGAGCCAGGAGTACCTACTTTTAAGTCTTGCCTCTAACTCAAGGCTTATTAAACTTTTTTCTACTCAAGACCCTTTTTTGCCCGAGAAATTTTTATGTGACCCCCAGTATATAGTTATATAAAATAGGTATGCATAACCTTTTATCATTGCCAAATTTTTTACAATCCCAACATTCAGTTACCCCATATGGGGTCTTGACCCAAAGTTTAAAAATCTTTTCTCTAGCATATACTTGCATGGGGTAATGGAGAAAAACTGGATGGGGGAAGTAAGTGTTCCATCTTCTCCCTTGCAATAAAAGGACCTCTAGATTTGAACTAGAAGACTAAGGTTCAAATCCTAGTAATGCTGCCTACCTATGTGACCTCAAGCAAGTTACCTAACATCATTTTCTCATTTGTAAAATGAAGGGGTAGACTAAGTGATCTCTGAGATCCCTTTCAGCTATAAATCTGTGGTATATTTCCATTTTAACTAGTTATACTTGATAACTAGGTGGTAAAAGCAGTTGTTTCTATCCATTTGAAGGGGTGCAAGGTTTATTAGCAGCTTTGAAGGTGCAGAACATTGGGCTAGAGCCCCAGTTGTCTTGCCCTAGTTATAGCTCTTCTGGGAAACAACAACATATGATGAGGAAGATAAAGGAGAAGGCCACTTAAAGGGAGGTAGGGTTATAGCAAAACTCCAAAGATAATTTTTTTTTTCTGTCCAAAGTCCAGGCCTGCTTGCTGAGCAAAGTTAGCAAGAGTGGACTGAACTTCTGAAAACTAGAGTTTAAACATCAAACTTGCTGTTTAAACTTAGAACTTTGGCAGGCTGTCTTAGTACAGGTAAACGACCTTCTTCTTTGTCTTGTCTAACTTAGAATCTTAGAGGCAGAGGACCTTAGTGATCACCTTATTCTGAAAGCTCCATGACCCTCTTCTTATAATAATCACAGCAACAATTTTGTCCTGAATGGGAGAAATCACATTCCATTCTGTTCCATTCCAGTGCCACAAGACTATTTTTTAAATAGGCAAGCATTGGGGGCAGCTAGGTGATGCAGTGGATAGAGCACCGGCCCTGGAGTCAGGAGGACCTGAGTTCAAATTTGGCCTCAGACACTTGACACTTACTAGCTGTGTGCCCTTGGGCAAGTCACTTAACCCCAATTGCCTCACCAAAAAAAATAGGCAACCATTCCCAAATTTTTCATTCTCTGTCACTGGTACAGAGCCATGATTCTGATCCCTATTCTGCAGGTAGTATGAGCTCAGAGACAGACAGCATCATAAGTCTGTTATTTGAGACAGAGTGGGATAGTGGAAATAGCCCTGGACATGAAGCAAGGAGAAAATTGGACTTTACCTATGATACCTCAGCTTTCTTATCTGTAGAAGGCACAAGAATAGTCAGTCAATAAGTATCTGCATGCCCACTGTGTGCTGGGCATTGTGATAAGCCATGTAGATCCAAAGAAAGGCAAAAGACAGTATCTGCTCTCAAGGAGCTCACAGTCTAATGGGGCAGACTGCACGCAGACACTATGTACATAGATGACATATGTGGGATAAATTGGACATGATCTCAGAGGGGAGGCAATAGAATTAAAGTGGATTGGGAAAAGCTTTTCAGAGAAAGATGGGATTTTAGCTTGGGCTTAAAGGAAGCCAGTAAAAATACCCAGAGTCTGGAAATGGAGCAGGAGGAACAGCAAGGTTGGTTAGTATCTCTGTATCACAGAGTATGTTGGGAGGGGGAGGTGTATGGTTAATATGATCAGAAGAGCACCTGTAGGTAAAAGTGAGAGCTTATGGAAACTAGGCTATTCTTAAGTTTATGGATACTTAGCCTCTATGTGATAGATTTTGAAAAACACTTTATTAATGGGAGGAGGGGCCTTCATCTGATGAAATCACAGATCCTTGACTACTGAAGTAAAAAAAAAAATGGGCATAAAGAAAAACAAGGAACAAGAGGAGATAAAACTGCCCAGTGATGAAGGCTGGCTACACAGTCTAACACATGGTAATCACTAGGATAGGAAGAGCTTTCTCTTTTACCAAACACCATTTTTAAAACCTGTTTGGTGACTAAAATTTATTTTTCTGGCAACTAAGTTTTTTATTTCACCATTAGAAATAAGCAGAGCTTAAAAGTTAAATATCCCTGGACAAGTCTTAACTTCTCACTAATGTGCAAAGGACTGAGAGTAGGGTTGGGTTTTGTTTTTGTTTGTTTGTTTTTCCTGAGAGGAGTTTTTGTTAGATCTAAGAGTGGATTAGATCATTGGACATGCAAGGGGTGGGAAAGAACTTGGGGCCCAAAGCCAAACTTGGTTTATTTTTCAGTTTTACCCAACGCCAGCCCTGCCAGGCACTATCATTATATGTAGTGCATAAGGAGTGAGCAATTGTTTGGTAAATATCACTAAGGGCTTTGTCCCCATCCCCTAACTCAGCATGAAAGCTGGGTCATCCCAGGAAAGCCCCAATGTGGAAGGCCAAAGCTTTGGTTTTTGCCCAAGGCCACTCTCTGGGCTCTGTTCCTACCTTCTGCCTTTGCCCTGGGAAAGAGCATGCTTTTTACAAGTTCTCTGGACTAATGTTACTAGTTTTGCCCTGGCTCAGGACTGGCACTTTGAGGTTTCTGGGAATGTTGCACCTTTTCTGGGCTCATTCCCTCAAAGTTACACTGGCATTGTCAGGTCAACTCTCCAAAGGTGCAGCTGTTTCCTCCTGTCCAAGGGGTAATCCTGTGGGTTGCTATTGTAACAGAATGGCCCAAGGACCCTCACTGGTATACTTCTCCTTAACAACAAACCAGTTGACTTCATTTTAGCAAAGGCATTTCCTCAAATGACAAGGTAGGAATAGTAGTTACCAAGTATTTCACCCTAAAACATAGGATTATTTCCCTACAAAAATACACAGAATCTGGGGGGGGGGAGACAGATGTTCAGAAACTTATAATGCAAAGGTAGTAAGGAGCACACATGTGGCCATAGCAGCTCCCGACTCTAGAACTGCAGGGTCTTCATGTTCTTTCCTTATCAGGAGGGTACTCGTAAGTTCGTTATGGAGTATGGCACTGATGAGGAATCAATCATTCTGCTGATCATGGTGGCTGGCTCTTCAATGTAAGGGGCTAAAATTCTAGCCAGTCTGTCTAAAATATCTAATGAGTGGTCGTCAATAAATTATAAGCTTTAGCAAGAGTTAGACTTTTAAGCATTTATTAAGGAGCATAAGAATTTGGTGAAGAGAAAGAGAAAGGCCTAGATTCATCTATCTATTAAAGGGAGAGAGCATTTCTAGCTCCCTTCTCCACCCGAGTCCTGAGGAAATAGCGCGCGAGAGAGCCAGCCTCACCCCTACTTCCTCCCATCAGCAAATGTCACTTCCTGATGCCAGAGAAAATCCCCATGGCCTTGCCTTCAGAGGCCTTCTCCTCATGGTGGAGCTTTCCTACAGTAAGTCTCCAGCAGGTGGCATCATTCCAATCATTACAGTCCCCCCTTTGTTTCTTCAAGAAATGGGGTCTGATTCTTTATGAACTAAAGCTCAGAGGCTCCTTTTCTTATTGGCCTGGGAGGAATATATAAAAGGGAAAGTTCAAAAGGGAGATTAATGCTCCGTATATAAAATTTTGGCCCTCACATCAAAGAGAGCAACATCTCAGTTGGGTAGGTCAATTTCTTGCTAGACTAGGTCAGACAGGTCACTCAGCTGTGAAACTAGCCCCACAAAAAACTTAGTCTGCTGCTGGGTTGGGCTAGACAACTTGCTTGACCACTTGGCAGCTGCTGGGCCTGGAAGGTCACTCTTATATTGGGTTGTTGATGCCAGACTGGGTTGAAAAGATTTGGAAGAGACACAGTGAAGAGCAAGATAGTGAGTTGATAAGGGAGGCATCATAGGATTGCAAAACCTTTCTAATTTAATGTAACCAAAATTAACCATTTTATACTCATAATTCTCTGTTTCTTGATGGATCATAAATTCTTTCCTTATCCACAAATCATACAGGTACAATTTTTCATGCTCCCCCAAATTCCTTATGATCCCATCATTTATGTCTAAATCCTATGCTCATTTTGACTTTATCTTAATAAATGGTGTGAAATGTTGGTCTCCACCTAGTTTCTGACAAATTGGTTTCCAGTTTTCCTAGCAATTTTTTGTTAAATAATGAGTTCATGTCCCACAAGCTTGGATCTTTGGGTTTATCAAACACTAGATTACTATGGTCATTTACTATGGTGTATTGTGTATTCTGTAGGAGGCAGGTAGGTAGCTCAGTGGATAGAGTGCTAGCTTGGAGTCAGGAAGACCTGAGTTCAAATCTGGCCTCAGACACTTACTAACTATGTGACCCTGGGCAAGTCACTTATCTTCAGTTTTCCTTATTCTACTAGAGAAGGAAATGACATATCACTCCAGTATCTTTGCCAAAAAAATCCCATGGACAGGATTGGTGAGGTCACAAAAAGTCAGATACAACTGAACAACATCAAAAAGTAGGATTGCCTTGCAGTAGTAAGGGCCCAATTAAGGTTGTATAACATAAATTCCTCAACTCACTCTTCAATGGGAAGCTACAATCTTTATTACCTTCATCTTCTGATTTTGATGGATTTGGATGCATTTTTAGCTATAGTATTAAAGTTTATTATCTTGTTCTTTTCAACAGGTGAAACAACTCTTAACCTTTGACCTCTTCAGAGCTCTGACTGAATTGTGTGACCTCCAGTAAGAAGGAAGATGTCTGGCCTTTCCAAATAGTCAGTCCTTTTGGTTTAGATCAGAGTTCCCTCAGTGTTAGAACTCACTCTCACTGATGGTTAGCAGTTACACTTCCCATATTCCTACAGGGATCTTGTGCAGATGAATGACTTGGGACTAAGGTATGGATTCAGTCTATGTCATAGAACCAAATATCTTTGCTGATCTTTTCATATGCAATTGAGTTCTTCAAGCCTCTGACTTTTTCTAAGGCATAGAATATGTTCTTTATATCTGAAAGGGCCCTCCCTTTATATTCCCAAACTTCTGTCTTCCAATCTTAAACTTTATTGAAGTCCAAGTCTTTATCTTTAAAGTAAAACTATTCCCTTTACTTAAACATGCAGTCTGCTTATAAAAGTCTAAAAGGTGTCAAGTGAGAAACCAGACTTCCTGACTCCTAGGTCTCCAGATGCTGCGTGCCCCCACTCTCCCTGTGGCATTGAATCTATATTGATATGGGGAATTAAGGTAGAAAAACATAACTGTCTTTCATCCATAGTCATCAAACACTATTTACCCAGTGTCTTGGGGCATGTGGTGCTGTGCTAGTTGGGATAGAAAATTAGCATATGTGCTGATTGACAGATTTATAAAATGTGTGTGTTACTGAGGCTTCTGGATGTCTTCTTGTAAAAACATGAGTTTAAAAAAAAATAAATATTTTGGTACTTCTTTCCCAACCCACCGGGCTGAGGCCCTTTTGCCTTGCCAGCCCCAGGAAGGGCCTGGCTGAATAGACTTATGCTCTCCCCCATCTGTAGCCACACCCCTCCCCCTCTTCATACCCTAAGGCTAGACACACTAGATTATTTGTCTCCCTAAACCACAGCAGAACTTTTCCAGCAATGGCAGAGAAGGGTTTCCTCCTGTCCCGACCCCCTCCCCGGTCTCCTTCTTCAATTAGTACCAAGGGTTTCAATCATTCTGGAAACCTGAGCTGCAGTATGTTATTAAAACTCTGTTTCAGGAAAACCCATTCCCAAGACCCCAGATTGTATAGAGATTTTCCCTTCTCTGGGAGCTGCTGAAGTATGACTGCTATCTGAGATACTTCTCCTGAGGTGATTTATTTTCCTTCCTTTGCTGCAGGATCTCTCCTATGAGGGGAAAAAAAAAAAAAAAGAATTTCCTTCTGCGATGGGATGGGGCCGCCTGATAACTTGTGGGTGGAATTTTAGACTTTCCTCATTGTGCTATTAATAACACAAGACCTGGTTAGCTTAGGTCTCACCTGTCACTCTCCAATCTGTCTTGGCTGGTGAATGTGGTCCGATCTTGTGCAATGGAAAGGGGGAGTGAGAGGCCTCGGCCTTGAATCTTGGCTCTGTTTCCTACTCCCTTTGGGACCTTAATTTCCCTGTGCCTCATAAATTAGGTTATGTAAAATGAGGAGGGGGTGCTAGATGGGCTCTAACATTCTTTCCAACTCCAAAGCTATGAAAGCTGCTTCCCTACAGTAAGGATAAGGGGACACAAAACTGCTTTGTGCTCTTTATTTTTACCCCCACATCCTCTGGGATTCCTCAAGGGAATCGGTCATTACAGCTGACCTTTCAGGAATCATATATTATTTCATTTTATACATGGGCATGTAGCTAGGTGGGTAGAGTGGTGGCCCTTGAGCAGGTAAACCTGATTAAAAATCCTGCCTCAGACATTTGTCATCTGCATGACGCTGGGCAAATCATTTCACCTCTCAGCCTCAGTTTCCTCATCTGTAAAGTAGGGATGATAATAGCATAATAAGGTATTATAATTAGGTATATAATTAGGTAATATGCATAGCAGTTTGCAAACCTAAAACACTATATAAATGCTAGCTATGACAATAATACCTACCACCCATTCATAATATAATAATAAGATGACTAAAATAAATGACTTATTATAACAATTTATTTATTATTGATAGCAATTATTATTGTTATTGCTGTATCAACCCTATGAAATAGGTATACAGATATTATTGTCCTCATTTTACAAAGGAGGGATCAGAAGTTCAGAGTAATGAAACCAAAGCTACCTTTACCAATTGCCCTGTGATTCTATGCCCCATTCCTGTGACTTGTGGATCAAAACACCCTGTTGTTTTCCATGATTACAATGTATGCTCCTTGATATCAGGAACTATTTTCTTTTTTTATATTTCTTTCCCTGACGCTTAGCACAGTGCCTAGTGTAATGATTAGAATGATGCCACCTGCTGGAGACTTACTATAGGAAAGCTCCACCAGAGGGCAAGGCCATGCGGCTTTTCCTTGGCGTCAGGAAGTGATGTTTGCTCATGGGTACTGTCTATCAAGGCTACCAGCCAATCAACTTGAGGAGCCTCCCATTTTCTGAGAGGGGACAGGAAGGAGGAAGGAGGGCCTGCGTGGAGAGCTCTCTCTTTTTGGTTCCTGACTTCATGATGGTGGTGGCTGTGGCAGAGGACTTCACAGGAAAATTGAGGAAAGATAGGATTGCCATGCTGTTGGAATTCTTTTCTCAATCTTTCTCTTTCTATCTTTCAATAAACCCTTAAAAACCTAAACTCGTTTTATCAGTGATTTTAGTTAGTTTCCCCCAAAACTGGGGGAACAGATTAGGACCCACATTCAGAATCTTAAATTACACACTAGCACATGCTGAGTATTTAATAAATACTTTTTTCATTCATTCATTTATCATTTATTCATTCAGAGACTCCCTCTCTTCCTTCAATATGAAAGTTCAACCACCACCTTCTGCTCATTAACCCAAAGGCTAGTGCTCTCTGCCTCAAACTACCTTGTATTTACTTCCATTTATTTTCTTTATGTTTATCCTGCATATACTTCTGTGAGCCACAGATGGAATAGTGAATGGAAAGCTAACCTTGGAGGCAAGAAGATCCATATTCAAGTCCTGCTTTGGACACATATTTGATGGGGGACCCTGGGCAAGTCATTTGAGTTTCTGAGAGGATGCCCACCTGTGTAGTTAGAAGGTATTCCTTCATCTAAGAGTTGCCTATACCAACAAAATCACAGATCCAAGCCCTCTGTACTTACAGATGAGCTTCATGTCTCCCTATTTAGTATATGAGTTCCTTGCTAGTAGGGAATGTTTTCTTCATTGCATTTTGTCTTTTCAGTACCAGATACATTAACACATACCTATGGATGGCTTGATTCAGAGAAGTTACCTAACTGGTTATTGTCAGAGGTAGGATTTGAACCCAAATCTTCCTGTTTCCCACTGCCCCATGCTGTCTCCAGATGGTGAGCATGAATCCTTTGACAGTTTTTAAGTGTATTTACAGCAACAAAAACAATAAAAGTAGTCCACATTTCTATATTGTTTTAAGGTTATTGCCATCCTGTGGGGTAGGCAATGCAACTGTGAGTATGATTATTTAAATAATGAGGACCCCAAGCAATTTCAGCAACTTGAACTGAACCAAACTGTGATCCCCAATTTGGAATGCTAGGCATTGAATTGTTGAACATGGAATGTAGCCCAAACATATTGATTCCTCTCTGAACCATGATCTGAGCCGGTTTCTCTTGTTACTTTAAAAACAAAAGCTGAATGCACTAGTTCAAACTGAAATAGAACCTTTTCCTTTCTTTCTAAAATGATTAAACCAAAATTATACCAGCATCCTGGCATACTGTCCAAACCAAGACCCAACAGGTATCACAGATGAATGGAAAGGCTGTTGTCCTGGGAGACCTGAAGGATGTGGGTTTGATTGTTAGCTTTGGCCCTTCCTTCTTTATTGTAACCATGGGTAAAACACTTTATCTTGCTCACTCTACTTCCTCATCTGTATGTAACAAGGGCCTGCTCAGAGTGTCCCTTTCTCCAGCTCAGCAGCCAATGAGAAAAGAGCTTTGTCATTTCAACGCTCCTACATCCATCTGCTGAGCAACCATTCTGCTGGCCCAAAGGAACCAGGTCACTTCTCCTGGCCTGTCTCGAAAGTCATGGGGGAATGAGAACTTAGGTTCTTATATTGCAGGGTTCATGTGAGGATCAGATGAGATAACATGAGAAAAGGGCTTTGCAAAACTTGAAATGCCATGTAAATATTGTCTACCATTATTATTCAACTGAACCATATTCAGTGACTCTGTGGATGACTGGGTATAAGGAGTAAGCTAACCATAGGCTCAAAGACATTGGGGTAGAGACTTAGTTCCTAGTAAAGCAGATCACCTGCCTCCCCTGGAAAAGGCCCGAGACTACTGAAAGTCTTTACTCTTGACCTTCGAGAAGCTTCTAGAAGATTGAATGAGAAAGAACCAACCACCTCCATGAAACTGGCCTCCTGGTCCATAGTGTTGCTTCAAAACTGTGTGGTTCTTATCTTTATCCCTTTAATGGTCATCCCAGATCTTTCCTGAGTTACTGCTCATTCTCTCTCCCTTTCCCTATCCTTCTCTCTGTCTCTCTCTCCTCTGTCTCTGCCTCTCTGTCTCTGAATCTCTCTGTCTCTCTCCTCTCTCTGTCTCTCTCTTTCTCTATCTCTCTTTGTCTCTTTCTTTCTCTGTCTCTGAATCTCTCTGTCTCTCTCCTTCTCTCTCTGTCTCTCTCTTTCTCTATCTCTCTTTGTCTCTTTCTTTCTCTGTCTCTGAATCTCTCTGTCTCTGACTCTCTCTCTCTCTGTCTCTCCATCTTTGTCTCTGTCTTTCTCATGCTCTGACTCTCCTGGGCATCCCCATCTCACCCAGGCTAGACATTCACTCCTGGGTCTGATTTCACTGCTGTTTGGCAGCAAAAATTTGGTGGGTCACTTCTCCTTAGAGAGCCTGATGGTCTCCCACTCCCCAGAGACTTACCCTATTGGCACTACATTTAGTGTGGACACCTGATCAATCTTTTAGAACTCCTATACCCAAACAATCCACAAGCCTCAGCTTCCTTAGTAGCAGGGATTACGGGTATGCACAACCACGCCTGACTTATTCCATCAGAGACCAGATTGGACTACCACCTGCACACTGGACTCTTTATGGAGTGACCAGTGAGTGTATGCCAGTTTTGGTCACAAGAAGATTATCAGGATTTGTATATTTATTTGCATGTTATAAGTTAATGTATTGAGAACATAAGGTCCTTTCAACATGGATTTGAGATAGGTTGATACACCAGGCAGCAATGAGTTCTCTGGTTCATACATCTTGCATTCTACATCTACTACATCTACATCTACATCTACTCCCTTTTTCTTCATCATTTCCTTAATGCTTCCTCCAGTCCCCCCTGTCCTGCTCTCACTTCATTTCCCCATCCCAGGTTTTTCAGTCTTGAAATGTTGGAAGCATCAGGATTCTGCTCACCTTGACAGCTCATTCCTTTTCTCTCTCCTTTGTGGAATCTTATAATCATTCCCTTGGAAAGACAGATCTTCAGGAATTCCAATGGTATCACACTTTCTCCAAATAGCCCCACTCCCAAAAGAGAAATATGACTATCTTCTTGGCCTCTAAGGATATGTTGGTCAGTCTTTGTCAAAGGACCCTTGTATCCTATTGACTAGGGTGAGGAGTAATTGGAAAAGTTGATTGCCTGACTTGGCTAACCTCAGAGCCCCAGAGACTCCCACGGAAGTGCTGATGGGACTCTAAGCCTCATGCGTGGCATTGATCACAACATCTATTATTTCAGACAATGGAGAGAGAGAGGAGAGTGTAGAAAGGGGAAGCATTGGACAGACACCTTTCTTATTCTTGTCTTCTTGTATTTCTGATTCTGAGAATGGGTCAGGTAGGGAGTCTCCATTCCAGCAGACCCATAGAAGAGGGAATGGAATGCTGAGAACATTTACCTGGGATGCTCAGCTATAGGAGCCACTAGAACAGGAGTTCTTAATATGAGGTTTGTGAATTTGCTTTTAAAAATACTTTGACAACTGTGCTTCAATATAATTGGTTTCCTTTGTAGTCCTAAATATTTCATTTTTTCATTTAAAAACAGTCTGAGAAGTGGTCAATAGACATCACTAGGCTGCCAAATGGGTCCATGACACCATAAAGGTCTAAAAAAATCCTATTCTGGGAGGAATAGGACAGAGGCTGGCCTGGTAGGAGAAGTAAGCAAGGACATCTAACTTTCCCCACATGCAGTCAGACTGCTCCTTTTCTCTGATGAGACCCTTCTGTTTTAATCTAAAGAACCAAACTCCTTTAACTTTTGCATATGAAGGTAATGGTGTCCAGCTAAGCTCACAGCCTAATGAATTAACATTTGCCATTTTGCCAGATATGCGATTCCATAAGAGTAATGAGTCTCTGAAGTAGAACATTTGGAAACCTTTCCATGACCTTATTTTATTTGGTTCCTATTTAGGTTTTTCCACAAACTTTTCATAGATAATCACTTAGCATCTCAGTAACTTTCCTTAAGTTCCTTTAATAACTTGGGAGCACAAAGACTCAGGTTATCACCTTTCATTTTCACTATATAACTGGCTCATATCCTACCCTGGTTGTACATATTCTGAATGTTCTATTTTATGCCACTTCTCACAATAAGCCATCCTTAATAATATCATATATTCTACTTATGACCATAATGCATTCTTTTTTTTTGGTGAGGCAGTTGGGGTTAAGTAACTTGCCCAGGGTCACACAGCTAGTAAGTGTCAGGTGTCTGAGTCCAGATTTGAACTCAGGTCCTCCTGAATCCAGGGCAAGTGCTCTATCTACTGCTTTCCCCAACCATAATGCATTCTTGACTATTATACTTGTAATTTTGATTTTCTTTAAACCATATTCTAGGATTCATAGATGTACTGACACCATCATAGAGAGGTTTCCTTGAAGAAATGACATGGATATAATATTAGCATTTACCTTTTAGAAATAAAATATAAATTAAAGAATTGAGTATTTTGTTTATTGTTCTCTCTTGACAATATAATCTTTAGATGTAACAAATAGCATGTTATAATCTGTATGTGGAAATCTAGCTATTTATATGCATTACTTGAGGCACCTCAAATAGCTATATTAGGGTCTAGATACTTTATGAAAGTGCTTTCCAAATGATAGCTCACAAGCCCCCATCCATGTGTTTACCTTTACCTGTCAGTCAGATGACACAATTCATAACAAAGAAATTTAATTAAATGCAGTATTATAACAACAACAACAACAACAACAACAAATTTACCCTATAATCCTTGAGTTTACTATTCCACAAATACACACACACACACACATCCCTAATGGGAACAGTGGTTCTCCATAGGAATCACATGTGGGAATAGTCACCTACATGAATGAATGCCCACATATGGAATATGTATTATTAGGGGACAACTTATATCTCCAATTCTGCAAAGCTACTGATGTCTTCAGCTGATGTTATCATTTTGCTCTCTGCTGTACCTACCCCCTAACAAATGTTCTCTATTTCTTCCTTTCAGGTGGTATATCTAACCTACTTTTTGTTCACACCTAGTGAATATCATATCTCTGGTCCAATTGGTTCTTTTAGCTACCATCACCATCTATTGGGATGTTTCAAAGTTAATAAGCCTCTTTCCTGAAGGGAATACTACAATTTGATAAGTTTGATGAAAGAAGAGCTATAACTCTTTCAGCCTGACCTCTTTGCTTTCTCCTTCAGTCTCCTCTGTTCCTCATGTCCCACTTATCTATACTAGGCATCTGCTTAGATAGCTTAAATTATATTTGTTACATGGACTGCTACCCTGGTCACAGAGCATGGCCTTATACCACACCATAGTGGTTTCAGTTTTTTAACTATAGTCATAGATAACTTGATATTTTCATTCCTAGTATAGTTATACTTTGGTTTATATGTTCCCCCAATTATTGCCTAAACTAATGCAGAGTTCACTTGGTCATTTGTATACCTATTTCCAGATGTGTCGATTTCTGCAGAAGGATCATTTTGCATGTGAAAGGAAAGAAAGAAAGAAAGAAAGGAAGGAAGAAAGAGAGAAAGAAGGAAAGAAAGGAAGGAAGGAAGGAAATAAAGAAAGAAGAAAGGAAGGAAGGAAGGAAGATGGAGGGAGGGAGGAAGGAAAGAAGGAAAGAAAGAAGGAAGAGGGAGGGAGGGAGGAAGGAAAGAAGGAAGGAAGGAAGGAAGGAAGGAAGGAAGGAAGGAAGGAAGGAAGGAAGGAAGGAAGGAAGGAAGGAAGGAAGGGAAAGAAAGAGACAGAGGGAGAGGGTGAGGGAGAGGGAAAGGGAGGGAGGAAGAAAGGGAGGGAGAGATAGAGAGAAAGAAATAGAGAGAATATGACTAGATGAACCAATGAATGAGGTCTAGGACCTCAGAAGTAATCCAGTTCATACTCTCCTACAACATCTCTGACAAGTAGCCATAGAATTTCAGAATCATAGGATTTTAGAGCGGGAAGGGACCATCTAGTTCACATACCTAGAAAGAAATCCTCATTGTAACATATTTGACAAGTTATCATCCAGCTCATTCTATATCACCAAACACACCCACCCACCCACCCACCCACACACACCCACACACACACACACACACACACACACACACACACACACTTCTGCTTAAAACCACCGAGTTTGGAAAGATCATGAGGCCCTGCTTTCATGACCTGTAGTCATACTGAAAATAAAAATCTAGTGACCTTTTGCCTTTCTATTTCCTGGAAAGTTTCTGTCTTCTCTGTGCTCCTCTTAAGACACGTGCATTCAGATTTGGCAGGTGGACCACCCTGGGTCAGACTCTGCACATGGTACCATCTCTGGGTCTTCAGCAACAGAAGTAAGAAGCACCTAGGGTTCACCTCCCAGTTTTCTTTGGTTAAGTGAAAAAAAATGAGTAGTGAGGTTTCACTGGTAGCCTGCCACTGAACTGTCACTGTCCTGGCCCTTATGGGTTGTGGCCTCATATTTATCCTTTAACTCCTATGTCTGTTCTGGAAGTCATCCAGTCTGTCTGCGAAGTCCTCCCATGAGGGGTAATTCACCACCTCCTGGGGCAGCCGCTGCTACTCTGTCCAGATCTAACTGCTATGTACAACTATGACTGGTTCATTATATCTCACTTGTTCTCAATGACCAGTTGATAATAGACCTGAGTCCTGTCTTGCTTAGTTTACTAAGTACTTTTGTGAGCTTGAGTGAATTACTTAACTCTTCTTTTCTTCATTTTTCTTGTCTATAGATGATAAGTAGGCTCGAGTTGGACCAGATCATAAGCACAGTCCTCTGGTGCTAATGTCATAAGACATGACAACTATGGCTATATAAATGTTATTTTTCACAAATATTATTCAAATGTTGGCTTCTTTGCAGTGTTGAACTTCTTGCTTCCATCACTGACCATAAAATTTCATTACCGAATCAACTTGCTATACTTTAGCTGTGCAAGTAGACTATCTCGGGTTAACGTCAGTCCATTTTCTGAAACAGCAGGTCCATCTGCTGTCTTCTTGGTGGGCTACATATTCAGCTGCTCTACAGTGGGCAACCTAGAAAACTTAAATAACATCTGTTATGTGAACTGCTGTGTTTGCGATGTAGTCATTAAATTGCTTTGTGCAGCTGTTGCAAAATACATATATCCAAAAAATATGTTCTATATATTTATGTACTTGTTACACACACATACATATATAAATCATGTGGAAGGATGCTTGCCTTGTCAATTCAGAAGAATAAATGCATCCTTTCAACATCACCACATCCACAGGGCAGGAACATCTAGAAATGGCTGGTATTATTGTTGGGAAGTGCTTAATGCTACAGAGGCCAGAGAGCCCAACATTTTCACTGAGGGCCAATGTTGGGAGTGGATAGAGATGTGGAAGCAAGATAGATAGTCTTTTTGCTGAAGGATGCTTCATCCTTTGAGATGTACATTCCTCACCTATGAAAGGGGTTAATCATACCTGCCCCTCTCTCTGCCTTTGAGGATCAATAAAATAAATGTCTGTGAAGCACATTGAGCTCACTGGGGGGAAAGGTGGTATCTCACTACTGTTATCACTGGTAGTAAGAGTAATATTGCATACCTCTTTTCAGCCTTGCCCCCAATCAGGTCTAGTTCTTAAATGAATGCATGTATATCTGTCCAAATCCATGAATGATTGTTGAAAAGAATCATTGTTGTTCTTTTAAAATAACAAAATTTATTTATGCCTGGTGTTTTTACATCATTTATCACATTCATTTCTTAATATATACCTCCCCCTCCCCATTCCCACAAGAAGACAGGTCTTTTAACAAAGATTTAAAAGGAAAAAGAGAAACAACAGTTTAATAAAACCAGCTAAGACAGTGATTGGATCTAATGGTGTATACTCTATTTCATAAATAAATTTCTGAAATAAATGGAGGGACATGCGTTTTCTGAACTCTTCTTCATGTTGAAATTTAGTCATTATGATCACACAACACTCAATTTTGGTTTTCTGTTCTTTCCAGTTACCTTGCTGTAGTCATTGAATCTATTGTTTTCCTGGTTCTGCTAACTGCTTTCCATCTATATAGTTTAAATCTATATAGTTTGGATATGCTTATGTAATGGGGATACTGCTGGAGTAAGGTACCTAGCACAGAGATAGGCATGCACTCTGGCTTTGTGGGGATGAACAGTGGGTTCTGCATCATTGCTAAAGGACTTGTGCTTTGGTCTGATAAACCAATAGTTAGTCCCTGTGACTGGAGGGCTGTGTCAAAGATGACTGGTGACAGAACCGGGAAGAACTGTCTCCTCTGAAGGTTATAAGAGCTGTAGAAAAGACTCCCCCTCCTCTATTTTTAAGTGCATTCCTTGGGACTCTGGAGGGAGGGAACATTGCTTCATTTTTATTTGTTTTTAATTTTTTTTTTTTTGCTTTGTATCACCAGAGTCTGGCATTGAGCCATGCCCCTCCAAAAGGCATTTAATAAACATTTATTAAATTGCACTGAATTCTGAGTGAAGCTACAGTGTGAAGTTGGGATTCTTCTTCCCTGAAGATTTTTGAGAAAAATGTACGGAGTCATCTATCTTGGACAGTGTGGAGATAAGGGCAGGATGAGAAAGCTTGAGTTCTTTGCCTCCAAGCAGTATAATTTCAAAACTAGATTGCATGCTGGGATACGGAAGGAGAGATTCCACTGGTCCTCTTCTTCCTAAGCCTGGAAAGACTAAGGTTTTGTGGCAGTACCGAGTCCTTTGGTTCCACAGGAAGACCCTATGGAACCGTCTGGGCTCCCTGAATGTCAGTGTTGACAGACTCTTGGGGGATGGGGAAGGCTTCTGAAGCAGGGGCTGGAAAAGAAAAAATACACTCTGAAGAAGGAAATTTCATTCCCAGGCATTGAAGAGGAGCTCACGGGGGCCCCAGAAGAGAAACAATAAATAAAAGAAAATGCACAAGAATCTTGTGCTTTCCCCATACTTCAGAGAGCAGGTTTTATATATATTTCAACACCCGGACTGCTCTCAAGAATGAAGCAGACATGCACGTGCCTGTAAAATGAAAACACAGCTGGTAGGTCTAATTTTAGGTCTACCAGTGTTGGCAGTGTCCCTCTAACCAATGAGGATTGTCTGATTTCCCAGAGCCCGTGCCAGGAGGGGAATTCAGCTGCGCTCAACAGACAGCTATTGCGTGTGAGCTCAGAAACTGCACCTCCCCTGGTGCCGGTGCTATTACATATGGGCTATCCTGACTAAGGTGTGCCTTTCTGGGGTAGAGGAGAGAGAACCAGGATAGCTCTTGGCTCTCTCCTTATTTCTAGTGTTTTTAGGAAAGCAATCTGAAAGTGAGACTTTCCATTCAAAGTGTATCTGGCCTGGTGGTCCCTAAGGTAAGTCATCCAAAACTCAGAAGGGGTAAGCAGGTGGTGGCATACAGAAATACAAGTAAAAAATGTCCCAGCCACCAAATGATTTTCTCAGTTTCTAAAGTCTTTTTCTCTGACATGGCTGGGCTTCTGTATATTCAAATCTTTGGGTTAATACAGCTTTCCCATAGGTCCTGAATATGAACCATAGTCTTCCAGATGTTTAGAGCTGAAGACAAGTGAAACGATGACCTAAATTGATTTCATTTTTCAGATAGGGAAAGTGAGGTTTAGAGAGGTTGTGACTTCTCCAAGGTCACACAGTTAGTGGCAGAGCTCCAAGTAGTAACCAGATGTCCCCAGCTCCAATGCTGAATTTTCTTCATTTTTAATTTCTTTATTATGAATTTAAAACTTAGCAATAATCAACAAATGCAAATATTTTGATATATGTAGAACAAGAAAGAGGATTGTCCAATAAACTATGAACTTATGTTATAGCTGGGTTTTTAAACAATATTAAATGAGGTAATAATAAAATTGTTGTTCATGTGGCCTTCAGCACTTGGTTTTTGTTTTGTTTTTTGTTTTGTTTTCTTTTATATATTTTAACAAACATTTTATTGTTTTTTTTTTTACATCTCTATTACCACCCCTTAGCTCCTCCATCTTCCCCCACAGACACCCTCCCCCTATAACAAAATATGTGTAATCCATCACCTAGTGTGTACTCTGGTCCCAGTCACTGGGTTACCCATCACACACCACCTGGCTGATGAAAAAGAAGATAGGTTAATAGTGTCAGGCAGCAGAGAGTCTAGCCAATCAACTTAGGTTTGTCAAGGCAACACATTCCCAGAGCTGACAAGAATTATTACCTGGGGAAAGTGCTTCTCAAAACCTCCAAGTTCCAAAACCAAGGAGACAACTTCCAAGGAAGGACTCTTTTGGGAGTCTAAAGAATGCTTTCAGTTTTGCTAGTGTCCAGAGAGCCTGTGACTTACCCAAGGTCACACGGGGTGTAAAAATTAGAAGTAGTTGTGAATTAGTCAATATTTATTTTGTATTGTATTCAGTTGTTTAAGTCCAGTCTGACTCTTCCTGACCCCATTTTGGGTTTCCTTGGCAAAGATATTGGAATGGTTTGCCATTTCCTTCTTTAACTCATTTTACACATGAGGAAACTGAGGCAAAGAAGGTTCAGGAACTTGCCCAGGGTCATACAGCTGGTAAGTGTCTGAGGTCAGACCCCTATTCTTCTCATTTGAACTCCAGCATGAACTCAGGAAAATGTCTTCCTGACTCCAGGTGAAGCATTCTTTTTTTCCCCTTCACCACCTACTTGCTTTTTGTTGTTGGGGTTTTCTTGGCAAAGATACTGGAGTAGTTTGTCATTTCCTTCTCCAGCTCACTTTACAGATGAGGCAACTGAGGAAAACGGGACTAAGAAACTTGCCCAGGATCACACAGCTACTGAGTTATCTGAGGCTGGATTTGAACTCCTGAAGATGTTTTATGGGATTCCAAGTCCAGTGCTTTATCCCCTGCGACAGAGATGCTTACTCGATATCTAGCACTGGGCTAAACTCCAGAGATTGAAAGAAGGGCAGAAACACAGTCTCTGCCTTGAGGGAGATCTTCTAATGGTGGAGACAACACATAAATTACCATATACATACAAGATATATGCAGGATAAATGAAAGATGATCTCAGAGGGAAGGCACTAGCTGCTAGGGATGGGAGGGGGCGGTGTCTGAGAATGTCTTCTAAGGTGTGCCCTGAGCTGAATCCTGAGGGAAGCAGGAGTCAGGGGTAAGGAAGGAGAATATTCCAGGTATGGGGGACAGCGGGTGAAGAAGTGTCATATGTGAGGGGCAGCAAGAAGTCCAGTGTGGCTAGATCGTAAGGCACATACGTGGAGAGGAGTTAAGCGCAAGAATACTTGAGAGATAGGAAGGGACCAAGTAGCGCAGGGCTTTAAACACCCACGAAGGTCCTCTGACCGAAGAACTAGTGCCCCTGTCTGTTACAACACTCTTCAGTCTCCCATCACCCCCACCCCCAACCCTCTCCATTGCTGTTCCTTTGGATTATCCGTGGCTATAAGATACGGGGAGAAGAGAGATCTGATAGTGGCAATTTATTCTAGCCAGCATCCTTCCAACCCGCACCTGATTCTATGAAAGTCCGCACTCCAACCCTGACTCGATTGTTTCACTCTATTTGTATCTCTAGTACAGTAGCCTAATACCCAATATCGAGTAGCCCCCAAATCAATGCTTGTTCGCGTTTATTGATTGATTTAAAGGTAAGGACAGCAACAAATGAACCGAGGGTAGCTCCCCCCTCCACCAAGAGTTGGTGTCCATATAAGAAACCCCACTCCAGCACCTTTGGCATAACCCCTTAGCTAGGCACTCTGGGTAAAGGCAGAAGAAAGTTTATAATCCATTTAAGCAGCCTTCTTTCAGGCTTCTGGCAGGAGCCCTGGGAAGAAGCAGTACCTAAGGACTGTGTTTCTTGCTCTCCAAAGTGCTCTTCTTCCAGTTCTTCCTCAACCCCTCCACTTCTAAGACAGGAGCCAGTGTAATGAGGCTTGCTCCTTATTTCTGCCCACCCACCTCCTTCTTCTCAGACCTCTAGACTGTAATTGCAAAGGTGCCATTTGGGGGAGAGCCTTATGCTGTGGTTTCCACACCCCCAAAACAGCCCAAAGTGCTGAGGGACAGTGAGCCAGGGTGTGTCTTGTTTGGCACATGGACAAACAGGGCTCTGTCTACCTTGGGAGTTCATAATAATCTGCTTCTGAAGGATTCTGGGTTTGTTTGAGGTTTTTTTCTCCCCGTCGTTTTTTTTTTTTAATTTTGAGGAGGTACAGTTTTGTTCCCGGTTAAGAGGTTAGTATGTCCATGTTCTCCTCCCTCTTTATTCCCATTTTCCACAGTTTTTCAGAATCCAAGAAAGGGAGCAATGGCCTACAAGGGCTTTGAATGTCCAACAAGGAGGGAGACATCAGAGACAGAAAGACCTGTTAGGTTGCTTAAGACCATCCTCCTGCTGAAGCAAGGAAGGCAAATTGCAAGGACAGGGGATTGAACTCTTTCACTCAATAAAGAGAAGCGGGCTAAGTGACCTCTGAGAAATATTCTCCCTCTCACTCATTTCCTTCCTTTGTTGGTTTCAATTTGAGTCAATTAGGACCGAAAACTAGTTTGTGAAGCCTGCCGCAGACAACGCCTGGGGTTTTTTATTTAACCATCTATTTATTTGTTTGTTTGGTTGCGTCTGGTTGTTGTTGTTTTCATCCGTCCCCTCCCTCTTCCCGAGCCTTGTTCTTGAATCTTGTCTGGTTCAGCATTTCACCGGCTTGGTTAAGTATCTTGTAAGGAAATCATTTATAATAAAGCTGGTATGCTTGGGTTTATCATTTATAAGTGTGGGTCAGGATTTAGTTCGCTGTGTTAAACTCTCCATGCTGCATGTGATTTGTCAAGCTTTGTCAGGAACAAAAAGTTGTAGGGATGCGCAAAGCACGACTGCTTGGTTTCCATGGAGACACTGCTAGTTAGGCTATGGAAATCCTGAAAAGGCCAGAGGATGAGTGACAATACAAGGATTTAGCGGCTGATCTGAAGAGCCAGACTGAATTAATGAGATTTTTCACAGAGAGTTATTAGCAAGGCTAGCACGGTGTGGCACTGAGGCCTCTTTCGTTTTCTCAGCTGCAGTCTTGGAAAACAGAAATGGAAAGATTTAATTGCTGTTTTTTAAACCCTTTAAGATTATTTTAACCTATAACATTTTAAGGATGTAATGAAAAGCAAGGCTTTTTCTTTATCATTCAGTTACTGTTATTACTGTGTTTTGGGTGGCAGTTGCCCTTTATCTGTATGGAGATGGGAAATTCAATAGTACTTATTATATTGAGCATTTAATCCCCACATACTGTGAACACGGTACTGTTCAAAGTAGGTTATCTGGAGTTCTATTTA
This sequence comes from Dromiciops gliroides, assembly GCF_019393635.1. Lineage (NCBI taxonomy): Eukaryota > Metazoa > Chordata > Mammalia > Microbiotheria > Microbiotheriidae > Dromiciops > Dromiciops gliroides. The sequence goes on along the minus strand of NC_057861.1, from coordinate 177,068,176 downwards.
GAGCCAAGGGAGAGATACCATGTCACTGGCTTTATATGACCCAGGGCTATATTAATTATTTATTACAGGCCACTAATACAAACTGTTAACTCTGCCTAGTAGTCATTTGTTCATTTATCTACCTAATGTTGCTACTTCTTGGAGTTTGGTGTGGAGTTGTTTTGCTTTTAATTGGTTACTTGTGGCCTTCCTACTTTGGGAGTGAGCAGGCCTGAAAATGACTTTCAACTATCAGGTGGCAATTTCCTTGACCTATGGAGTCTGGGAGCCAGGCTGGCAGAAGGAAGGTCCTCATGTCCTATTCCCATCCGCAGCTGGAGGCTGGAACTCTTTAGTTTTCATTCCTTAGCAGTAGTAGCAGCAGCAGCAAGGCTGCCTCTGAGAGTGAAGATGGTGGCTGCCATGAAGAATCCAGATGTCTTTTCATTTCTTCCTGTAGGTCCTCTCCACCTCCTGCACATCACTTTTCAAAAAATAAGTCAATATCTGGTGTCTACTGAAATCAATCAGTGCCATGCGGGAAAAGTGATGTGCCAGGAGCCGCTCTTTCTTGCTGGTTTGCATAAGGGGCACAGGCCCATATGCTTCTGGAAGACTTGAAACCATAATGTTGCCTGCTGAGTAATCCACAACAAAAGCACATGCAGCCTGCATTCCCCAGATTCCTGTACAGTAGGCTAATCCACTTAATCTCACAGTTAGATTCCCTGGCTGGAATTTCACAGTCTCTTTCGATTTAGTGGTTTTTAAAATCTCTGATTAAGCACACTTACCCCTCTGTTATTGTCTCTATTCCCTGAGTGATTTTATGGACAAGAAATCAGGAAAGTTGAAATGATGGGAGGTCAAGATTCCCTCTTTTCTTTCCTTTTCTTCTTTCAAAAGAATTCTCTGCTGTTAAATTGCCTGCTTTTTTCTTTCTTTCTCTCTTTCTCTCCCTTTCTTTCTTTCTTTCTTTCTTTCTTTCTTTCTTTCTTTCTTTCTTTCTTTCTTTCTTTCTTTCTTTCTTTCTTTCTGCCAGTGAGGCCTGACACATGGCAGCATTCTTATTACCAGAGTTATTGAGTAATTAATTCCCCTTTTCCCCATCTGCCCTCTAACCGCCCCCCACACCACCAAAAAAAAAAAAGAAAAAGAAAAAGAAAAAAATGACTTGCTATAGACTAAGGCTAAATGGAAGAGTCTGGTATTAATGGAAGGATGGCATAGTTAGGAGGCAGAGAAATGTGTAAATTTGAGAAGGCTTTCCTCTGAGTTTTAGGTGTCTTCCGTCAAGTAATAAAAAGAGCATAGGATATGAGAGCAGGAGAAATTTGGGTTTGAAGACAGCCTCTGACATTTCCTAGTCATATGAACATCAGAAAATCACTTAACCGCTCTTAACCTCAGCTTTATCGTCTATAAAATAGAAAAGATGATTCCTTCCTCACAAGATGGTTGGAAGGGCTAAATGAGATAATGTATGTAGAGCCATCCCTAGTAATTCTTTTACCTGGCGAAGGCCTATAGTGGATAGGACAGTCAGTGCTGGCCGTGGCACAGGGACAATCGGGAAGGATATGGCATGTGCTAGGGGGTTGGGGGGACAGTCTGACTCTAGGTGCTGTTACTCCAGGAAAGTATGGGGCCCAATCACCAGAGAGAACCAACTGTCTCCCCCTGACCCCCCCATCTCTAGGAGTTAGGGGGTTATTTTTGGGAGGGGCACCATGACAGGAGAGCGTAGAGGTGGGGCCAGGAGGAGCACATTTGTACTGCATAGCCCAAGAGTTTCAAGGATGGTGGTATCTGGACCAACTTAGGGAGGAAGTATACCACCCAGATGTCATTGCCCTGGAGCAAAGCCTTAGTTGTCCCACCCTAGATATGGGTATGTATGTATGTATGTATGTATGTATGTATGTATGTATGTATGTATGTGTGTATGTGTGTATGTGTGTATGTGTGTATATATGTATACACACATATACATACATATACACATAGACACTGAGTCGTTTGAAATATTGGGGGGAAGACTGTCCCTGTTTTAAGTTATTGGGGAACTTAGATGGGGTTTCTAATATATTGCTACTTTTAAATTAGAGGCTATTGCACCAGTTTTTGGCATTAAACATTTATTAATCATATTAAATGTAGTAAAGAGAGAGAGCACATGGCTCCAAGTAGAGCCCTACATTACCTAGAGAGAGAGGAGAGTGAAGGGGCACTCCTGGCTGCCTCCTCCAGTGTCCCAGGCCAAGAGACAGTAAGCTTCCTGGGGACCAGAGGAGAGGCGGCCCTTAGACACTGTTCCAAGCTAATTGGCTAGCATCATTCAAATCTATTGGTTTACTGGACCTGAGGGTGGTCCATATTAAAATGAGCAGTGCTGGGCTGAGCTCTAGGTCTAGTGAAAGACAGAGCCTCTATTGAGGCTAAAAGGCTTTCAGGTAGGTGTGATTTTTTTTATGCTCATTTTATTTTTTAAAAAATTTTTTAAATAGAATTTTATTTTCCAAAATATATGTAAAAACAAAATTTTAACATCAATTTTAAAAAAAAACTTTGTGTTCCAACTTCTCTTCCCACATTAAAATTTTTTTTTCTTTTCCTCTTTGACAATTCCTTAATCTGAGGTAGGTGTGATTTTAATCTCTATTGTCTCCTGAGTTAATCTGATCTCTAATTCTATTGACTTTGTTCTGGCTCTGAGAAACCAGCCAGAGCCCCCATGTGCGGAGAGGATCCCCTGGATCCCCCCCAAAACCCAATACCAACAATTATTCTCTCGTAACATGAAATTTATACATTAACACACTAAATATGTTAATATATACTGCATGTTTTATATGCATGCAAACACATCCATGAATGTGTGCATATAAGTATGTATGAATATATACATACTGTCAGGCAGACAGCAAAACTTACCCAATGCTTAGTATGCATAATTTACTCAACTCGTCCTAGTCATGGAAAAAGGAAAAAGAGAAGAGATGATTCTTACCCATAAGAAGCTTACAATTTCATAAGAATGGGATGAAGACTGGACAGACATACATGAAAAACTGGAAGAACAAATACAAATGCAAATTAATCCTTGCCAGTTAAGATTGTAAACTTCTTGTGGGTAAGAATCATCTCTCCTATTTCTTCTTTTTCCAGAGCTCTCAGCTGAGTTCAGTAAATCATACCGACTTGGCACTCAGTAAATTTTGCTGTCTCCCTACTGACAAAAATCACTCCTGAATAGCCTTTTTGCTAATTGAAGGTATAAAAAATAACAGTAGCAAGTGCCCAGGTGAAAAATTGATGCTATTACTAAGATTTTGATAGAAATGCTGAGGAATTTAACAAATGGCAGTTGAGTTTCTATTTATCCAGAATAAGGAGGAATATAAAACAAGAGAATCAGTCTAATTTTTACAAATAAGGGCTAGAATTTTGTCACACAATCCGCACCCCCTCCCCCCAAGACTCTTGGGTCTGAAGTTATTTCAAGAGGTCATTTAGCCAAATCTCCAGTCTCTGAGAAGGTCTGTATCTCAGCAGTTGTCCCTCATCCTCTCAAGTGTTTTCAGCAAGAGGATGTTACAGCTACTCTCAGTAAGATGTCTCTAATGATGAACAACTCATTGTCAGGGAAATCAAACTGTATCTAACTTCTCTCTCTTGGGTGCTTGTTGGCTCTTCTCTCTGATATCTTTTGCCCTTCTGTTGCCCTGAAGAGGTCCTCCCTGAGTCTGCATTCCCCATCACGCTCCTGTCCTCCACCTCATCACAATTTCTCTGTCCTCTTTCCCATTTCCTTAGTGTCTCATTCTCTGCTTTCAGAGGTGACTGCTCATTATCTGATAAATTAATCTCTGTTAAGGTGTTAAGGACTAATAATGGTTGCTATACTTTCCCTTCCCCTATGGGGCATTTTCATTTTGACAAGGGATTCTTAGAAAACCTTTTTTTATTTCAAAGTAACAGTTTGTCTAAAAGTAGAATCTGAGCTGCTGTAGCAAGGAAGTGGGGGAAATATTTTTGGACAGAGCATGTCTTTGATACCAATCAGATAATGCCACAGAAACAACTGCATATTCTGGCTACGTGTAAGGCTGCCTCAACCACCTCTGAGCCCTATGTACGGTGACAGAGTAGATTAAGTGTTATCTAAAGCCGGGGATTTGGAGACAGAAGATATGGTTCTGAATCTCTCTCTGTTTGAGCATTTAGCAACTTTGTGTTCTTAGGGAAAATCTGTTAGCCTCTCTAGGCCTCAGTCTTGTCATCTGGAAAATAGGGATAATGGTTCTTGTACCACTTGCCCCATAGTGTTATTGTGAAGACTGAGAGATATAATGCTTGTTAAGTGCTCTATAACCATAATGAATTATATAATCGTCAAAATATTATTATTATTTTATTATTATTATTACATTCTCAGCTACATCCCTAAGCAAAAGATTTAACTTTGTAGCTAACATCTTTATTATTTGGTTTATTGATATCAATAGACCAAAATAGTGCCCATGCTTACCCATCAGAGCTTGGCACTTAGGGGTGAAGTTACAGGTTCCTGTGGGGGTAGATGAGGATGATGTCAATAGCAAGGAACAAGAATTTATTAAGCGCTTATATATGTGCCTGGCACATACTGTGCTACATACTAGGAATAATAAAAGGTAGGGGGAGAACAGTCTCTGCCCTCAAAGAGATTATATTCTAATAGAGGATACATGAAAATTAGACATGTAAGAAATAGAGGAAAGGAAGATAACCTCAGAGGTCAGGCATTAGTGATGATGATGGTTACTGTGCAGGGGGCATGGTGTCAAAATAAGCCAGGAGATGGATGACATAGAGACCTGGTCCTGGGCAAGATAAGATGTAACATGACTTATCAGGTCTCTTCATCCCAGGAATGTAGTCCAAGGTCTCAGTGGCAGGGCAGCAAACACGATGAAAATGAGGATAAAGGCCCAAGTATAGGCAACATGGTATATTGAAGTGCAGACCAAAAAAAAAAAAAAAACCCAACAAAAAAAACTGAGGTTAAATGCTAGGTTAAATAATTTGCCTAAAGTTACCTAAAGCTAAGAAGTGTCAGACCTGGGAATTGAATCCATATCTTTGTAGTTCTAATGATAATTGTGCTCTATAAATCTTATATTATTATTTTCTACTGATATGCCCTACTGAGTAGGGCAGCTAGGTTATACAGTGAGTAGAACACAGAGCCTGAAGTCAGGAGGACCTGAGTTCAAACCCAACCTTGGACACTTACTAGCTGTGTGACCCTGGGGAAGTCATCTAACCATGTTTGTCTCAGTTTACTCATATGTAAAATGAACTGGAGAAGGAAATGACAAACAATTCTGATATTTTTGTCAAGAAAACCCCTAATGGGGGCAGCTAGGTGGCACAGTGGAGAGAGTACTGGCCCTGGATTCAGGAGAACCTGTGTTCAAATCTGGCCTCAGACACTTGACACTTACTAGCTGTGTGACCCTGGGCAAGTCACTTAACCCTCATTGCCCCGCCCCCCCAAAAAAAAAAGAAAAAGAAAAAGAAAGAAAGAAAGAAAGAAAGAAAGAAACAAAGAAAGAAAGAAAGAAAGAAAGAAAGAAAGAAAGAAAGAAGAAAAAGAAAACCCCAGATGGGGTCACTGAGAGTTGGATGAGATGGAAAAATAACTGAACAAGAGAAATTGTAGAGCGGCTAGAAGTGAGACAATGGGAGCATTTTCTGATTTTTCAGAATGTAGATGCTATGGATAGTTGCAGCTAGGAGCTCTACTCAGTGTTTGACAGTGACTAAGGCTATAGGTCCCAAGGGAAGGGTTGCGCAGTGGTAAATGTTATTTTCTATAGGATCTCACATGAATTTTATTTGTTTTCATTGATCTATAAATAGGACCCTCCCAGAATTATAGATTTCAAGTTTCTTCTCTCAGAAAACATTTAATCCAACCCTCTCATTTTATAGATGAAAAGAAACCAAACCCAGAGACGTCAATCCATTTGCCCATCATCACACAAATAGTAGTAAGTAGCAGTCAAGACTCAAACCCAAGACTTTTGTCCTTAATTCCCATGCTATTTCCAAAGTAATCTTGCTCTGTTTTGAATTTTGTGACTTGTGTACTTACAAGGAGAGTGAGGGAGCAGAGCATAAGGAATAGAGCTCTGAACTTGAAGTAAGCAAGGTTTGAATTAGAATCCCACCCCAACCACTTACTAGTTATGTGCCCCTGGGCAAGTCACTTAACATCCTTGAGCCTCAGTTTCTTTATTTGTAAAACAAGGAGGTTGAACTCAATAATCTCTAAGGTTTCTTCCAACTCTAAATCTATCATTTTATGAATGCACTGGATGGTATGAAATTGCCCAGTTTAGGACAACAATCTGGAGGAATGATAAATTGCCCAAAATGCACCTGGGCCCTTAGAGCCATATGAGATCTTCTGACACATAGTTAGCACCAATAACCTCTCCTGGTTTTTCCTTCCCTATACCTTTCTTACTCTGCCACAATCTATACCATGCAGTTTTCAAGGAAGAATGAATCACAGGTTGCTAGGAAACACCACTGAAAACAAAAATAAGGCTAAGCCCACAAAGTAAATGGGGCAGGTACAAATACCTTTTCTTAAGGCTTTTAACAAGGGAATATCAATGATGGGATTCTGTATTATATTTTTCTATAGACAAAACTTCCTCCTTAGCTCATGGCAAGTTTAACTCTGAGTAGATAACCAGAGACCAATGCGGAAGAGTGTCTTGTAAAATTTACATGATAAGGAGGAATGTAATTTTATTTTCAGAGTCTTCAGTTCCCTCCCTCCCCGCCCCCCCCCCCCCAAATGTGTTATCCTGCCAGCAATAGTATGGAAACAGACTATCTGTTAAGGGATTAGAATAAGGAGAAATGAAAAGTCAGCAGGCAGAATTAAAGTTCTCACTGAATTTTTCCAAAGCATGGTGGTCAGGGGAATGCTAACTAGATTCCACCGGGAAAACCTTGGCTTCAATTCCAATAAACTGAGATGAATGAACTAGAGTAACTCAAAATCGGTAACAATCCTTCTCCAGACTAAATTAACTTGAGATTGACATTGGAAGTCTGGGAGATCATTTGGAAACAGCTTTTGACTGAGAAATTTGAAATCTTCCCACTAATAGGCTGACATTCATAAGGGAAAGAGAGGGCTGAGATACTCAAGTTCAGACTACGATCATGCTATTTTACCCCCAGTAAGCACTAGATAATCTCTAAGGTTTCTTCCAGCCCTATCACCCCATAGTTCTATAAAATAGTGTTTGTTTCAATAGGGAAGCTGTGTTTATCAAGATGAAAACACTGGCTGGGTCACCAAGGTGTTTGGGGAAAGATTCCGTGGAAGTATGTATACCTGCTGGAGTCATAGGAGGCAAATGTCACACGCAGAGTTTGAAAGTGTATACATGCCTTGTACAAATGGGTAATCATTTATATATAAAACCATTATATTACAACCATTAATATTTGTATTGGGAGAGATGAGGGCTGATGGCTAAAAAGACCAACAAGGACTAGTTCGTTTTTTATGCCACGTAAAATCTGGTAACGAAATTCGTGGGCTTAATGTATTGAGTCTGGTATTAGGGGCTACCCCACCAAAATACCACTGTCTCTTTGTTTTGTATATCTCTAACCAGTTTGCTTTGGGAAAATCTCAGAATATTGCCAGATAAAGGCAACAGGTCTCTAGATCTAAGATAAAACTGTACAAGACAGCCTTTGTTCCACTCCATTTGAAAATCCCTCTCTTTTTTTTTTTGGGTGCTAAGCTTGTTCATAATTATGCAATGTTCAGTTCGGTTTGGAGTTTTGTTGTTGTTGTGATTGTTATTTTCATTTACATTCATGTAGTTATCAAGAATGTTATTTTCTTTTGTTCTGCTTACTTCATTTTGCCTCAATTCATATGATTTCCCGTGGCTCCCTGTAGTCTTCTTAATTTCTTACAGTGCAATAGTATTCCTTTACATTAATTACCATAATTTTTAGCTACTTGGAAATCAGTAGAAGCCTACTTTGTGTCACAACCAAAAAGTATTGCTTTGGATATTTTCACATACATTGGACCTTTCTATCTTTTTTCTTTCTTATCTCTAGTGTGACGAGGTTAGACTGGGTGGTGTCAGAAGCATCTCCAGTCAGTCAGTCAATAAATATTTATGAATCACCTACTATGTGCCAGGCACTGAGCTCAGCACTGGGGATACAGAGAGGCAAAAGACCATCCCTGTCTTCCTATGATACTCTCTGTGCCTCAGTTTATTCATCTATAAAATGAAGAGGATTGGCCTGGATGACCTCAAGGAGCAAGGCACCGCAAGGGAGAGAGGAGAGGTACCGTGTGTCAGGAAAATAGGTATACGAATCCTAGGATTATCATCACCCCCCACCCCCTCCTGGACCACCATTTCTGCTTTCAGTCCAGTCTCAAAGCCATCATCCATGGGAGAAACTCCAGTGAAGAAGGGGTCAGTCATCCCCTCCAACTACCTGCCACAAACAGAGCAGGCAAGTCAGCCCAGCTGAAGCAGCAGTCTCACCTTGAGGTACAGACAGGTGGTAATAGTTACCAGGGGCTGCAGCCCCAGCCACTGAATACCCAGGAAAAAAGTTCTTGCCTTCAAAATCCTTGGCATTATCAAATCATTCATCAGAAACTCATAGGATATTTTGGTGCAAATGAAATTAAAGAAGAGGAATTACCAGATGCTTTGTTGCTGCATCCTAAGTTTCATGGCGGTTTTGCATCTGACTTGTAACTAAAACCTTCTGTATGTGGTCTCCCCCATGAGAATGTGAGCTCCTTGAGAGGAGAGGGCTTCCTTTTGTATTTGTATTCCCCAGCACTTAGCACAGTGCTTTGCCCATATACATCCTTAATACATTCTTCCTTTATTCATTCATTCACTCCAAATCTTTGTTCCTACAATTATCCCCCATTTACTGTTGGTGGTTTGTGACTTTGAGACTTCTAAAGAGTCTGATATTTGCCACTCTGCTTCCCCACCTTGAAAAGAGACTGCTGCCTTTGCTGTCTCTCTCTCACTGTTGTTTTACATCAGGTTTGTTTGTCGACTGCTCCTAGTTCCCAGCATTCCACAGCTCAGTTGCACTGCTTGAGGTCATGAACCAGTACTAATAAGTTACAGTAGGAAAACCACCTGGAATGGGTCTTTTGTTTCTCCGGCAAAACTTAGCAGAAGCCAGCTGGTGTGGGTGCCATGGAGACTCCTGCTTAAGGTGAAAAGGTGGTCAGTTTCTGACTCCTTTTGCAGTCTACATTGCTAGCCGGTAGATGCTAATGGTGGAAACGTCTTGTGGCAGCAATCAGCCTCTGGGTACAATCAGCATGCGATTAGGTTTTTCAGCTTAAGGGAAATTCAGGAGGGGCCTTGCAGTCTGAAAGTATTTCTCTATGGGAGATTGCTTTCTTCTGGAAGTTGGCCAGGGAGCTGAAGGGACGCCCTAGGAACTAAGGTTACTTTGGCTGGAGAAGAATGGAGAAACACACTCCTAGATTTCTTGCTTCCCTATTCTTTTTTTTTTGCTAGTAAAAAGAACATTTTAAAGGTACTTTATACTGTTTAAATCAATATAACAAAAATGGATTTCTCAATAAAATCAGATAAGTTTCTTTAAAAAAATGTATGATCATCAGTTAGAGGGGCAGAAGATTAAGAAAAAGAAAGATTTTCACCTCTCTTCATTCTTTTATCCCCTACCCTTGTGCCTCATCCCAGAATTGCTATTTTCTGTACTTTCAGCAGTGAACTTAATAAAGATTGATATCAGCAACACATTCTGTCAACTTCCATGCTGCAAAACTTAGTCACTGTGCAAAATGGACCAGGGAAAATAAATAACCCGAAGAATGATGGAGTGTGTAAATATTGATGTGGACAGCCCACAAAGTTGGATGAAGCAAACACAGCTTGGTGAAATTAAGTTCCCACTTCAATACAACATACATTTATTAAGTGCCTACTGGGTGCAAAATCCTTAGGTAGGTGCTGGGAGAGATCAAAAGTCAAGTCAATAAATATGTAAAATATTAGTTAATACATAGTTTCTATCCTCCTGGAATTCACCATTGATTAGAGGAATATGAAACTGTAATGTACTCATCCCGTGTTGTATTCAGTTATTGACAACTGTGTGCAGCTGTGCCTCATTCAGATCCAATTCACACACAATTCACACTCATTGGTCCTCTTTGAGAACAAGGATGAACAACAGGTTATTGAGAAGTGTGATCTAAGTACCTCTCCATAAGGCCTAAGGGAAGTGAAAGGGGTAGAGAAGATTATTACTAACCCAGGGCTTCAGGGAAAGCTTTATGGGGGAGATGGCATTCAAATTGATCTTTAAGGCATAGGAAAGAATTCAACAAGTGAAGAAGGAGGAGTGGAGAACATTCTAGCCATGTATGAAGAAAAGTTCAGGGTATGTATGGGCATATCCAAAGCTCCAGCCACAGTGACTGGCACTTAAGAGGCATGGCGGTGTACTGAATACAAAGAGGCATTTCTAACTATGATGTAGGCTCTCTGGCAGCTTGGTGTGAAGGAAAGAATTCTGGACTTGGAATCAGGATGACTTGGCTTTAAGTTCCATCTCTGATGCTTAAGAGCCAAATGACTACAGGCCAGAAAGAAAGGAAAGAAATAAGAATTAATTAAGTCCCTACTATGTGCCAGGCACTGTGCTAATCTCATTTCAGCCTTATGGCAACCCTGGGAGGTAAGGACTATTATTATCCTCATTTTTTACATTTGAGGAAACTGAGGCACACAGCAAATAAATACCTGAGGCTGAATTTGAAGTTGGGTCTTGCCAACTCCAGGCCCAGTGCTCTCTCAATCCACTATACCACCTAGTTGCCTAGTTAAGGGGTACAGAGTAGATTGGACCTGAGATTTCATTAGTAAAGGGAACTCTTGGTGAGGAAATTCTCTACAACACATAGCTACCCTGAAACATTCAGTCTTTTTAGAAAAGTACTATTGGGGGCAGCTAGGTGGTGCAGTGGATAAAGCACCAGCCCTGGATTCAGGAGGACCTGAGTTCAAATCCAGCCTCAGACACTTGACACTTACTAGCTGTGTGATCCTGGGCAATTCACTTAACCCCCATTGCCCTGCAAAAAGAAAAAAAAAAAGAAAAGTACTATGGTATTTTTTCTAATTACACGTAAAGATAATTTTAACATTTAAAAAAAATTTTGGGGTTCCAAATATTTTTCTTCCCTTCCTCATCACCCTCCTCCATAAAATGGTAAGCAATTTGATATAGGTTACATATGTGTGATCATATAAAACATATTTCCATATTAGTCATGTTGTGAAAGAAGAAACAGACCAAAAGAAAAAAACCCATAAAAAAATAAAATGAAAATATTAAGCTTCAATCTGCATTCAGACTCCATCAGTTCTTTCTCTGGATGTGGATAACATTTTTCATCCTTTGGAGTCCTTTAAAATTGTCTTGCATCATTGTTTTGCTGAGAAGAGCTAAGTGATTCATAGTTGTTCATTGTACCATGTTGCTTTTACTGTGTACAATGTTCTCCTGGTTCTGCTCATTTCACTTTGCATCAGCTCATGAAAGTCTTCCTAGGTTTTTCTGAAATCTGCCTGCTTGTTATGAAACATACAGTCTTAAAGAATTGTCTGGAACACTTAAATGTCCAGGCAATTTAAATGGCAGGTTAACCTCCAGGCAGATTAATTTGATTTAATCAGGGTAACCTAGCTGTGGGTAAGAGTGTTTCTTGAACTGGGGTTTTTCTGACTTTGTGGCATAATTTCTATGCCTTTTGCCTGGTGCATAGTGGGTGATTAATAATTAGCTGCTGAATGAATGAATAACCACATAAATTTAATCATATCAATGTTAACTTTTATTATTGTCTGACTTTTGGGGGGTAAACTTACTGATATGTTTATATCCTGAGATCCCTCAAATTTTGAAAAATTAATTTCCCCCTTGTTTTGTAAAATGAAAAAAAATGAACAGATCTCTAATGAAGAATTTTATATGATAGCATTTCTAGCCCCAAAGAGCCACTTAGTTGATATTCATATCCATCAGGTAAAGAGAAGGTGACTATGAAAATTGTTGATGAAGAGACTAGAAATTGGTGGTACCCTATCAGTCAGCTCTTATCTTATACCCTTTGGCTTCACCATCCTGGGAAGGTCCTCTACCTGACAGTGAACCATTTTTAAATAAATTTCCTTACTTTCTAAACTTCCTGTTACTAGAGGCAATTAAATATAAGGCCACAAAATTAGATATAACACTAAATTGCTTTCTTTACCTGTTAAGTCTGACTTATTGTTCTGAAGAATCCCTATATCCTCCTTTTCTGGGTAAAAGTGAAAAGATCCTCCATAAGGTGTGGGGTACAAAGTTAATGCATGTTAGAAGAAGGCAAAGGTAGCATGGTGTTTAAATTTTTTTCAAATAATTAGAATATATTTTCTATTTTTATTTTCCCCAAACCATTAAAAAAAGAAAAGAAACAAAAACAATCCCTGTAACAAATATTCTTGTAATAAAACAAATTCTCACATTGGCCATGTCCAAAAATGTATGTCACATTCTACATCTTGAGTCCATCACCTCTCTATCAAGAGATGAGTCTCTTTCTTCATTATTAATCCCCTGCAATGATGGTTGGTTATTGCATTGAGCAGAAATTATTTTTTTCTCTTGGTGAGGCAATTGGGGTTAAGTGACTTGCCCAGGGTCACATAGCTAATAAGTGTTAAGCATCTGAGTCCAGATTTGAACTCAGGTCCTCCTGAATCCAGGGCCGGTGCTCTATCCACTCCGCCACCTACCTGCCCCTCATTGAGCAGAATTTTTAAGTCTTTTCAAGTCCTTTGTCTTTACAATTTTGTTGTTATTGGACAAATTGTCCTCATGGTTCTGCTCATTTCAATAGGCATCAGTTCATACATGTCTTCCTGGGTCTCTTTGAAGGCATCCCTTTGTTCATTTCTTACAGAACAATAATATTCTAATCCATTCATATGTCATAACTTTCTTCAGCCATTCCCCAAATGATGGAAATCCTCTAAGTTTCTCATTCTTTGCCACCATAGAAAGAGTTGCTATAAATATTTTTGAACCCTTTCCCTCTGTCTTTGATTTCTTTGGGGGGTTTAGGTCTAGTAGCAGCTTCACTGGGACAAAGTGTCTTTTGTAGTGCAGTACCAAATTACTTTTCAAAATCGCATTGCTAATTCACAGCTCCACCAACAGTACACCATGATACTGAGGAAAATGCCTGCTTCTGAGATCAAGTAGAAGCCCAGCCCACTAACTGGCTGTGTTATTCTAAGTAAGTTATTTCATCTCTCTGAATCTTTCTTTCCTCATCTATAAAATGAGGAGGTTTGATAAGTGAAACAGAACATTATAATGGAAAAAACACTACCTTTGGAGTCAGAATTCCTGGGTTTGAATTCCAGCTTTGCTAATTATTAGCTGAGTGATCTGGAGACATTCATTCAATGAATCAATAAACATTAAATGCCTACTATGTGCCAGGCACTACTATAAGTGCCAGGTAGAGAAAAAAATGCAAAAGACAGTTCTTGCCTTCAAGGAGCTTACAATAAGCTTACAACTCATGTTGCTTCTTAGTTTTGTTATTTTCAATGAGGGGGGTAGACTTAATAATTTGAGGTTTCCTTCCAGTTTCATCCTAAAATGCCCTAGGGATGTTCTGACTTAATTGGGATTCTCCCAAAGTTTTCTGCAAACTTATTCTTGCTACTATTTCTTGCTGCTTTCAGAGGAAATAATTGCCATCATCTTCCACCATCTGTTTGCCAGTTATGAGGCAGTTTTTCTTTCTTGATTTATACTGGCTAACCTTTCCTTTAGAAGTGTTGATAATCTGTGTTGAAATCTGTTCTTTTATCCATTCCTCATTTGTCTGTGTCCACAGCTTATTTAAATAGGTCAGGTGGGAGTTGCCTCAGTCCCAAATTATTTTTATTCTTCTGTTAGCATATAAAAAAAATTCATTTTTCATAATGTTATTTGGAGCTCACCCTGTTCAGCACATTTCAACTCTCTTCTTTTAAAAACTTAAATTTTCTTTTTTATAAGGAACTTAAAATCATCAACAAGGAATGAGTGTTTAAATATAAAAACAAGAAGGAAAAGGGGTTGGATGTAAAACTATGAACTGTTGCATTATTTTTAAAGTATACACTTAATTTAACATGATAGTAACAAAATTGACCTACTGGTTTATGTCTCCTGCTGAGATCCTTTTTTGTTTTCTTTTGGGTATTTAAAAAAAAACAACCTTTTTTTTAGTGTTCTTTTCTTTCTTTTGTTTTTCTTTCTCTTCCTTTTATTCTTTTTTTCCTTTTTCTTTCTTTTTTTATTTTTTGCATGGGCAATGAGGATTAAGTGACTTGCTAAGGATTACACAACTAGTAAGTGTCAAATGTCTGAGGTTGGATTTGAACTCAGGTCCTCCTGAATCCAGGGCCAATGCTCTATTCACTGTGCCACCTAGCTGTCCCCTCCTTTTATTCCTTTTGCTTTTTCTTTCTTTTGCCTTTCTATCATTCTCCATCCCCACAAATGAAGCCCTTGCTTTTCAACCCACTGACCATATTAGAAATTGTATGTCTCATTCTGTCCCTCTGGTCCATCATTTTTCTTCCAAAACGTGAGTGGTATCCTTCATCATTCATCTTCCGAGGTTCCCATTGATCACTGCATTGATCATAGTTCTTTAGTCTTTCAAACCTCTTTTCCTTTATGTGATTGGGGTGGTAGTGTGAATTGTTCTTTCTCCAACCATTTCTAGATTTCTCTGAATTTGTCATTCTTGACATTTCTTATGGAGCAGTGGTATTCCATTCCATCCACACCTCAATTTGTCCATTGGTCCTCCTAGATGAGCCTCTCTGTACTTAGCTAGACTGGCCCATAAAAAGTAGACCTAATCTCTTGCTAGGAACCTACTACAAGCCTTTCCAGTTTGGTAGAACCTGTCAGAGTTTGCCCTTCAGTGACATAGGCTTCAAGAACTCAAAGTTACCCATACATCCCATTAAGTCATCAAAGGATTAAGACACAACACATTAAGATATATCAGAAGAAAATTATGAGCAATATTAAGTATTGGGTGTATTATTTTTTAAAAGCAAAGCCATTCTAATTTTAAAATATATTATTTAGGGGGCAACTAGGTGGCTCAGTGTATAAAGCACCGGCCCTGGATTCATGAGGACCTGAGTTCAAATCTGGCCTCAGACACTTGACACTTACTAGCTGTGTGACCCTAGGCAAGTCACTTAACCCCCATTGCCCCACAAAACAAACAAACAAACAAACAAAAACATGATGGAGCCAAAGGGTGGCTAGCTATTGGCTGGTTGAAAGATCATCCATGCCTCTTATGCCCTAAAAAAGCAACCTAGCCAACTCTGTAATAATACAATACAATTACAGCTGGCAGTGACAAAATCAGTGTTCTATGGAGGAAGAACTCAGCTCTTGGCAGGGAATTGTTTGTTTTTCCCCTGTACCTCTTCCAAGGTATCACAAGAGGGAAGGGATTTCTCTCTCTTCCTACCCCCAGTCCTACCCTACCAATGGCAACAGCAATCACATCTTGCAGTGGAGCAATTTACTTATATAAGAGCTTGGGCCTAGAAAAAAAACAGGTCCGGTGAGTCCAGGTGTGGTGTTGAGCCAAGCTGCAACAGGGACCCCAGCAGTGTGGCACCATGAGAAAAGACATTGACTCTCTGAAGTCCTGGAGGTGTGAGTGGGCTTGGTTTGTTCCCTACATTTATCCTTTTCTATTTGAGCAATCAGAGTGCTTGCTCATTCTTCTCCCATAGTAGACAACTCATAAGTTGCTAAATAAATGGAAGAATGAATAAATATACAAACTCTATGTGGTAAGTCAGATTCTTTATCTGGATTATTCTTTGGAACATATGTCCATAACAATGTATATTCAGATCATTGCACAAATATGTATGTATATGTATATATGTACACAGGTATGTATGCACACACCTGCACTACTGTATTGATATATGTATGAACATGTGTATATACATGTATATTTATGTTTTTAAAAACCATTAGGTTACCTCAAACCTAGTTTTTCTTTCATTCCTATTCTGTTTCCTAAATTTATTCCAGAATTTCATTTAGCTAAGATTAAGAAGTCAAACATAGGTTATTATACCCTTGCTTATTTAACACCTTTGTTCTGGGATGGCTTTTTTTTTTTTTTTTTTTAGTGAGGAAGTTGGGGTTAAGTGACTTGCCCAGGGTCACACAGCTAGTAAGTGTTAAGTGTCTGAGGCCAGATTTGAACTCAGGTACTCCTGACTCCAGGGCCGGTGCTCTATCCACTGCACCACCTAGCTGCCCCCCTAGGATGGCTTTTAAAAAAATTCTTGACAATGTTCTCATTTGCAAGGCAGTCCTACCAGTAATTCCCTGGAGGTAACTATTTTTTGAGACCTGAATGGGAACATGCAAACTTCATACTGAGTTTTCATAATGTATGTGAGGGAATATGAATGTATGGATGTGTATGTGCATGTGGCCCTCATTTCACACACATTAGCTATTTAATCACAGTTATTTAAAGAAAACAGTTTTTTGGCTATATCCCTAAGATATTCTCTTTTAGTTAGATAGCATTCATCTCCCATAGCTTGCTAAGAGTGGTACTCGAGATAAATAAATAAATAATGGGCATTCTTCCCTCTCTGGTAATCGTCTTAAAAACATCTATTAATTACACTAGAGTTTTTAAAATATGCCTAAATCAATATTGCCAGTAGTATGGGTTTCTACATTTCTACATGCAATATCATAAAACAAAAGATTCCCTCAAAAATCTTCATGACCAATGTCTGAGGATTTCAGTCAGTATCAGACATGCCATTTCTTCCAATAGAATGTATTCTTTTTGAAGACATGGACAGATTTTTGGTTTTTGTAATTTTTTTTCCTCTGAATTACCAAATCCTATTGCAGTGTCTATCATGTAGTAAATATTTAATAAATGCTTTTTGAGTTAATGAATGAATGAATGAAAGGCTTGAGAGAAATATTTCCAGTGCTTTTGAGGTTTTTTTTTTACTAGTTTTAAAAAACGAACCTTCTGTATTCTACTCACCTTTAAGAAATATTCCTCTGTTTTCATATGCCTATTCAAAAGAAACATACTAGTGACATCCATTGGCCAAAAGCTAGCCACCATTTATTAAGCACTCATTGTATGCGGATGAGTATGGAGAGTGGCAGGAAATATGTCTCCATCCCAAACATTTTAAACTGGGCATACACAGCACACACATATAATCCTGAGAGCAGCTACAAAATGTTGAAACCAGATTGAGCCAGCCCCCTACCTCTAGGGTGAAATTTCAAAGCTACCCTACCCTGTCACTTAGTACATTGAGATCATTAGCTTTCCTAAAGTTGTCAAAGGGAGAAGTCTGATGAGCTAAGTAGAGAAATAACCTATCATAGCACCTCCATTCCTAAGGGAACCATCATTTTTAGTATGTCGCCTAATAAAGCCAGTTCTGTATAGAATGCCAGCACATCAAGACCTTTTGTTTTGGTAACTAGACAAATAACTTAGGTAATGGAGAGTAACATTTAGGTGTCTTGAAGTCAACTCATGAAGGTGAATTTGAACAACTCATGAAGTTGTATTCACCTTCCCAGCTCCTGTCTCCCTCCACTCCATTCCTTGAAGAACCTGGAGGAAGATGGGGGCTATGGGGGAAGGTAGAGAGGCAAGCTGTGTGTCTTGTAGGTCATACCTCCCTTACCAAGCATCAAGTAGTACATTTGATGCTGTGGGTAAAATCATCCCCGGGGGAGGCAGAGAATTTTCACTGGGCCTTGTATTTACCCACGGATTTTCTAGAGGTGAGAAAATTCTCTAGAGCTTTTCTCTAGTACAGATTTTCCATATGATATTGCAGAATATTAGAACTAGAAGGGATCATGAAATCAGAGAATCCCATAACTTCAGCATTAGAAGGGACCTCGCTAGGGACAGGTAGGTGGTGCAGTGGATAGAGCACCGGCCCCGGAGTCAGGAGTACCTGAGTTCAAATCTGGCCTCAGACACTTAACACTTACTAGCTGTGTGACCCTGGGCAAGTCACTTAACCCCAATTGCCTCACTAAAAAAAAAAAAAAAAAAAAAAGAAGGGACCTCTCTGGTCATTTAGTTGAATCCATATCCAAAAAGGAATCATGACCATAATAAATAGACAAGGGGTCATCCAGCCTTTGCTTGAAGACCTCTAGTGAGGGAGAACCTGATGACTCCAATGTGAACACTTTCTACTTTGTGATTGTTCTAGGGGCAGCTGGGAGACACAGTGGATAGAATGCTGGGCCTAGAGTCAGGAACACTCATCCTCAGACATTTATTACCTGTATAACACTGGGTAAGTCATTTCACCCTGTTTGCGTCAGTTTCCTTAACTGTAAAATGAGCTGGAGAAGCACATGGCAAACCACTCCAGTATCTTTGCCAAGAAAATCCCAAATGGGGTCATGATGCCAGACATGACTAAACAACAAGATCTTTTTATCATATAAAGACTGTGTGCCTCCCCCTGAAATTTGCCTGTTCCTCTCCTTTTCCTCTACAGGAAAGTCTTATACCATTCTTTGGTGATATTTTGCAGTGTATTCATGTCTAATGGACAGTCCCTCATAACTGGCATGTTCTCCCTCCTCATATGCACCTCAGTTTCCCTGACCTGCTTCATGAGTCAGCCCCCAAACCATCATGTTTGGGAGGCCTTTCCCACTACCTCTAGGTGCTATTTCCTTCCCCTTCAAGCTCACCTTCCATCTACTTTGTATATATCTTGTTTTACCTAGTTATCTACATGCTTTCTTCCTTATTAGAATGTGAGCCCCTGGAAGATAGGAAATGGATCTTTTTATCTTTCTTTGTATCCCTAGGATTTAGCACTGGGCCAGGCCCACTGAAATCACACTTATAAAATGCTTTTTGATTAATTGATCAACATTTTTCTGAGGATATTGCAGGGCTGTATATCCTGGGATTCCACAGTCTCTGAAGAATTAAAGGTATGTGTTGCACAAAGGCACTGGAGAGAGACAGAAGCTGAACTTGAATATGCAGCGAAATATTTCCACCAAAGAATGGTACAAGACAAATGTCATAAAGTAGTGGTGTGATACTCAAATGGAAATGGATCATTGTAAATGGCATATTGATTGAGAAAACCACAAATTAACATTATCTATATTGTATTGTATTTTTATTGATTTTCTCAATATTTCCCAATTACATTTTAATCTGTCTCAGGCCGTACTCCATACTCCAGAGTTTTAGGGACCTCTTGCTCTGCTATGAGGTTGACACCTCTGTAATAAAGAATATCATCAGAGAAATATGCAGACAGAAAAAGAGTGGAGTTCTATTGGAATCTATAAAGTGTATGTGTGTGGTAGGGTTGGGGGAGCGATATGGTCAGATCTATACTTTGGAAGACCACCTTGTCAGCCAAGTGGAGAATGAACTAGAGTGAGGAAAAACCTGTGGCAGGCAGAGAGGATGTTGGCAGTGTTATAGGAGAGAAAGAGGGTATATATGAGAGATGATGTGAAAATAGACTAAATAAAAATGTTTAACCTGGAAAAAAAAAGGTGGGGGAGGGGTGTTCTGGGAAGGGTACAAGATGTATATATGTATATACACATACATAAATATATATGTTGTGCATATATGAGTTATTTAGGTTTTATTTATGCAGTAATTATATTTAAACAAATTTGTCATATATATTATTTATATAAATTGATATGTATATGTTATTTATAAAAGTTATTTACCTATATACATATATAAAAAGAAAACTGCCTGTTTATAAAAAAAAAGGAAGAGGAAGGATTTAAAATACTAAGTTATATGTACTAGAATATATCTAGGTATATCTAAATGTGATAAGAAAATATATACATCATATATGTCATATATGTGTGTATGTGTATGTTATATCTATGTTCGATATATGTATAAGATTCAATTATATATCACAAATAACATTTTTAAAAAAGAAAGTAGGCTTGATCAACTTTGGCAATAGATTGGATATGTAACGATTGGAATGATCTGCTGGAGACTTACTGTAGGAAAGCTCCAACATGAGGAGAAGGCCTCTGAGGGCAGGATCATGCATCTTTTCTTTGGCGTCAGGAAGTAACTTTTGCTTGTGGGAGGAAGAAGAGGGAGGCTCGCGCGCTGGCTCACTCTCTTTCCTGAGGACTCTGGCAGAGAGCAGAGCTAAGAATGCTTTCTCCCTTTAATAGATACATGAATCTAGGCCTTTCTCTCTCTCTTTACCAAATTCTTATTCTCCTTAATAAATGCTTAAAAGCCTAACTCTTGCTAAAGCTTATAATTTATTGGCAACCACTCATTAGATATTTTAGATAGTATAGCTAGAATTTTAGCCCTTACAGATATGAGGGATAGAAGAGATTGAGGAGCTAAGGAAGACACCTACCCTGTGAGCCTGGGTGACTAAGAGGATGGTGGTACACTCCACAATGACAAGGAAGTTAGGAAAAGGGGAGGGTTTAGGGGAAAATATAATGAGTTCAGTTTCAGACATATTGCATTTAAAATATCTAACAGGGAGCTGGAATTTCAAGACTGGAGGTCAGCAAATAGATTAAGACTAGATAAGTAAATTTGAGACTCATCAGCATAATGATGCTAATTGAATCCATAGGAGATGATGATATCACCAAGTGAAATAGGGTAGAGAGAAAACAAGGGGGTGCAGGATAGAGCCCTGTTAGATAGGTAGAAGGAGAAGCATGAGAGAAACATCACAAAAAGCTCAAGGGCTGCAGAGAGGTCAAGAAGGATGAAGAGTGAGAAAAGGTCATTCGATCTGGCAATTAAGAGATCATTAGGAACTTTGAAGAGAGCAATTTCAGTTGAATAATGAGTTCAGAAGTTAAGAGAGTTAAGAAGAGAGCAAGAGGAAATGAAATGGAGGCCTTCTCAAGTTTAGCCACAAAAGGTAGAAGAAATATGGCATAATATCTAGTGAGCATGGATGGATCGTGTGATGATTTTCTGAGGATGGAGAAACATGGGCGTGTTTACACTGAGTTAGGGAAGTGGCCAGTAGACAGGGAGAGATTAAGGAAAAATCAGCGGGACAGCTAGGTGGCACAGTGGAAAAAGCATTGGTCCTGGATTCAGGAGGACCTGAGTTCAAATCCAGCCTCAGACACTTGACACTTACTAGCTGTGTGACCCTGGGTAAGCCACTTAACCCTCATTGCCTCGCAAAAAAAAAAAAAAAAAAAAAAAGATAAATCAGAATTAGGATGATAGGAGGCATAATCTGTTGGAGAAGAGGGGATGAAATGGGAATAACTTTGCATGTATGTAGGGAGGTTTGCCTCGGGAAGGAGAAGGGAACTTCATCGTGTAAGACAGAGGTAAATGTGAAGATAGTGGCAGAGGACATCTGAGAGTTTTGAGTTGAGAATGACAGGAGAAGAGGATGATCACAGTGAACAGCCTCAGTATTTTTCAGTGAAACATGAAGCAAGGTTTTCAGCTGACAGGGGAGGGGAGGGACAGCTATGGGACCAGTTTGAGAAGGGATGAAAGAGTCTAGGGAAGTCACTAGGGTGAGTAGGATGGTAACTCAATTAGGGAGGTTCAAAAGGGTTTCCTTGCTATAGAGAAGGAATAATTGAGATTTTATAACTTAAATTGATAGCAGATCCAGTCAATGTGGTTCTGTGATTTTCTCCCATTCCATTTGGCAGCATGTGAGTAGGTACAAAGGTAGCATGTAGTGGGCTAAGGTTTGGCAGGACAATATCAGGAATATGGTAATGGGGCAAGGGATTCAAGAGAAGAGTGTTCTGTAAAGAATGGTATAAGACAAATGTCATAAAGCAGTGGTGTCATACTCAAATTGAAATGGTTCATTGTAGAATGCATATTGACTTAGAAAGTCACAAATTAACATTATCTATATTGTATTGTATTTTTATATATTTTCTCAACATTTGTTTGTTTATTTTCTCAACATTTGAAGTAGTTCCCTAAGAGGTCAAGATATGGATGGAAAGAGAGTGTAGCTAGTGCTGGGGTGATAGTCTAGGAATGAATTATGGGATCTAGGGATTAGAGATGGATCATGGTGAGGATGAAGAACAGGGATTGTGGTTGTAAGGATGAGGGAGAAGTGGAATGACAACAGATTGTAACAAGGTAAGAGAATTTCAGAGTTCATAAACATTGATGTAGATCATTTGTGGGTGATGGCAAGATAAAGAGGATGACTACTTCTGTGTGCAGCTTATAGTGGGGTGGATGAGTAGGTCAGGGAATATAAGTAAATTGAGGAACTGAGAGACAAGGATGTTTGAGAAGGTTTCAATATGTTGAAGTCTTCTAATATGATAGCAGGAGTTGGGGAGGGGAGAAAGACTATCATCTGGGTCTTGAACTTGTTAACGAAAGAAGGGGAATGTTCTGGAGGGTAGTAGAAAAGAGATAGATACCAGAGTTTTGATTGAATAGGTAGGTATGAATAGAATGAACCTCAAAGGAAGAATTGTTACTCAACCATGGAGGCAGAGGGAGAGCCCCAAAGTGGCACTAGGGAGCTGGGAGTATTCCAACTCCCCCACCTCAACCAGTGAGTTGGGGGAATGAATGAAAGCTCATCCAGTGCTGGAGAGAGTGACCAGAGAGATTGTGTCATCAGGAAGGAGCCAGGTATTAGCAGAAATAAGAAGGTGAAAAGAAAAAGGTTTGCAATGAAAGCAATTTTGTTCTTTAACAAGCATGCATTTCAGAGTGCACCATGCAAGGAAGGGTAGCTTTGGGGTGTGACATTTGCAGGGGTGAGGTGGTGAAGATGTTTGGGTTGAAGGGGATGGGAATAAGGGAGCAGGCAGTGGGGGATGGGGAATGGGCTTATATAAAGATAGTCAGGGGTTCAAGATGAATGGAATGGGGGAGGGCGTGCCTGACTAGGAATTTGTTAATCATTGTTGAGTAAGTTCCAGAGGGTAGCCACAATCACATGTGTTTATAACCTATGTAGTTTTCACCCATGTACCCTAGTCATAGACTCCCCTCGTATATGATTCTATACACATGTTCTCTGGATGTGTGCTCTCCATGTATGTGCCTTTTAAACATAGGTCCTAATCAGGCATGCACCCTTCATGTGTATCCTTCCATCTAGGTTCCCTGGGTAGATCCATTCTTCCCATTAATGTTGCATGTATGTAGAACATTGTGCCTTGGTCTATAGGGAGAATGTTTTGAGGCTCTTTTTCTTATTATTTTATTCCATTAAATGCCTTTGCTTTGAACTGTACTCTGGCTGGCTAGAAAAATTAACACACCTGTGAGGGCTCATGAGCTATGATTTTTATTTTTTAATTTTTTTTTGGCTATGGATACACAGTGTACCTTGAACAAAGAGGAATTTTTGCAGGAAAGGAACCTATAAAAGGGGGTACCTATCCACACATAGGAGGTGGTACAAAAAACTTTTAAGAGGTTGCAGTAAGGAGGGAGTACATTCCAGACATGGAAACAGCCTCTGAGAAGGCAAGGATATGAGGAGTGGAATGTTGAGTTTAGGGAACTGATAGTAGGCCATTTTGCCTGGAATGTATAATGCATGAAGGGGAGTAATATGAATTACATCTGGAAGGAAGGTTGGAGCCAGATTGTAGAGGGCTTTAAATGCCAGACTGGGAGATTTTTATTTTATCCTAGAAGCAATAGGGAGGTTTTTCAAGCAATGGAATGATGTGCTCAGACTTACGCCTTAGGATGATTATTTTAGTAAATGTGTAGAAGGTGAATTGGAGAAGGAAGAAATTGGAAACAGGGAGACAATTTATGAGACTATTGCAATAGTCCAAGTGAGATTTAATGAAGGCCTGAAATAGGGTAGTGAACATGCAAGTGGAGAAACGGGAATAGATGAGATGTTATAGAGATAAAATCGACAGGACTTAGCAACTGATTATGGGATACAGGTGAATAGAAGGTGAAGGGAGCCAAGGATGACTCTGAAGTTGCAAACTTGAATGATTAGAAAGGTCACAGTGCCCTTAAAAGAAAGAAGGAAGTTTGGAAAAGGAATGGGTTTGAGGGAGTAGCAACAAATTATCTGATTGATTCTACTTCTGACATGTTCATGTTGATGGTTAATTCAGGGAAAGATGTATGGCAAGGAGTTGTTGATGCAAGGCTAGAATTGAGGAGAGGTATTTGTGCTGGCTATGTGGACTTGGGCACCATCTTCATAAAGAAGGTAATTCAACCTATGGGAAATGGTAAAATCCCCAGGAAAGAGGAGAAAAAGAGAACCCAGGACCAAACCTTGTGTAATGCTCATATTTAGGGTCAGGAGAAGGATGTTGGTTATCAAGGAACCTTAGAAGAAAAAGAGAGATTGGTGGAGGACCAGGAAAAAGCAGTATTGTGAAAACTGAGGGAATAAGAAATGAAGTATATGACTAATTCAGAGAAACCTGGGAAGACCTGTATGAATTGATGAATAGTGAAGTGAGCAGAACCAGCAGAACAATTATTCAATCATGACATCATAAAGAAAAACAATTTTGAAAGATTTTAAAACTCATCAATGAAGTGTGTATACACACATACATATATATACATATATACAGTCATATACTATATACATATTTCTGCTTATTTGCACTTATATACATATATTTATGCACACATGTGTGCACAAGCATTCACACAATAAATCATGGAAGATGGGGAAAGAGATACTTAGTGATGTAAAAAGCTACAGAGTGGTTAAACAAGATGAGAAATGAGAAAAAAGTTCAGAGATTTTTGTTAATCATGTAGAGAGTAGTTTCTGTTATCCAGTAGAATCACAATACAAACTGAAGGAGATTAACAAATAGGAAGTAAAGAACTGAAGACAATGAAATGTAGATGACTTTTTTCTCTCATATTTTACTTTATTTTATTGCTCAGCTACATGTAGAAAAATATTAATGCTCATTTAAAAAAAATCTTCTGGGTGACCCTGGGCAAGTCACTTAACCCCAACTGCCTCACTAAAAAAAAAAAAAAAAAAAAAATCTTGAGTTCCAAATTCTCTCCCTCCCTTCCCAAATTCTCTCCTCTCTCCCCTTTTGAGAAGGCAATTTTATATGGATTATTAATAGAGAATCCTGCAAAACATTTCCATGTTAGCAAAGGAAAACAAACAAACAAAAGAAAGGATGGTGTGCTTTAATCTCATTCAGACTTTATCAGTTCTTTCTCTGGAGGTTGATAGTATTTTTCATCACAAGTCCTTTAGTCTTATATCATTTTATTGCTGAGAATAGCTAAGTCATTCACAGTTGATCATTATATAATATTGCTGTACCACATATATGTACAATGTGTATATATATAATGTTCTCCTGGTTCTGCCCACCTCATTTTGCATCAGGTCATATAAGTCTTCCCAGATTTTTCTAAAGGCATCTTGCTCATCATTTCTTAAAGCACAATAGCATTCCATTACAATCATATACCACAACTTGTTCAGCCATTTCCCAATTGATAAGCATCGCCTCAATTACCAATTCTTCACTACCACAAAAACGCTGCTATAAATATTTTTGTACATATAGGTCCTTTTTTCTTTTCTTTTTAAAAAAATCTCTTTGGCATACAGACCTACTATTGCTGAGTAGTGGTATTGCTGAGTCAAAGGGTATGCACAGGTTTATACCCCTTTGGGCATAGTTTCAAATTGCTCTCCTGAATGGTTGGATCAGTTCACAACTCCACCAACAGTGCATTAGGGTTCCTGTTTTCTCCATCCCCTACAACATTTGTCATTTTCCTTTTCTCTCATATTAGCCAAGGTAATAATGTGGGCTACTTTTTGAAGGAGTTTTCTGTGTGAGAGAATATATGTAATTATAGTGTAAGTGGGAATGACAGGATCAAGTGAAAGGTTTTCAAGAACAAGGGAGACCTGGGCCCACCTGTGGGGGCAGAGTAGGAGCTGGTAGATAAAGAGAAACAAAATGAGAGAGCGAGAAAAAAACAGAAAGCATAAGCTCCTGGATGAGACATGGGGGTAGTATCCAAAGTACAAGTAATAGAATCGAGTTTATCAAAAAGAAGGGTTACCTGCACTTCAGAGACTGGAGTGAATGAGAAGAGAAGAGGGATCAATGTTAGAGGAATTTTAAGATGTGGAATAGGGGAGAAGAGGTATACTCAGTTAGCCACATTTAAACTCTCGATAGCTGTCGAGGACCCAGCTATCCGGTCACTCAGACTGGACCTTTGTCATTAGGCCCCTTGCCTCAGCCTGGGAACAGAGAGAGACAGAGAGTCCCCAGCCTTCACCCATTCCTGACCAAGAGATGATAATCAAAATCTCTGAACTGGGGCCTGGTATAGAGCTGGTGACTATGCCTTTAGCTTTTCATAATCAAGCAGGAATTAGAACATTCAGTCAGCTGACAAGCTTCTATTGAGTTCTTACCATGTGCCAGGCCCTGTAACAAGGAAGGGCCAGGGGACTTAAGTATTTATATATCTCCTACTTTATGTCAGGTTCTATACTGCTATACAAACATTCTTTCATTTGAGCCTCACAACAACCCTGCAAGGTGGGTACTATTTTTGCCCCCGTTTTACAATTAAGGAAACTAAGGCAAATAGAGGTTAAGTCATGTACCCAGGTCACACAGCTAGCAAGTATCTGAGGCTAAATTTGAATTCAGGTATTCCTGACCACCAGGCCCAGTGCTCTTTCCACTGGGCCACCAGCTGCCTCATAATAAACACTGAAGAGACAATGGAAGGTAAAAGCAGTCCTTTCTCTAAAGGGGTTCAAATTATGATGAGACACTAGGCCTCATCTGGCAGATCCAGACACCCACCAGGACTGGCCCCTTATCACCAGGCTATGTAGCTAGCCAAACTGGCCCACATCCTTAGCAAACTCACTCATCATCAGGGGAGAAAAATAAAATAAATTCGATGTCCTATTTGTGGCCTGGGCACAGCTACTGTTGCTCCTGGAAAAGGCAACAACCAACTATTACCCTCTGACAAGTAAATTGCATTCTGAAAGCTGGAGTTAAACGCTACCCAGGCAAAAACTCCTCTCCCCTGCTCTCACTCCATCCATTACAGGCCTGTCTCTCCTGTAACCAGAGAAGCAAATTTTGGAGTTCAAGATTATGGAAGTATCACGTTTCAGAGTGATAAGGGCCAGTAATCTTTATGGGGATGCTGAGGCAGCACTGAGGTATAGATTATGGGGCATGAGAAGGCCACTTAACTACAAGGAAGCCAGGGTGCTTTTCAGTGTGAATATGGAAGTGCTAAAATACATGTGGAGGTAGAAAGGAAGATTTTGAACCATGGACTGAATTCCTTGAAAAGGAAGGAAACAAGCATTTATTAAGCACCTACTATGTACCAGATATTATGCTAAGTACTTTACAAATATTAGCTGGCTTAATCTTCATAACAATCCTGGCAAGTAGGGGCCATTATCCCTGATTTACAGTTGAGGAAAGTGAATCAAACTGAAGCTAAGCGACTTGCTGAAGGGTCACATAGCTACTAAGTATCTGAGGCCAGATTTGAACTCAAAAGACTCTAGATGCAACACTTCATCCTCTATATCACCTACATGCCTCTAAGAGAGAGAAAATG
Source organism: Dromiciops gliroides (assembly GCF_019393635.1). NCBI lineage: Eukaryota > Metazoa > Chordata > Mammalia > Microbiotheria > Microbiotheriidae > Dromiciops > Dromiciops gliroides. The sequence goes on along the minus strand of NC_057861.1, from coordinate 177,040,356 downwards.
CCCTGAATTCTAGTAGCAGATGGTAGCAAGGTAATATAGGTAGATGGAATGAGAGAATGCATACTCTTGGTGGCAGAAGGATGATCTGGAATTAACTGTGGAAAACAAGGAGGATGCAATTTTTTTTCTTCTGGGCCCAGTTTGTCAAGGACATAAGAAAAAGAGCAACTAATACCAGAAAGTCAGGTTTCCATGAGTGTAAAGAGGGGGAAAAGATTAGAGGAAAAGTGCTAGTAAAAAAGAAAGTGTGGGGCAGCTAGATGGCGCAGAGGATAAAGCACTGGCCCTGGATTCAGGAGTACCTGAGTTCAAATCTGCCCTCAGACACTTACTAGCTGTGTGACCCTGGGCAAGTCACTTGACCCCAATTGCCTACCAAAAAAAAAAAAAGAGAGAGAAAGTATATTAATGATAAAACAGAAGCTCCAGAGGTTACTGGTTGTTGTTTATCCTTTATTTTCATTTTGTTTGTTTGTTTGTTTTTTTAAATTTTGGTGAGGCAATTGGGGTTAAGTGATTTGCCCAGGGTCACACAGCTAGTAAGTGTTAAGTGTCTGAAGCCAGATTTGAACTCAGGTCCTCCTGAATCCAGGGCTGGTGCTCTATCCACTGTGCCACCTAGCTGCCCCATGTCCTTCATTTTCAAAGAGGACCAATGAAATCATAGGGTGATGTCTTGACTCATGAGTGAATTGTATTTAAGTAGAAAGGGAGGATTAGAAGAGGATAGAGATTGGGATGAATGAATGGATGGATGGATTGATGGGTAGATGGATAGATGAATGAATTAATGAATGAATGAATGAATGAAAACAGTTATTAAATGTTTACCATGTGTTCTGATGATATGAATAAAAAAAGCAAAACGGTCCCTTTTCTTAAAGAACTCACACTCTAATCATAAAAGAAAGTTCGGCTATAAATTAGATGATAACCCCAAAGTTCTAACACTTCAGTGATTAGATATATGGTAAGGCCTAGGGGGTCCTTGGGTTGCATCAGTAGGTCAGATGATAATACCGTCTTTGGGAGAGGATACAGAGGCAGGCAAAGTAGGGTAAAGAGAACTTTAGGATTCGGACACAGTGCAGATGTGTGGCCTAGTGGTCCCCCATCTAAAGAATGGTGAGTCATCTAATCCAAGTGATATAAGCTGCCATATTGCTCTTCTCACAACCTGTCCATTAGGGTCTGGGTGTACCAGGGTGGGTCAAGGGAGGAGGGAGAGAAAAGGCACATTCTGGGCATGGGGGACAGCCTAGGGAAAGACAAAGATATGAGATGAAAGAACTGCAATTAGGAACCACAGAAAGACCGAGTAGTGTAATATAATACAGCTGGAAAGGTATATTAGAGTAAGCTTTTGAAAGGCTTTAAATGTTGGAGGGGTTTGTATCCAATTCTAATGATAATCGAGAGGAACTGGTGTTTAAGCTTCTAAGTTCTAAGACCTTATGAGTTTGAAGCTAGCTGTGTCTGTATATCAAAATCCCCAGGTCACTGCTGATTTAAACCCTAGTCCTATTCAGTCTGGCCTGCCATAATTGTTGTCATTGTTGTTGTTATTCATCTGTTTGCCATTTCCTTCTCCAGCTCATTTTATAGATGAGGAAACTGAGGCGAACAGGGCTAAGTGACTTGCCCAAGGTCACATAGCTGGTAAATGTCTGAGGTCAGATTTGAACTCAGGAAGATGAGTCTTCCTGATTACAGGTTCAGCACTCTACACTGCCTCGCCCAGCTACCCCTTTGCCCAGAACTCCATCTCTTTTAAAGAGGCAAGGACCAAGAATTGGTTGAAAGAACTGGAGATGATTAACCCGGAGAAAAGAAGGTTTTAAAGGGTACATGAAAGTTGACTTCAGTTACTTGAAGGGGTGAATATCAAGTGAAAGAAGGACTACATTTGTTCTGTTGGACCCCTAGAAGTCAAAACTGGTATCAGAATAGTGATTTTTAGCTCAAAATGAGGAACATACTTCTTGATGAATGACAGTTGTGCAAAGCATAATGGGAATAGTGAATTTCCTGTCAGTGGATGACTTTGAGCAGGGTTTGTATGATCATGTTTCAGGGATATTGTAGATGAGATACCCGGTCAGCAAGGACCTCTGAAGTCCTTTAGATGTTTCACCTGTGATTTTAAGAAGGACCTCTCAACTTCATTAAACCTGGAATCAAGGTAGGGATGAGAAAACCCACCCAGCACTACTAGAGAACATGCCAGGCTATGCCAGTTATGTATAAGAAAAGATATGATCCTGCATCTCAAAAACTTTTAGTTCAACATGGGAGACAACACAACTTATACTGAAGAAAAATATGAAAATTAAAATACAATATTATTATAGAATTGTTGTTAAATCAATCTTCAGTTATGTCTGATTCTCTGTGACCCCATTTAGGGGTTTCTTGGCAGAGATACTAGAGTGCTTTGCCATTTACTTCTCCAGATCATTTTACAGATGAGGAACTGAGGCTAGCAGGGTTAAGTGACTTGCCCAGGGTCACACAGCTAGGAAGTGTCAGAGGCCAGATTTGAACTGAGGGAGATGAGTATTCCTGACTCTAGGTTCAGCACTTTATCCACTGTGCCACCTAGCTGCCCATTCTATTATAGAATTGTTTTGCTAGAAAGGAGATTGTCAGATCCATATTAAAAAGTTGGCTAAATAAATCTAATTGTAGAAAACTTCCTGATAGGCCAGGTGCTAGTTTGAGTGGGACGGAAGAAGGGAATAAGCATTTATATATATGCCAGGCACTGTGCTAAATGCTTCTTACAAATATTACCTCATTTGATCCTCAAAATGAGGAAACTGAGGCAAACAGAGGTCAAGTGACTTGTTTAGGGTCACACAGCCAGTAAGCATCTGAGGCCAGATATAAATTCAGGTCTTCCCAACTTAAGAAGATCCAGTTCTCAATTCCCTGAGGCACCAGCTAGCTGTCTCTTGCTTGAGTGAGAACATCTAGGGTGAGTGAAGAAACTGGGATTTCCTAGAGAGTAATAGGCAGAGAGCTGACAAAGCCTTCTCCCTGCCTGGGGAATAGGAAGAGCGAAAGTAGAAGAGGATACTGGGAGAGAAGAAAATTTTAAGGGCCAAAGAAGATTCTTCTGCCCAGAAGAGGAGACTCTTAGTCAGTTTCCAGTGTGTATTTCAGAGCCTGGAGTTCACCCTCTTCACTGCCAGCAGAATTTTCTGACTTTTCCCTTGATGTGATATCATCCTCTTTCTGATATTTATTACATTTCTTTCCAGGGCTAGTATTTGGAGCCATATCCAGTGTCCGAAGGTTTGGAAAGCATTTCTTAGGTTTTTTTAAACTACTTTTATGAACTATGATATAATGTGAGGAAGCCCCATTTTCTATTTGGCTTCCAAGCTCCATTTTTTACTCCTCTTCCTCCTCCTACTTCCCTTTCTCTAGCAGTTAGTCAAACTGCCTTGTTTCTATCTTATGTATGGACTTTGTAAACACTCACTGAGTGATTTGTGTGCTCAACCAACTTTAAAAAAAATTTGATAACCAATGAAAATACACCCCCCAAATAATGAACTTTTGGAAGATGGAAACTCGTCACTTAGCATCTTGAAAATGTTATCACAAAGGAGGCAGATCGAGGTTTCATTTCTATTTAAACAAGATTTTCCAGAACAACCCATTTCTTCCTCTCCCAACCTCAATGGGCTCCCTGAGCAATGGGCAATACACAGAACACTCAGGTCATAAGATCATAAATCTAAAATGAGAAGAAATTGTAGATGTCATTGAGTCCAATCACCCCATTTTATACAGGAAAAAACCAAACCAAACCAAACCAAACCAAACCAAACCAAACCAAACCAAACTGAGGCTCAGAGGAGAGAAAAACCTTGTCCAACATCACCCAGGAGGTAAATGGCAAGCATGCTCTTAAACAGTACAATGCTTGGATTGGGGATCTTTACCTCATTGGGTCAGGCTGGCTTAGGAAATGTCCTTACAATTGCCCTCATGAAAATCACTTGCTGCCTGAACTTTTCAGCTGGCTACCCACCCTTAAATCCATTGAATAATGTAAAGTGTCCTGTTCTAATTTTTTGTTGTTGTTGAGTTGTTTTCGGGCATGTCTGACTCTTCATGACCCCATTTGGAGTTTTTTTGGTAGATATACTGAAGTGCTTTGCCATTTCTTTCTCCAAGCTCATTTCACAGATGGGGAAACTAAGGAAAATGGTTAAGTGACTTGCCAAGGTTCACACAGCTACTAAGTGTCTGAGGCTGGATTTGAACTCAGGTCTTCCTGACTTTAGACCTGGTACTCTATCCACTATGCCACTTTGCTGCCCTGTTGTTCTTATTATCTAAGAGCAAAGAAGTTGAACTTCTGACTGGTTGTTGCGAGAGTAATGTTTTGAAATTTGTAAAGTGCTAAGTTGTTAGGAACTTTGATTTCATTTCCCTATGGAGTGTGTTCATTTGCCACTGAGGATGTATAAGTGAGCCTCATTTTGGGGGGTTGAATTGATTGGTTTGGACTGCTGTGGATCATTAGGAATGTTGGCTCCTACCACTATTTGTTAGAGCTACCCTTTTGTGCCTGTCAATCAAGCAATTAAAATTTAGGAAGCACTTACTATGTGCCAGATACTATGCTATGTACTGGAGATACAAAAAGAGGTGAAAGACAGTCCTTCCCCACTCAAGGAGTTTGCAATCTATAAAAGGCAGTGTTTGACCGAGTCATCTCATCCCTCTTCCCCACTCCCTCTTTTACAGAGAGATTCTGAAAATGATGAACTCAGACTAGAGAATAACAGAGAAAACCCTGGATCTGGTCTCAAGAGGTGAAAGACCTGGTTATGCAATAGGTTTCCCACCACCAATGGCTGCCTTAGAGCAGCAACATTTATTATGGTTGTTATTGTCATCATCATTGTTGTCATCATTGTTGTTAATAATAATAGCATTTCTATAGCACTTTAAAGTATATAAAGGACTTTGCATATGTTATCTCATTTGATTTTTCACCACCCCAAGAGGTGGGTGTTATTATCATATTTTACAGATAAGCCATACTGGGGAAACTGAGGCTGTGAGAGTCTAAGTTTTTTGCCTATCATAACACAGCTATTAAGTGTTTGAAGCAGAATTTAAACTTAAGTCTTCCTGATTCTAAGTCTAACCCTCTATCCACTGTGCCACATAGAGGTCCACATGGGACTTGCATGTCCTCTTAACCAAAGTTCTTCAGACTAGAGATACTAGAACTCATGTTTCTGAGCTCCAGCCTCCTATGGGGGGGGGGGGGCAGGGGGCGGTTCCAGGCAGCACAATTCAATCCAAGAATCTAGCCACCCCAAGAGAAAAAGGAAAGTTCAGACTAGGCAATTCAAACACCACAGAAAAGAGAAAAATACACGTGTGGTCCTGAGTCAGAAGGGCTGCAAACAGAAGAAGAAAGAAAAAGATTTTGCTTCCCCCTCCTCAACACCCACTATTGCCATTAATTACCTGGGCAACAGGTAATCCCCTGAAGGGAAGGGGGTTGCCTCTTCAAGAACATCAACCTTATTTTTCTTCTGATGGGAGCAGAGGGAGATAACTGTAAGCCTGGAGTCTTATAGGGTGAGAAAGGGGCTCCCAAAATGTCATGAGGCTGCCTCCCTCACAACTTCATTTGTTTCTTTTCTAAGGAGAATCCCAACTACATGGTGGTATTTTGAGCCTTAGGAATCTTATAGAGAGACCCAGAACAACAGATCATAGATTCAAAGCTAGAAAGGACCTCAAATGTCATTTAGTTCCATTCTCTCATTTTACAGATAAGGAAATTGAGACCAACAGAGGTTAAATGACTTAGCCACAGACATACAGAAGGTATGGGAATGTGATTTGAATGCAGAATCCAGAGTCAATGCTCTTTCCACTGCTTCTAGCACTCACTAGAGGGGGAAGAAAATTACACGTTGCTTATTTATGAGCTGTGAGGTTTTTTATATATATATATATTCTATATATTTTGTGGTCTTTTGTCAATGTACCTAATGTAACATCAAATGCTGCCATGGAATCTAGAGAATCTTTACCAACCAACATCTGTACAGCCTTAGGCCTGGACTAGATATGGGATTTTCAGATAGATTATGGGATTTTCCAGAAACAACCCTGGGCGAGGGCAAAGTAACCCAGAGTCGTGTGTAATTTAAGATTCTAAATGTGGATTCTAATCTGTTCCCCCAGTTTTGGAGGAAACTGACTAAAACCACTAATAAAACGAGTTTAGGTTTTTAAGGGTTTATTGAAAAATAGAAAGAAAAAGATTGAGAACAGAATTCCAACAGTCTGGCATGCCTATCTTTCCTCAAATTTCCTGTGTAGTCCTCTGCCGCCTCCACCAACATCAAGTCAGGAACCCAAAAGAGTGAGAGCTCTCCGCGCAGGCTCTCTTTCCTCCTTCCTGTCTCCTCCCAGAAAATAGGAGGCTCCTCAAGTTGATTGGCTGGTAGCCTTGATAGACAGAACCCATGAGCAAAACGTTATTTCCTGACGCCTTGCCCTCTGAGGCATTTTCCTCATGGCGGAGCTTTCCCACAGCAAGTCTCCAGTAGGTGGCATCATTCCAATCATTACAGTTGTTATTCGGAGAGTTGATTCTTAGATTGAATCTGGGCCATGTAAGCCCAGAATCTGGGAACCTGAATAACAGACTATCTTTTTTTTTTTTTTGGTGGAGCAATCAGGGTTAAATGACTTGCCCAGGGTCACACAAATAAGTGTCAAGTAAGTGTCAAGTGTCTGAGGTTGGATTTAAACTCGGGTCTTACTGAATCCAGGCGCCACCTAGCTGCCCCATAACAGGCTATCTTAAGGTGAGTTAGTATGACTATTAGTTGATTCTTGCTGTCTAGAGCTTTGGGCCTGGAGTCAGGAAGACCTGAGTTCAAATCTGGTATAGGACACTTACTAGCTGTGTGACCCTGGGCAAGTCACTTAAAGCTGTTTGCTTCAGTTTCCTCATCTGTAAAATGAGCTAGAGAAGGAAATGGCAAACCACTCTGGTACCTTTGCCAAGGAAAACACCAAATGGGGTCACGAAGAGTTGAACATGGCTGAAATGACTGAATAACAATTGCAGAGCTCAAGAGCTATGGGTTTGTTTCTTTGTTGTTTTATTTTGAGGGGTCAGAATAGGATACAGCAGTGTGCTATGTACTTGGAGGTCGAAGCACTTAGAGACATATGCTGCAGCCAGCTCAAACTGGCTCTTAAGCTGATGATGAAATTTCCATTATGAACATTTCCACCTCAAAATCAGCAAACTACAAGTCAGGCCTTGATTTGTTGCTTTGTTGATTGTCTAGACTTAAGCAAATGTTGGAGAAAATGTTATAATGTAGATTAATTTTTTTTTTTTTGCGGGGCAATGAGGGTTAAGTGACTTGCTCAGCGTCACACAGCTAGTAAGTGTCAAGTGTCTGAAGCCAGATTTGAACTCAGGTACTCCCAAATCCAGGGCCCCTGCTCTATCCACTGCGCCACCTAGCTGCCCCTGTAGATTAAATTTAAAAGTATGTTGGGTGTACATTTTCCCCCCTCTGGAAAGTCAGTTGTTAAACATTTAGCAACACACCCCTGGGGCAAGAGGATGACCCAAAAGTGATGTTTACAATGTGTGACTTGGAGGAAAAAGACCCGTAAGAAGTGGTAAATAAAGTGGGGGAAAGTTAAAATAGAATTGACAAGCCTTAACTGATAGGAACTAAACTCCATTTTTTCTCTTTTGACCTTTTAATCTTTATGTTATATTTACTACACCCTGGAGGGAAAACCAACCTCCCTGGCACCTCATCCTCATTCAGGACTCTCCTTTCTTGCCCCATTATTTCCTCAATAGCAACCCCAAGCACTGGAATTTGATATTTACTCTTAAATAGAGTTCCAGATGAGAAAACAAGGCAATGTGCAGTGGAATTATGTTTCCATCTTTTATTATGAAATTCTTCATTTCTGTGATGGGGGTGAGGTGGGTAGAGAGAGAAGAGACTTACTGGGAAGAAATAGAGATGTAAAAAAAAAGATATTTTGAGACTAAGCAACTCATCTTCCTTTTCATACTTCAAGGGATACCAGCCCTCTCCAAACGTCTGTGGCTTGGGCTTTGAGCTGGATAACTTGAAAGGGCACTGTCTGGAAGCTCTCTGTGAGAGGTAAGACATAGGACTAAAAGTCTAGATCTGGTACCTCCTCCCACCCGCTGCCTACTTTCCCCCCAGATCTATATGCCACCTAACATGGCCAGTTGTGTAACCTCTTTAACAATAACATGGTCCACAGGGGGATTGTGAAGACTGACTTAGTTTTCTTATCAATACTCTATTGATTATCTCCAATTTATCTTGTGCACATCTTATTCATACATAGTTACTTGTATGTTGTCTCCCCTCTCAGACTTTGAGCTCCTTGAGATCAGGGGCTGTCTTTTTTCTTTTCTTTGTCTTAGCACAGGCGCTTAATAAATGCTTATTGACCAACTGGTGACTACAAACAGATGTGGATAAACTGACGTCACTCCCTTCCTATTCAGAAATACTCCTCGTAATGCTGTCATCCACGTGTGCAGATCTGAGTAAAAACACCAATGCTATCCAGATGTGCAGGGGTGACTGAAAACAACAACAACACACACAGGGAGACTTTACTTTAACTTGTAGCAATGGCTACTGTCAGTAGACACTCTTCCTTCAGCATCTATTTGCTGGATTGCCTCATGGATTCATCATTTTTGTTCACAAAAAAGCAGCTCCTTTCTTATTGCTAGAACCTAAAGTGATCTTCCTTCTCTTGCTGTTCTCCATCTTTTCAGAGTTTGGTGACCCCTTTAGAACTGTGCCCCATTGAGCCCGGACACTACTTTTGGTCTATACTATCTACAATTTTTTTTTAGCTTGGTGAATAGAGGGGAAGTGGTAAGACGGAGGTCTTTTCCTCTATTTGTAACCTTTATCTTTTTCTAAGTTTCAACCAGAGCATTCTCCATGCCTCCTATCCCATACTCTAGGCTGCTAAAGGAGCACAGAAAAGGGGAAAAAAAATCTCCCTTTTGATTCATAGGGATGGGAGAGTGATGAAGGCCATGGATGCTCTTTCCATAGCCTTCTTCCCCATTGTCTGACCCCCCAGGCTTGTTCTGTAGACAAGTAGGCATTCTGGGCTTGTTGTCAGCCCTGTCTCTCACCTGGAGGGCTGTCCAACCAGGTACCTTTGTCGCTGGTCCCTTTAAAGAAGTTTTTAGAGGCCAGCTGCCCCTTGCTTGCGTTAATATATAAAATCTCCCTTGCAGACTGCATGTAATAAGAATTTTATACCTGCCTTTCACTGTATTTCATCCCCTCTGGTTCTAAGCCATTATGTTACATTTTCAGAGCCTCATTATGACTCATTGGGCAGCCAAAGGAACATAATGAGTCCAAGATGATTGCACATGGCGGTGCTCCACAAATAGATATTAAACAGCTCATGAAATCTATAAATGTCCTTACCATCCTGGGTGCATTATAAAACCATGAATCAATAATTCAGGCAAGTTTTCTTATCCTCTTAAAAAGTCCAGCTTTTCGGACTAAGGTTGTCCTCCTCCAGCTCCGCCCCCTGAACCTCCAAAGTAGAAGCTGTTTTTACAAGGGAGAAAGAATGCACAGGAGGAGAAAGGGAAAGGGGGGAGAGAGAAAGAGAGAGACAGAGACAGGAACAGAGAGACAGAGATAGGAAGAGAAAGGGAGGAAAGAAGAAATAAAGAGCAAGAAAGGAAGGGAGAGAGAGCTAGAGAGAGAAAGGGAGGAAGAGAGAGAAGGAGAGATAGATAAAGAAAGGAATGGAGAAAATTAGAAAGGAAAGGAGACAGAGCTAGAGAGAAGGGGAGGAGGGGGAAGAAGAAGAGAAACAAAAGGAGAATATAGAGGAAGAGAGGGAGATGGGAAGAAGAGAGAGATAAAGAGAGAGAAGTAGAGAAGGGAGGGAGTGAGAAAGAAAGGGATAGACAGATAGAGAAAGGGAGGAAGAGAGAGATAAAGCAGAAGAAGAGAGGGAGAAGAGAAGAGAGAGAGGGAGAAAGTGAGGGAGAGAGATAAAGAGAGCGAGGGAGGGTGGGAAGAAGAGAAAAGAAAGGAAAGAAGAAAAGAGAGAGAGAGAGAAACGGAGGAGAAAGAATAGTTGGAAATGTTTACATTTTAAATACTTCTCCTTAGTTCTTTATAAGCATCCACCCAAGGAATAGTAAAGCACTTTGCAGACTTTAAAATGCTATATAAATGCTAGTTATTATTCTTACTCAATAAATACTTGTTGATAGAGTTGTATAAAACATTTGAGTCTGTTTGTTGTTGTTGTTTTTAACACATTTGGGTTAGTTTTGTATTTTATTTCATCCAGACTTGCTATCAATTTAGGGAACTTTCATATGCCCAGGGAGAAAAATCCTTCTACGAATAGAGATAATAACTATTCTAGATTTGTAGTCCTACCAATTCCTTTAAGGATAGTGAGAGGTTAAGTGACTTCCCCATGAATATACAGTCAGTAGATGTTAAGGGCATGGCTTGGATCCAAGTTATCCTGACTCAAGGTTGTCTTTGCTACTCCACTCTGCATTACCCCACACATTGGACTTTGAGGAGTGGATGGACAAAAACCCAAATACATTTAGACACTCTAGAGACATTGCTGAAAATTAAATTCACTTTTTTGTAATAGTAAAGAACTAGAAGGAAAACAGATGCCCATCAATTCAGGAATGTTGGCAGAAATTTTGGTATGTGAATAGTGTAATATGATTTCACTATAAGAAATAACAAAAAACTCCCCATATACACCAAAATATTCATAGTAGCACTTTTGTGTTAGCTAAGAACTGGAAGCAAAGCAGATGCCCATCAACTGGAAAATGGCTAAACAAATCGTCCATGGTACAGGAATGGAATGGAATAGAATATTACTGTAATGTAAAGAAATGGTGAATATGACAAATACAAAGAAGTTTGGAAAGACCTATATGAACTGATGCAAAGTATAGTAAGCAGGACCAAGAAAATAATGTAACCAATGACTCCAAGAAGGTAAATGAAAAGAACAATCACATGTCCCCCCAAAATCAAAAGTCAGTATTATAAAACTATAAAGAATAAGCATGTTTATTCAAATTTTCTTATACAAAATTACTTATATGGCAATGTTTTACATAATTGCACATATATAACCTATATCTGATTGCTTACTGCCTCAGCTTACCCAGGGAAGGGGAAGGGGAGGGAGGGAAGGAGTGATAAAATTTGGAACTCAAAACTTTAAATAAAAATGTTTATTATTTTTAAAACAAATAATAAACATGACTCAAAAGAACTATAAGAAGATATTCCCACTCTGCTCCTTTGCAGAAGTGGGAGGTCTACAAGTGTTGTACATTGCACTTTTTGATGTATTGACCAGTTATGCTGATTTTTAAATTTTTTTCATATTTTTTTGTCTTAAAATACTATTTGCTATATGGCACAGTTCTTGGGGAGGGGGAAGGGGGCTCTGATCCACAACGGCTCTATTCAATATTAGGATCAGAGATTTAGCACAAGAAGTGGCCTTAGATGGCATGAAGACCAACCTCTTAATTTTGCAAATGAAGAAATTAAAGCCCTTGCCCAAGGTCACACAGGCAGCAAGTGACAGAGCAGGATTTGGACCAAAATCCTCTAAATCTATCCCCCTTTCCTCTGCACCATGATGCCTTCAAGGTTACCACTGATCGCAACATATGGGACCATGCCTACCCAAATATAAATATAGTAACTCACTACTGATAGTGAGGGTGGTTTGCTTTTAAGTCTTATCATTGGTTTCCATGCCTCTTGCCAATCTATGCCCACAGGTCTGTAATGGGCTGTGGGTGGAATCGAGGGTGAGTCAACGCTGTCAGCCCATCGACAGCCTGGTGACAGGTAATGGTTCAGCAGTTGATTGTGGTTGCCTTTTGCTTGCTCTTTCCATTTCTGCTTCTGACCTGAATTTCAGAGGCATTTCTGATCTCATAGAGCATAAGAACCAGAAGTCAAGAGGATGTACAAAATAGGTTTCTATTTTAGAGGCCTTTGTAAGTGGGGTAGAAGAAAGAAATGAAAAAAGGAGTCAAGAGACCCAAGTTCTAGTACTGAGATTTTCATGACCCCTGGCCTTTATCCACCTCTGTTTTCTCATCTGTAGAAAAAAGAATAGAAATGCCTGATCTACCCACATCCCATGGATGTTGTGGGGCTCAGATGAGATCATGTACATAAAAGCCCTTTTTAAAGCATAAAGCAGGATGGAAATATGAGGTGTTTGGGAGGTTTGTTTGTGTGGTGGTTGTTGTTTTTTTAGGTTGGCCTGAGATAATTTAGTTTGATCATCTTAGAAGCCTGTTGAAAAATAAGCAGTTCTGCCACTAACTAAGTGGATAATCCGGGCAAATTTCTTAATCCCTCCCCTAGGTCCCAGGTTCCTCAAATGTCAGATGAAGGCACGAAGTTCAAGAATCTCCAAGGTGCCTTCCAGCTCTAATGTTCGAATCTATCTCTATTATATTGCTCAGCCAACCACCCTCATGCAGTGAGGGGAGCATCCAGGAAAACTGGCCTGATCTGCTGACACCCAGAGAGGGAAAAGAATGATAGGGCAGTGGGCATCTTGTGCAGAAAAAAGCCCTTTTATGCTTATGGCCTTTCTTACTAATGCCAAAAGGATACCTCCTGTACATTTTGGTTTCTCAGAGGACTTGAGAAGCTGGCCCCAAAGTCTTCCATCATGCACTGCCTAAGGACTAAGGAAGACTTGTGACATCCTCTGCATAGCTTTCTTGCTCAGAGGGGCAGAATCTTAAAATGTTTTTCATTCTATGAGATGCGAGGGAGAATTCCCAAAGCGGAGGAGGGTGTCAGGGGGGACTACACTCAAATGGTAAGTACTATTGTGAAACTCTGTTTCATTCCTTACACATGTGATTGATGAAATCATTTCCTCTCAAAATGGGCTTTGTGGGAGGCACAAGAAATGAGTAGTGGGTGGGGGAGTGTGTGGCAGGGAAGGCAGAGAAGAGGGAAGTCTTCTTGGGTGCTAAGTGCTGAACTGACTTCGTGACACAGCTTGTGTGGGATTCAATGATGTTGAAATGTAAATTGGAGGAAAACCTATTAGGCATAGTGAGTCAGAATCACGGAGCTCCGAGGGACTTTAGAGACCATTTACTCTCTAAGGGCTCCTTAACTTTTTTTTTGTCATGGATTCTTGGCAGTCTGGTCAAGCCTATGGCCCCCTCCTCAGAATGTCGCTATCAAACACACAAAACACAAAACAAAAACCACCTCCTAGGATTACCAAGGAAGCCAGTTATATTAAAATATTTTTGAAAGATCAATTCATAGACCCCAGGTTAATAACTTCTGAGATTCTGGTCCCACCCTAACTTTCTACCCATTGGATAACTGAGGTCCACCAAAAAAAAAAAGTGACTAACTCAGGAAATTAAGGTCAAAGCCAAGGCCACACCCCAGATATCCCAACATCCATTCCAAGTCTTTCCCTGCTACACTGTGCTGCCTCATTTGTCTTGCTCTCTTTCCAACATATTCTAAGACTTATATGCTTATTTCACCTCTTATCCTTTCATTGTCCCTGATTAAACTCCACCCCCATTCGTTAGAGTTTCAATTATGTTTTCCATATTCTTTTGATTCCCAGAAAACAATTAAGCAAAAGAATACTAAAGAGTTACTACAACTGATGGTATATGCAACTATTTGTTAAAAGGAAGGATTCCTCTTCAGCCTTAACAAGGTAGTTTCTGTTTAATACTGGCTTTTTAAAAAATTGTTTTATTTTTTTAGCTAACAGAAATCTATCTTCTTTCCCTTACATCAGCTCCCTCTTTCCTATTGGGGAGAAAAGAAAGAAAAACAAATTCCCTGAAATAAATGTGCATAGTGAATCCACACAAATTCCCTCATTATCTGTGATCAAAAATATTTATCTCATTCTGCACCATTCTAAATCCATCACCCCTATGTCACAAAGTAGACAGCATACTTTTTATCATTGGTCCTCTAGAATCAGGGATGGTCATTGTGATGATCAGAGTTCCTATAGAGGTCAATGTTGTTTGTCTTTATAGTGTTGTTTTGGTAATCATTATTCTCCTGTTTCAGCTTATTTCATTCTTCATCTGTTTATACAAGTCTCCAAATTGTTTGTTTTTCCAATAGTGATATTATAGTAAAAATTATTCTCCTGTTCCTGCTCATTTCATTATTTTTTATTTAAAATATATTTTTAATTACATGACTCAAGGAAACATTATTCTAACCAACAAATAACAGTCTTCTGTAGCAAAGCATAGCCACTGATTTTGGACAACCTCGGTATAACATACTTCCAATTCTTGGTTTCACTAAGCTATCATCAAATATAGCAGTAGTTGCTAAAATACAATTGCAGCCAACATATTCAGGAAGTTTGAGTATGCATATTCAAAAATCAAAGCCAAGGTCTTGCTCAACATAGATAATTTGTTCTAATGCTTCCTCTCTGATTGTGTAATATTCTGATGCTATACAGACTATCATTTGGCAGATCTCTAGACAATTACAACTCTGTGCCTAAAGCAGATAAAGCTCTTGGTAGTTGTACAGGTTTTAATGAAACCTTTTTTTTTTTTGTCTTCAAGCATAAAAAATAGTAAAGTTAGCACTGAACTGAAAAAAAAATTCAGTCTCTAAAAAGAAGCAGAAAAGGGAATTCCATGGATTAGCATAAGACCACAAAATGTCCAGAATGCTGACAGGCTCTGGTTTTGCAAGTCTGAATTCCTTTGGTCTGTAGTTCTTAGTTGGACCATCAGTTTCCATTTACAAATATAAATTGAATATAGTAAGAACCAGTTGTGTTCATTTCATTCTTCATCAGTTTATAAAAGTCTTCAAGTTGTTTTTATAATATTGATGTAAGAGTTAAATTGTTCTCCTGGTTCTCTCCATACTCAGCTGATTAATAGCTAGATGAAAACATTTATACATAAGGCACTTGTATTTTTGGGAACCGTGCAAATCTCATCCCTCTTGTACTTTCCCAGTATGGCTTACAGGAGTACTGGCATAAATAGCGGATGCACAAATAGAGATCATGTTTAGTTTGTAATCATAATTATAGCTCTTGTTTACATAGTGCTTTAAGGTTTGCAAAGCACTTCACATACCCTATCTCATTTGGTCCTCACAATCACTCTGTGAGGTAGGTACTATTATTATCCCCATTATATAGATAAATAAGCTAAGGCTCAGAGGTTTGAGTGATTTGCCCAGAGTTACATAGGTGAATATCTAAGACAAGATTTGAACGCAGATCTTTCTGACCCTAAATCCAGGTGTCTCTTACAGCTAAGACTAGATAGCATCAGAGTATGCAGATTAACTATGAAGTACTGCAAAAGCCACCAGTCTTTCTCCAATAAGCCTCCAAAAATCCCTACCCCAATTCAAGCAGTGGGTTGCTTAGAAACAAGTTACCCACATTTCAGATAATTACTATCTCTCAGGAAGAACAGTTTCCCAATGGTACAGTGCTTGTGCATATCTAGTCAAGGAGGAAAGCTGGGGCCAGAGAGAGAGAGGAAATGCATAAATCAGTTCACGTGTCTCATCTCACCATGAGACAATGACCATTATCTTCTATTGCTAACCCTGATCTTGGGAATTGTTTCTTTCCTGCCTCCTTCTTTCTTGCCTCTATGGATAATTGTCACAGTGGGAAGAAAAGCGACATTAAGTATAAAGATGATTCTCTTTGTGTAGCTGAAGCATAGTCCTATCCAGAGGATGGAGTAGATGGCTCCCAAGGTTGGTTCCGGCCTTCGGATCCCACCTACGTTCTTCCAAGGGTCAGAACTACTATTCCTGACTCCTTTCATTTTTGCCCCTACTTCCTAAAATCAGTGGGGTGGTGGTTTGAGTTTTCTGTTCAGTCAGTCAATACTCATTTATCTAGAACATACTTTGTGCCAGGCACTGTGCTAAGCACTGGCGATCAGGCTTTCCCTGTGAGTGTGGAAACACAGCATTTTACTCCAAGGGGTAGATGGGATCATTTACAACCTTCCTAGTCAAAATTTGAATCAAAATCTGTGAGAGGCCAGTTTCCCTTGCCCCTGTGATTTGTGTTCTGGTTGGCTTTGGTGAAAGAGGATGTTCTTCCAACTGATCAACAATCAAATAATTCCAGTGACAAGACCTCAGAATTAGGGTTCTAAAAACTGAATTTGTGTGGTTTGGATAAGTAATAGGTATGTTGGCGGGGTGGGGTGAAGTGAGGAGAAATGAAGGCATGGAGTACTTTGATTTGGGAAATTCTCCTCCACTTGACCTTTACCCCTTCCTCACCAGGTCAATCAGCCACAGCTTAAGTCTATCTCTAGACCTAGGTCCACAACCATGCTGACACAGTACATTATAAATTCATATTTGGGGAAGGTGGGTGGCACTGTGGTTAGAGATCTGGGCCTTGTGTCAGAAAGACCTGAATTCAGATATGGCCTCAGACTCATTTTCCTGAGTTCAAATCCAGTCTCAGATACTTACTAGCTTTGTGACCCTGGACAAGCCATTTAACTTCCATTTGCTTCAGTTTCCTCTTATGTAAAGCAGAGATAATGATAGCAGCTACCCCTCATGGCTGTTGTAAGTATCAAATGAGATATTTAGTTATTTGGACACTGCCTTGGTGGTGAGAGATTTCATGTGGACTACTAGGAAAGGAAATTGCTTTCTTTCTCTCTGGTTATATCAAATTAGATCTGAGCTAGGATTTCCATGATATAAGGAATCTGTTCTCAATCTCTCTCTCTTCACTAACATATAATATATATTTTAATAAATCTTTTAAAGCCTAAACTCTTGCTGAATTTATCAGTGATTTTAGCCAGCTTCCCCCCAAGACTGAGGGGGGTGCAGATTAGAACCCACAATTTAGCTTTTAGACAACACATCACTTAGCTCAGGACTTTTCCTCTTAATTTACTGAGGGGAAAATGAGACCATTCAACATGCTCCCTCTTTTTCCATTCTCTTCATCTCAAAATTCTTTGACCTCACTCTCTCCTCATTTCCATAAATGTCTGACAAAGAGGTGGCTCATTTCCTTGCCAAAGCCAAATCCTCTACAGGAATACCTGATCTCCTCTCTCCCCCATCTTCTCCGGCCGATTGCATTCTCAATCATTCCCTCTTTCTCAAATCTTCAATCTCTTCTTATCAACATGGTCCTTGCTACATCCTTCAAACATTCCTATCTCCCCAATCCTTAAAAAAAACCTTCACTGGACCCTACATTGTCTTCCAGCTATTCTCCTATTCCTCTTTCTCAGCCAAACTCTTTGAAAAAGCTGTTTACACTTGCTGCCTCCACTTCTCTTACCACTCACACTTCCATCCTTCATTTTTTTCATAATCAACTGAAATTGCTGGCTCCAAAATTATTAGTAACCTCTAAATTCTTAAATCTGATGGTCTTTTCCAAGTCTTAATCCTTGTCTATCTATTTACCACATTTGAAACTGTTGGACAGGGGCGGCTAGGTGGCACAGTAGATAAAGCACCGGCCCTGGATTCAGGAGTACCTGAGTTCAAATCCAGCCTCAGACACTTGACACTTACTAGCTGTGTGACCCTGGGCAAGTCACTTAACCCCCATGGCCCTGCAAAAAAACTCAAACAAAGAAAGATTACGGACACTGTTGGACAGTCACTTCTGTGACTCTGGAGAAGAGAGTGAGTGGAATGTCTTCCAGAATAAGAGCATATTGAGTTAGAAAGCTACAAATTAACATTGCCTATGTTGTATTGCATTTTTATCTGTTGTATTCAACATTTACAAATTACACTTTAATCTGTTTTTTTGGCATTCTTAAGTTTTACAGCCATATGTGGCGCTTGGGCTATGTGTTTAACCCTTTACAGTTGACCATCCTTATCTCTCTAGGTTTTTGTGACACCACCCTCTCCTGGTTCACTTATTACCTTCTCAGTTCATTTTAATGGCTCATTAACCACATAATTCTCATTTATTGTAGGTGCTGCCGAAGGCCCTGTCCTTGGTCCTCTTCTCTCCTTTTATACCCCTGACACCATTGGTCCTCTTTGAGAAAGAAGGACAAACAAAAATCTGTGACCTAGGAAAGATCTTAGCTTAAAAAGGCCAAGGTCTTCCACTGCATCCAGGGCCATTTCTAGTTGTCCTGACCTAGGTCTTTCCACTGGACTTCTGTGATTCTGGAGAAGAGAGTGAGATTGACAACTTTGCAGAGCTCTGCCTGATTTAAATCCAATCACTTGCAAGTCAAGATATCACCTGCTGATGTCATTGATTCTCTTTGAGAACAAAGGACAAACAACAACATATCATCTCTATGCAGATGACTCCCTAATCTATAGATCTAGCCCTAGTCTCACCCCTAAACTTCAGTCCCAAATCACCATCTATTAGTCATTTCAAACTGGAAGTCTCAGAAAAAAAAATTAAAATCACTATGTCTAAAACTGAACTGATTACTTTCTCCTTGAGTCTTCCACCATCACCACCATCACTGCCCTCTGTCCAAACCTCTCTATTTCTGTGTAAGGTACTACCATCCTTCCAATGTCTCATATTTGCAATCTTGGCATTATCCTTGACTCCTACTTTCTCTTAACTCATATATCCTATCCAATCAGTTGCCAGTTCTTGACATGTATGCCTTTGTAATATCTCTCCATTTGGCCCCTTCTTTCTATTCACATAGTCACCACCTTAGTTCAGGTCCTCATCATCTCTCACCTAGATTATTGTAACAGTCTTCCAATTAGTCTCCCTGCCTCATGTCTCTCCTGACTGAAGCACACCCTACCCAATGTTCTGCCAAAGGAATTTTCCTCTGACCCCATGACTCTTCTCTTCAACCAATGTCAATATAAATTCCTCTGTTTAATCTTTTACAGGACTATACAACCTGTTCCCCACCTCTTTTTCCAGCCATATTGGGTTTTACTCCCACTTTTTAACTCTGAGATCCAGACCATCTGGCCTTCTCTCTCTTCCTGATACATAACATCCAAAAACCTGACTTGTTATCTTTGCACTTGCTGTTCCCCATGCCTGGAATGCATTTGCTCATGATCTCTGCCCCACAGAGTTCCTCTCTTCCTATCAGATGCAGCTCATGCACCATCTTCTGCGTGAATCCTTTCCTCACTCACCCGCATCCAACTTATAGTGGTGCCCTTTCTACCAAATTTCCTTTTATTTATCATGTATATGTATATACATACATACACATACATATGAGCACATATGTAAACTTCATCTTTATTTTATCTATATTTATACATGTACTTGTTTTGGGGGTTATTTAATATTTTATTTCCCCCAATTACATGTTAAAAACAATTTTTAAACATTTTTTTAAAAAGTTCTTCTTTTTTTTTGTGGGGCAATGAGGGTTAAATGACTTGCCCAGAGTCACACAGCTAGTGTCAAGTGTCTAAGGTCAGATTTGAACTCAGGTCTTTCTGAATCCAGGGCTAATAATTTATCCACTGAGCCACCTACCTGCCCCCAAGTTCTCTCATACTTCTTACCAAATCTGTGCCCATCACCTCATGTCTCCCGACTACAAGATTGGAGGGTGTATTCCTAAAGATGATCATTATCAATACAAATATTATCACCTACTGAACAGCTCTTATGTGTCAGGCTCTGTATTATATATACATTGAGGATAAAGAGGTATTGTAAATCCCATCTTCAGTCAAAGACCACATCACTGTACCATGTCTTCCATATAGTAAAACCAATAGCTCATATTTATATCTTTTTTTAAGGTTTACAAAATACTTAATATAAATCATCTCATTTGATCCTCTTTTGGGAAGAGACAATATGATCAGTGGAAAGAGTCCTAGACCTGATATCACAGAGCTTTAGTTTGCTTTTTAGTTTTTTACTTAGCTTTTAGATCCTAGATCTGAAACTTACTGCTTGTGTGACCTTGGGGAAGTCACCACTTCTCTGGGCTTGTCTCCTCATCTATACTTTTCATCATATACTTTTTTTTTGGTTAGGCAATTGGGGTTAAGTGACTTGCCCAGGGTCACCCAGCTAGTAAGTGTCAAGGGTCTGAGGTAGGATTTGAACTCAGGTCTTCCTGAATCTAGGGCTGGTGCTCTATCCACCGCACCACCTAGCTGCCCCTCATCATATATATTTTATGTTTTCACTGACTGTCCCCCATGCCTGAAATTTTCTCCCTCTTCATCTTTGCCTCCTGGCTTTCCTAACTTCCTTCAAGTGCCAGACAAAAGCCTGGCTTCTAAAAGAAGCTTTTCCCAATCCCCTTTGATGCAAACACCTTACCTCTGTGATTATCTTCAGTTTATCCTTGTGCATAACTGATTACATGTTGTCTCACCCGTTACGTCTTGAGCTCCTTGAAAGCCGGGATTGTCGTTTGTCTCTCTTTGTAAGCCTAGCCTTCAGCACAGTGCCTGTCACATAGTAGGTACTTAATAAATGTTTATTGTCTGACTAATTTGTAATATGAGGATATTGTGGGTTATAATATGAGGGATTATGCTAGATGGTCCCTTCTAGCTCTTGATCTACAATTCAAGTTATGATTTTGCAGGTAAGGAAACAAACTAAGGTCAGAAAGGTTCAATGATTTATGCAGTATCTCACATCTAGAAAGTGTTGAAAGCAAGATTCAAATTCATGTTTCCTTGGCTCTAAACTTAACACTTTATTTACTGTGCAACATTGCCCAATATAGTAGAACATGAGGACATCAACTCTGAAGAACTGGACTTTCATTAACATGAGGAGGACTTGGGACCTGCATTACTTCCAAAGCTTAGTTTCATAGGCTTATAAAAATTAAAGCCTGAAGGAGCCTTAGATGTCATTTGGTCCAATTTGATTTTACAGAGGAGTGAAGAAGAAGTGAAATAGGTCACTGGGAGCAGAACTGGGACTCAAACTTAGGTTACTTGACTCTAAATCCAGGGATGGAGGGAGAGAAGGAGGGAATGGATATTTATGTAGTACCTACTATGTGCCAGGTACTGTGCTAAGCCCTTTTACAAATATTATATAATTTGATCCAACAATCCAGCAATCTTTCCTCCACGCTACATTGTCTCTCAAATATGAGGCAGCTAGGTGGCTCGGTGGATAGGGCGCCAGGCTTGGAGTCAGGAAGACCTGAGTTCAATTTTGGCCTCAGCCCCTCACTGGTTGTGTGATCCTGGGCAAGTCACTTAACCTTCATGTTTGCCTTAACCCACAGGAGGGGGAAATGGCAAACCACTCCAGTATCTTTGCCAAGGAAACCCCATGGATGCTATTGGTGTGTTACGGTCTACAGGGTCTCAGAGTTGGACACAACTGAGTGACTAAACAACAACCACACTGCTTCTTAAGCCCCCTCCCCTTTTCCCCAACTCTGGTTCTGAATAAAAACCATCCATTCCAAGAACATAATCCTGACTTATGTTCTCAAAGGCCCCTCTGGCCTTGTTTTACCTAACACCAGGGTACTCTTTAAACAGCAAACATATTGTTCCTAAGTCCTGGGCTTAATACACTTGCCAGGAACAGTTCATGTTCTTGCAGAGAATACTTTGCCTTTATTTAGTCGGTTTTCATTTTAAGCCAAAGCCTCCCTCTTATTTTTTTTATCAAAAATTAATTAAAATGCCATGTAGGCCCAGATTCTAGCCAATCAGACTGATTGGCAAGAAAGAAAGAAAGAAAAATCTCAGCTCATTATTTTCCTTCCACCTGGGTTGGCAGAGGCCTCAAGAATTTGGAGGAGGGGGGCACTGTAGAGACTGTGCTATGGTCTTAAGCACTGGGTCTCTCAGAGGTACCAGCAGCCAAGTGAGTATGGTGACGAACAAAGGCAAAAGAGAGCTACAGAGAACCCCTGAAGGGCACTCCTGGTGAAAATCAAATAACTTCCAGAGTACAAATGGCAGATTTTGTTCATTCTCATTGAAAGGTAATTTATTCTCGCCCTCATTCCCTTGTGTTGTATCCTGTCAAGGAACAACTGTGGATTACTTAATATTTTCTACTCACAGCAACCTGTGAATATCCAGGTCCCAAGCCATCATTACCTACCTATAGCTAGGCTGCTATTTGAAGTCAAGAATGAAAACTGGGACATCTAGCCATTTTCTGGGACATCATTTCCCTCTCCATTCTGCCCTTTCAGTAATGGGTATGTGACATTGGGGTAGAAGGCTGGGGATAGGCATTAACCCAGAAGAGGCAACTGAGTATCATGTCCCAAAGGCCTGGCTTGTGTGAAACATACTTCTTGTGATTTGTTCTGGGATGTTATAAAGCAATGGCCTACCTCTCCCAAACTATGCATGATGGAAAAAAAAGTGGGAAAATGTTGGTCTTCTCTGCGGTAGCCATCCTACCTTAGAGACGGAAGTGCAGCATTTTAAGGAAATGAATGGTACTTTCCTAGATCATACTTTCTTAGAATTTGTGTTTTGTTTTGTTATTTAAGATGGCAAAAAGGAGGAATTTAGACAAATAGTACCAATTACACTGACTTGCTACCCTTTCCCTCCTGTCCTCAGATTGTATATGAAGCTAAACAGCTTAGGAGAGGTAGATGACATAGGGTACTTGGAGAGAAGAGGAAATTAGGTGCTGCCCTTAGAAATGAGAGCTACTGGTGAGCCAAGAGAAATCTGGAGAATACAGGATGGATTCTCTCCCATTTTCTCCAGAATCTTTGAACATCTTTAACTCAAGTTCTACCCTGATGTTTCCTTGTGGTATTACGATGACCTTGAGATTTTCAAAGGCTGATGTAAGTGCAGCATAAACCCTAACAGATCCTACCCAGCTGTAAAGCCTTTGCCTCCAAGCCCCGTGATAGCCTGACTGCCCCCTCTTTGTTGTCGGAGGACCAGAATGCATGTAGAGAGACTTTCTACCAGAAGGATGACCACCAGGTGCTAAATCTTTTTGGTTACAATCAACTGTCATATTCTTTCTGGGGAAAAGTCCAACATGTGCCTGTGATTAGGCAAATGCTAGAGTAGGACAAAGGCAATACCCTCCTGGAAAGACTGCAAGGGTTTGAATTTATAGCTGAGGAAGCAAAAGTCTAGAGTTTCTTTGAAATATCAAATTTCAAGGGGCAAAGACTAAGTTACAGGATTGGAAATTCAGTCCAAAAGATTACTCCAGGATCAGGCAGCAAACAACAGGGAGTGCTGGAAAGTTGATTGTTGGGTAGGCTCAACCTGTCTCCCCCAAAACTTTGGAATTTTGACAACCATTTTTTGCTCCCTGCCACCATCTTGTGCTGATTTGCTGGTGTGGCCATGATCTCAATCTACGATCTATCCTTCTTACTCAAATGTGCCAGAAAGGATTGTGGGCTCAGATAGTCATGAAGACCATCAACTAATATATCGCAAGAGGATGAGCTGTGGAAAGAGGACACACGCTGGCAACCACAGATCTTGCGACGTATTGCAGTAAGAAGTCCAGGAGAAATTAAACTATTTGGGGAAAATAGGAAGGTAAGAACAACTTCTATTTGGGGGTGAAATTTTGGACTAGACTGGTGATTTTTTTATATCTGGCACAAAACTCCCTGTGTGGTGCTTGCTCTGCAACCTATAGCCTTAGAGAGATAACTGGAGGCTAGATTTGAATTGAACCAAGGTTTTCTTGACTGAAAGGACAGCTCTCTCTCTCTCTCTGTCTGTATCTGTCTGTCTGTCTCTCTCTGTCTCTCTGTCTCTGTCTCTCCCTCTCCCTCCCTCTCTCTTTCTTTCTCTGTCTCTATGTCTCTCTCTGTCCCTCTCTTCTCTCTCTGTCTCTCTGTCTGTCTCTGTCTGTCTTTGTCTCTCTGTCTCTGTCTCTGTCTCGTTCTCTCTCTCCTCCTCCTCCTCCTCCTCCTTCCATCTTCAGCATTTCCAGGGATGTATTACTAAGACCCTATGCTATGCAAGAACTGCAGGTAGAACTGAACTTCTTAAAGATGGTCTTTTTCTCCAGGTTATCTGAGAGCTTTTCAAGCTAAGGAAGCTAACGGGCAAAGATCTCTGGGATAACCAGGAGTGAGCTGGTTCAGTTAATACCCAAATTGTTGTTTGTCCTTTGTTTTTGAAGAGGACCAATGACATCACGGGGTGAAATCTGGAATCATGTGTGAATTTCATTTGAGTTAGGCAGAGCTGTACAAAGTCATCAGCTTCACTCTCTCTTCATGGTCACTGAAGGCCAGTGGCAAGACAAAAGTCAACATGACTGGTGATAGCCTGGCATGCAGTGGATCACCTCGGCATCTCTGATGTCTGACCCAGCTCTGAGTGTTCTACAGCACCTGCCTCAGCCACATTCATGGCCATTGGAACAAAAGTCTTCACATGCTTGAGATAGACATCTCCCTAACTCACCAACAGGTTCGAGGCCCATTGGTTCCCTTCAACCTGGTTTAGCCCATCTGCCGGGATGGTTTGCCAGCATGTGGCCATTGCTTATGCTACAGCTTCTTGGAGTCACAAGTAAGAATTGAGTGCCAGCTAGACACCAACGGTAGATGAGTAGCCCTGAAAAGAACCAAGTGGGTCATCACACCAGAGGTTCCAGTCCTACTTGAATACTCCATATACCCCAAGTGCCCAAGAGTATAGCCCACAAGAACCCAAAGAAAGCCATGCCTAGCTTACTGGAGACTGAGATTCAGAACCAGTTTATCTACTCCAAGGAATCAATTGAATGAATAAGTAAAATCAATGGCCTTTGCCAAAGAGTCCATAACCCCTGTTACTGATTTTGCTCAGGGGCAAATACTGCTAATTATTATATATGCCACTGTTTTCTAGACCCTTTCCTCTCTAGACTAAAAATAAGCCATTATCTTATTTTTTTTTTAAACATGCCACAAAGAAAGTTTATCTTCCTGTTTGGTTTCAACTGGTGGTTCAGGAAAAAAAAAAAAACACAAAAAAACAAGAAAAGCCTGTTGCTTCTCTTAGGAACTTTCCACCACATGTTCTTGAGTTGAAGCCTAAGACTTCTTGTGTGCAGTGAGATTAGAATCTTTAACTGTTGTGTGATTTCTCAAGTCAAAGGCGGCCAGGGTCTCCTGAGGTTCCTAGAGATGATTTGGAGGAAGCAGCCCCAGAAGGGCAGAGGCAACTTGTGGGCTGAGACTCCATTTGCTTCACGAGGGGTTTTAGAAGCTTGAACATCAGAGATGTTGAAAGGTAAGCCAATGGAAACCACGAATGAGGCATTCAGCCAGATGTCTGTTGGTGGCTCTTAGGCTTTATGTGATATCTTAATCTAGGCGGGTATACCAAGGAAAAGGAAAGGACACTGACAAACTAATGTGAACTTGATGGCTAGCAGGCTAAAATAACTGAAAAGGCAGATTTTATATATATATATATAAATATATATATTTATACACATATATATACATACATGCACACACATACATATATATACACATATACATGCATATACATATGTGTGTGTACACACCTGTGTTTGTTCTTAACATGTACATATAGTATACACATATGCATACTTTTGTAGTATCCTATTTGATAAAATGAGACTTGAGTACCAACAATTTAGGGGTTTTTTTTGTTTTTGTTTTTGTTTTTGTTTTTTAGTGAGGCAATTGGGGTTAAGTGACTTGCCCAGGGTCACACAGCTAGTAAATGTTAAGTGTCTGAGGCCAGATTTGAACTCAAATACTCCTGACTCCTGGGCCGGTGCTTTATCCACTGTGCCACCTAGCTGCCCCCACAATTTAGTTTTAATAACTATGACCAGCTTTCCACACCTTATCTATTCAATCTTCATACCCTTCCTACCAATAGCTGACATTTACACGAGGTTTTCCTAGAGTCTTAAAGCAGTTTAAAGCTAGCTTACATTTTACAGCTCGATCAATAAGCATTTATTATGCACCTACTGCATGCCACACACTGTGCTATGTGATGGGGATACAAAGACAAAAATGAAACAGATTTTGACCTTAAGGAACTTAACATCTATTAAAGGAAATAACATATACATATATGAACATACATAGAACATAGGAAGGGGACTGAAAATATTTTTTCATTGGTATAGGGAGCTATATCTCCTTAGCAACATATAGGTTAAGGGACACAGAGTCAGCATATATCAGAGGCAAGATTCAAAGCCAGGACTCCATGGCACTGAGGCCAGCTCTCTATACACTATGCCATACTGCCTCTCATGCATATACAAAGTATATAGAAGTTAATTTTTGGGGAGAGGGAAGCACTAGTAGCTGGAGGGATCAGTAGTTTAATTTAGAAGGTGGCAATTGAACTGAGGAAATAGACTGAGAGAGGTTCAGTACTTGAATTAGTATAAAATACCAAACTTTTCAAAATAATACTCCTATATGATTTCAAGAACAACACTAAGTTTAAAAGCATCTCTTAAAAATTAAACAGAAGAGGGGGCAGCTAGGTGGCACAGTGGAGAAAGCACTGGCCCTAGATTCTAGAGTACCTGAGTTCAAATCCGGTCTCAAACACTTGATACTTATTAGCTGTGTGACCCTGGGCAAGTCACTTAACCCTCATTGCCCCACAAAAAACAAAAACAAACAAACAAAAAACAACCAGGGGCAGCTAGGTGGCACAGTGGATAGAGCACTGGCCCTGAATTCAGGAGGACCTGAGTTCAAATCCAGGCTCAGATATTTGACACTTACTAGGTGTGTGACCCTGGGCAAGTCACTTTACCCCAATCGCCTCAACAAAATAAATTAAACACAAGAACAGAGAAGGTATTTGAGGGCATAAGAGTGGCCACCAGTTGAAACCAAATAGGAAGGTGAAGTTTTTTTGGCTAGTTGAGAGACAGAGAAACTGAGAGACAGTGAAAATGACAGTGACAGAGACAAAAAATGGCATTTCTTTTTAGTCTGGAGAAGCAGGGTCTAGACACCAGTGCCATATAGTATAATTAGCAATTTTTGAACCTAAGCAAAATGAAGGCATTTGATTTGATAGACACAGAGGTTCCCTCCAGGTCTAAGTCTATGATTCTATAGCTTATCTCAGGTTATTACATTAAACAGAAGCAGAGTCAGGACTAAAACCCAGGTTTTTTGACTCTTAGAGAAGGATGCTTGTCGCCACTCTATGATGCCTCTCTCTTTTGTACAATGGAATAGTCTTATTCTATTATTATAAATAGATAGTTAAAGAAAGACAATAGAACCCCACACTGTTTGACTTTAAGTATGTCTAGTGCCTCTGTTAAGGGGCCAAGTAGGTGACACAGTGGATAAAGTGCTAGGCCCGGAGTCAAGGAAGTCCTAACTTCTAATCTGGAGTCAGATACTCCCTAGCTGTGTGACCCTGGGCAAGTCACTCAACCCTATTTTCCTCATCTGTAAAACGAGCTGAAGGAGGAAATGCAAGCTGCTACAGCATCTCTGCCAAGAAAACCCAAAATGGGGAGTCAGATGCAACTGAAACAACTGAACAATGAGAAAAATGCCTCTTCTAGCCTACGTTGCTTTCTCTCTTATTGGGAATATGTGAGGTTTTTGTGGATTTGGGCCTGCCAGATCTCGCTCAAGGTAAATTCTCTGCTTGTGAAAAAGAGGGGTTCTTTCCACAAAATCAATGTCACTTCATAACCCACCCCCCTCCCCACCTTAACCTTGGCAGGAAGAGAATGAAGAGAAAGGGGGCTAGACAGATCCTGCCCAGAGATGGGATTTTGAGAGGTGAGGTAATGTTGGTTCTCAGTCTACAGTTGAAACCAGGGGAAACTTGGCAAGGGAATGTAGGGGGCGGCATGATTTTGAGATTTCTTTTAATTTCGAGTTGGAAGATATCCAGACAAACATGAAATGAGACTCAGGAGATGGAATGTCTGCAATCCTTAAGGTATATATATGTGTGTGTGTGTGTGTGTGTGTGTGTGTGTGTGTGTGGACTGTCACAGAGGGGAATTGTCCCATCGCTAGAACTACAATCAAAAAGACTGTTGTATGTTTAGACCCATGATCTTGTCATTTATAAGATCTTTATCTCTGAGAGTGCAGGCATGAACTTATGCTGAACACGGGTATGGAGGGGTCTAAAGAAGGATCTGGGTTTGAGTTTTAACACCATCACAAACTAGCTGTAGTACCTCAGATGAATTCCCTAATCTCTCTGGGGCTCATTTTCTTTATTTATAAGATGGAGGTTTTAGATACTCTCCAAGGCATTGTCAGAGCAGGTAGGTAGTACAGTGGATAAAGCACAAGGATTGGAATCTGGCAGATGCACCTTCCTGAGTTCAAATCTGGCCTCAGATTTACCAGCTGTGTGACCCTGGGCAAGTCACCTACCCCTGTTTGCCTCAGTTTCCTCATCTATAAAATGAGCTGGAGAAGGAAATGGCAAACCCTCCAGCATCTTTGTCCAGAAAACCCCATATGGGGTCAAGAGGAGTCAGACATGACTCAAAAATGACAACAATTACAAAGGTACTGTATACTAATTAAAGTCTAAGATTTTATTGCAGTGGACAGCATGTTATTTTTGTTTTGTTTTTTTTTAAGCCTAAAGATGACTGTTCTATTTGGTCAATTTAATATAAACTCCTTGAAGATAAGTATTGTTTGTGGGTTTTTCATTTCTGTGCCCTCGGCGCCTCGCACAGTGTCTGCCATATAAGGGCTTATTAAACACTTATTAATTGAATAACATCTGAAAAAATGGCAAGAGCAAGAGGTACTAAATGCATCATCACCACCACCATCATTTTGCCTCAGTTCACAGATCTTTGCAAAACAGATGAAACCTTTGCACATAATAGCACTTCCCCTCCCCCCATCCCAAACAGTAACACAGAGAGAGACCATGTTCAGAGATGTTTGGCAGTGGATTTTAGTTGGTGTCTGTGAAATGGAAGTTGTAAAATTTGAAACATTTTTTTAAATTATTGAAGGAAAAAAAGCCACTATGGGATAAAGTTTGACCTTAGGGAAAAAGGGGAGTCAATATGCATTCAGGGAAAAGGTCCTTTTCCTACATTCCTGTTTGTTTTCACAGATTCTTAGTTGTTCACTCATAAATACATAAAATAAAAACAGGTTTTTTGATTTAAAAGGCTACTGTTTCTTTGTTGTTGTGTTTGAACTGCAATAAAAAATGTTTTACGTAATTAGATTAAGAAGAGATTTGAAAAGGAACAGTAGAGGAAATCTGCTGACTATTTGAGTAATCCTGGGGCAGCCTGTGTGCATTTTTATTTTATTAGCAAACTATTAGTGCAGACTTTGGCATTTTATAAGTGATAGGCAGTGTAAGGATGTTGTCGTTGAAACTCATTTGTGTCCGCTGTCTAGGCTAATTGAACGACAATAATAAAACACTGTTTTTAGATAAACAATGCATGGTGCACAGAGGAGCCTGTTCCCCTGCAGGGAAGGGGTTTGTGCTTGTCAAAGAGAGCTTGCGATCCTGGGCCATAATCATTTCTCTGAGTAAAGTGAAATCACTGAAAACAACTACATTAAAGGCAATTCCTGAGATGAAAAGCAGTCATTCCAGTTGGGAGCTGCCTGGTTTTTCGATGGAAGCTAATGGGAGAGATTTTCTCTCTTCATATCATCGAAAGGTGCTATGCGTTCCCTTTACATTCCTTCTTGCCTTATGCATGTTAGAGCAGAAGCAGTAAAAAAATGAATAATGCAAATAATGCAAGCATTTCCTGACATATGTTTTGTATACAGCATGGATGCCATATAGACCAGACATGGAAATATAATATTCAAACCCAGTTGCCTATTTACATCCCTTCCCCCAATCATTTCACATATCCTTTCTCCCACTCTAACCAGATGAGCCCCAGACAGACATCTTTCTTCCTGTCATCTAAACTTGCCCTCCAAACTGCCACCCCCATTATAAAGGAAAGAAGGAAGGAAGGAAGGAAGGAAGGAAGGAAGGAAGGAAGGAAGGAAGGAAGGAAGGAAGGAAGGAAGGAAGGAAGGAAGGAAGGAAGGAAGGAAGGAAGGAAGGTAGGTAGGTCCTGGAGTTGTTTTCATCTTTTAGGTAAGCTGCTGCTGTGACCAACCAAAAGACATGTCCAAAGCAAATATTCTGGTGTCCATGAACTTTGGTACCACCTCACCCCCTCTCCCCTTCTCCTGAACCTTTTGGAGATCTCTATCAACTAGGTTTGTTACTCTTCAGTCCAGTACTATTGAAAGAGGGTCAGGGCTGGTCAGGACTGCCTATCCATCTTAGGGATCACATAGTTTTGTTTATTCCAGAATGATCTTTGTATAACATACAGAGTAGTTATCATTTATAAAGCACTTAAATTTTTTCAAAGCACTTTACATATGTTATTGCATTTTATCTTCACAACAACCCTGAGAAGTAGGTGCTATTATCCTCATTTTACAATGGATGAAAAGGGGACCCTCAGAGAGGTTCAGTCACTTGCCCAGAGTCACACAGCTAGTAAGTTTCTAGGGCAGCATTTGAACTCAGGAGTGATTGATATATTACTGCAATTATAATGTATTGGCTTTTTCTGGAATGATCTAAAACGGCAAATGTATTGTGAGGTGATCAACAGGGATCTATAGCCTTATGTAGAGGTGGTTTATAATAATGGTAAGCTAACTGAGTGACTGCAAAGGGCAGGCTTGTTGGTCATGTATGTTCCATGTGCACTGTGGCCTCGTAGCAGAAGTAAAGCCCTGAGTGTCGACCTGTATTCAAGAAAGATGTCATCCAAGTGCCACAGTATCTGAGATCTGCAGCTACTACTTCCTGATTCTCTATCGCCTCCTGACCAACATTTGAATGCTGATCAGTATAATATGTGTGTTTGTTTTGTGCATTACACTTTATGGACCTCAGGGGGACTCTGAAGACTTACAGCAAGCACCCACACAATCAGCTATCTCAAGAACAAAAATTACTTCACTACAGTGAGTGGCAATTTCAGGGTATACACCACATGTAAGTAGCTAATTACAAATCGGGTAGGATTTCTGACTTTTTAAAAATTTTTATTTAGAATTTTCCCTAAGTTACATGTAAGAAAAGAAAAAAAATTCACATTGATTTTTTAAAAAAACATTGTGTTCTAAATTTTCTTCCTCCCTCCCTCCTCACTCCCTCCCCAACCCTCCCTATGCAATCAAGAAATTCAATATGTCATACATGTGCAGTTATGCCAAACATCTTCACATTAGTCAAGTTGTGAAAGAAGATAAACGAAATAACTTTAGAAAGAAGAACTAACAAATAAAATTATACTTCAATCTGCATTCAAATACCATCAGTTCTTCCTCTGTTGATGGTTTGCATTTTTCATATGTTTCTGAGTTTATTTTGGCATAAGGTGAGTCAATCAATAATTAGGCTTTTAACAGAATGAATTAGTTCTACTTCCCAGTTCCCCTGATAGGGTATTCTATCCTAGGCAGAGTTATTTCTCTTAGTTCCCTTTGATCTTGAAAATATAAAGTCCTTTCTCTCTGGACTCCAGAACTCCTTAGTTCCAAGTAAAAAGGTCTTCACTGGTACCTGAACCCTAATTTGGCAAATTCCATGGCTTTCTTCTCCCTCACATGTAAATGAGCTCTTTCCCAAGTGGGGTGGGAAAGAAGCAGCCCAGTCCTAAGTGTTGCATGTGGAGGGAGATGTGACACCTGAATGGTGGCAAGAATGCTGACCTTAATGCTATGTAGCTGCATAAGAAAATTACTGAATTGAATCTTTAGGGAGAGACAATTTGAAAGAAAAGCACTGAGATCTCCACAGAGCTGCAGACATATAGGGAAAGACAGGACCTTAACATGTTGAACTCCCAGAACTTGTGATCCATTGAGGATTCCCCTTGGGTCAGGCCATTCTCTCTCTCCTTGTCTGAGCTGAGATATCATCTTGTTCTCAGCTAAAGAATTCATCCATACTCATGCATTTTCTAGTATATTCTACTTTACATAATTTCTCTGATTTCTGTTTACTCTGTTTGATTACATGGGTTTAAGGGCCATTTATGTTCAGTTATGGTCTTTTATATAACCATCATTCAATGAGAAAGAGCTAAACAGGTGAGCATCATCTAGGGGTTACCCTCCCCCTTGAGAGCAACCAGGGATAATTCCTCTTTTGTCCTGAGCTTCCTACCTCTAGAGTTGATGGATATCTGAGGTGTGGCTAATCGGTTTAGTCTGATACCTCTCTCAGAAATTGGAGAAAAGAACGCCCAGTCTCGGAAGTGCTCCACGGTTGGCTTGCCTACCTCTCCCAAACAGCTAGTATGCTGAGGGTGTGGACACAGCCCTGGGCTCTTACCCATCTCCAAAGAGACAAGCCAAAC
The DNA here is from genome assembly GCF_019393635.1 of Dromiciops gliroides. NCBI lineage: Eukaryota > Metazoa > Chordata > Mammalia > Microbiotheria > Microbiotheriidae > Dromiciops > Dromiciops gliroides. The sequence continues at coordinate 177,007,887 of NC_057861.1, read as the reverse complement.
CTCACACCTACATCAATCCATGTGTCCTTACATTCGAACAATCCATGTGAGCTTATCTATATTACACATAGAAATTCCATCAAAATAGTCCTCTTCTTTCCTGATCCAAAGCCAACAGCAAATATTGAAGGAAGTTTCCCTTATTACACTGCTTTTCCTATACTTTTTGACATCTTCTTTGTCCTTTTTCCATTCTATTTTTTTTTCAAAAAAAGCTTCCTGTTTACACATCTCCAAGCCCCCTTCAATCCATTTAATACAACTCCATTCAATGAGAATTTATCAAGTATCTACTCTGTCCTAGGTTCTAGGGGCACAGAGAAAATAAAAATGGAGCAATCTCTACCCTCAAAAGATCTTACATTCCATCAGGGCAAAGACAATGTGTTCACAAATAAGTACACAAATAAATACAACAATTTTGTTATTCTGGACCATGCTCAGGGACTAGATATTCTGGACATGTTCTGGACATGTGAGGAAATTCCCTTTACCTATATTGGCAACTATTCTCCAAATAACTTCCACAGACAGTTGCCTGGGGGCACTGAAAAGTTTAGTGAATTGCACTTAGGTATCAGAGGTAGGATTTGAACCGAGGTGCTTTCTTGACTATCTGAAATACTACACTGCCTCTCCAGACAAAATAGATAAAATTCAATACCAAATAATTGGGGGATGGGGTGGGGGCAGGGAGAGGAATAACAACTGTTGGGACCAAGAAAAGCTTTTGGTAGGAGGTGGTGGGCACTTCTACTTCTTTGAAGGAAGCTCAGGATTCCATATGGAAGGAGTGCATTCCAGGTACAAAGGATCAGATGTCACCTTTAGGAATATGTTGGTAACCACACCCTGTGGATCTCAGTTAGGAGAGAGATATTGAAGAGCAGAACTGAGAGGAAGATACAACTGGAGGGATATGGAGCCTTCCAGGGTATAGTCTAGAGGGACTGGCTTACCCTTCCCTCTCCCTGTCATCAGCTGAGTACATGATGGAGAAGTGTATTGTGCAACCTTGATCGTTAGAGGATGGATATGTGTCTCCTTCATTAGACTGTAAGCTCCTTGAGGCAGGGAGTGTCTTTTGCCTCTTTTTGTATCTCCAATGCTTAGCACAGTGCCTAGTGCACATGTTTACTGATTTATCTAAACTTGAAGTCTCCTCTGGCAGCTAGCACCATGCTCTCCGGTACTTAATAAAGGTTCCTTTGCAGGCACTCATAGCCATCTGCTAGTAGTTTCTCTGATGCTCAGCACTTCCATCTTACTTATGAAGGATGATGAAATGAGTATGGCCAAGCCTATTAAGGTTTCCCTGTAGTCAGCAGGAATTGGGTCAGCTACAAGGAAAACTGACTGGAGGACAGTTAGCCACAAGGAAATAGGGAAGGAAACTTCTTACCTCAGCTTAAGGAACCAGCCCTGGTCAGTCTTAGTGGCCAAGTCTTCCAGCAGTGTTTGGTTCTGCTGGTAGATTGCTTCAGCTACTGTTTACAGGCGCAGTGAAGTGGCTTTGAATAAATATCTTTGCTTGACATGGATCCCTTCCCTTTGTGGATAGGGTGATTAGTAGACAATGAAGCTATTACATAAGAAGAGAGATGGAGCCAACAAATCTTGTACTGTGCGTTTACAGGGCTATAATTATCCAAAGTTTTAAAACACAATGGTATCTGCTGAAAAGAAACATCTGGGAGGGAACCAAGCCATCCCCAATTAAATAAACGATGAGCATCCCCTGGATTTGATGACGCTCCAAGTTAATGGGATTGCGATTTAAGAAATGTCACTCACGTTAACAAATGTGCTGAAAGGTTTAAGCGGAACAAATGTACAGGGGGAAAAAATTAGATCAAGAGGGAGGGATCTGTTTTATAAAGATCAACTACAAATTGGCCAGGGAAAGCATCCCAGGCAGCTGTAGTGAGCACGGATCAAGATAAATGCGTGCTCTGTGAAGGCTTTTCTCTCTCCCAATACAAAAATCATTTTGAAGTTGTCATTGCATTTCAGAACAAACTTTCAGTATTTGGGGTTTTTATCCGTGTGTGTGTGTGTGTGTGTGTGTGTGTGTGTGTGTGTGCGCGCGCGCGCTTAACCACAGGCTTTGGGAAAACAGGAGACAGAGTAGACACTCAATAAATACATGCCTAAATTCAGCTGAATTGAAAGACTGAAGCCTTTTTTCCTACAAATTGACTCAGCCCAGGCAATAGCGGCAGGCTCGCCTCTGAGATTGTAGGTAATGGGATTCTTCAAATTGTCCACTCCAAAAGTGGAATCTGGTCGAACAGCCCTAAAGAGCAGTGTCTCTGGGCTGACATCAGCCTTTCAAGTCTTTGAAGATATGAAACAAAGGATCTCTTACGTTTTTTTTTTTCATAGGACTCAGAGAGAACACTGGCTCAGGGGTCCAATGAGCTGGATTCAGATCTTGCCTTGGATGCTGACTGGATGACTTGGACTGCTCACCTGACTAGAGGGTTCTTCCCAGCTGTAGGACTCTGATGCTATGAACTATGTGGGTCCTCCCTTTCCCCCCTTTCAGGTATTATCTCTGTGAGCTTTTGAGACCCAACCAATTCCTTATTTGTTTGTCCCCCTTTCTGGTGATAAGTCTTCCCTCCTCTACGTCATACATAAACATGGTAGCAGGTGAGAAACCAACACAATCTCAATAAACCAAACCATCAACTTAGATAATGTTAACCATCTGGTCTATAATAATAGCTAGCATTTATATAGGACTTTAAGGTTTGCAAGCACTTTACATGTGTTATTTCATTTGATCCTCACAATAACCCTGGAGGGGAAGTTCTGTTATCATCTTCATTTTACAGATGAGGAAACTGAGGCAGATAGAAGTTAAGTGACTTACCCAGGGTGACCCAGCTGTCACTCAAGGGTGAGTCTGAGGTTGAATTCAGGTCTTCCTGAGTCTAGGTCCATTGCTCTACCCACTCCACCTGAGTTACATCTAAGAGCAGTATCTGTTTCAGACGTATAATAGTGGATCAATAACCAACCTTGTAATCAAGAAAATCTGGGTTCAAATTCTGCTTCTGATGTATAGTAGCTGTCATAGGCACGCCTTGTGGCTGAGACACAAGTGAATTCCCCTGAAGGGAAGGATGGGCAAGAGGGAAAAAGGATCCCCCCCCCACACACACACCCATCAGGGCTACTACATAGAGCATCCAACATACTTCTAGGCAGTAGGTAGGTGGTACAGTAGATAGAATGCCAGGCCTGGAGTCAGAAAGACTCATTTTCATGAAATCAAATCTGGCTTCAGATACTTACATCACTTAACCCTGTTTGCCTCTGTTTCTTCATTTGTAAAATGAGCTGGAAGAGGAAATGGCAAACCACTGCTGTATCTTTGCCAAGAAATCTCCAAATGGGGTTACAAAGAGTCAGATACAACTAATCAGCTAAAACAACAACAAATGGGAAATGCTGATAGAAGGCACTTGCTGATCTACATCGGCTTTTCTTTCCTTCTGAAGGCATCTGATAAGTGGGTTTACCAGTGGTATGAGGTTTTCTAGGCTCTTGTTCTTCAGATGTTTTGTTATAAGGGGACAATGTAGAGTGATGAAGACAATGCTGGCCCGAGTGAGATAGATGGGTTCATTGAAGTACTCCAGCCAAACTAACCTGTATCTTAAAGTTGCACTAATTGGAATCATCTGTGATACCTTATGGAAATCCACTATTTTGGTTAAGATGCTTCTCAGATTTAAAAAAAGAAAAAGCCAATGATGGAAAATGATGAAGCAAGCAGGAAAAATTCCCAGAATTTGTGTTTGGTTTCCACCCTGTTTTCCCTCCCATCCTGGCCAGGTGTCTCTCCTCCTTCATTCTCCACATTGTCACCAAATGCTTGGGGACTACAGTAATATTTTCCCATGTTGAAAGTCTATGGGAGGGTGAAGGGGTGCCCCCCCCAATTCCAGGCATCTGCATATGGCAATTAGCACCCTTCATATTCTCTCCCCATAACTCCAGCAGCTTTCTGCCCGCATTGCATCTACTTCACAGCTCCAAGCATGCCAAATCACACACTTTTGAAGGACTTGTTGCTAGCAACAGATCTCTCATTCTCAATGCCCAAGTAGAAGCTATATTTGGAACAACTGTTCACCTGCCTTCCCTTTCCCCTTCTCTTTGGGTAGTCTGGTCATCTTAGGGCCTTTAGGTAATTTATTCCATTTATTCCATGCTTCATTGGGTCCTACCTCTTAACAGCACTTCCAAAAATAAGCAATATTTTAGCACAGCATGAGGGAAAAAATGAGAATGGAGCTCTATGGCTTCCTCTTTTTTCTTTCTAGTTAATGATCTTGGGGGGGGGAAGGGAAGCAATTAAAATGCCCTTACTTAAAGTCAAAGGTCAAAATTCAAATTTTTATCAGTAGCCCTTCTTTCCCCATTGAGAGAGATCTAAGGATCCAAGTGTGTGTTTACTTTTTACTTGGATTTAAGAATTCCTTTTTTGAAGAATCCCATCTAAAAGTACTTGAATGTCTCTAAATATGGCTGGGACTAACATTTCTGAACTGACTGGTGGGTCTTGTTAACAGGCACATACTTCTGCTTTGAGATTATTCCCTCTTCTGGGTTTATATATAGCCCCTGCCTCAATTTCTCAGAGAGAGAGAGAGAGAGACAGAGAGACAGAGAGACAGAGAGACAGAGAGACAGAGAGACAGAGAGAGACAGAGACAGAGACAGAGTGTCTACTTTGCCATTCTTCAGTGATATAAATATGGCTACTTCACTAGAAGGACCTAGTGTATCAATTGAGGCAAAAAAATTGTTTAGCTGTTTGAGGTATTCTTAAAGTCCAGTCTTTCTAGTGTTACCTTCTATTGTATCTCCTAGTTATAAGCATTCTTAACCTGGGATCCTTGGATTTTTTTGTAATTTAATAATACTTGTTTAATAGCTTTGATAACTATGTCAACATAATTGGTTTCCTTTGGGATCCTATGCATTTTCCTTTTATGCATTTAAGAATCATTATTCTGGGAAGAGGTGCATGGTCTTCACCAGATTGCCAAATGAGAAAAATGATTAGTTTCTTATTGTATTAATAACCAATTTTATACCCAAAGATCCTCTTTTTGATTATTAATAACCAATTATTAGTAGGTTAGTTATTAGTAGGGTTTTTTCCTCCTTTTACTTCCTCATTCAAAGCCCAGTCCTTGTGAAGAGAACTGACTATGAGACATTCTCCTCAATCTTGGGTGGGACCACCCAATTGGGAGAGCTTATTTCTGAATAAAGGATAAAGATTATCTAATCTAGGTGAATTCTGACTCTTTGTTCAATTGTTGTTTGTCCCTCTTTATCAAAGTGGAATAATGTCATGACTAGCAATGAATTGGATTTAAGAGAGGGAGGGCTGTGCCAGGTCATCAACCTAACTCTCACCTCCAAGGCAATATGGGTCCAATGGCAAGTTTAAGGTAAATAGATGTTTAAGTTAATTAGGAGTTAAGTGACTTGCCCAGGGTCACACAACTAGTAAGTGTCCAAGGTGAGATTTGAAATCAGGTCCTCATAACTCCAGGGACAGTACTTTATCCACTGGCACCCAGCCCATTGTTCAACAACTTAAGTGGTCTTGTGGAGAAGGCTCCTTTTGCCCACATAGCTGAAGGCAGCTGAGTCTCATCAAGCCACCTCTTCAGCTAGAGGAGCTGAATACTTTTTTCCCACTCCTCATTAATATGTCCACCTTCTCATTAATTGTCCACCAGAGTTGATTTTCATCCTGAGACACCCCTTTATCCAAAGGTATTTAAACATTCAATGACTTCCTTGTAAGGTCTTTGTTTAAGAGAGAAACCACTGACCTCAATTAATTGATTATTTGATAGCCTAGTTTATAAATTAATTATTAATTACCCAGAAACTCTGTCTCTCTTTGGTTTTTCATTCATCTCACAAAAGGGGACCAATACACGCAAAAAGAGGTTAAGAATCCCCATCGTAGGGGCAGCTAGGTGACGCAGTGGATAAAGCACCGGCCCTGGATTCTGGAGTACCTGAGTTCAAATATGGCCTCAGACACTTGACACTTACTAGCTGTGTGACCCTGGGCAAATCACTTAACCCCCATTGCCCCACAAAAAAACAAAACAGAACAAAACAAAACAAAACAAAAAGAATCTCCATCATAGTATCATATCTTAGATCTAAAACTGGAAGGGACCTCAGAAACTATCTAGTCCAACCTCTTCATTTTATAGATGAGGAACCTGAGGCCCAGAGACAGTTAGTGGTTTACCTGAGGTCACACAGGTGACAGGTGGAAGGAGCAGAGTCAGGATTCAAAATCAGCACAGCCTCTGACTCCAAATACAGTTCTCTCTCATTCTCAGTGCTCAAGTACAAGCTATGGTCACACACGATGAGGACATGCCAGTTGGCAATGCCTGAAGGGGCCAGCCCTGGACAGAAGGGGTGAGCAGGTTCCCTTTCTATTGGCCCCCTTTTTGTTCTCCTTTATGCTCCAGGAGCCTTCAGCATGCCTAGTACTCCTCTCCCCAGGCTGGTGGGCACCGGAAGACTCAGAGAATGTTGGATTTGCAAGGTACCTTGGAAATCCTTGCAAGAGTCAATGGATCTCACTTCAAATCATTCCTTGGAAGCTTGCAATGTGTGTGACCTTGAGCAAATCACTTAACATCACAAGGCTCTAGGCTCCTCCTCCATGAAATGAAGGGTTTATATCACATGGCCTCTGTGGTCCCTTCAAGCACTATGATTCTCAGATTTAAAGTTGGGAGAGACCTTAAAGGTCATCTGTTCCATTCTACCTCACCCTCACACCTTATTTTATGAAAGAACCCAAGGTCCTATTGTTCATTAACAGTTGAACTGAATCTAGAACCCAGGTCCCCTGATTTTCAGCTCAGTGTTCTTTTCAAGATACCTTACTACCTCATCAACATTGAGTGTTGATCTACTGTGATGGACTATATTCTTCTCACCAATGCAATGACACAAAAGAGTTCCAGGGAACTTGTGATGGAAGAGGATCTCCAAATCCAAGAAAAAAAAAAAAACTGCGGAGTATAGATGCTGAATGAACCATACTATTTCTTTTGTTTTTGATGCTGTTATTTTTTTTTTCTATTTTGAGGTTTTTCATCATTGCTCTGATTTTTTCTCTTATAACATGACTAATGCAGAAATATGTTTAATGTTATTATGTCTCTCTCTATATAACCTATATCAGATTACCTGCTGTCTGGGGGAGGGGGGAGGGAGGGGAGGGAGGGAGAAAAATCTGAAATTGTAAAGCTTGTATAAACAAAAGTTGAGAACTATCTTTACATGTAATGGAAAAAAAATACTTTATTAATTAAAAAAAAAAAGATACCTTACTACCTCCTGGGATCAATGTGGACTGAAAAAGAGGACCAGGGCAGCTAGGTGGCGCAGTGGATAGAGCACCGGCCCTGGATTCAGGAGGACCTGAGTTCAAATCCGACCTCAGACACTTAACACTTACTAGCTGTGACCCTGGGCAAGTCACTTAACCCCAATTGCCTCACACACACACATACACACACAAAAAAATTAAAAAGAAAAAGAGGACCAACAGGAACATTTTTCCATTTCTTTTTTTGTTTGTTTGTTTGTTTTTGTAGGGCAATGAGGGTTAAGTGACTTGCCCAGGATCACACAGCTAGTAAGTGTCAAGTATCTGAAGTCAGATTTGAACTCAGGTCCTCCTGAATCCAGGGCTGGCACTTCATCCTCTGTGTCACCTAGCTGCCCCCCTTGTCCATTTTTTCACAGCAAAGGGATTTCTTCCCTTAAATTCATAATATATATACAGCCTGTTTACTCATTTGGGTAATCTTTCCTAATCCTGTTCTGCCATATTTGGTTATTTAATCCCAACTTTTCTCCCCCCAACAAAACTGTTAGATGCTTTGAGAGCAGAACCTTCCTTCTCTTTTCTATCACATACAAAGACACACTAGTCAATTCACACTTGTCAAACCAGACTGAACCGAATCGTTTAATATCAGAACACCTGTTCAGGTTGGTGTCAGGTGATACAAAAGAGTGGGGCTTCCATCTCCAGACTCAAGGCTTTGCCCATAATTCCCTTCTCCTTCCCCCAAAAGACTAGGGTTGCCTGAGCTTAGGTAGAAGCTGACCCCTATGTGCCACACATTGTTGTTATACAAAAGTACTAAACAATGTGACTACATTGTACTAATGAGAAAATAAACGTGAAAGACTTTTCTGTGTAGTCTGTGACTAATGAGGTGATACAGCTTTCAGTGGGGCCTGGCTTACATGAGCTGCCCTACGTGTTGCCTGAAAACATGACCTGTGATGAAGGAGAAGGAATATGACAGTATTTCCCGAAATCAAAACCATCACCTGCACAAAACACTCACACACACACACACACACACACACACACACACACACACACACACAGCCATTCCTAAGAGCCAACAGGCACATGATTCTGTGCTAGGAGCACTACCAGATAAATTAGGGATCTCGTCCACTTAAGAATGGCTCACTTAGAATCAGTGCAAAGGCTTCAGAGTAGTTAGGGCTGCCTTTTGTTGGCAGGAGAGGACTCTAAGGGCAAAGAGAAGCAAAAGCAGCAGGTTTTTGGTCACAATCTCGCCCATGAAGTCGTCCCAAGAGCCCTTCTGCCAACGGTTGAGATCTCTGCCAGGAAGCAATTTTTGTTTTTCTTTTTCAAAATGGCACTTTATAAACCAGCACCAGGAATTTCCCATTGCTGATGGTTCTGGCCGCTTCCCAGATTCACTGGGAAAGAGGGATCTCATGCGGGCCCAAGGAACTCCTCCTCCACATTATCTGGTATTTGTCCGTTTATTTAAATGTATGTGCTCTTCCTCTGGGTCAGCACTTAGGCACTAGGCCAGGGGAGATCCCACCTCTTCTATTATGTTCTTGTTTGAATTCTTTCCCTTGAAATCTTCTCATTAAGGAGTAGGACCAGTGAGGCATATCCTGTCTTTGTTTTCCCTAGAGAATGCTCCTGGACCCTTCTGATGTAGGTCTGTCTAGGCTAGGGCAAGTGGCCTGACTTGAGATCGCTAGGGGAGCTATTAATAAGAATTGATCCCCAAGTAGGTTCACTAGGCTCTTGTCTGAGTATTATGGCCTTAATGGTTCTGTCTTTTTTTTTGTTTGTTTGTTTGTTTTTTGTTTTTAGGCAATTGGGGTTAAGTGACTTGCCCAGGGTCACACAGCTAGTAAGTGTCAAGTGTCTGAGGCCGGATCTGAACTCAGGTACTCCTGAATCCAGGGCCGGTGCTTTAACCACTGCGCCATCTAGCTGCCCCCAATGGTTCTGTCTTTATTCTCTGACACTCAGGGATGAAGGTAGCAAAGTCCTTGTACTGTGAGAGTATGGATGTACGGTATGGTCCTACTGGTCTTTATATGTCTGGTATTGGCAAAATATCAGGAAGCTGGATTAAGTTGGACAGATTGCCAGGACAGTGTTCAGTAATAAGAAATGGGCTCAGACAAATCCAGTTATACTCCTGCCTGGACAGTGGTTCTGAAGCTGAGGAGTGGGGTTAGATGTAGGACTTGAGAACAGGATAACAACTTTAGGAGAAGCTGGTAGGTAGCACAGTTGATAGAACACTAGGCCTGGAGTTAGGAAAACCTGAGTTCAAGTCCATCTTTAGTCAGTATCTGTGTGGCCCTTGGCAAGTCATGTAACTTTTGCCTCAGTTTGCTCAAGTGTAAAATAGGGATAATAATAGAAACAACCTCCTAGAATTGTTATGAGGATCAAATGACATATTTGTAGAGCACTTACCCAGTGTATACACAGTAGGAACTACATAAATACTTATTCCCTTCCTTTCCCTCTCCCTGATCCAACCAGAATTTGACTCAGATGCTATGAGTCAGAGATGCAGAGGCAGAACATTAGTCAAAACAAGAAACTGGACAGCAACAAATGGGAGAGATCAGCTAGTGTCCAGCCATGAAGGAAGGACTTGTCATATCAGAAGAAAGCTCTTTCACAAGTCAGAGTCAGGTTTATGCTAAACCTAAGTCCAAGCATAAAATCACAGGGCAACAACAGGAGAATATGCCAAATATTTGAAAGCGATTCTTTGATCCCTTGGCACTCCTCTCACTCCATGGCATCTCCTACCCTGCCTGTTTTGGTTTTTTTTTTCAAATCCATGAAATAAGAGGCCCACTCTACCCTGAAGGTTCAGCTCATCACCTCCATTATCATCACCTGACTGATGCCTCCTTTCCCCTCTAATTGGAGGGCTGGGGGGAGGAGGACCAAACTCCTCCCAACGCCTTCCTTTATAGAAGGCAGAGACTAGACTTTTGGACTCACTCCACTCTTCATCCGCAGTCCTCATTTCCTTCAACTCCAGGGAACAAGATACCCCCTGGTGTCACTGCACTTCCCCCACCTTTCCTGCCTCCTTTTTTCTATTGTCTCCTTCTATTAGATTGTAAGCTCTTTGAGGGCAAGTACTTTCTTTTTTTATTAATTATATCCCCAGACCTTAGCACAGTGCCTGGAACATAGTAGGTACCTAATAAATGTTTATTGGATTATACTTTGGCACTTAGCATATTCTGACTTGTATCATACTTACTCATATACATATCATATCCCTCTCTATATCCTGTAAGTACTCCGAGGAAAGAAATTATGCTATTTTCTTTCTATTTTTGTACTTTAGCCCCTAGCCCAGTGCCTTGCCTACAGTAGTCACTTAATAATTATTTAATAAAATGAAGAAGGCAGGGTTTACTGATTTTAACAGCTCTTGGCATTAAGGTTCATAAAACTGGTTTGGTCCTTAAAAAATCCTAGAGTTCTTAACCTGAGGTCCATGAAAATATTTTTATATTTTGATATGTTGTTGTTGAGTCACTTCCAGCTCTTTGTGACTCCATTTGAGGTTTTCTTAGCAAAGATACTGGAGTTGTTTGCCATTTCCTTCTTCAGCTCATTTTACATATGAGGAAACTGAGGCAAACAGGAGTAAGTGACTTGCCTAGGGTGACACTGCTAGTGACTGAGATCAGATTTTTAACTCAGGTCTTCCTGACTCTGGGCTCAGCACTCTATCCACTGCGCCACCTAGCTTCCCCATTCGATAATTGCATTTCCCTGTAATTCATTTCCTTTGTAATACTATGTATTTCATTTTATGCATTTAATAACATGATTCTGATAAGGAGTCTATAAGCTTCACCCAACTGCCCAAGGGGAAGGGTTCAGGACACAAAAGATTAAGAAACCCTCATCTAATCTATTTCCTTTACTTTGCAGATAATGAATCTGAGGTCCAGAAAGATTTTGTGAAGGTCATAGAGCCAGTAAATGACTATGGCAGGATTCAAACCTAGATCTTCTAAGAACTTAGAACTTTTCTTATACCAATAGTTCTCAAAGTGAGGTCCAGGTACTCCTGAGACACTCTCAGGGGATCCTCAAGTCAAAGCTATTTTCATAGTAACACTAAGATATTTTAACTTCTAATACAGGAAATATTGAAAAGTATACCAAGAGTGTGCTGGAGCCAGCTTGAATTGACCCATGAGAGCCAGCTGTTAAAATTTCCAGGTGAGCTTGTATACCTTGGAAATAGGCAAACCCTACAAATCAGGGTTTGATTAAGTGTTTTGTTGATTGTCTAGATATAAGAAAGTGATGGAGAAAATGTTAATAATGCAAATTAAACTTAAAAGTGTGTTGAAGTTTGATTTTTATTGGAAAGCTGGTTGTTAAACATTTACCAGCATGCCACCAGATATCATCCACCTAGCAACAACTCTTTGGATTCTTCAATAATTTTTAAGAGTGTCAAGGAGCCCTGAGTTTCTCTACACTGTTACAGTGATGGTATCACTTTCATCAACTTTAACCTACATAATCAGTTCCTTTGATCTGCTGGGTGTGCTTTTCACTGGTGAGGGCTGCCAGAGAAGAGTCAGTGCCTTTGCAGTCATTTAGCAGAACAGCATCTGTACTGGAGTTGATCAGGGGATCCTTGGATTTCTTAGACTAGAGCACTTCCCATGAAGTTAGCCATGACCTCTACGTCCCAGGTCTTGCTGGGAGATACTGCCATCTAGCAGATCGGTGTTTCCCCTGCTCACCCCCACTACAATCAGCTTGTGGGGCGGTCAACAAACATTTCATAAGTGCTTACTAAGTGCCAGGCACCGTGTTAAACTCTAGGGGTACAAAGGAAGACCAAAACACTGTCCCTGGTCTCAAAAAGTTCATGTTTTAATGGGGGAGACAATGTGCAAACAAGTATGTATGTACAAGACATTCCAAGTCCCTTGTAGTGGCCAGAATACAAGCATTTCCTTCCCCCACCCCCAATTCTCAGATAATAGCATAGTGACCTCCCAGATGACAAAGGGGATTTTCTATACTGCTCTGCAGGGACCCATACAGTGAGTGGAGTGTGAAGTAACAAATGAAAAAAGGAATGGTTCACATTTAACAGGGTTGATGAAATTTGTTATTCTCCTTAGCTCTTTCCTGCTTTTACGTTTTTCTGGATCTGGGCCTTGATATTAACTCAATTCTACTTCCACGGCCACGGAATTGGCAACCGCAGCAGCCAATGGCACCTCTCCACAGTTGGTCCCTTGAGTCCTTGGTATGTCTTGAGAGGGTCTAGAAGGAACTTTTCTCATATTTCACCCTAGCTCAATCATCTTGGCATTCATTACACTCCACCCACTAGCTAAGAATTGGAAAATCAATCAATCAACCCATTAATGAGCCCCTTGAGAGCATCTGCCATGGACCTGGCACAAGGGAGATGAAGGGAAAACGGACCAGATGCTGCACTCAAGGGGCTTTCAAGCTTTTGAAGAAGGCAACACATAGGTATGTAGGTATGTTTGTTCTTTAGTCATTTTACAGTCTTGTCTGACTCTCCATGAACCTATTTGGGATTTTCTTGGAAAAGATACTGGCATGGTTTGGCATGTCCTTTTCTAGCTCATTTTACAGATGAGGAAACTGAGGCAAACAGGTAAAGTGACTGGTTCAGGGTCACACAGCTAATAAGTGTCTGAGGCTGGATTTTAACTCAGGATGATGCATCTTCCTGACTCAAGGCCCGGTACTCTGTCCACTGCACCACCTAGCTGCTTCAATATAGGTATAAAGAAAACATTAAATACAAGGTAATTTTGAGGCAGAAGGCACTAGAAGAGAGGAAGATTAGAGTGTAGAACGTAGCACCATACCTCAGTTTGGATTTCATGATGAGGCTCTTCCTCCTTTAGTCCCAATGTTCACAGAATGAAAAGATTTGTCCCTATCTGGGCCCCAAAGCTGTCTCCTATTACCTTTACCCTATCTAGAAAATTCTACACTCCAGCTCCTTGCTCCCTAGTGGTCTTGCCCTATTACTCTGTTCTGGCTTTCCCCATGAAGTAGAATCTATAATCCAGTTCTTCAGGCCTTAATGAAAAATACCATCGTGTCTACCCAGATTCTGTGGGACCTGGACCTCAGTTGCTTAGGTCTATAGAACTCTCTTGGGATAGCTAGGTGGCCCAATGGGTAGAACATGGAGCCTGGAGTCAGGAAGACTCCTCTTCCTGATTTCAAGTCCAGCCTCAGACATTTACTAGTTGCGTGACCCTGGGCAAGTCACTTAGCCCTGTTTGCCTCAGTTTCCTCATCTGTAAAATGAGCGGGAGAAGGAAATGGAAAACTGCTGCAGAATCTTTGCCCCCCAAAAAAACCCAAATAGGGTAATGAAGAGTCAGGTATGACTGAAAAAATCACATTTTCATCACATTTTTATTCCATGGTTCATTGTCCAGAGCTAACTAATGTTCTAGTTCTGAATCTGTGATCTCCTGGGGGCCAGCCCTTTGCTTCCCGCTATTGGTTGAACAAAGCTGATGGATAGAGCTGAGGGCCAGCAGAGAGCCAATAATTTTACTCAGTCTTCAGGTAAGGATCTAATCACTTCCCTTCTCTTTGAATCTGTTTTTTGTCTTCCTTGCACACCTTCTTTCCCCCCACTCCCAAACAGGTGTATCATAAGGATTGGTTACTTTTACTAAAGGAAGCAGCTTGGTCTAGTGGATAGAGCATTGCATTTAGGAAGCTCTGAGTTCCGGTCCTGCTGCAGACACTAACAAGCTGTGTGATCCTGTGGAAGTCATTCAACCTCAGCTTCATCCTTAAAATGAGGATAAGAATAGCATTTGCTTCATTGGACTGTTGTGATGATCAAATGAAACAATATATGCTTTGTAAACTTTGTAAACCACAAAGAGTTATACAAATGTTTACAATATTTATCACCATAATTTTACATACGAAATCATGGGCATGTTAAAATTAACTTAAAAAATTATCCTTTCAGGGGCAGTTAGGTGGCACAGTAGATAGAGCAGTGGCCCTGGAGTCAGGAGGACCTGAGTTCAAATCCGGCCTCAGACACTTGACACTTACTAGCTGTATGACCCTGGGCAAGTCACTTAACCCCAATTGCCCCCCCCCCCACACAAAATTATCTTTTCCTCTCTGATTTACCATCCTCCTCCCAAACACACACCCAATAATTGATCAGGATCATTTCATCACTGCAATATTTCATCTCTATTCTAGGCTACTAGGTGGCGTAACAGAGAATGGGAGTAAGGAAGACCTGAGTTCAAATCCTGCCTCGGATACTTATTAACTGTTGTGTGGCCCTGTGCAAGTCACTCGACGAGATATTGGGGAGGCAGAATCAACCAGATTTATCAAGTGAATGGCTATGAGTAGGGAGGAAGAGACAAAAGTCAAGGGATCCTGGAAGAATTGTAATGTCTTCAAAAAGGAACTCATCCCTCTCTCTCTCTTACCTTTCTTAGCTCATCAGTTACCATGTCCCATCTCTTCTATCCAAAAAATTCCTCATTCAATAGCTTCCTCTTTACTCTAATTAAGGGAATGGAGGGAGAGTGACCTACCTTGAGATTTATCTCTCTGGTAGAATGTGAGATTCTTTGTCTTTGTACCCTGATCAGCCAGCACAGTAGGTTTTCACAGAGTTAGTACTTAATAAATGCACACTTAATTGGATTGAACCAATATAGGAAGTTTGGAAGACTGGGAAGATAATAGATTCTATTTGGGACCTGTGAGTTTAAAATGTTTGTAGGTTGTCCAGAGGTAGGAGTCTATCAAGCAATTGGTGATGTGGGATTAGATCTGAAAAGAGAAAGATAATTTTTTTCAGGGCAATGAGGGTTAAGTGACTTGCCCAGGGTCACACAGCTAGTAATTGTCAAGTGTTTGAGGCTGGATTTGAACTCAGGTCCTCCTGAATCCAGGGCCAGTGCTTTATCCACTGTGCCATCTAGCTGCCTCTAAGAAAGAAAATTTAAGGAGGATTAGGACTAGGAGAAGGTCATTAGATTTCATAATGATGAAGTGGTCCTCGGTAAAAGTAGAAACTAGATTGCAATGGGATGAGAAGTGAGCTGGCGGTAAGGCAGCTGAAGCCATGACTATAGATGACTAAGAGTTTTGGCAACTTGCCATCCTCTGTCTATAATGCATTTTCCTGCCTTTGTTCATATTTTCCCCTATGCCTACAACTACAACCCATCTCTCACCTACTCTTTAAAACCTCAGCTCAAATATTGCCCGACTCAATGATATTTCATACCCATGTGCTTCAGTGCTCGTTGGTGCACTTATGTTATAATTACTTGTGTATGTGCATTATCCCCCAACCTAACTATATAAACTCCCCAAGGGCCAAGATTACAGGGAAACTGGAGCCTCAGTTCTCTAAAAGCCTTGCCTACAGTTACACGGATAGTGAATGGCAGGGTCATGATTCAAATCCAGGTCCTTTCCAAAGTCAAGGCTCTTCCCACTTCACTTTGCTGCTTCTGTCTAAACTTTGCATCTCCCCCAGATCCTAGCACAAGGCTCTCTGGACACAAGAGGCACTTAAAAATGTTTGCTAAATTCAGTTGAATTGCCTGCCCCTGAGGAATTTGCAGGCTAAGGAGACTGGACGTTATAGGACATAAAATTATGAGAAAGGAATCTTGTATGATTTTGATGTGCCGGACAAAATTAACCTTGATCATAGACATGAGGGGAACAGCCAATATTAATGGGTCTGTAGCCACCTTTAATCCATATTCTATGCATGTTGTTGAGCCCATATATTGGTGGACACCTATAGTGAGACAGATTCTTGTCCCAGATCAGGGACAAGTCTTCAGCACCTGGGGATTCATGTATTAAATAACCAGTCAATCAATTAATCAACAAATATTTCTTAAGCCTCTTCTGTGTGTCAGTCACCATTCTGGGTTCTGGAGACACAAAGACAAAAATGTAACAGTCCTGCCCTCCAGAAGCTTATATTCTAATGAAGAAGAAAACAAGTATAAAAGTGTCATGTACAGAATAAATACACACACACACATGCAGAAAGAAAACCCAGATATACTACCAAACCCAGATACATACACATTGCTTAAAAAAAAAAAGATAAGATAAACATTCTTTAAAAGATTTCTGAATTTTAAGCAACAAAGCTCATTTTTAAATTGTAGGAGTTACATTTGCCTAAGGGCAAGTACCAAATCCTGCAGACACATGTAACCAAACAAGTCTGTTTTATTTGCTGTCAAACATGATGACTTCAAGCTTGCTTTTCTAGATCCACTTCAGTCTCCACAAATGGAAACCTAAACTCAAATATTATTAGGAAAGCTCCGTCCTCTCTCTGGGGAAGCCAACTCTATAACTTTGTAATTTAGAAAAGGATCTCTGCCAGATTTAGGTGCACTTGTACAATTTGCTTTAGGATTTTTTTTAAAGTCCCCCTGTCCCCCAAATTTCCCTTGTGGTCCTTAGATCTGACAATGATGCCTTGCATTTTGCTTTCTTTATCAAATTGATGATAGTTTTCCAATTGCAAGCTACCTCTTAGTATGGCATAACATCCTGATACCTTCCCTCTTTTAAGTTCAGCAGCATGTTATTCCTGTGCACCCCCCCACACACACACACGTAGAGAGAAACAGAGAGACAGAGACAGTGACAGAGATACAGAGACAGAGAGAGTTGTTTGGCTGTTTTCAGTCACATAGTGGTTTGCCATTTCCTTCTCCAATTCATTTTACAGGTGAAGAAACTGAGGCAAACAGGGTTAAGCGACTTGCTGAGGGTCACACAACTGCAAGTGTTGGGGGCCAAATTTGAATTCAGGTCTTCCTGACTTCAGAGCCATACATATTTACACACACAGGTGTGTGTGTGTGTGTGTATATATATATATGTGTGTGTATATGTTATATGTGTGTGTACATATACACACATATATGCATACACATTATATGTGTGCATGTGTATATGTATATGTATACATATACACACATATACATGTGTGTGTAGTTTCGCCAAGTTATATATTTATATAACATATACCTACATATGCCAAATTATATATTTATATAACATATAATTATATATGTGTATGTAGCCATATACGTTTAATTATGTCAAAGTTAGTATGTTAGCAAATGCCAGATATTTAGCAAATTTCTTAAAAAGCCATCCTAATCAAATTCTTGAAGTTCTATTAGACCAGGCTTTCTTAATTTTCTTTAAGTTTCAAAATTATTTTATCCAATTTATCTTCCACATTGTGGCCTAACAGATTTGTGAGTGCAAAGGACCGTCCATTCTTTCAGCATTAATCAAGGAGTGATCAGCTGAGCTCCCCCGGGGTCTCTGATGTCCAGAACAGAATAGCACCAAGGGAGCTATTGAAACATCATCCAGTGACCACATGGACCCTCCAAAAGTTGGTCTCACAAACTCTCCCAATAGCCTGTGGAAAGTATGTGTAGGTATAACCTTCAGTGGTTTAGAATTCAAACAACTGATGTGAACAGCTATTCTGTCAGGGATCAAATACTCACAAGTGCACAGAGAAATAAAGATCAAAACCTTTTTTTTTCCTGACTGGCTAAAGTAACAAATTTCTCTAAAGCCAACCCTAAGCTCTTTTAACCAAGGAGAGAGAGAGAGAGAGAGAGAGAGAGAGAGAGTGTGTGTGTGTGTGTGTGATCATGGTCCAGAAAGGGAGGGCTGGACCTGGAGTCAGCAGCCTTATATTCACTTCTGAGCTGGTAAATGTTTAACAGCTGGCTTTCTGGAAAGCAAATGTATGCATGACACACTTTTTAGTTTAATCTGCATTATTTATTAATTTTTTGTGTGAGGCAAATTGGGGTTAAGTGACTTGCCCAAGGTCACACAGCTAATAAGTGTCAAGTGTCTGAGGCTGAATTTGAACTCAGGTCCTTCTGACTCCAGGGCTGGTGCTCTATTCACTGTGCCACCTATCTGCTCCTAATCTGCATTATTAACATTTTTTCCATCACTTTCTTAAGTTCATTAAGTCTATTAAATCATTTACAAAACACTAAATCAAGCCCTGATTTGTAGTACTGGCTGACTTCCGAGGTGTAAATGCTCACACTGATAATTTATTTTTTTTCACAGTGATAATTTAATAATTGACTGATTTCTGAGGTGTAAATGCTCGCATGGAAAATTTAACAACCGGCTCTCCTCCCAATTTTTTCTTCTTAGTTGCATGACTAGGGGCAAGTCACTTGTCCTTACTGAGTTGCAATTTCCCCTTTTCAAAAACCCATACTTGGACTACCTACCTCACACGGTTCCTATAAAGACAGAGCACTTGGTAATCATTATTTTTCCCCCCAGCTCCACTGGAATGTTTCCTTCGTTGCAGCTGCTTTGCATTAATGAAGGGAAATGTCTCTTATCTTTTCATTGTAGAATAGTGCCCTGATTAATGTGCTTCTGTGTATCTTCTTTTGAAGGCTTTTCTGAAGATTTGGCTTGCACTATATACATGTGAATTATTATTTCTCTTTGATATTCTGACACAACATTAAGGTTGGGTTCTCCGGGAATTATTGAGGTGCATTAATGCCTAATCATCTTACAAAGGCTAGGGCTATCAGCTGAAGTCCCTCTGGTACTCTGCCGCAAAATTTCTCCTCTGTGTAGCTACAACTGAGAAAAAAAGGACATTTGACTTTCTTGAGGAGTCCATAGGAGTGTGGGTTATAGGATTTTAGGTTTAGATCCAGAAAGGACCTGAGAAATCATCCAGTGTAATTCCCTCACTTAAAAAATGAGGAGATTAAGGCCTAGAGAAGGTTGATGGTTTGCCTGGAGTCACACAGTAGACCTAAACTCCACTGACATCCCAATCCAGTGTTCTTTCCTTTGGACCACTGTACAGGGATTTTAGGGAGTAGATCCATTTGCCCCTCCTTTCTTCAATTTCCTACCAGTGAGATCCACATTCTTGGCTTCTTATCTTCTTATTCTGGCTATAATTTGTTTGCTGGTCTCTTCTTAATATTTCTCAATTCATCTTCATCAACCATATTCAATTGCCTACTCAGAAAAGGAAATATAAAGCAACAAAGGCATCCAGGGACCCAGGTGCAGGTTTACCTGGTTGAGTTCATAGTCCTCAAAGGAACTTCAGCAGGGTAGAAGGGAAGAACTCCCCTAACACCCTTCATGGAGGGACAAAGGGCACTACTTGCTACAAGAGAGACTCTATTTCTCTACTTAAAGGGGCCACTGAGTTATCACTTCTCTCCTTTAGCACTAAAGGAAAGGATCACTTTTTTATTAAAAAATGCCTACATTAGCACTGAGCCTGGGCACTGCATGCTGCGGGAAGCACCCAGGTGCCCAAAACTGTCACCACATTCCTGTAGTCCCATTCCCTGGGATCACCAATATAGTTAAACTGAATATCCACTACACTGGACAGATTTAGATAATATTCCTGACCAAATACCCTTTCTATACCATGGACATAACTTTCAATAATACATATCTTAAATTTAACTTCATTACCCTAGTTTTTTCCCAAATAAACAATCTGTCACCAGTCATTTAAAACATTTTCTGTTGGAAAGTTTTAAATACTTTTTTCTTAGCTGCAGATGCTTTGAATTAATGTTGGGGGGAATCGTCTCTTATCTCTTTATTATAGTATAGTGTTCTGATTAATGTGCCCCTGTGTACCCTCTTTTGAAGAACTTTCTGAAGGTTTCACTTGATATTGGTGGAAAGATACTTATGATTCTGGGTTTTCTGTATCCCCGCTTCCCTGCTACCCCACTCCCCCAATCAATCATATCATAATACATTAACCATTTGCTACCTCACCCTTACATATGCTTTGGATGACAGAATGTAGGACTAGGATAAGTGAAGACATAAAAGGAATGGGGAAGGGGGTGGAGAGAGAGAGAGAGAGAGAGAGAGAGAGAGAGAGAGAGAGAGAGAGAGAGAGAGAGAGAAATTAAAGACTGTTTCCACTTAGATTGATTGGGGAAAAATACAAACCCAGGGAAAGAAAGAGAGAGCAAGAAAGGACTGGACTGAATTTAAAATTTTTCAAAAGAAATCCACATTCTAAATCCATTAGACTACTAGTCAACAATCATCAATCATTTCTTATTATGGGTCAAACATTTTATTAAGTGCTGGCAATACAAATACAAACAAGAAGATATTACCTGCCCTCAAGGAAATTCCATTCTAAAGGGAGAAGAAAACACATACAAGGGAGCTGGAAAGCAAGTGGGGAAGGGAAAATACATGTGTAGGGACATGATGGTGAAGTCCAGAGAATCAGAAGCAGAGCCAGGTGAAGAATGCAGGATGGCTGGCCCTTCCTCCAAGACGGGGGTGGAGTTCCTGAAAGAACTCACCAATGGGAGAAAGGGGCCACAGGGATGAGGAGATGTTCTAGGATGAGAGGACCACAAGGATTGAAGAGGAACTTCTGGGTTGAAAAGGCAGCTGAGGCATGGTAGTAAAACCTGTAGAGTCAACTTCTTTTGTTGTTGTTCATCTTTCATTCTTTTTTTTTTTCTGCAGCAATGAGGGTTAAGTGACTTGCCCAGGGTCACACAGCTAGTAAGTGTCAAGTGTCTGAGGCCAGATTTGAACTCAGGTCCTGAATCCAGGGCCAGTGCTCTATCCACTACGCCACCTAGCTGCCCCCATCTTTCATACTTAAAGAGGACCAATGACATTAGGAGCGTGAGAAGAAGAGCAGAAAAGGAAGCCATTTGAGGAAGTCACGACAACCCTCTGGGCCTCAGTTGCTTCATCAGTAAAACAAAACGATTGAATGAGAGCTCTAGCATCCTCCAATGGCTTTCCAGAGGAATGAGACCTTGATAATTTTGGCAGGTGATATTAACACCATAGTGACTTGAATAAAGTGATGATCCCAGAGGTAAAGATACCAAAAAATGCTTGGGGAATGGCCGGTAAAAATCTAAATTCCTGGAGGTAAAGAGTGATTTTTTCCATTTTTTGTATTTGCATCTTTTGTACCTAATTCTTTGCTTGCCATAAATGCTTAAAAAACTGATTGAATTGAAGAGTAAAACCTTCATGTATGCAGTAGTGGGATGTAAGATTGGAAAAGCAGTCTAGGGTCAGACTGCGGAAGAACTTGGTTACCAAGCTAAGGAAATTGCTTTATTCTGAAGACAGTAGGGAGCCATTGAATGTCACTGAACAGGTAAGTAACATGAGGAAAATGGCATTTTAGGCAAGTTAATTTGGCAGCATTTAGAGCACATTTACCTGTCATTCATTTCCTCCAATATCCCCAGAGGTTGGTTAGGTTGATTTGCACTGCTGCCTCTTTTTTTCCTTTTGAGGAATCAAGTATATACTGGGTGCTTAAAAAAAATAATTTTGGCTCGTTTGGTTCTGAAGCAGCTGCGCTTCAGATGGCCAAAGTGATTCAATCATTTCCTGCCCCTCCAGTTAGTTCTGCCCCCAGAAACTTGTATTCATTCCTGCTCTTGGCCTGTTCATTGGGCACACATCCCCAGGTCAGCACCTTGGTGAGGGAGCCTTCTGGTTCCTGTGACTAGGGGGAGTTCCTTGGAACAGTGTGGGTTTTACTGGCAGCAGTTTCGCACAGTGGGTGGTCAACTTGCTTTTCTGCATGATGCTCAGACTCTTTTGCCACACATCCCATGGGCTTCAAAATGGATTAGAACTCTGGGTCGGAGTCTCAGAGGTAGCAGCAGAGGCTCAAGATGAGGCTGATGAGAAAGGATTATTTTGTTGGGACCATGGTTCATTATTGTAGGCATTCCCTTCCTCCACCATTAAGGATCATAACCCTGCTATGAAATCTCATCCTGTGTGATTCTTGCCTGAACTTTCCAATGAATCTCCTGTGAAGACCTGACATGTTGAAGGACTTCTTGTTCTTTTTGTATTGTGGGGGTACCAGTATATTACTTAGACTTTCTCTGTTGTCTCTTATTTTTGTTAGGTGGCCAGACCACATAGTTGTTTCTGGTTAGTCAGTCAGTAAATAAATATTCAGCACCTACTATGTGTCATAGGGGCATCTACGTGGCACAGTGGATAGACTACCAGACCTGGAGTCAGGAAGACTCATCTTCTTGAGTTCAAATCAGTTCTCAAATATTTACTAGCTGTGTGACCCTGAGGAAGTCACTTAACCCCAGCTTCCTCATTTGTAAAATGAGTTAGAAAAGGAAACGGCAAAACACTCTAGGATCTTTGCCAAGAAAATCCCAGTTAGGTAACTGAAAAACAACTGAACAAAAAAATGTTCCATACACATATATCTTATATGCTGTATCTCATATGCAAATCATCATTGGTAATAGACTGTATCCAACTTATATCCATTATGGGTCTTTGATGACCTGATAATTTTAGTCTTCTGATAACACAATAATCCTTGATTTGAAGCCATACTTTTTCCGGAAGAACATTGGCCTTGATGTGGCAAATTTTTGTGTGACTGAGTATTTGGATTACTGAAATTATTTAAATTCCCAAATGCAATTCATTCCATTCTTCTTCTATTCAATTACTATCTTAAGGCTCAGTTCATTGTCCATGGGCAACACTACCCAGCAGTATATATTGTTGTACTAATTCAACAAGTTGTCTATTTTCATGCCATCATCTAGACAACAGGTATTAATACACAGCCTACATTGCAGCTGGAAACACTCACCAATTTAGCTGAATCAGATTCAGATGTAATGAATCAACATTTAACAAGATAAATAAAAATGCAGCATAACATAGATAATGTTAATATGTGTACTTCTAAGTCAATATGCAGCCCCTGGGATCCTTATGTAAAGTTCCATTTCCATTTGTTTGATACCTATAATCTGGTCCTATGTACTTTTCATACACTTTGTCTTACAGTATGAATGATTGGACCAATATTTTTCATGTTGCTTCTCATCTCCATAAAAGGGCTTTGTTGCATTCTAAGATTTATTGAAATTAAGATAATCTCATTTTTGAACAAAACCATTTGGAGAGTTCTACCATTAATAAAGAATCCTCCTTTTGTTCAAACTTTGTACATAATATTGTCCATGACAGTGGCAAACAGCTTAGGTAAACATATCTTTCCCCGCTTAACACATTTCTCAGTGTCAAACTCCAGCAGATCATTGAAGAAAATTATTTCTGATGTTTCCATCATAGAGACTATGGGATTTTTATTTTTTTGTGGGAGACACTTTGTTGGAAGAGAGCCTGTAAGGTTGCATTTTGCTTTACCAGGTTAAATGCTTTCTTAAAAAATCAATAAACAATAAACCCAGCAGAATGTTATATTCTGTGGACTTCTTTGTCAGTTTGTGACTATGAAGATGTGGTCTGTGTAGAAAATCTTTGCAAAGAACATGCCCTTTTCATTTCACTGAAGATACCCTTGATGAATGCACAGATCATTCTTCTATTTCACAGAGATGAGATAACAGACTTATGGATAGATAGTTGTTGATATCTTCTCAGTCACTTTTTTATTCTTGTTAAAAGAGAACTTTAATCTACACCTCACAACAGCAAAGTCCCTTTATGTTTCACTATATTTCCTTCTCAAGGACCTTCCCTGTAGCAAGAACTAGGACCAGCATTTCCCTGGTTTTACTATGGAGAGCTGAAAGTCTGCCATTCTTCAATTAGAAGAGAGGAGGAAGTAAAAATAAAATAGTCGGTTGATACAGTATATAAAGAGAATGGAGTTTCAAGATTATTTAGCGATGGATACTAAAAATCAAAATGACCCTATGAAAATGGTGGAAATAATTTATTTGATATCAGGCTTATTTTATCTAAGGGAGCTTTCATTCTAATGGGAGGAGACACCATCTATTGAAAGTTTCAGCTACAAATCCAATAAAGAGGTCTAGTGATCTTATAGGTGCAGCAGCAAAGCAAATTGTAATGCATTTTCTTCAATGTCATATCCCCTGATAGGATCAATTTCTGATGTTGAACCATTTGACAGTGCCAAGGACTTTAGTGGTGAGAATTTGCTCTTCTTGGTCTTTAGCAGCTATAGCTATTATGGAGATAGGCTATAGAAGAAGTTTATCTAACTATGGGTGTCCCCCGGTACTCTGACCTTGACACTCTTCTCCCACTATATCAGTAGCTTTCAAACTTTTTGGTCTCATGACCCCTTTATATTCTTAAAAATTATTAAGGAATTGGAAGTTTTTCTAATGTGTAATATATATGTATACACACATATGTGTGTATGTATAGGCTATTTATATATATATATATATATGTATGTATAAGTCATTTACCATGTTAGAAATTTAAAATGAAACATTTAAAAATATTTGTCTATTAACTAATTTAAAAATAACAATCATAAACCTATTACATAGCATAAATAACATATTTTATGAAAAATAGCTACATTTTCCTTTTTATGTTTTATTAATATGTTTTATTTAAAAATTACAAACATTTACAGATTATCCCCATTTAATGAGAGGTCTCTCTGTAACAAAGTAAAACAGTTAAGTAAAACTAATAATACAGTGGCTTCATCTGAAAGTCTCTACAATATATCACATCTGTAGCATCCCATTACCTCTTTATTTTATTTTTTTTTAATGTATGAGGTATTTTATTTTTTCCATTACATGTAAAGATAGTTCTCAACTTTTGTTTATACATGCTTTACAATTTCAGATTTTTCTCCCTCCCACCCCTCCCTCCCCCCTCCCCTAGAGAGCAGGTAATCTGATATAGGTTATATCTATATATCTCTATACATATACATATAGATATATAGATATATATATACACACATAATAACATTAATCCTATTTCTGCATTAATCCTGTTACAAGAGAAAGAATCAGAGCAGTGATGCAAAACCTCAAAATAGAAAAAAAAAACCAACAGCACCCAAAACAAAAGAAATAATATGGTTCAATCAGCATCTATACTCCACAGTTCTTTCTTTCTTTTTTTTTTCTTGGATTTGGAGATCCTCTTCTATCATGAGTTCCCTGGAACTCTTCTGTACCATTGCATTGGTGAGAAGAATATAGTCCATCACAGTAGGTCAACACTCAATGTTGATGATACTGTGTACAATGTTCTTCTGGTTCTGCTCATCTCACTCATCATCAGCTCACGTAAGACCCTCCAGGTTTCTCTGAACTCCTCCTGCTCATCATTTCTTACAGCACAATAGTATTCCATTGTATTCATATACCACAACTTGTCCAGCCATTCCCCAATTGATGGGCACCCCCTCAACTTCCAATTCCTTGCTACCACGTAAAGAGCAGCTATAAATATTTTTGTACATGTGGGTCCCTTTCCCCCTTCCATGATTTCTTTGGGCAAAAGACCTAAAAGTGGGATTGCTGGGTCAAAGGGTATGCACAGCTTTATCGCCCTTTGGGCATAATTCCAAATTGCTCTCCAGAATGGTTGGATCAGCTCACAGCTCCACCAACAATGCATTAGTGTTCCAATTTTCCCACAGCCTCTCCAACATTTATTATCTTCCTTTTTTGTCATTTTAGCCAATCTGATAGGCGTCAGGTGGTACCTCAGAGTTGTTTTAATTTGCATCTCTCTAATCACCTCTTTATTTTTTAAATGAACAAAACCCTGTCTTCCCTTCTCTTTCCTGTCACTCCATTGGAAAAAAAGAAAAACATTTCTTGTAACATATATGCAGTCAAACAAAACAATTTTTCAATGTTAGTTTATTCTCTCTCTCTCTCTCTCTCTCTATATATATATACACACACACACATAGATATACATAGATCAATTGATCTATCAATAAATAGACTTCTAATTTTGTGCCTTATACCTATTACCTCTCTTTAATGAATAGTATGCTTTATTATTGGTCTTCTGGAATCATATCATAAATGGTCATCATATTGATTATAGTTCTTACAGCTTTCTAAGTTGTTTTAACAGCATTGTTATCATATAATTTGTTCTGCTCTGCTCACTTCATTCTTCATCAGTTTATAAAAGTTCTCAAAGTTGTTCATTTTTACAATTTTGATGCTACAGTATAAATTGTCCTTCTGCTTCTGCTCACTTCATTCTCCATCCACCAAAGATGCTCACATCAGTATAGTATATATTTTCTGCACCTCTCAGTTGGTTGTGTGACAGTAAAGATGTGGTCTGCTGTAAAAATGTTCTTGGGAAGCATGTCCATTCCCTTTTTATATTTTCATCAAGTATGCCAATTTGTGCATGACAAAACATTTTAATAAAGACTTTATACAGATGAGAAAGTAGGCACATTAGTTAGTTGTTACAGATGTCTTCTTGGTTGCCTTTATCTGAGTATTTTTAATATTGTGTTGCCTAGGGGCAGCTAGGTGGTGCAGTGGATAGAGCATTGGCCCTGGATTCAGGAGGACCTGAGTTCAAATCCAGCCTCAGACACTTTACACACTTACTAGCTGTGTGACCCTGGGCAAGTCACTTAGCCCCAATTGCCTCACCAAAAAAAAAAAACTAAATAAATTTGTGTTGCCTCTAGCACATACATATGTGTGTGTGTGTATATATATATATATATATATATTTCCTTTCTTATTTTTGGTCCAATTACTCTTGCTAATTTTCTTAATCTTCATTGCCCTTTTTATTTATAGTACTTGGGATTACATTAGATATAAACATAATGATTCTACTATCATTTCTGATGAAAATCAAATTCTTTAGAAATATGGGTAAAATTGTTCCATTTCACATCTATTTGTTGTTTTATTTCCATCTTTAGCTATAAATGGCTTTTCTGGGTCTCCTCCCAAATTTTCTGCAGACACATTTTCTCTTAGTTGCTTTTCATTGTTTTGTGAGTTGATCATCCTTTTGGTCATTGAATAAAAATCATATAGAACTAAGAACTTCTATGTCTTTTTGTAGTTAGCAATGCTCTATCCCCAGTCTCATCACCTAGTGACTCTCAACATTTAGCTAGGCTTGAACTCAGACAGCAGACACAGTCTACCATCAGTATAGATTGTCAGAAACTTCTAGATGTTACAATCTTCTAGCAAAACCTCAGAGAAGTGAAGATTATCTCCACAGTCTGCTGAGTAATTGAGGTAGAATTAATCATAATAATTAACAACTGAGGGAAAAGCTAATAATAGTATTTATGTAGTGTTTTAAGGTTGGAAAAATGTGTTACATATGTTATCTCATTTGGTCCTTTGCATCAGATAAGCAGCCTAAGTGTATGTCTGTGTGTGTGTGTGTGTGTGTGTGTGAGCATGCACAGGAGCTGTTTGCCACACGCAAAGGAACTATATATCAAGTATATATACATATGTGTGTATCTATACAATGTGTATAGATACAAATATATACATACATGTAGATAAATACATACATATGCTTTTATATATGTCAATATATAGCAAAGGTATATATAATAGCTAATATTTATAAAACATTTATTATATGCCAGGCACTGTGCTAAGTGCTTGAAAATTATTATGTCTGGGGGACAGCAAAGTAGTGCAGTGGATAAAGTACCCGCCCTGGATTCAGGAGGACCTGAGTTCAAATCTGGTCTTAGACACTTGACACTTACTAGCTGTGTGACCCTGGGCAAGTCACTTAACCTTCTTTTGCCCTTCCAAAAAGCAAAAAAATTAAAAAGCAATTATTATTTCTGATCCTCACAAGAACCCTGAGAAGTAGGTGCTATTATTATCCCCATTTTACAGATCAGGAAACTGAGGCAAAGTTAAAGTGATTACTCTCAATATACATATCCCTAGCCTTACTTGCTCATTGTTTAGGTTTTGATGGCTCAAAGTGAGTATAAATAGCACTTATTTTTGTTCTGGTCAGAGGGCCTGAGGGTCTTTCTCTCCTTGAATGATTCTTTTGATAAGTCAAACTAGGCTATCTTTTGACTCAATTCTTAGCTAGTCTTTAATCACTAAATGGGCATTGCCTCAGATAAACTGAGATCTGGGAAAGACCTTCCCTTAAAAAGACCAAGGTCTCCCACTGCGCTGGGGGCCATCTCCAGCTGTCCTGATCTAAATCTTGTCCCTGGATTCTGAAGACTCTGGAAGAGAGAGTGAGGCTGATGACTTTGCACAGCCCTGACTCACTTAAATCCAATTCACTTGTAGGTCAAGACATTGAGAATGAAGTACAACCAATAGCACATACACACATATGTAAGAATATACTTACACAGTGAGGGTATCATTGCAGCTGGACATTGAGTCTAAGCTACAAATGAATGGGAGAAAGTGGGCTGTATAATATCACAGCACCTTCTGATTAATTTTCCTAATGTATCCCTGGGCCCCATAGGTGCCCATAGGATTCTGGAACCTCTCATTATATAATAGGTTCAGTCACCAATCTTGGGTCATCAAGTAGTTCAAACCTTAATTTGAATCCCTGTCAATGAACCCATGTCACATTGTTCAAGAGACATTAATCCAAGAAGCAAAAAGCATTTAATTAAGAAAAAATATTATAACCACTGTCCACCACCAGAAGTCATCATAAGTATTAGCTGCCTGTTACTCTCAGGGCATTTGGTTATCACCCATCCCCTTCCCCACCCTGTGGGGATGTTCATGTACCACTCAGATCAGTCAATGCTACCTTGTCACTAAGCGTGTCCCCTTTGACCCTTGTTAGTATGTCTCTTTTAATTGACTTACCAAGATTATTACTTTCCAAAGTGTTTAATCAAAATGTTAGAGAAAGCAACAGTATATTAATATTAAAGCAACTATACATGCATCCCATATGACAATCCTTCTTCAGTTCCCTGTTCCAACCTCCCAAGTCATTTTCCCTTTCCCCAAGGCTATTGGCAATTCATGCTTACCTCAGTGACACACTGGCCATCTCCCTCCGGTTAAATCGGGAATGTGCATCTACTTCTACCTCTGTTTCTTTAATAATGGCTCTTGGGTTTCTCCAAAGAGGTGGTTTTCCCTAGGGCATTGATATATCCCTTTACAAACAGTATGGAGGTTGTGCGGAGTTGACATATCCAATAACCAATATTCCATTTCCATTTTTATGTTCGTTCTTTTAAAAATCATCTATGCTTGGGGCAGCTAGGTGGCGCAGTGGATAAAGCACCAGCCCTGAATTCAGGAGTTCCTGAGTTCAAATCCAGCCTCAGACACTTGACACTTACTAGCTGTGTGACCCTGGGCAAGTCACTTAACCCCCATTGCCCTGCACAAAAAAATAAATAAATAAATAAAAATAAAAATAAAAATCATCTATGCTAGAGTAGCTAGGTGGCGCAGTGGATAAAGCATTGGCCCTGGATTCAGGAGGACCTGAGTTCAAATCCGGCCTCAGACACTTGACTCTTACTAGCTGTGTGACCCTGGGCAAGTCACTTAACCCTCATTGCTCCACCAAAAAAAAATTAAAAATCATCTATGCTTTCATTATCACCATCAAGGGCTTGCCTTGAGCTTTGGTGAGTTCTTCTCTGGATGGTCTGTTACACTAGGAAAGTAAACAAGAAATTTAATAAGGTGATACCTTCTTTGCACCCATACACAAAATGGATGCAATCTCCCACATCCCCAAAGGACCCAACTTCCCCTTAATTCCTCCGCTATTTCATCATAGCAGGAGGGCATAGCTGGTTCAGGTTCACAACACCAGCGGTAAAGATTAGGTTTGGGGGACATCTATCCCCTGAGCTGCTTTCCTTCTGTCTCAGCATGGTAAGATAGAGAAAATGGATTACTGAAAGTTTTGAAGATTCTTTGCCATGGCTAGCAGACTATTCAGGTACAAGGGACCACAGAGCTTATCAAGCACAGCTCTATTTTACAAGTTTACAATTTACATTTCACAATCCTTAGGCTCAGAGAGGTTAAAGGACTTATCCAAGATCACACAGGCATTACATGGTAGAGCAGGGATTTAAACCTAGGCCCTCTGACATGTTCTTTCCAATGCATGGTACTATCTTTTCAGGGACCTGAAATTATCATAGCATGACTAGGTCATTCTCCACTCCTAGCATCTTCCATTTTCTAGCTCCCAATGCTCTTGTGCCACTTGGCTCTGATTCTTCTCCTGATTGCTGTTGTTTTTTTTTTTGTTGTTGTTGTTTTCTAAAAGCTGTTCCATGAAGCCTCTGTCCTTCATCCACATTCCTACCCCCTGTTCCTCCTTTTCAAGCAATTGCTCTCTCTGTTCCATGTAGTCACTATCTTTTCTCCAGTTTGTATCTGACCTATACAACCCTGCATCCAAATGCAAGATACCTTGGGAGTCTAACATCTCAGAGCTTTCTCCCATGTCTTCTGCCTATGTTAACTACATTCAAAAATGTCCATTAATGGGGAAAGACAATCTCTGCCTATATCATACTAAACCACTATTTTTCTTTGTGTTACTCTCCCACTCAAAAACCTTCAAGGAGTCCCCATTGCCTAAAGAATAACATCCAAACTTCTTGGTCTGGCATTCAGGCTGGTCCCAATGCAGTACTCCAGCATTCTCTTCCATTGTTCCCATAAATGAATCCTTCATTCCTATCCAAACTCGCTTATTCATAATTCTCTTAACATACTTTCATCCTTAAACTTTTTTTTGGTGAGGCAATTGGGGTTAAGTGACTTGCCCAGGGTCACACAGCTAGTAAGTATCAAGTGTCTGAGGCCGGATTTTAACTCAGGGCCTTCTGAATCCAGGGCCAGTGCTCTATCCACTGCGCCACCTAGCTGCCCCTCTTAAACTTTGATTTATGTCTTTCTACCTGTCTGAAACACTCTCCTCTCTACCATCTACCTATACAGTTCCTACTTATCCTTTAAGGCCCACCACATATTTGAAATGAAATTTGAAGCGACCTCTCTGCTCTCCAAATTCCAGCTGCATTTATCTGTACAATCCATTTGTCAGTTAATGACTCACTGCCTCTCAATATTATTGTTTTGAACTATTTTCTAAATGCTTTACTGTTATTTAAAACTGATTGCCTCTGTTTTTTAATGGATACAACTCCCATAAAACAGGAAAGTGAGAAAGACTTAAAGATGCTTCTCACACAAGCAGGCTGTATGAACCGGGGCAAATCACTTACTCTCTCGATGCTCTAGGCAACACTCTAAAGATTCTAAGTTACAAGGAAAGGTGCCATACTACATTGCTAGAAAGACTTTCCTCCCTCAGGAGTTCCCTATATCAATGAATGACTCACAGGTCCAATTCTTAACCTGATTGTCACTTAAATGAGAAGACTTGGGTTCTAGTCCCAATTGAATTACTTAATAATAACAGCTAGCATCTAGAGGACACTTTAAGGTTTACAAAGCATTTTACAAATATTATCTCATGTTATCCTTACAACAACCCTGGGAGGTAGGTGCTATTATTAAGCCCACTTTTTGTGGGGTTTGGTTTTTTTTGGCGAGGCAACTGGGGTTAAGTGACTTGCCCAGGGTCACACAGCTAGTAAGTGTTAAGTGTCTGAGGCCGGATTTGAACTCAGGTCCTCCTGAATCTAGGGCCGGTGCTCTAGCCGCTGCGCCACCTAGCTGCCCTTTTTTGTTGTTTGTTTATTATTAACCCCATTTTACAGATATGTTCATTGAGACAGAGTCACATACCTAATAAGTGACAGAGGCAGGATTTGAACTTTGGTCTTCCTGACTCTAGGTCCAGCTTTCTATCGCCTATGCCTCTAGTGCTTTACGACTTCTTGTTCAGTCGTTTCAGTTGGGTCCAACTCTTAGTGCCCCCATTTGGGGCTTTCTGGGCAGAGATACTACAGTGGTTTGTCATTTCCTTCTCCAGCTCATTTTACAAATAAGAAAACTGAGGCAAACAGGGTTAAGTGACTTGGTCACTTTCCAGAGTCACACAGGTAATAAGTGTCTGAGGCTGGATTTGGAACTCAAGTCTTCCTGACTGGAGGCCCAGCACTCCTATCCACTGAGTCACCTAGCTGTCCAAGCTTTATGGCTTAAACTTGTAAAAAGTTTAAGGAGCAGCTAGATGGTGCAGTGGATAGAGCACCGGCCCTGGAGTCAGGAGGACCTGGGTTCAAATCTGGCCTCAGACACTTGACACTTACTCGCTGTGTGACCCTAGGCAAGTCACTTAACCCCCATTGCCTCACAAAAAAAAAAAAAAAGTAACTGATCTTCCCTGGGACTGTTTTCTCATCTATCAGAGGGAATGATAATATTTTCCCTGCTTACCTCTCCCATATTGCTGTCTCTGAAATTACTTTTGTTATATACAAAAGTAATCATTATTTACCTCTCCATTTTCTTATCTTTATAGCATGAAGATTGCGAATCTCCTTGAGTCCTTATACTTTAATTTGATATGAATAAGATATTGATGAGTTTATTCCATTTTTACTTTAAATAGGTAAGCTATCTGGGACCCCCAAAACGGGAAGACACAGAGCCAGGCTGTGTCTAGGCTGAGTTCCTGGAGACTTTGATATAAAGTCTCAAATTCTAGGGGAAAAAAGTCAGTCCCCTGGAATGAGGAAAAGGAAATCAATTGTTTTATGAAATGATGGCTGGAAACTGGAAGCTTTGGCAGGGAGAGATCAAAGGGTGCACATGCTGAATCACCAAGACCTGTCCCAAGAGCACAGATGGCCCTAGATACAGCAAGGGCCAGTGAGAGCCCTGATTCAGTGTTTCCCTTTGAGGTCAAGTTTGTTTCCTACCTTAGGCTACCAGAGTTTTATCCTAACAGAGTTTCCTCCCTCTCCCATGGAATTAAAGAGGTTTCTGTTTCATGAAAACTAATATCTCCTGCCTGTTCCAAGTTACATAAAGAACCACCAAAAATAGCCATGACAATTCCAGAAGACCTAGGGAGTTTATTTCAGGAACAGGACTGAATTGAAGGATGAACTCACAGAAGCTCAAAGCAGAGCTTCTGAATAGGAGATGCCTATCACTGCTGTGCCAATGCCCCTTGGCCCTCTTGGCAAGGTCACAATTCTTTCTGCTCCTAGTATATGTACAAACGGCATCTGAGCCAGTCTAATTCCAGCCTCAGAAGACAATTCAGTGAGGCAGTGTGACTCATCGGGCTGAGATAATACTGCTTGGTGAACTAAGTCAGTGCCGTTTGGGAGGCACCTCTATCCCACCCCTTTGTTTAAGGGAGACAAGTGACCTGGAAAAACCATCCTCCTCGACAGTGCTACTTCCTTAGCCAACTAATCGGTGGCCTTTATCAAGATATTGCCTTGAACCTTCATCACAGCTGTCTTTCCTGCTGTAGCTGCTGCTGCCACCACCACCACCACCTCCTCCTCCTCCTCCTCATTGCTAGCATTTATATAGAGTTTTAAGGTTTGCAAAGTGTTTTACATGAGTTATCTCATTTAGTCCTCATGAAAACCCCCTAAGGTAAACCTATTTTATACATGAAGAAACTGAGGCTGAAAAAAGGGTAAGTGACTTGTCCAAAATCCAGCTGCTGGTGTCATGACAGGATTTGAACTCAGGACTTCCTGACCCCTATATCCAGCACTCTATCCACTATGTCACATAGGTGCCATCATGACACTATTGCTCTTACTGAACCCTTCCATCTGTCACCAAACCAACAATTTTCACCCTGATACTGTGTACATACTATCATCTCCATACCCATCTCTTTGTAGGGAAACGAATCAAATCAACACTATCATGGCTTCTGGGAAGGGTTTGCCAATGGCTGTCCTCACCAGCCTGGAGACCTCCCAGACCAAACCATCCTTCCCACAACTCCACTTCCAACCTGTATTAACTTCTATTAAAATGTAAATTCTTCCAGGGAAGTGTCTCTGTCACCCATTTAAATCCACAGGGTTTAGTATAGTTCCTGGTACATGAAAATGCTTTTTCATTCATTCATTCATGCATACATACATTCATTCATTCATGCATTCACATAATGATACTATAGATAGAATTCCTTGAGTGTATAAAGGCTTGATTAGGGGAACATTTGGTCAATTTGATGACCTCCTCAACCTGATGAAATTACAGGGTATGAAACTTCATCCTGGAACTCTATTTGGATTTCTCTATGTTCTACAGGGAATCCTTTGGATACTCTTCTCCCCACTTTAGGAACCTAAAATTAGATTGCCTTTTATACTACAGTGATCTAGTGTAACCATTTTCATACACAATAATTTGGTTCCTCATTTAAGGAGGATAGATTGATTTCTAATTCATCCCAAGTCTCAAATCCATTTTTATAGAGTCCCACATATTGGGAATAGGGAAATTTATTTACCCCCTCCATTTTTTTTCTTTTCTTAAAAAAAATTTAAAATAAAACAACAAAAACACCATTTCTAGTTGTGTTTAACTTAGCATACACATGGAGTCAGAAAGATGTGAATTCAAATCCCACACAAAGCACTTTGAATCTTATCCCATATGAACCCGAATAAATCACGTAACTCCTCTCTGCCTGAGTTTCCTTATCTATAAAAAGGGGATAATAATAGATCCACTTTATAAAGTTGTTATAAGAACCAGATATGATCATATAAGAAAAATACTTCCCACACCTTGCTATTGTTTTTGGAATTGATCTTTATAAACAGCAAGGCACCAATGAAAATTTCCATCTGCTTGTTGAATCCACATAATTATGCATTGAAGTTCAGAGGGGCAAGTATAATCACCAGATTACCATCTATGGGAACTTGTGAAAAACTGTTAGCTCCGAGAGTATTTTAAAAATCACAGTCATTGGGGGCAGCTAGGTGGTGCAGTGGAGAAAGAACCAGCCCTGGATTCAGGAGGACCTGAGTTCAAATTCGGCCTCAGACATTTGACACTTACTAGCTGTGTGACCCTGGGCAAGTCACTTAACCCTCATTGCCCCCCCCCCAAAAATCACAGGCATTACCAGAAATTAGGGCAAAGTACTGGGGGAAACAGTTAAGGAGAAGACAACTAGTGAAGCCTCTTTAAATTGCTAATAACTATCAGGAATTAAAGATTCTGACCAATGTATCCCAATCAGTCAATAAGCATTCATGAAATGCCTGCTAGTGCCAAGTACTGTGCTAAAGGCTAACAGTATGAAAAGAGGTAAAAGAGTGTCCCTGCCCTCCAGGAGCTTACAATCCCATTTTGATATGTATGTATGGACAGCAAATATTTAACTAGTGGGAGGTGCTAAAGGGGTGTGATTAAAGGAGGCTCTGATCAATTTGATAAGCTCTCTCTTATTGGTTGCCATACCCCAGCAACATGGCTGCTCAAGGCAACAGAGTCTGGAAACTCAGATCCAACAATATTCATGCTCCTTTAGACAAGCCTAGAAAACCAGATAGGTCTAAGCTCTCAATGGTGCTTCCAATGAGTCTGAATACCCAGAATCTGATGTATGAATAACTGGGAAAGGGGAAGGGATAGGGCCTGGACCTGTCATCTCATTGGTTTAGGAGCTCCTGGGGAAGGAGTTTCTTTCTATCAATGCAGTTCACCAGCTTTGCTGCAACTTACAGTCTTAGAGAGTTCTTGTTCAGTCGTTTCAGTTGGGTCTGGCTTTCCAAGACCCCATTTGGGGTTTTCTTGGCAAAGATACTAAAGTGGTTTGCTATTTCCTTCTCCAGCTCATTTTCCAGATGAGGAAACTGAGTATTAAGGATTAAGTGAGGGCAGGGCAGTTGGTGGTGCAGTGGATAAAGCACCGGCCCTGGATTCAGGAGGACCTGAGTTCAAATCCAGCCTCAGACACTTGACACTTTCTGGCTGTGTGACCCTGGCCAAGTCACTTAACCCTCACAACCCTGGAAAAAAAAAAAAAAAGGATGAAGTGGCTTGCTCAGGGTCATGTGGCTACTAAGGGTATGAGGCGATATTTGAACTCAGGAAGATGACTCTCCCTCACTCCAGGCCTGAGGCTCACCTTAGAGAGATACCTAGAGCATTAAGAGGTTAGGTGATTTGCCTAGGACCACATCACCCCCGTGTGTGACTGGTAAGACATTAATTCAGGTTTTCTGGATCCAAGACCATCCATCCATTATACTCTAATGCTCCTCTGGGTACAAATAACTGATCAGAGTAAAATTATAAAATACTTTATAAAAGACATCACAGAATTTTTGAAGTAAAATACAGTAGCTAACATTTATGTAGTGCTTTATGGTTTGCAAAGCACTTTTTCAAATATTACCTCATTCTATCCTTATAACAACAATGGAAAGTAGATGTTATTCATTTCCTTAATTTACTGATAAGGAAACTGAGGTTGAGAGACAGTAAGTGATTTGTGTAGGATCATACAGCTAATAGATGTCTGAGACAAGATTTTAATTCAGACCTTGATTTACTAGGGCAGCTGGGTGGCAAAGTGGATAGAGCACCGGGCCTGGAATAAGGAAGACAAATCTCTCCTCAGACACTTGTTAGCAATGTGACCCTGAACAAGTCACTTAATCCTTAATCCTCAATTTCCTCATCTGTCAAATGATCTGACGAAGGAAATGTCAAACCACTCCTATGCCTTTGCCAAAAAACAAACAAACCAGGCCAAACCCAAATAAGGTCACAAAGAGTCAGACAAGGCTGAAAAATGATTCAACAACAATTTGATTGACAGGGACCTCTCTATGAGTCCCAATATGTCCCTTACAGGTTTTTTTTTTTTTTTTAAACTGCCATGGTGGTGGATAAGATTTCTAATGACCAGGTTATGTAAGAAATCTTTAAAGGAACAAAACTAAGACTAGGGAGTGGGATGGAATGTGAAAGATCTATTTAAATATTTGAAGGGCTTTCTCTCAGAAGACAGATTAGATTGACTTTCTATAGCTTTAAAAGACAGAAGAAAAATGGGTATATGTTACAGGGTTATAAATTTCAGATTGATATATGGAAGAATTAAAAAATAAAATGCTTGTTCTGTCCAGTGGAAAGGGCTGCCTCAAGAGGTAGTGAAGTCCCTAACACTGAAGAGCTCACAGGCTGAAGGACCGTCTTGTCAGGGATGTGGTAGAGGATCCTTGGATCTTAGCTCTAGGGGCAGAAAGGACCACAGAGACCACCTAATTCGTAGCTTCTTAAACTGTGGATTGCTAATGTAATTGAATGTGGGGGTCGTGAATAATTTAGCAATAAGAAAAGGTTATGTATATCTATTTTATATTCTGAGATACCTGGGGTCAAGCATAAAGGTGTCACAAGTGGAACAAAATTAAAAAGCCCTGATCTAATCCATCTCTCTTGTTTTCCAGATGGGGAAACCAAGGTTTAGGAAGTTTAAGTGACTTGCCCAAAGTCACATAGCTAGTAAGTAGGAGAGGCGAGATTTGAGCCTAGCTCTTCCTGACATCAAGTCCAGCACACTCTCGACTAAAATACTCTCTACTAAAATACTAAAATACAGGGGTTCTCAAGAGGTTTGCTTGGGGCATTTTTTCAGGTTCCTTCTGATTAAAAACTTCTCATTCTTTGACATGAAAGGGACCAAAGAAATAACTAAAATAAGCTATTGGCATATCTTGAGCAATTTGTATTGATCAGAGAGGGGGAAATACCTAACAGATCTTGCCTTCAACTAGTCAGTGATACCTGTGCCCACACAACATACCCAGATATCAAACAGACACTGACATTTGCTGTCACTTCACAGGTTGGTATTCAGAAAGTTGGGGCAGCAATTTCTTCACAGATCTTGCACTTGATCTTCCCCCAAAGGCACAGAAGTCAGTTCAGTATATCATTAGGAACTTTCCACCACCTCATTTGGTTCAAGGGGAATATTATACTTTCACTGAATGATAAGCCTTTGGTTACTACAGTACAGACAAGGGCAGGGAAATCTGGGAACTTAGCTTTCTGGTGTTTGGAGCCTTAGAAACGGTCCTTCCCTGAGATCCGATGAGAACTGCATGGCAATAAAGTCTTATCTTTTAGTCTCTGTTGTTTTATTCCTGTTCCAGGGGCTTTGAAATGGTCTGAATGATTTCTCTGTGTGTGAGCTACATATTTATTGATCCTGCCAAATCGGGTCCTTGTGAGATAGATTTTGAGATAGCTTGCTCTCCCAAAGGCAAAGAAGGTCTTTCTTTCTGTACGTGTTTGTGATAGGAGGTAGAGAATAAAAAGGATGTAGAATTTGTAGCAAAGTTTCCCCCTGTCCCTTTTCCTTAGCTTGTGGGTACATTCCCATCAAGGGAGACTCCCTGTGGTTAACAGCATCTCTCTCTTCTGCCCCCACTCCCTTTACTTTGACCACATCCAAAGAAGCTGTGCTAGCTTGGGAGTCAATTCTCTGTGAATAAATCCCATTAGCAATGTAGCCATCTGCCACTCACCCAAGTGAGTGATAATAACCAAAGAGATCAGGCTGCCAGAGAGCAGGGGGATGATGCCCCTGGGAGAGTGGTGTCACAGCTGTATTCCCTTTTCCTTGATTTCTACCTTTCCTCTTAGAAGAGGTTCCCCCACTCCCCAGACACATGGAGACACACTTTGTGGTCTAGTCACCTACAACCCAATTGGTCAAGATTTAAATTGCAAAGGTTAAGAAAAGGAAAGGTAGGGTATCGATAACCTCTTAAGTTGTGGTGTAGGAAAATATGAGCATTCCCTTCTCAACAGCTCCTTTCCCCTTTCCCTCCTCATCTCTTTGGTAGCACTCCAGGTAAATCACCTTAGGTTTCATTAAGCCTTTGCACCAGGCAATGTAAAAACTATTTCTCTAATAAGAAAAACAGGTCAGATTGCTTTGACTACCCTGAGCCATGAGTTAGTGAAAAACTGAGGAAAGGCAGATCCAAGAAGGTGACTTCAGTGGTCCAAGAATGAATGGGATTCTTTATCATAAGGATAGCATCCAGTGGCACACCCTACTTTTCTTCTGTTTTGTAAGGTTTTTGTTTTTCTTTTCTGGTCCAGTGCTCAAGGCACCTGTCCAGGGGATGTGTGTTTTGTCCTTTGTGTTTCTGGGAGAGGATAAATTCCTGCTAGGAGTCTCCTGGTCTGCTCAGGGACAGAAAAGATGTCCAACAAATTGATTTTGGTCTAATGGTTTATCCCAAATCCTATGAGCCAACTGCCATAGATATAATACCTCTTTACTATCAGTGACTTGAACAACCAATATACTCCTTACTACATTGGCAACCAACTTAAAAACAAAATCAAAACTAATTTTTCATAAGGAAGAGAGTAAGGACTTTTGAACTCAATTAAATCATGCTGATGTGGATGTGTTGAGAATGAGTAGCTCTTCTTCAGTAGCACTCTCCACTGTCAGATATCAGTTGGGCCTCATTCATTAATGAATTTCAATAAATTAAATTCGTTAATGAATTTATTCTTTAACTGTTTCATTTAGCCATCTACTTACTATATATGTAGCAAGAGTCATTGGGGTTAGACAGAGAACTGTTCTCAGAATAAGTAAAATCTGGACTCATACCTTATCTCTGACACGTATAGACTAAATGATCCTAGGCAAATCACTGAACTTCTCAGTGTTCTTGGCAACTTTTTAAAACTACAAGTTGCAATTGCCCTAGATGACTCTGCTTACCATGGCTGAGATTTCCCAAACCACAGAAATCCTCCCTGTGCACCACTCCTTTATGTGAGTTGCATCCCACTGTTAGAATGTAAAGTTTGTGAGAACAAAACTATATCTTGCCTTTTTTCATCTGTGTCCCCATATTATCATAGTGCCTGACACATAGTAAGCTCTTAACAAATGCTTTTAAAAACTCATTTGCTGATTTTGAAAGTACCAACCTGCTTTGGTATAAGAAATTTCCTCATCCAGAATTCCCTATATCAGTGAAATCACAGGCCCAGTCAATATCTCTATCCCTGTCCATATATGCACAGGAGTGAGCTAAGTGTTACAAGAGATACAAAGGTAGCCCAAATCTAGCTTTCTTATGAAACATGAAATCCAAGAAGGAGCATATGACACAAACACATGGACATAATACCAATTAACAAATAAATAAGTGTTCAATAATTACAGTACAGAGTAGAATGTAGTACAAATATTAGATTGTCATGTCACATGAGAAACAAGATGGTGGGCTCTAGATTTTCTTCGCTACCCATGACTTATAAAACTTCTCTTAAAAAGAAATTATGCACAAAAGATAAAGCAACTTCAGCTATTTCCATGGTCCAGGACACCCAGAATTCAAAAGAAAGTAAAAAAAAAAATTCCCAAACCCAGAGACTGACCCTGGGCTCACAGATGCTGACCTCACTCACCCACTACTCCTCTCCCACCTTCCATCGTACTGGCAGTGAGGCCAGAATAGCAGATCCAAAGGCACAATTCAGGTTTATATCAAAACCCAACCCTATGCCCCATTTTCCCCTCCATCTTTCCAGTGCTGTAGACACCCTAGTTCCAGGCTGTAAAAGTTTGCTCAGGTTTTTATAGTCAACTTGGTCATAGTCCTTCAGGAGTAAAAGCCTGCTGGGGGCTGGTACCTGGAAGCATCAGTGTTACAAAGTTCTGGACTACCAGTGCTTAGGAAAGCAGGCTCTGAAATGCTTGGTGCTGGGCCAAAGAACAGACAGAGAGAGTGAATGGGACAGGTTACCAGAACAGGATACTGTGCATGCAGGGAGTTGTACAGCTCCACCACGCCTGAGGGAAAGAGCCCAGCATCTAGTTGGAACCATTTGTGAGCAACCAAAAGTCAGTTGGAGAAAAAACCTAGGCTGGTGAACCATGAATTTCCTAGTATGGGAAAAGGCTGAGATGCTTTGAGATCCAGCTCCCAAGGAAATCACAATCAGAGGAGAGGGAATCAGGAAGTGAATGATAAGGAAAATATGGGAGAGGGGAAGACTGATAGTACTAAAGATTTCAAGATAAAGAAATCTTGAAAATCTTAAACATGAACAGATAAATCAATAGGAAAAACAGTAGTAACAGAAGGAAATATGGGGGGCAGAGCCAAGATGGCGGAGAGGAAGCAGCAAGCTGCCTGAGCTCTCCTTCTGTTCCCTCAAAACGAACATTAAATCAAGCCTCTGGACGGATTCTGAAACTACAGAACCTGCAAAGAGACAGAGAGACACAGTCCTCCAACCAGAGATAATTTAGAACACTTCAGGAAAAGGTCGGTCTGACTCGGGCAAAAGGGAGGCCCAGCGCAGGGCAGCAACCCAGCGCCGAGGGGGTTGGGGCAAGTCAGCAGGAGCTGCGGGCCACAGCCGAACAACTGAGGCTCCCGGAACCTGGTTCAAAAATCTGGTGGCCAAGAAGGACAGTGGAAAAACTTACCTGCACCGGCCGAGAGGGCCACGAACGGCAGGATCAGACGCTGGGGTCTGGCGCCTGGCTGGCCGAGCACAATCATACAGGAAGTGCAGGGCGGGGCATCTCCACACACCATAAAGGCCTCAGAGTAAAAGCCCGGTCACACAGCACCTATACACCTGCACAAGAAGCCCAAAACAGGGACCCTGGTGCCCCCAGAGCAGACCTCAACTTAAAGAATAAATAAATAAGCTGCAATAATGAGTAAGAAGCAAAAAAGAGCCCTCTCCATTGAGAGCTTCTGTATCAATAGGGAAGAAGCCAACACAAACTCAGATGAGGACAATAGCCTCAAATTGGCTACATCTGAAGCCTCACAAGGGAAGGTGAATTGGTCGCAAGAACAAAAAGCCTTCCTGGAAGAGCTCAAAAAGGATTTTAAAAATCAATTGCAAGAGTAGAAGAAAAAATGGGGAGAGAAATGAAAGCAAAACAAAAAAACTATGAAAAAAGAATCAGCAGCTTGGAAAAGGAAGCTGAAGAAAACAAAGCCTTAAAAAATTCATTTGGCCAAATGGAAAAAAAGCTGCATAATCTCACTGAAGAAAACAATACCTTAAAAAATTCACTTAGCCAAATGGAAAAAAAGGTACATAATCTCACTGAAGAAAACAATACCTTAAAAAATTCACTTAGCCAAATGGAAAAAAAGGTGCATAATCTCACTGAAGAAAACAATGCCTTAAAAATTAAAGTGGGACAGTTGGAAGAAAAGGAATCCATGAGACACCAAGAATCAGTCAAGCAGAATAAAAAAAATGAAAAAATAGAAGAAAATGTGAAATACCTCATTGGAAAGACAACTGATCTGGAAAACAGATCGAGGAGAGACAATTTGAGAATCATTGGACTGCCTGAAAGCCATGACCAGAAAAAGAATCTAGATACCATATTCCAGGAAATTATTAAGGAGAACTGCCCTGATATCATAGAATCAGAGGATAAAATCATCATTGAAAGAATCCATCGATCACCTCCTGAAAGAGACCCCAAAAGGAAAACTCCAAGGAATATTGTAGCCAAATTCCAGAATTATCAGGTGAAGGAGAAAATACTCCAAGCAGCCAGAAAGAAGCAATTTAAATATCATGGAGCCACAGTCAGGATTGCTCAGGACCTGGCAGCTTCAACATTAAAGGACCGCAAGGCTTGGAATATGATATTCCGGAAGGCAAAGGAGATTGGATTGCAGCCGAGAATCTATTACCCAGCAAAAATGTGCATTTTCTTTCAGGGGAAAAGATGGACATTTAATGACATTGGGGACTTTCAATCTTTCCTGGTGAAAAGACCAGAACTGAATAGAAAATTTGATCTCAACATACAAGACTCAAGAGAAGTTTAAAAAGGTAAACAGAGGGGAAAAAAAAGTTACCCTATTAGGTTAAACTGTTTATATCCCTACACAGGAAGATAATACTCATAACTCTTAAGAACTGTAAATGTATTTGGGCAGAGAGAAGGACTTTATATAGAGGGTATAAATATAAATTGTCTTTGATGTGATGATACAAAAGAATTAAGGGGATAAAAAGGGAGCCTATGGGGAGGAGAGGAAAGGGGAGGTGGAATGGGA
Organism: Dromiciops gliroides; assembly: GCF_019393635.1. Lineage (NCBI taxonomy): Eukaryota > Metazoa > Chordata > Mammalia > Microbiotheria > Microbiotheriidae > Dromiciops > Dromiciops gliroides. Next base: position 176,964,544 of record NC_057861.1, on the reverse strand, counting down.
TGAATTATATCATATGAAGAGGTGGAAAAAAACCTATTATAATAGAGGGAAAGAAAGGAGGGGGGAACATGGTTTCAACCCTATTCTCATTAGATTTGACTCAAAGAGGGAATAACATATACGTTCATTGGGATAAAGAAACTTAACTCATTCTTTAGGGAAACAAAAGGGGAAGGGAAAGGGGGGGACTGATAGAAGGGAGGACAAAAGCAAGGGAGAAAAGGGTAAAGAAAAGAGAGGGGGGTGATAAAAAGGGAGGGCAGATTGGGGGAGGCAGGGGTAAGAAGTAAAACAGAAGGAAATATGGCCTCCAAATCTAATAAATGAGTTCAGGCATTTATGAATAAATACTACAAAATGGAGGAAAATGTTCCAACGCTTTAGGCCATGGAATTTAAGGAGAACATAGAACAACAAGACATTATTCCTGAGTGGTTTAAAAAAGAAATGAGAATTATGAGAGCAGAATTCATGCCCTTCATACAAAAAATAATGAACAGTATAGGAAAATTTTGAATCTGTAATGTCAAGACTCACCAAAAAATAATAGAGAGAACAACATATTGAAAATGCAAATACACCGAAGTGAAGGACAACCCTGAAGAAGAAAAGTAAAAAACAAAAACATTAAAAGGAAATATGCTCACTATGCAAGCAAAGCATACAGATCTCAAATTCAGGATGCATAGAGATAACCCAAGGATCATGGTCTCCCAGAAGTGTAAGACAGGACAAAATACCTTAACACAATAATGAAGGAATAATAAAAGAAAATGAAATTCCAATTTAAAGAATTCACTGACCACCTTCCAAGAAAACCCCAAAGGCTACCAACTTCAAGATAAATAATGGTTGAATTTAACAATTCAATTCAGAAACAACAATTTCTGCAGGCTATAAATAGAAAGACCATCAAATATAAAATAAAGGACATTTGAAAAACATAAGAATATTTCACACACACTAGAAAAAGGAGGAGGGAACAGAGTAATGTTTTCCAAAGAACATTGGAGCTCAGGATGCATCCCAGGGTGACCTACCCTACAAATCTGTGCTTAACCATATAGGACAAAAGATGGACATTCAATAATAAGGAAGAGTTTGAAACAGTTTTAGAAAGAAAACCAGAAATGAAGAAATTATTTGCTTTAAACACCCCAAAAAACAGAACTTCAAGAAGAATGAATGAATGCAGACAGCAGTGGCAACAGAGAAACCAATGAGAGACTTCTTTCTGAAGGGACACAAGGAAACAGGGGTGAAGGGGGAAATCTGGTAGAGAAAATGGTACAGAGGTAGACAGGGGGGTCTTATGGACAGGAACTGGCAACATACTGCCTACAGGTGAATGCTTCTTTTGTGGGACTACATTACAACATGGGTGGATACATGAGGTGGAGGTGCGGGGAGAGGAGTAGGGAAATTAAAAGGAATGAATGATACACCAGAATCAAATCAAGAACTAGCAATCAGGGAAAGAAAGGAGCCTACATGGGGATAGGAGAAAAGAAAGAGGAAAGAATGAAAAGAAGGGGAAAGTAAATAGGTCTTATTTTGGAGGTGGGAGGGGGTTCAATAAAGTGTTTATCCTATGGCTAAAGGAAGAAGAGGACCTTACACTGGATGAGGCCTGAGAGATTTAGTGCCTGCAAAATCTACTTATTCCGAGAGGAGGGAAGGTAGAACCCTTAGGGGTAACTGGCACCTGGAGGAGTAAGAGAGCATATATATAGGGAGGAAGGAGGAGATCTCCAGGTAGATGAAAAAGAAAAAGAGGTCAACAAGAGAGGGTATAGATGTATGTGTGGGAGGGGAGGGGGAACATGCCCTACCATGGGGAAGTGCTCTCTCTGATATCTGCAATAATTGGTATTTTTCTGAGTGTGGGGCACAATGGAAAACGGAAATACATGCTCTACAAGGCAGTAGCAGAAAGTACCAAAGGGCAGAATCTAGAATGGCTACCTTGGAAGCTTTGATTGTATGAAGAACACAAAGAGACCAGATGATTATAGGGGTCATGATTAGAGAAGGAGGGCCTGAAGTAAAGAGAAAGAAAAGATGGATCATGAAGAGAGTGAGAGAAAAAAAATGGAAATGGCCCCAAAATGGAATTTTAAAACTAATAATAGGACTGGCTGAAGAGAAGAGCAGGAAGGGGGAATCTACTTGCCTGAGAGGAAAACAGAAGGGGCAGAACTATGTAACTACATAATCAGAAGAGAGGAACAAACCAACAAAAAACAAAAAGGAAAAGAGTAACAAACAGAAAGAGGGAATGGGAGGGGAGTGGGTATAATGAAGGCCACATTAAAAATATTAAAGTAAAATAATTGAAAGGATATAATACTGTGTTTAAACAGAAGACGGGGAAAAACAATAACTTAAGAAGATTTTGGAGATAGATGGAAGAAAATATAAACCTCTTACAACTTTAAATGTGAATGGATTAAACAATCCAAAAAAATGAAAAAGAGTGATAGATTAGATAAGAAAACAAAATCATATAATCTATCAGCTCAGAGTTAACCAATAACAGTCATCCATTCAAATAGACGTTTCAGAAGAAAGCCCTCATAGACTTCACAGCTGGAGTTTATACTAGCTATCTATTATTAACCCATTTCCAAGAGATATATATTCCTGGGGTCAGTGCACAGACATAATGATGATCTAAGTGGAAATACACACATTCGCAACATAGGAGTAGGGCTGGCATCTAGTCACTGCAGGGATGAAACTAAATAATATCGCCATTACATGCATGACTCTACAGACATGTCAGTGAAGTTGGAAAGCAGCCAGAGTCAAGGATAATTGTACCAGGGGATCTTAGGATCTATTAGTTGATTTCAAAATCCTATCTATCTTGTAAACCTAAGGTTTATCTCCAAAATAATTGATATATCCACAGTTCCCTCTATGTTCATTTTGTAGACATGACAATACAGCATAGCCTCTCCTGTCCCAATGGCATAGCTGCAGTTGTGAGATATCATTGGATATTCATGATCTGGTACTCCTATCTTACAGCTTATGAGTTTTGGTGGCCTAGTCATACCTGGGATGGAAGTCTCACTTCAGAGCTGTAAGTATTGAGAAACAGCCTGGCCTAAAAGAGAGAATCACCATTTTCTTCTCAATTATCTTCTCATTCCTACAATTCCATTGCATTTTACATGTTAGAGTTGGAATCTTTGGTGTGGTTGGAGCGATCACCAATTACAATGTGGAAACCAAGGGGTGTGTATTTTAAAGGAAATGGGGTCAGGGAAACAACACAAAGGATTGGGGAGAGGGATGATTCCACAATTATATGAAAAGACTTCCTCTATCCTGCAATAATTTCTATAGTTGCCAAACTCTGATTCTAAAGTATTTGACCTAAAAATGTGTTTCCTCCTTGGGATTATCTCTTTCCGTTTGTAGAAGACAAAGATAAAGGGAGGGTATGAACCTGACTCATTGAGAGCCAATCCAATGGACTTTTTCTGGAAAACTCCCTTCAAGTCCAGGAGAGAAGGGGTTGTTGGGAAGTTCATTTCATCTAGAGCTATGGAAAGGAGGAATGTTCTTGAACAAACAGCTAATTTGGTCACTAAGACACTCAACATACAACCTACTCTATGGGATCTCTTTCTTCTTCTTCTTTTTTTCTTTTTTTGGCAACTAGCACCATGTTGTCCATATAAATAAAGCTGTTGTTTGTTTTAGGATGCTCTGTCCTGGTTACTAAATGTCTATGACCCTAGATGAATGATAAGAAGCAAAGCTGTTGGGGCAGCTAGGTGGCACAGTAGATAGAGCACCAGACCTGGAGTCAGGAAGATCTGCGTTCAAATCCGGCCTCAGACACTTGACATGTACTAGCTGTGTGACCCTAGGCAAGTCACTTAACCCTAATTGCCTCACCAAAAAAAAATAATAGAAGAAGCAAAGCTGTTATCTTCAAGGTGAAGGATGTGATAAAAAATACTGCACATCTATCTCTTTATGCAAGTGTATAGATCATGAGGAATCCATTATGTAGCAACAGAAGAATTCCCATCAAAGTCTCTACAGGAAGGGCATGAAACTTCATTATACTAGTGTTACTGAGCTAAACAGAAGATGGAAATATTCTTGGAAGGTATATGGTTTCTTCCTAGTCAGATTGGGAGCTGACTGGGAGAAGTAGCTACTCCTCCTCTAGGACATAGCAGGATAGTCATAAACTTAGGCTTTTACTCTGTTTTGAACAAATAGCAGAAATTGTATTCTTAGTCTGGTTTCTGGGTATAGTCTTTTTTTAAAATCATAGAAGTATTTTATAATTTTCTAGTTACATGTAGAGATAATTTTCAACATTTGTTTTTATAAGATTTCTAGTTCCAAATTTTTCTTCCTCCCTCTGCTCCCTCCTCCCTCTCCAAAACAGCAAGCAATCTGATATAGGTTATATATGTACAATCACATTAAACATATTTCTGCATTAGTCATGCTTTGAAAGAAGAATCAGAACAAAAGGGAAAAACCTCAAAAAAGAAAAACAAAAAAGTAGAAATAGTATGGTTCAATCTGAATCTAGATTATACAGTTCTTTTTTTCTGGATTTGGAGAGCATTTTCTATCATGAGTTCTTTGGACCATTGCATTGCTGAGAAGAGTCAAGTCTATCACAGTTGATCATCACACAATGTTGTCATTACTGTGTACAATGTTCTCCTGGTTCTGCTCATTTCACTCAGCATCAGTTGATGTAAGTCCTTTCTGGGTGTAGTCTTGCCCCAGAACAACAAACAGGCAAGTCTCCAAATATGGTAATATTTTTTTTCTGGGAGATATTGTTCTCATCACTTCATAAAATCCCATTTTCTCTCCAGTTATCTCTATATTTTCCTAAAATCGTAGATTTCTCACCTAGCATTCCCTTCTACTCAAAAGACATACTATTTCTTTTCTCTCAGCAACTTTCCTGGCCTCAGGAATGGAGGGAGAGTAAATGCTTAGCATATACCCAGAGAAAGCCTCTTGCCCTATTCTACAACTGGTCTAGAGATGCTCTGTTTGAGTTGCAAGCCAGGTACTTTTATAGGTCCAGGCAAAGGAACCTCAGCCATGAGAGCTAATACAGTTATACTCTGCCTAACACCATTTATCCGTTTGCGGGAGTAAAAGAGGAAAAGAGGGAAAAAAATAATGCTGGCCAAAATAATGTTACATGGGATGATTAGTTTCATGGAAACATTGTTATAAATGGCACAAATTGGCAATGATATGAACAAAGTTACAGTTGGCTTCTGCAATTAGGTTTGGGTTATTCTGTTGTATAGAACGATCTTTTTGCAAAGCACTAATTGATGGGGTAATAATATAAATTGTATGCCAGTGATGAAAAAAGGGACTTGGAAAGTAACCCCTTCTGAGCCCTCTAAAAGTCATGTGAGAGCATTTATTTTATATCCATAAGGACAAACAACAGGCAGCATCACCTTTTGTAACACTAGACAAATAAGTCACATTAACTCTAATTTTCAGTTCCTTCACCTGTAAAATGAGGGATCTGAACTCAATAATACCAAAATTTCCTGACATCTCTGAACCAATGAACCCATGATTCTCCCCTTTTTGCATATAGTATGCACCTAGTAAATATTTGTTGAATTGGCTCAATTAGAGAATTACAGTTTCAGTCATGTAGGTTCTTTTTTCCTATCTAGATAACTTTCTGCTTTTAGGTAATCATCCATTTTTAGAGCTATACTAAACCTTAAGAGATCATCTGTTCTAGGTCTCCCATTTTTCAGATGAAACTCAGGATGACTGAGGAAGTTAAATCATTTTCTTTATTAAGTGACCTGAACTAGTTGGCAGAACTATCACTGGAACCTCAGCCTCCTGACTTGTAGACCAGCATCCTTTCCAATATAGCACACTGTCTCTTATTTACATGCAGAGCAGGTCACCATTTGAGGACTCAGTAAATCATGTTGGCTTTTACTTCTTTTCCATCTCCATAGCTTTACATCTGAGTAGTTTATATTTCAGAGAAAGAAGCCTAGATTGCTGGAAATCAGAGAGCTACTAGAGGTTTCCCCTGATATTTATCTAACCTCTATGTAAAACATCCCTTTGCCCCTTTTTTTTTCCTAAACACTCAGACATCTGTCTGAGTAGACACTCTTCTCATTGATTGTTGTCACTAGGTTATATAGCAGGTTGGAGAGAGCAGGACTTATTCTTATGGAACCAGCAATTCCATAAATCTGTCAAGTCTGAATTCTCTAGTGTTACCTCATCTAGCTTATCACCATCTTCTTTTTTCTTTTCTTTTTTCTCTCTTTCACCCCCTTAAAAGTCCTATCTCAGTCAACTTCTAGTGACTTCCAGTTATGATGAAACTTTGATTTGAATTCATCATTTCATTGCACCTCAGAGAAGTAGTGCTATTATATCACATGTGGAAGATCAATCATGGAGATTGCTTTGGCTATGATACACAACCAACCCCTCCTCAACATCCTCCCCTCATACTGGAGGGCTTGAGGGTAGAGCATTAAACTCTTCCCATGAGCCCTTTAGAGAGGGCTCAGAATTCGCTAGCTCACTTTATTTCTCATCAGCTGCTCTTCTTGGTTTAAACTCCAGAAACATCATGGAGGGGCATCCTCTGGGTGGAGCCCTCTCACCTTTCAGCTTCTTTTGTGCATTATCTTCCCCCACTAGATTATGGGTCCTTGAGGGCAGCAGGGACCAGCTTTCCTTCTATTCATAAATCTAGCACTTAGTACAGTGCCTAGCATATAGCAGGCATTTTAATGCTTATCAAAATTTTATTATTACTTATTAAGTAAATTAATTGATTAACTAACATTGGTATCACTCAATAACTATTAATAAATAATATAGTATATATATATATATTAAATATTAATATTGACTATTATTTATTAGCTATATTTGTGCACATGTGCGGACACATCTTCCGTTCAAAGATTCATCCTTAATCTTGCACTTAAAGGAGTTAGTATCACAAACATTTCTGTGATTCCCTTGTTATTATGTATATTTACTATTTTATTGACTGGGGCATGAAAGTGTAAACACACAGATACACAATGCTTTTCTTGTTTGTTTGGTTGTTTTTTTTGGGGGGGGTGTTGTGGGGCAATGGGGGTTAAGTGACTTGCCCAGGATCACACAGCTAGTATGTATCAAGCGTCTGAGGCCGGATTTGAACTCAGGTACTCCTGAATCCAGGGCTGGTGCTTTATCCACTGTGTCACCTAGCTGTCCCCTACACAATGCTTTTTCACTTTATTCACATGTGCCCTCCCCTTTCCCATACACACTTACATTTTTATGTGATTCCATGCCAGCATAATAAAAAAAAAGGTATGAATAAAAAATTTTACTAAGCCTTCATTATGTGCAAATCAGTGTTCTAAGCACTGGAGATGCAAGTAGAAAAGTGAAATAGTCCCTGTCCTCAAGAAGCTCACACTCTGATAGGGGAGACAGCACACATGGAAATCACATGGAAGGGTCCCATGGTCCTTAGGGTTTAGCAGCAGTGCAGACAATGTCTTTTCTTTCATGCCATTTCCACTGATAAAAACATCTATAATATCAGATGTCACCTGTGACTTAGTCACTGTGATGCTGTTACACACTGTATAATACCAGTAATCCTTCCACTTCTATAATGTTTAAGGTTTGTCGATCATTTTCCTCACCATTACTCTAAGGAAAACTAGATGATACTGGGCCCTGCTAGCAGTTTTCCATCCAGGACAGTCACTTTGATTGGGACACTCACACAAAGGCCCGGAGTCATTGAGGCAGTGGTTTATAAGTGGCAAATGAATGGACAGTCTTTACATCAGATACAGGAGCAAGGGCAAAGTCTATGTAAGTCTATTTTAGCAGTGGCACCCCCTAATGGGGGTGGCAAAAAGGTGTGGTGCGTGAGATCCATATGTTCTTTTTCTAATCAATCTAAAAAGGTTTCATAGAAGTGTCATTTGGGAAGTTATTCAAATGTGTAATAGGATTTGCTCACACCCAATGTAACAGGCTCCCACGTGTGACAGGTCTAACCTTTGGATAGGACAGACAACTGTATAGCAAACACTGCCTTCTTCCTGCTACTTAGACATTCTAAATAAGGTTATTTGTCACCCCCACCTACTGGAAATGTCTCCTGTTTGGATGTGGCTGCTAAAATTCACTTATGCCTCTGGCCATAGTCATGAAAAGCAGTTTATTTAGATAAAAAGGTATGGTAATGTCATGATACATCACAACAGTTAACAGCTTTTTCCTTTCATTCTCTGGTTTCTCCTGAGCTAAGAGAGACTAAACCTGTAGCTTATCACAAAACCTGCCTTCTCCCGATACAAAAGGAGTAAGGATTATCTTAGTCACTCTTAGCAAAATGGCAGGACAGGAGCCGAGTATTGCAGAATTTATTAGTTTTTTTTTTTTTTTGTTCTCCTACAAGTTCAGCTCTTAGGCAAACAATCTCAGGACTGACTTCCTGCTTCCCCTCTATGGCCCCTAAAACTCCAGTTTTCCCCATTGTACCTCAAACTCACACCTTCCCAGCATGGAAGGTCAAAACCTCGTGGCTTGGGGCAACTAGGTGGCACAGCGGGTAAAGCACTGGCCCTGGATTCAGGAGGACCTGAGTTCAAATCTGGCCTCAGTCACTTGACACTTACTAGCTGTGTGACCCTGGGCAAGTCACTTAACCCCCATTGCCCTGCAAAAAACAAACAAAAAAAAAAGGAAAAAAACCTCGTGGCTAGAGACTTTCCTCATGGAAGGGAAAGTGTCTGAAGGGACTTCCGGGAACAACAAAAGCAGAAGAAGCTAGGACCATCACTATTCACAGACCAATCGAAGCTAGAGGAAGCCTGACCAACAGAAATCTCTTAAGTCTGTGCTTCTATTAATCTCTCCCTAGTTACCTTCCTTCTCCACTTCTTCTTTTTTTTTTTTTTTTTGGTAACAATGTCATTGTTTAATATTAAAGGCAAAGCTTCTGATCACTTTTCTTTACTTCTGCTCCTGACACTAGAAAATACCCAACAAATGAACACTTTATGTTTCTTCCAGCTAACTTCCTCCTAGTCTTGAGACCTTAAATTACTTTTTAAAAAATAATAACTTAACCCTCATTGCCCCGAAAAAAATAATAATAAACATTTTAATTTAAAGTTTTGAGGTCTAAAATTATATCCCTCCTTCCCTCCCTCCTATCCCACCTCCCTGAGGCGGTGAGCAATCAGATATAGACTATACATGTGCAATTATGTAAAATATTACCATATTAGTCTTTTTGTATAAGAAAACTTGAATAAAAGAAAAAAATGAAAGAAAGTGAAAAATAGCATGCTTTGGTCTATGTTCTGTGAATATCAGTTCTTTCTTTGGAGGTGGATAATATGCTTCATCATTAGTCCTTTGGGATTATCTTGGATTATTGTATTGCTGAGAATAGTTAAGCCATTCACAGTTTTTCACCAAGCAATATTGCTGTTACTGTGTACAATATTCTCCTGTTTTTTGTTCACTTCGCTATATATCAGTTCATATAAATCTTTCCAGGCCTTTCTGAAATAATCCTGGTTGTCACTTCTTATGGCATAAAAATATTCCATCACCATCACATACCACAGCTTGTTTAGCCATTCCCCAGTTAATGGGCATTCCCTTCTCAACTTTTCAACTAGACCTTCATGCTATATACTTGCCTCTTCTTTTACAACCACACAGCCAACCAGTCTTGGCACAGAAGCCATGCCGGAAATGTCCTAGTAAGGGGAGTTCTTGGGGAAACATCACACCCATGGCTCCAGGGCCACATTTCAACACAAATGCCTCCCCTTTGTTTGATGAGAGATGACTTGGTGGGTTAAGGTCAAGAGGAGCCAGAAGGTTGAAAGTGGCAGTAGGGTGAGTGGAATGGATGCAAAAAATAAACGTGATTGAACTGAATAAAGAAAGCTGTCTAGAGCTTCAGATTCAATAAATTCAGTGAGATAGACAAGGAATCCTGGGTGTAGAGATTTCAAGCACTGAGAAGGGATATTATAGGTCCACAGGAAACTGCCATTTAATCAGGCAAATTTCATGATAGAATGGCAATGAAGTGATATTGTCATATGTTTTGTCTCTTTCACCCCAGATTCTGAGAACCCTTCAAATTACTCAGGACTTTTACTCTCCTGTTGTAGATACAAAGACTAATATTTAGGGACATGGGTAAAATCTTACCATGTATGACTGATTATTAAAACAGGAAAAACACCATAGAATTCTCATATTTAGTGCCATGTTTTCAGTATCAGATTATGAACCCCTACTGCCAGTTTCCTGAGTCAAAGAGATGGACCAAAACCAAAATTTTGGCTCTGCCATTTATGTGATGTTAGGCAAATTGTTCAACATTTTGTACCTCAATTTTTTTCTCTATTTTATAACAGGGCTGGACTGGATGAATTCTGTAGTCCCTTTCAGCTCTAAATCCTATGACTTATGATTGATTAGAATTGTGTAACTGAGGCCTGCTGGAGGTGAGGAGCCTGGCAAAGAGAAGGTCACATTAGTTCAGGAAAGAGATGACAAGGACCCGGACTAACAGAGAGAATAAAGGTGGCCACAGGAGAATGTATCTGCAGGTGGAAGGGGGAGGGAAAGTGTCTTGATCTGGCAACTAATTAGCTATGAAGAGCAAAGGATCAAGCAAGAGGAGCTGAATATTAACTCTGAAGTCCATTACTTAGGATGTCAGAAAAATTATGGTATTACTTGCTGGGATGGGGAACTTGGAAAAGGGAGAGAGAAGCTGACAGATTCCATCTTGGTCATGTTCAGTTCCAGTTGATGGTGGTACAAATAGCATGAGATGTCTTAGAGAGAGAATGCTATATGAGACTGATACTAGGAGGTTAGTCAGGAATATAAAGGCAAATTGTATCTCATCTGCTTATAAGATAATAATTGAATTCATGGGAACAAAACTCATAGGACCACAGCCTTGGTATAAAATGAGAAGAATAACAGGTCATGTTATGAAGACCTGAATGACTCCTACAGATAGTTAAGAAGTGAGTTGGTATAAACTGTTGAAAGAGACACTGTAGAAATGGCAATAATGATATGGGGCCAACCCAGGAAGCTTTATATTCTACATTGCACCAGATTGCTGAATTCTAAAGTTGAATTTTGGTATAAAAACAGTGTGAAATGAACCAATTCCTCCACTGAACCTGGGATGAAGGGAGATAGTACTTTGATGTCTACAGCAATTTCGAGGATCCTGCTCGCTTTTTTTTTGTTTCAACCAACAGTGCTTAGCACATGATGCATGCTTAATAAATGTTTCTTTTTTTTATTTATTCATCCCTTCAGTTCTTCAGAATAGACATCCAGTGGCTAGGAAAAGTGAATGGTAAAGGAAGATCAAAGCTTCCAAGTGAAAGAAGCATCCATAAAGGAGTTGAGATTTGTCAAGAATATGCCTTTTGATTTAGCAGATGCTCCAAACCACCAGTCACCTACAATCTAGCAAGGTACTCATTTCTTTATGTTTCCTTAGGGACTTGGTGCTTGCTCCAAATAGTGCTGCTTTCCTAGTGAATAACACTCATCTTGAAGTGGAAGGCATAGTCCAGGCTTATGCTTTGAGCTGAGAAAATGGTGATTCCTATAAAATATTAAATCACAGATAGTCTTTGGGGAGAGGGGGAGAGAGGGGTTCAATAGAGAGGTGATGGCACTGGAAGACTATTTGTTTCACAATTGAGACCAGAAGAAACTTGATGTAACTTTTGGTTAGACTCACAACTTACAAACTAAGAAGGATATCATAGTAAAATAGATTTTATAGAGGGAGGAGGCTGCCCACTTGCCCTCAGAGTCTTACCAGTTTAGGGGAGACCTGTGCTTCTAAGAGCACGGTTGCCCCACATCCCACACTGCCTAGAATGTGCTGCTACCGGGGGCATAATCTCAGAGCTGTATGTTGACTACAACTCTCTCTCCTGGCCCTTCCCTTCCTGGCCTTCTATTTCCCAGGCAGCATGCCTGCCAAGAATCACTGGCAGCAGCCTGGCATTGCCCAGGTGTGATACCAGGTAGTTGCGTCTCCTCTCTGTGTGCACTCAGTTGGCCCTCTTTTGAACAAGGTTCGCATCCATCTGCTCCTTGTTCCTTTCCATGCGGCAGAACTGAGGTGTTGCTTTGTCCCCTGGAGGAAGCCCATATTGTTCCATTCTTACCATAGAAGAAACTTATTAGGAGCAACAAGGAAAAAATATGGAGTGTAAGCATGTGTTTCCAGGTCATCAACATGCAAGCAAACTTGCATGAAAATGAGTGTTAATTTACTGCATGATTCAGTGTTTGCAAGACTATCAACTCATTTCCCATAGGCTGCCCAACAACCATCAGATGGTAATGAATTTCTATTATTACCCATGTATGATGATTGAATCAGCAACCTAATGATAAAAGAAAAGAACAAAATAATAATGATGATGACAATAATGATATTGTAATAATTAATTCTCAAAGGCACTTACAACGAGGGTCAATTGAGCAATGTTGTTCTTTTGCACAGCTACAACATATCTAATTTTCTTCTTCCCGTGTTTGTTAGGTTTTGCTGCCTCTGTACAAAACATATCCTGAATCTGAAAATAGATACCATGGGCTAACAAGCCAGGGAATGCAAGTTATATTCCCTTTTGTCTCCACATATGATTTTGGCAGTGGTTTAACAGGTAATTGAGACTGTTCTTCCCATGTAGCAGTTCTGTGGTTTGGCTCGTTTTGAATCATGGACTTTAAATCCCCCTAATACTTAACCTAATCCAACCCCTTAAATAATATCCAGCCCATGATGAATGGGAAAAAATAGAAAACAAATGAACAGACAAAATAAAGGATATTGGAATTCTAGTTTGGGGCTCCCTTCTTCTAATATTAGACTATGGGGCCCATTGCCAATTCCCTAAATCACACAGGCCTGTCTTTAGGCCTTGATTTGTTGTTTATATGAAAACTCAGAATAGACTAATCCACTAAAATTGATTATTTAAAAAACAAAGCCATTACGAAGGTATATATAATCAACATGCTTCTTTCCTTTCCTTCTTTTTATCCTTCTTTCCATCTTTTCTCTACCTCCTTTTATCTTCCATCTTTCCTCTCTCTCTCTCTCTCTCTCTCCTACCACTTTTCTTTCTTTTCCTCTTTAACTGAGAAGGTCTTGCTCAGTATCTGCTCAGAAAGGAGGGGTGTTAGCCAGCCTGGTCTTAGGCTAATGCCCTTTCTAGCATTATCAGGTTTCAGCCCAGAACAAATATTTACAGTGGAGCCCTCAAAGCCCAGAAAAGTGTGTGTGTGTGTGTGTGTGTGTGTGCGCGCGCGCGCGCGCGCACACACACACACACACACACAGAGCACACTGCTAGCCAGGAGGTAATGAAAAGAGTTGACATTGTCTTTAGCTTTTGAAGCAAAAATGGAGTCATCACAATGAATCATTCAAAGACCAACCAGCGGATGTTTACTGGAAGAATGCCTTACCTCTGTTAAGCAAAGGTAGAGAGTGTTAAGAAGCTGTGGGGGACTGTGATCCTTCAGAGCTAATGGAGCAAATTTTTTACAGACAGAAGGGCTATGCTTTAGTCATAGTGGTAAATCTGTAGTGACAGACGTTTGTTCTATATTTGTGAATGACCTGATTTGGCATGCATGCAGCTCGTTCTACTGACAATGATGATAACATGGCGTGAGGGAGTGAGGAAAGGAAGGAGAAGGGGAGGGAGAGAGCTGGGGGGAGATGAGGGAGGGGAGGTGAGGAGGGAAGGGAGATATACCATGAGCCAGACAGGAAGTGAAGAGGGGAAGTAAAAGTATAAATCTAAGAGGTGTTCTGATACCATGGTTTCCTGCCTTTTATATTTGCTATTTTAATATAGGCAAAAGTCTTTCATTCACTCTAAATCAGTTCCAGGAGGAGTGCTTTTCTGGCCTCCCTCTCTCCTTTCCTCTTTCTCCTGCTCATCTTCCTTGTAATCCCTGGGGGAAGGAGTTCAGATATCTGTCAGAACTCTGAGAAAGGGCTGCTCAAGAATCCAGAGCTTCCCGAGGGTCAACTAGGTGGTACAGTGAGCAGAGTGCCTGCTCTGGAGTCCGGAGGACCTGAGTTCAAACCCAGCCTCAGATACCTACTAGCTGTGTGACCTTTGGCAAGTCACTTTGTTTGCCTCATTTTCCTCATGTGTTAAATGAGCAAGAGAAGGAAATGGCAAACCACTCCAGTATCTTTGCCAAGAAAACCCCAAATGGGGTCATGAAGAGTCAGACATGACTAATTGATCAAACAACATGATCTCACCTGCCTGGCTATCCTCTGTTGCTAGCCTATAACTCACAGGTCATTGCACAAATGGAAGGACTTAGACCTGAATCACAAATGGAATAGTGGGAAGAGCAACAGATGTGGTCAGCAGACACAATTGTGTTGAAATCTGAGCTCCTTTATTTATATGAGAAAGTCAGTTTTCCTTATCTGTAAAATGAAGTGATTGGACTGGATTATCTTCCAAGTTTCAATCTATCCATGAAAAGAAACAGGAGCAAACCAAAAGGGAAAAGATCTTCCTTCTACCTCCCTTGCTCTAATCCACATTAAAATATTGGACATAAAGAAATTGGAAGGGGCAGCTAGGTGGCACAATGGATAGAGCACTGGCCCTGGATTCAGGAGGACCTGAGTTCAAACTTGGCCTCAGACACTTAACAATTACTAGCTGTGTGACCCTAGGCAAGTCACTTAACCCCAATTGCCTCACCAAAAAAAAATTGGAACAAAGGGAATAGATCACCAAAAGTTGACACTGTTTTTTTCTTTACCTGTAACAATGAAAGTAGCAAAGGACTGAGAATGAGACCTGGGGCCTAAATCTAGACTCTGCTGCCAACTGGCTATATGACTGAGAATCTCTGGGAATTAGTTTTCTTTTCTGTGAAATAAGAGGGTGGGGCTAGAATATCCTTAAAGTCCTTTCTGAAGTCCTTAGTACTTCCTATCCCATAACCAATGAACAACTTTATCAAAGAAAATGTATAAAAGTTATCATCAGAGAGATATCTTACTAGAAAGGGAGGTGGGCCAGTTATATAGTGAGAATAAAACATAGAGTGGAGGGCTCTTCTCAGTCCCTTTGATGGATCCCTTGTTGGAAGATTTATTAAAGAGGTGAACAAAAGCTATGTAGGACAAAAAGGTATGGGTGGGTTTCTGTGTGCCTCATACTTTATCAATTAAAAAAAGAATTTGAGACCAGTCATCAAGAGCTCTCTCTTCTTTTCTCTTCATTCTCATCTCAAATCACTAAAACACCTTCCTCCACTATCACCTCCTTTACTCTAGTCCCACATGAAGAAGTGGACCTTTGCTTTGTGACAGCAAACCTCTCTACAAGTATCTTTGAAACCTTCCACTAACAAATTGCCTCCATTATCATCCTCATTTTCTCCTTATCTATTGACTCCTTCCTTGTTGCTTACACATATACCCATTTCTTCTGCATTACAAAAAAAAAAAAAAACAACCTCTTTTGATCCTACCATTTTCCCCTAGCTATCTATATCTCTCTTCCTGTTCTTGGCTAAACTGCTTTAGAAAGTCATTAGATACCCTTCTCAATATGACTTCCAATTTCATAATGAAATTAAAACTACTCTTTCCAAGATTATCAATGATGTCTAAATTGACATTTCTTTTTTTTAAATGAATAAAGTATTTTATTTTTTTTTCCGTTACATGTAAAGATAGTTCTCAACCTTTGTTTATACAAGCTTTACAATTTCAGATTTTTCTCCTTCCCTCCCCTCCCTCCCCCCTCCCCTAGACAGCAGGTAATTTGATATAGGTTATATATATATATATATATATATATATATATATACACACACATAATAACATTAATCCTATTTCTGCATTAGTCCTGTTATAAGAGAAAAAAATCAGAGCAATGATGGAAAACCTCAAAATAGAAAAAAAAAACCAAAAGCATCAAAAACAAAAGAAATAATATGGTTCATTTAGCATCTATACTCCAAAGTTCTTTTTTTTTTTCCTGGATTTGGAGATCCTCTTCCATCACGAGTTCCCTGGAACTCTTCTGTGCCATTGCATTGATGAGAAGAATATAGTCCATCACAGTAGATCAACACTCAATGTTGATGTTACTGTGTACAATGTTCTTCTGGTTCTGCTCATCTCACTCATCATCAGCTCATGCAAAACCCTCCAGGTTTCTCTGAACTCCTCCTGCTCATCATTTCTTACAGCACAATAGTATTCCATTGTATTCGTATACCACAACTTGTCCAGCCATTCCCCAATTGATGGGCACCCCCTCAACTTCCAATTCTTTGCCACCACATAAAGAGGAGCTATAAATATTTTTGTACATGTGGATCCCTTTCCCCCTTCCATGATCTCTTTTGGAAAAAGACCCAAAAGTGGTATTGCTGGGTCAAAGAGTATGCACAGCTTTATCGCCCTTTGGGCATATAAGTTGACATTTCTAATGACCTTTTCTCATTGTCCTTGACCTCTCTGCAGTATTTGACACTATTGATCACTCTATCCTGAATTCTCTCTCCTCTCCAAGTTTTTATGACACAGTTGTCTCCTTGTTCTCCTCTTTTTCTGTCAGATGCTTCCTTCTTCATTGTTGGTTCTTTGTCCATGTCACACCTATTAATCATGGGTCCCTCAAGACTGCCCCCTTCTCTTCTCTAAACTCCGTAACATCTCACTTAGTGTTTTCATTAGTTCCCATAGGTTCAATGATCATCTGTAGGCAGATGATTCCCAGACCTATGTATCCAGTCCTTTTCTCTCTCTTGAGTTATAGTCGTACTTAGGCAATTTCCTCTTAGACATCTCAAATTGGATGCATTGTAGACACCTTAAACTCAACATGTCCAAAACAGGGCTCATCTTTTTCTTCAAACTCTTAGCCTCTTCCTCACTCCCTGTTATTGTCCTCCCTTGATTCCTTGAAGTACCAACTGAAACCACATCTTCTATAGGAATCCTTACCTAACCCCTCTTAATTCCAGTGCTTGATTTCTTTTAATTATTTTCAATTTATCCTATATATAGCTTGCTTTGTATATTTTTGTTTGCATATTGTCTCCCCGTTTAGGTCATAAACTCCTTGAAGGCAGGGTCTGTCTTTTGCCTCTTTTTGTCTCCCCAGTGCTTAGCATAATGCCTGCCACATAGTAGGTGCTTAATAAATGTTCATCAAATTGTATCATTGCAGAGGGTACCACCATCCCCCCTGCCACCCAGGCCCACAAATTTGGTGCTGTCTTTGATTCCTTACTCCCATTTACCCCACAGATCTAATACATTGCCAAAACTTATTTTTAACTTTACAACATTTCTCACATATATCCCCTTTTCTCAATTCTATAGCCACAATCTTGCTTTAGGTTCCCTATTTGTTATTTTTCAATTGTCTTAGTCATGTCCAATTCATTGTGACACCGTTTGGGTTTTTCTTGGCAAAGATACTGAAGTGGTTTGCCATTTCCATCTCCAGCCAATTTTACAAATGAGGAAACTGAGGCAAACAGGGTTAAGTGACTTGACCACAGTCATACAGCTCATGTCTGAGACCAGATTTGAACTCATGAAGAGGAGTCTTCCTGATTTAAAGCCCAGTACTTTATGCACTGCACCACCTATTATCCTGCCACATATGTGGGTTTTGACCCTCAAGACTAGGTCAAGTCTCTGCTTTCCCAATAACTACTTCTGCAACCTTAGATGAATTACTCTTTCATTTTACAGATGAAGAAACTGAAGACCTTCTTTGTCAAGACATAGCCCTCCCAATGTCATCGATTTTCTTCCAGAATGAAGGACTAACAACACCAGTAGCACTTTGCATGGCTTTTATTTGGGATCTCAGCTAGGCATTGTAACTTAAAGCCTTACCTATGTTTAAATAGTTTTAAGCCCTCCCTAATCAAAAAGAGGATTTTTTTGTCTTTTTTAAGTCATTATACCATAGCAGAGAGGAGGCAATTTAGCTAACATGTACCCCTGAAGAGACTAAGGGTAGCCTATGGTCTCTAAGTTAAAGAACGATGGCAGAGTTTACTGCTTTACTTTGCCAGAGGACCCAGTGGAGGACTGCAGCTGAAGCCCAATAGGAGACAATACTGAGAATTTTCCAGGATAGAAAAGAAGGTGGGGAAAGATAAGAAAGGAGATGCAACACCCAGCAGGGAATAGACAAGATATGATATGATAACCTAATGGAGGTCCATGTGAGAGCAATTGGAAATAGGCCCAGATATAACATTTTCAGAAGACATTCATGATCCTCTGGCATCAAAAGCATGAGTTGCCCTGCCATATATGTGGGTTTTGACCCCGAGGAGCTGGGTTCAAGTCTCTGCTCTCCCAATGACTACTTCTGTGACCTTAGATAAATCACCCTTTTATTTTACAGATGAAGAAACTAAAGACACTTTTTGTCTTCAGTTTCTTCATCTGTAAAATGATAGGGTCGGACAAAACAACCTTTTACATCTACAAAAATATGAAGCTGTATAAGTCCCACTCATAATCTCTAGGCATGTTCACTCCTTGGTGGAATGTTATTGGTGGGAGAATATTACCTCAGGCTAACGGGGGAATTTTTTTGGGGGGGGCTGTGACCATTGGGAGGACTGATATTGAGTAGACATAGAGTGACCCAGGTTTTCTGGAAGAGCATGTTTGTGAGGGGGCACCTCAGGTGCTACTCAGGGAAGTTGGATGGGACAGATCTTACACAAGTGCTGATACCACATAGTCAGGAGACACCAGGAAATTAGAATGGAAACTCTCAACCCAGAGCCAATTGGGCCATGCCGTAATTGAATGACATACCCTAGGGCACTGGCATATCCCCTGCTCCCTAGCAGTCTGATGTTTGGTATGGAATTTCCCATTTGAATACATTAAATAGAGTATGTATCTTTTACACATCGCCCACTTGGCATGTCCACATCTTCATGATCAAACCCTGTGTTTTCCAGGAGAGGGGAGCCTCCAACTCCCATTATAGTTCTTCTCACATTTCAGCTGAACACATGGCACCAAGCCTCAACCCCATTATTTTTCTTTTGTGGCTGAATTACATTTAAATGACCTGTTTCATTTGTTTGTCTCTAAATGCAGTCGGACCTAGATCCTCCCTGTACCCCTTCACACCCTATAACCACTTTGGAGCTAAGTGAATAGGGTTTTCCAAATATAGTTCTGCAGCCAGTTTGTTAGTCCTTCTAATGAGCCACAGTAATTGCTTCTGCGATTTTCCAGAATGAAAATCAACCTCTGAGGAGCAGCTGGTTAGTTATGATGTTGCTGCTGCCTCCAGTGCTCCGGGAAGTCAGTCAAATGGGGGTGGGGCTGGATGGAGTCAGGAGGAGGGGGAAGGGAAGAAGTCCTGCTCCACTATCTTATTTGGAAGAAGGGCCTGGGGGAGCAGGGAGGATGAATGTGCTGATGGTAGGCAAACACACTGAAGGAGAGAGGCTTTATTGACATGCTTATATTAAAAGGAAGAAAGAAAAGGAAATAAAAAAGAGATTTTGTATTTCCATGATATTTTTAATCTGTTTGCATTACTAGCAGGTCTAAAAGGATGGCCTCAAAAAAGGTGGCTCCACCCAATTGACCCCGAGTGATCAGTGGCACTAACTGCTTCTTGACATTATTTTGTGGCTCTCATTCTTTTCTTTTGCTTCATCCTTTTCCTTGAGCTATTTGACCTGACCTCAATAAGGTTCATTGCAAGGAGACTCTAGAAAGGCAGACCACCTCCTTCTTGGCCTTCCTACCTCTATGGCCTTAGATTAATCACTAGACTTCTGGCTTCAGTTTCTTCATCTGTAAAATGAAATGATTGGAATAGATGAACTCTACACCTACAGAAATACAAAACTGCGTGAGTATGCCCCCCCCCAATCTAAGTGCCTATCCACTCTTCCCATTTCGTGGCGTGGTTCTTGTGGAAGGATGTACCACAGATCTAGGGCTGTGGGACTAGACTGTGACTTGACTAGGAAATAGATGCTTTTAGTTCTATAATGACATTAGGGCCTGTGAGGATCCCAAGGAATCTCTGGCCTGGGGAGCCAATGACTGACCTTATGGGTTCACTGGTATTCCTGAGGATACCAGATATAACATGTGGTACAAGAATGAACTCAAATAATTATCATTAATTGTTCATTATCCCTAAGACTTTCCTATTTTCTCTGGCTCTCCAGATTAGGTATAGAAATAATAATAGTTCATATCTATATGGTAATTTAAGTTTAAAAACAACTTCCTCACAATAATCTTATAGGGTAGGTGATGTAAGAATTTTATCCCAGTTTTACAGATGAAGAAAGTAAGATTCAGAAGGGATGGGAGCGGGGCTCAAATGATGTGCCCCTGGTCCCTAGCTAATAAGTGTAAGAGATAGGATGGGAACTTATGTTTCTTAACTCCATTCTGATACTCTTTCCATCATGTCACATAGGCTGGTACCACTAGGTTGATATAGACCATGGCATTCTCAAATGATAAAATCATAACTTTAGAGCAGAAAGGGATAATAGAAGACATCTAGCCCAACCTCTCTGTTCTATAGAGGAAACTGAGGCTTAGAGACATTATATGGCTTGCCAAGGTCACGCAGCTAATAAAGTATCAGAGGCAGGGTTTGAATGGCCCAGACCTTCTGTACTCCATAGCCAGCATTCATTTCATCCATTATATTATGTTGATTCCCTGTCCCTGCCACTGGGTTTATCCTTAACCAGAGCTAAAGGCAAGAATGGCTTGACCCAGGGCAGCTAGGTGGTGCAGTGGATAGAGCACTGTCCCTGGATTCAGGAGGGCCTGAGTTCAAATCCGGTCTCAGACACTTAACACTTACTAGCTGTCTGACCCTAGGCAAGTAACTTAACCGCAATTGCCTCACACACACACACAAAAGAATGGCCTGACCCCTTTGTGGGAGGGAAAGGGAAATGTGGAGAGAATGTGGCGAAAGAGTGAGATGTAGGTGTTCCTCTTGCAACATCCTTCTCATCTTTGTTTCTCAATGTCTTTGCCAGAGCAGGGTTGAGGGTCTGCTCGTGCCCTTGCCCAGCCACAGGACCTGGATTTAAATGTTCACCAAAACCAAATACAAACACAAAACCTATGACTCCACATCACAAACAAATGACCAAATTTCACAAAAGACTAAAATTTCCTAGTGGTCCAGGTCCATTAATCAATCAGGTATTGATTGAGTACCTGTTGAGTATGAGGCATTGTGCTTGGTGTTATGGGTGATGAAAAGAAGTAAGAGATACGAATCCAGCCCTAAAGGTACATACAGTCAGTTTAGTTGAAGAGATGATTGAAATATGTGAAAAGATAACTGAAAACCCAAGGCAGGTTTTAGGGTACTAACAGAATAGAAGATCAGTGCTCCTGGAATACAAAGAAGGGAATTCTCATTGGGTGGCTTGGATGGTCAAAGGAGGCTTCTCAGAGGAAGAACATGGGCTGTGTTTCAAGGGGTCACCAGGAGCATGCTTAACATCAGAAAGAAAGACAAGTGTGGCCACACTTATTGAAAAAGTCAGCTTTGGGCATACTGATAAATTAAGAAAAGATGGCATAGGTATACCAAAATACATACTACACATGGCAAAGTCCAACAGAGCAACAGTGAATAAAAGTAGATCTAGAAATGATTTGGTGTTCCAGTTCAGATTTAGGCAGGGATTCAGGTTTTCCAAATTTGCACATTCAAAGCAAGTTTTACCAGGAATTTTAATGCTCTAACAGGTCAGTCTAATTATTATTGGCTTTAATTAGTAGTCAACCAGCTGTAACATTCTTTACCTGCAAACAAATGGCTTTCAGAAAGGTGTGAAATTTTTTCTTTGGCCTTGAAAACATCAAGGAGATGGTTCCCTATTTGCCTTTTATACCCTGCATTTGCCAAGAGTTCAGGAACAAAACAATAACAGAAGAAGGAAAATACTTTGGGAAACTCAATTTGGGCCATATGACTGAAGAACACGTTCAAGTTTTGGCCATTAAAGCCAGACTTACTTGCTACATATACATGTATGCACTTATGGATATGGCCCAATACCTGATGGCCTATCTCGATATAATTTTGAATAATAATAGTTAACATTTATATAGCACTTACTAGGTGCCAAGCACTCTGTTAAGAGCTTTACAATTATTATCTCATTTGATCCTCATGACCACCCTGGGAGGTTGGTGCTATTATTATTCCCATTATGTTGTTAAGTCATTTCCATAGTATCTGATGTATTGTGACCTCATTTGGGGTTTTCTTGACAAACATACTAGAGTGATTTGCTATTTCCATCTCCAATTTATTTTATGATGAAGAAACTGAGGCAAACAGGGTTAAGTGTTCTGCCCAGGGTCACACAGATAATAAGTGTCTGAGGCCAGATTTGAACTCATTAAGAGGATTTCAGGCCTAGTGCTCTGTCCACTGAGCCACCTAGCCAGTCCCATTTTATAAATGAGGAAACTGAAACACAGGTTAAGCGATTTACCCAGGATCATGTAGATATAAGTGTCTGCTCCCTTGGCCTCTGATTCCCCAGCTGTAAAATGATGGGTGGAGGGGCTTGGGGAAGGGGTAGACTAGTTGGCCACTAACTTCCTTTCTACCTCTAAATCCATGATCCTGAAATTCTCCAGGTAATCAGTTCATTACTCAAGAAGCCCCCCCCCAATAAAAAAGATCAAGAATATTATAACCGTCTCAAGCTTCCTCTATTTTGAATTATATCCTCTGTGATGACGATCCATGAATTGTCAGTACTTTTTGGTAGAAGTCTGGACATCCAAATTCATGAATGAAGAAGGGACCTCAGAGGTCATTTAGTCTGAACCACACCTGAAAAGGAATCCTTCTTTCCCCCACTAATTTGTTTTTTTTATTTAAAAAAAGAATTTATTAGATGTATATAATACTATACTAGACGCCAGGGGAGATGCACTTTTTTTTTTTACCAGACTTCAGTGAGTTTACACTCCCATAGTGTAAGGATTGGAATGACGCCACCTGCTGGAGACTTACTGTAGAAGAGTTCTGCCCATGAAGCGAAGGTCTTTGAGGGCAAGACCAGGAGTCAGGAAGTGACGCAGGCTAGTGGGAGGAGGAAGGAAGAGACTGGCGCTCAGTCTCGCGCGCTCTTTTTCCTGAGGACTCTGGTGGAGAGCGGAGCTAGAAATGTGCTCTCCCTTTAATAGATAGGAATCTAGGCCTTTTTCTCACTCTTTACCAAATTCTTATTCTCCTTAATAAATGCTTAAACGTTTAACTCTTGCTAAAGCTTATAATTTATTGGCGACCACTCATTAGATATTTTAGACAGTTTAGCTAGAATTTTAACCCTTAACAATAGGAAAATGAGGCACAAATATATAAGCATAATATGCAAGATTACATAGCGTCATAGATTTAGGGCTAGAAAGGACCTTAGAGATAAGCTAGTCCAACCATCTACAAGAATCCTTTTTAAAAGAGCTCAGACAAGTAACTGCTCAGCTTTTTCTCAAAGACCTTTAAGTCAAAGAGGGAAACCTACTACCAACTACATTCCATTTATGGTGAATTTAATTTTCCTTAAAGCCTGATCTGTATGCATACTATAATATATACACACACACACACAGAGGCAGTGAGAAAAGTGCATTTTTAGTATAAAAGTTCAACATCAATGAGTTGTTGTCCTTACCTTCGCATGACCTGACATTGTACCTTATACATAGTAGGCAAAGAAATTCATAGCTATATAAAGAGAAAGTCTGCACCCCAAAGTCATCTGAATGTTTTACACAACTTCACACATTTTTCTATGAAAATAATTGGGGGCTTGGGGATTGGTTTAATTAGCTCTTTTAATTTTTTGAGCTATGAGATTTGTAGGGGGCGGGGAAATGTCCATGGGCTGTAGAGCAGTAATGTGGATTGAATTAACACAGTTTTGTATCAAATGGCCACACTTTATATAATTGTTAATAATTTCATCTTCGAGTGTAAGATCCTGCAAGACACACTGTATCCATCTGAAATGAATAACAAAATAAGATCATTATGTTTTAGGGAAAAGATTGTTTAAAGTTGACCCAGTTTCTTAGGCAACAGAGAAGAAGGAAAAAGAAAGCTATCAAGGAGGAGGAAAGGAAGTGTTTTCCAACATGGAGAAAGGGAGTCAGGGGGCTAAGGAGCTGTCAGCTTCAAGGAAGGGCTCCTGCATCAAGTGAGCCTGCTCTTCTCACCCAAGGGGAGGCTTAACATGAAAGAACAGGTTTCATGTGCCTGGTTGGGGACTGGCAGGGATAGAATCTCAGATGTCTGACTGGTGTCCATTAATGTTCTAGAATGTATAATCAGACCTCCAGGGAGAGGCCAAGTTCACTTAAGAGGTATTTCTCTTGAGGAAACTTGCCACTTTGTCTATTTATGGTGAAAAATATGTGACCCCAAAGGCTCTCAAGAGCTTTTGGGATCAGATGCTGCCAGTTGCTTCTTTCCCCATGTGGTACCCAGGACCAGCCCTTTCTTCTCTGGACCCTATTGTTGTTACTGTCTCATTTTCATTGTGTCCAGGAGTCTCAAGGTGGTGGTTATGGTAGGGCAGATATACTGAGAAAGGTTCAGAATGACTCTTTGACATTTATTCCAATTATAAAAGATCCAACAGGCATGATCAGCCAATCATCAGGTAATTATTAAGTGCCTACTACATGGCAGACATTGTGCTAGATGATGGGGATACAGTAGTCTCTGCACTCAAAGAAGGTCCATTCTAATGTTGGGGCAGAGATAGCATACATATAGGAAGTGGTGGCCAATGAAGGGAATTTTGTTTTGGTCCATAAGTTCTTAACCCGGGGTCTTTGGACTTGGGTTCTTTTTTAGGGGGGATTGTTTTGTTTTACGTTGATAACTGTTTTATCAG
This sequence comes from Dromiciops gliroides, assembly GCF_019393635.1. Classification (NCBI taxonomy): domain Eukaryota; kingdom Metazoa; phylum Chordata; class Mammalia; order Microbiotheria; family Microbiotheriidae; genus Dromiciops; species Dromiciops gliroides. The sequence continues at coordinate 176,939,464 of NC_057861.1, read as the reverse complement.
CAACTCATAGAATGTAAAATGATTATATGCTGTACCCATGAAATTACAGGTTTTTCACAATATGAATTACATAGTCATATGCTGTAATCTGGAACAGTGGGTAGAGCAGGCTCTGGGCCCTTTCAGGGCACTGGGGAACTCTCTCTCTCTCTCTCTCTCTCTCTCTCTCTCTCTCTCTCTCTCTCTCTCTCTCTCTCTCTCTCTCTCTCTTCCCCCCCCCCCATGCTGGGCACTAGGAATACAAATAAGAAGAATGAAATAATGTGTGCACCAAAGGTCCTTCACCTGGGGTCCATGATTTTTTTAAAAGATGTTTTGATAACTGCATTTCAATATAATTGGCTTCTTTTGTAAACCTATGTGTTTTATTTTGTGCATTTAAGAACATAATTCTGAGAAAGGGCTCATCAGCTTGACCAGAATGTCCAAGGGATCCGGGACATAACACTGCTCAAGGCTGTCGCAGGGATTGTGAATGGAGCCATAAGGCAGTCAATTGTCACTCCCTTTCAAGTAGCAAAGATAGTATTGATTTGATTCTTTCTAGAGCATGAGCAAGAGAGGGAAAGTGAAGAGAAAAGTGGTACTTCACTAAAGGAAGGATGTCTGCAAAGATGTCCAGGCTGGGCAGACCCTGGTGTCATGATAGATGGCTGGATGGGATATAATGTGTGGTCTGAGGACAGCTAGATCTAGTGAGTCGAGCTGAGTTTTTACTCACTCACTCATCAAATTATAAAGGTCCCAACGGGTCATGCAGTTTGGATTGCATGAACAGGTATAGCTCCAGTGAAGGAGCTTTATACACTGGTCCTCAAGCCAGTGTATAAAGCTGGCCATGGAGAACCATGATTTCCTAAAGAGCCCTTGGGCATGTGTTTAATTTCTTTCTTTCTTTCTTTCTTCCTTCCTTCCTTCCTTCCTTTCTTTCTTTCTTTCTTTCTTTCTTTCTTTCTTTCTTTCTTTCTTTCTTTCTTTCTTTCTTTCTTTCTTCCTTCCTTCCTTCCTTCCTTCCTTCCTTCCTTCCTTCCTTCCTTCCTTCCTTCCTTCCTTCCTTCCTTCCTTCCTTCCTTTCTTTCTTTCTTTCTTTCTTTCTTTCTTTCTTTCTTTCTTTCTTTCTTTCTTTTTTTGGTGAGGCAATTGGGGTTAAGTGACTTGCCCAGGGTCACACAGCTAGTAAGTATCAAGGGTCTGAGGCCAGATTTGAACTCATGTCCTCCTGACTCCAAGGCCGGTTCTCTATCCACTGTGCCACCTAGCTGTGCCAACATGTGTTTAATTTCAAAACAAAAAGATGTTAGTTCCCCTGCCTTTGCAGGAGATTAAATACACGTTTGCAGAGAAGAGGTTGCCAGGAGGGTCTGTCTTCCTTCTCCTGACCCTAGCTTACCCTCATAGTCCTTTAAATGTTCCCATGAAGACTAGCTAAATGAGTGAATACATTGCTGCCAGAACCTCTTATAAGTTCAGATGAGAATGAAAGTCAACATGTTATATTGGGAAAAAATTGGATTGGTAGTCAGTAGACCTCAGTCCTGCTCCTGGTTCTGCCACTAATTAGCTGAGTGACTTTGGATAAATCCTTCAGGCTCTCTGAGCCTCAGTTTCTTCATCTATAAAAAGAAGAAGTAGGAATAGATGACTGCTGATGGCCTCTCTACTTCTAACATTCCAGGAATGCTGAGTGGATTTAATTCAAATGGATGGGTAAAGCTATCTGTGGTGCCTCAGATGTTTCTGTAACCCTCAGCAAATACCCCTTGTTAAATTAATAGGCTCAGTCCAAGCTACAAGCTGTGATGACTTCTAAGATTGTTCTTCTGGGGTACCTTTAACTTCAAGGGCCTTGAGCTTTCTGGGGGTGCATTGCTCCTCAAACCTAAGGAAGGCTAGGATGAAAAGGCATTGAGGTATAATGGGCAAAGCACTGGACTTGGAGTAAGAAGGGCCTGGTTTCAGATCCTGCTTTGGACACTTACTAGCCGGATGACTCGGCAAATCAGTTAACCTCTCTGGGCCTCAGTTCTCTCATCTGTAAAAGGAGGTTGTTATGAGGATGAAATGAGAAAATGGTAATTAGCATTTACATAGCACTATGAGATTTGCAAGAAATTGTAACTTTGTTGTTTCATCTGATTTTTATAATAATCCTGTGAGGCAAATGCTATTATCCCCATTGTATGAATGGGAATGACAAAGGTAAATCGACTTGCCAAGAGTCACACAACTAGGAGTATTTGAGGCAGAATTTGAACTCATCTTCCTAACTAAAGGCAGTTATAGTTGATAAAGTGTCCTGCCAGAGTCAGGAAGATTCATTTCTGAGTTCAAATCTGGCCTCAGACACTTACTAGCTGCATGACTCTGGGCAAATCCCTTTACCCTGTTTGCCTCAGTTTCCTTATCTTTAAAATGAGCTGGGGAAGGAAATAACAAATCACTCCAGTATCTTTGCCAACTTCCTAACTAGAAGTAAAGTCCTCAATCACTATACCTCACTATACTACCTAGCTGCCTAGGTAGTAGCTGACTTCTTTCCTTCCTTTTTTCCTTTCTTTATTCCTTCCTCCCTCCTTCCCTTTCCTTCTTTTGCTTCTCCTTCCTTTCTCCCTCCTTCTTTTCTTTCTTCCTCCATTCTTCCCTTCCCCAACTTCCTTCCCTTCTCCTCCCCCGTTTCCTGTCTCCTTCCCTTCTTTCCTTTTTCTTTCTTCCTTCTCTTCCTTTCCCTTCCTTCCTCCCCCTTTTCTTTCTCCCCCTTCTTTCCTTCCTTCTTTTCTAGCTGGTGTAATAAGAACATGGTTGGGGAAGCTAAGTGAAAAAAAAAACATATGTAGAAAGCTTCACAAACCTTAAAGTACTATAAAAATGCTAGTTATTGTTATTGTTATAATGATGATGAAAAAATGTCTTAAAGATAAGAGGCCCCTACATCAAACCTGCTAAACCCACCCCATGTTTTAACCTACCACCATAACCATCATCAAGAAAAAAATTCTACCTGCATGAAAAATTGAGAGCAGCGAATGGAGAGATATTGTCACAAAGCATGCTTTGCCTCACATAGACATCACCTTGAGGATGGTCAAAACAACAGTTCATGTTTACATAGCTCAGAGACATGTGTTGAGCTTGGGGAGGGCAGGCAGGGCAGCATACCTTGGGCTCAGTATTCCCATTAGTCCTTCATACTGCTCACCTCAGGGAATGCCAGTACCCCCAGCTTATGCTCTGTGCATGCCTTGATATAGCTCTTTAAGTACAAACAATTTGTAGGCAATACAAATTCTATTCCCGTTTTATAGATGAGGAAATTTAGCATCAGGGGACAGGTTAAGTGACTTCCCCAGACTCACACAGCTCCTAAGAATCAGGGTCAGGAAGGACTGAAATCTAGGGGTTCAGACCCCAAGTTGAACCTTCTCCTCATTACAGCCCATGGTTTCAGCTAAGTCCAGGAATGCCTAGGCTCTGTGTTTAAGGTTAAAAGAATTGAGATGAGAAGGGATTTTGTAAGCCTGATAGAGTGTCATTCATCTAGATTGGGAACCAAGGAAACCAGCTTAACTTTTTGGCAGGATGGATTTAGGATAATTAGGAAGAATTTCCTGACTGTAACAGTGATGAGACATGGGAATACTAATCTAAGAGAGAAAGGGCCTGTGAAGCTTCCAAATGAAAAAAGAAACTTGGGAACCAGCTCTCCAAGATGATTTTGGCTTTTCTAAAGGAAGGGGCTAGGAACTAGGTGGTCAGCTCATCTCCATCAGGGTCTCTCTTCAAGATTTGAAGATGCTTTACTGAAGAATCAGATAAGCCAAACCATGCCAAAAGCCATAGGCCCTTTATTGAACAGGTTTAAGCAAAGGGCACATATCTGGAAATATCCAAGAAAGCACTGAGGGGAGATGGGCAACCAGGGTGGCATTCACCCCCATAATGCAGCATCAGCTATTCCCTACAGACCAGGGCAATTTGGTAAGCCTCCTCCCCCACCCCCACACACACACATATGAATATTGAGGCCAAGTCTAACACCTTCAGAACAGAACTGAGAAAAGGCAGAGAGGGCCTGCCATTGATTCCTGAAAGCCTTCCAGCCATGGCATGAGCAAAAGATGCTATCAGGACCTGGCACATCATTACACCAAATTCTCCCTGGTGTTTCTGGGACCACCCTCAATCTATAGAGCAAGCCAGCTTGTGTTTAAAGGGAAGGATGGGGTGGAAGAGAGACATTGAGAAGGAGGAGCCTGAAGAAGAGAAGACTGGGATGTGGGAAGGAGAAATGATTTCAAGAATTTGAAAGGTTGTCATGTAGGAGATGGCTTAGCATTGCTCTGCTGGGCCCCAGAGGACAGAACTGGGAACAATGAGTGGAAGTTGCTAAGAGGCAGATTTGAGCTTGTTGTTAGGAAATTAGAGATATCCAAAAATGGAATGGGCTGTCTCAGGAAAGAGGGGGGCTCCCCCTGACTGGAGTTCTTTGAACAAACTCCAGAGGATCTCGTGAGACCCTCCCAGCTCTAGAATTCTGTGATTCTGGGAGCTCAGGTTTGCTTGGTTTCTCATTTCTGAGGTAGGAGGCAGAGAGGTGGAAATTAGCAAAGAAGCTGGAGTTTGGAAGGTTCTAATCATAGACTCCCCCTTTCCCCCACATATGTAGGGTTCTGGAGAAGGGGCAGGGCAATAGGGAGGGACGCTGGGCAGGGGGTGGGAGCACGGTTGAGGCAAGGGCAGTTTACTGGCCTGAGAAAGGGTAGGCCCCTAATCCAGAGGTTTCTCCAGATTCTAAGGTCCCTTTCAGTCTTATGATTATATTATTTAGTCTATGTAGTGCCTGTTTTCTCAGAGAACCTAAGTGCATTGGAGACATCCTAGAGATTAGAGTAACTCAGGCATAATTCTCCTTAATTCCCTTGTGTTCATTTGTTATTACAATTAGCATTATGTCAGTACTTTAGTGACTATGTTAGAGTACATGTCAGAAAGTCACCAATACTCAATTCAATAAACATTTATTAAGCATTCACTATAGGGACAGCCCTGTGTGAGGCCCCAGGAATACAAAATGGAAAAAATGGCAGTGCCCCTGCCCAAGAGGAGTTTAAATCTAGATGGAGGAAAAACAACAGGTATATAAATAAGTACAAGTTAAAATATGGTTCAATGCATAGGAGGGGTCAAAATGACAGGGGTGAAAGTAAAACCAATTGGACTTTGCAAACGATTCAGGGTAAGGGCTCATGGGCTTGAGACAGAGAGACAGACAAAAAAAAAAAAAGGTTGGGTCTTTGAGGGTTGGGGGTAGAGTGACTAAGAGCATAATGGTCTGCATCTTTGACTGAAATACGGATGTTAGGAAGGAGGAGGAATAGATTTCCAGGGGAAGATGATTAGTGCAGAGCTCCTAGGGATCTGAGCAATCATCATTTGTCCCACTTCATTTTACATGTAAAGCCTAGTGAAGATAAGGGACTAAGCCAAGGTCACAGTGTGGCAAAGCCAAGCCCAGAACCTAGGAGTCCTGTAAACTCCCAATCCAGCGCCCTTTCCATTTGTCAGGGATGCGTCTTTAAACTTGGAAGCTTGCCTTTGTTGAGAATTGATTGGGGTGAGGTCACTAGAGTGGCTCCCTCAGACAGCCTAGTTTGGTGAGCAGCCCCCAGATAAGGTAGCCTTCTTATTGTCTTTGTTTGCAAATATGCAATCCAGCTGGAGAACTGACTCGTGGTCTGGAGTTCAGGGCTTGGAGCCACGTTCCCCTGCATACTGCCCGGTGTGTCTGCGTGTCTCCTTTATTCTCATCCATCATACTGTTCCTGCTAATTACATTGGCCACATCAGTGGCACAGATTGTTCATTTTGAGAAGCCTATAGAAGCGACTACCCAGAGAGGTGCTAGACCTCTTACGGGAGTGTCAGGTGTCACCCTGTAGGATATTAAAACTGACTCAAGATTGTGTCGAAAAATATTTTCCTTTTCAGTATGCTAATAGCAACAAGATCCTATCGATGGGTGTGGAGCATGGCAAGGTTTTCCTGCTACAGCTTGCTGTGGTTCTAATTTTCATCAAACATTTCAGTTCTCTAATGAACAGTGCTCTGATGAGATTGGAGAAATCTGCCCTCCACTGATATCTGGCGGCCAAAGTTTAGACACCTTCCTCCCCCCATCCCCCAGCCCTTTAAAAGTCCTGGTTTTATTTTTTTTTTTTAATATGAACCATTAATTGGCCATTAAGTAAAACAGGAAAGAACACAATGGATTTATGATATTTTGAGAAACCAAACCAGATCTCAGGCATTCTGAGAAACAGGCTTTGCTTTTATGAGGTAATTATGATTTAGTGTTTACTCTCTCCCTGTTGAGTCTGTGGGTTGCCTTTAAAGTGGGTCTGGGATGCATGTCAAAATCGGAATTTACAGTCAAACCTTTTCAACATATAAAGCACAGGAGGAGTTTATTGTGTTTTTTTTCCTAAGCAATATTTCCTTCTGCATTTCTATGCTATTAGATTTTGTGGGTTCCCCCCCCTTGAAATGGTACCTATAAATTAGACCTCGTGATAAGGCTGCTGTATCATCAGAAAGTGATTGTTTTTGCTAGTGATCATGAGAGGGCATGTCATTTTAAGTAATTTCTTCCTTTTCCTTCTCTCCTCATCTTCTCTCTTCACCCTCAGCCAGGGGAAAATCCCGTCATTTGTGGCTCAATTTTTCCAGCCTCTCAGAAACGAATTAGAGCTGATTAAACTTGATCAGCATGAAACTTAGCTATCTTCACCCCCTACAACTCGGCCTTCCTCTTCCTTCTCTCTCTCTCTCTCTCTCTCTCTCTCTCTCTCTCTCTCTCTCTCTCTCGCTCTCGCTCTCACTCTCTCTCTCTCTCTCGCTCTCGCTCTCGCTCTCGCTCTCGCTCTCGCTCTCGCTCTCTGCTCTCTCTTTTGTCTCTTTACAACCAACCAGTATTTGGGTTTGTCAACATGTTAGAAACTGCATGGGATTGTTCTATAGCAAGACGTAATATTTTCTGATGATCAGGCCCACTTGGTTAGAGGTAGAATAATTGCAGGAAAAGGTATTTATCTTTATTCTGGAAGTCTATGGGCCCTTTGGAGGCAGCTAGGTGGCACAATGGCTAGAGTGTCAGCCCTGGAATACAGAAGAGTTGAGTTCAAATCCAGCCTCTGGCACTTACTTTCTGTGTAACCTTGAGCTAATCACTTAACCCATCTCCCTCAGTTTCCTCATCTGCAAAATGGGGATAAACCTACTTCACAGGGTTGTTGTAAGGATCAAATAAGATAACATATGTAAAGCATTTTGCAAACCTTAAGGCACTACATAAATGGTAGCTATTATAATTATTTTGAAAGGGAGGAGGTCTCACTATCATATTTTCAGATCTCTGCCAAACAATATCTGACAAGCCACGGCAAGTATGATCACAGCTATAAAGTACACTGGTGCAGCTGTCAGGTAAGGAGAGGAGGAGGGTTATCTTGGAGAGAGGGGCTTTTATTGAAGTAAGACAGTTTTTTATTCCTTCCTAAATGATTCCCTATCTCATTAAATCCAGATGCTATTCTAAACTGCCTCCCTCTGTCTGTCTCTCTGTCTGTCTGACTGTCTCTACCTCTGTCCTTGTCTCTGTCTCTCCCTGTGTCTCTCTCTTTCTGTCTCTCTGTCCCTCTCTGTCTCTGTCTCTGCCTTTGTCTCTCTCTATCTTTCTGTTTCTGTCTCTCTCCCTCCTTCTCTCTTCTTCCCTTCTCTCTCTCTCTCTCCTTCCCTCCTTCCTCCTCCCTCTTTCCTCTCCCTTTCCCTCCCCTTCCCTCTTCCCTTCTTCTTGCCAGAGCCAACCCATACAGGGACAACATATCTCATCCCCCCTCATCTCCTCCAGCAGACTGCTACTTCAATAATCCCTCCCCACTTTAGTTCATCCTAGACAGAGCTGGCAAAGTAATTATGCATACATACATCTGACCAGGTCATCCCCAAGCCCCACTCAATAAATTTTGGTGATTCCCTATTGCTTCTAGGGTAAAATATAAACTCTTCCATTTAGTTTTTAAAGTCCTGTATAGGGGGCGGCTAGGTGGCACAGTGGATAAAGCACCGGCCCTGGATTCAGGAGTACCTGAATTCAAATCCGGCCTCAGACACTTGACACTTATTAGCTGTGTGACCCTGGGCAAGTCATTTAACTCCCATTGCCCTGCAAAAAAAAAATTCAAGTCCTGTATAACCTGCCAGCCTCATTGAACATTATTTTCAATTTGTACTCTGTGATCCAACCCAACTGGCCTTCTCTCTGCTGCTCACAGGCAATGCCCTACCTCCCATTTTTTTTGCCATTGGCTCTCTCCCACTCCTGGAGGACACGCCCTCTTCACCTGTGGTCCAGAAGACCCCTCTCTTCAAAACACAACTCTAGCATTGCCTTCTGCACAAAGCTTTTCCTGATCGCCCCAATTGCTAGTGCCCTCTCTTCCCAACTACTCTGTAATTAATTACTTTGTATTTGTAGTTAATTACAAAGTAATTGATCCAAACAAAGACTAGTAGTCTTCACACATGGAACCTGCTACACATGGGGGGTCCACACTATCCTATTGCTATTCTCTTTAAATTCATTCTAAATATATTTACATGTATATTTGTTCAGAAGCTCCTTCTTAGTTGGACAGGGGTTCTTAAGCTTTTTTTTTGTTCGTTTTAAGTGTCCTGGACCCCTCTGACAATCTGGTGAAACCTGCAGACCTTTGCAGAATCATGTTTTTTAATGCTTAAAATGCACAAGATTACAATGAAATCAATTAGTCTGAAGTAGAATTATCAAAATATTTTAAAACAAAAGCCTGTGGTGTAGAGATTGATTGTTTCATTCTCTGTATTGGTGTCCCCAGTGCCTAGCATAGAGCTTGTCCATGGCTGTTGATTGATTGCTCCATAGAGATTTGCCACAAGGCCTGAGCGGTTCAGCTCTCTCTCAGCTGGGTCGCTCTGCAGCATAGGATTGCATAATTGTAGCTTTTATTTTGAAAAAAAAACAACATGAGATTTCATTGGTAGAGCATCTACCTCCACAGATATATCTCACATTCTCTGAGTTGCTAATGAAACACCATACCCTTGTAGCCATCTTTCTGGTCATGAGCCTCCGTGAGATCCTTGACTGACAAGAAATAGTCCACTGCTGGGATGGACCCATACTCGATACTTTTTCACACTGGTTAAGCCCCTGAAAAGCAGTTTGTGGATGGTGAAATGCCAGAAGTTGTCATTCAGCTGTCTTTCAGTCATCTCTGATTCTTTGTGACCCCATTTGAGGTTTTCTTGAAAAAGATGCTGGGATGGTTTGCCATTTCCTTTTCCAATTCATTTTACAGATGAGAAACTGAGGCAAGCTGGGTCAAGTGACTTACCCAAGCTAGTAAATGTCTGAGGCTGGATTTGAACTCAGGAAGAAAAGTCTTCCTGACTCCAGACTCCTCACTCTATTTATTGTGCCACCTAGTGCTAGAAGACCTGGGTTCAAATCTTTACTCTTCCATACTACCTCTGTGATTTTGGTCAAGTCACTTAGTTTAATTGGACCTCACCTCCTCCCCCTATATCAGGAGGGAGTCAAAATTTGAAGTCCCTTCTAGTTTAAAATCTATTTCTTCTTCCCCCATCTCACCCATTTATCCAATCTGTTCCAAAGTCCTGTACCTTCATAACATCTTTTGAATAGGCTCCCTTCTCTCCTCTGACACTGTCACCATCCTGGTGCAGGCCCACACCTCACTCCTGGTTTATTGCAAAAGCCTATTTGTTGGTTTCCCTGCCACAAGTCTTTCCCAAACCCAGTTCCTCCTCCATTCAACTACCAAATTAATTTTCAAAAAGTATACAAGTCTGACCATGTCAGTCAGTCAGTCAAGTCCATAAACATTTATTAAGCACCTACTATTGCCAGGTACTATGCTACCTGTTGGAGGCATTGACATCCTCCACTCTCAATTCCTTTCCCCTATACTCTTTTTTTTTTTGTGGGGGAGCAGGGCAATGAGGATTAAGTGACTTGTTTAGGGTCACAAAGCTAATACATGTCAAATGTCTGGAGGCTGGATTTGAACTCAGGTCCTCCTGAATCCAGGGCCTGTGCTTTATCTACTGTGCCACCTAGCTGCCTCCTCCCCTATTCTCTTAAATGGATTAAACCATTCTTTTTGCCAAGGTTCTACATAAACCTTTGATCCCATCCCCTCATCTCCTCCAGCTGCTTTAGTCATCTCTTCCTGATTCAGTCCATTGCTAGCAAAGTAACTAGGTATACATCTGAATATGTCACTCTCTATTCAATAATTCCAGGGGCTCCCTATTAGTTCCAGTTTCAAATATAAAATCCTCTGGCATTCAAAGTTCCTCACCCCCCTTCCCTTTCTAGTCTTCATTCACCTTACTCTTGGATCCAGTGACATTGATCTCTATATTGCCTCCATCAAGGTACTCTATGTTCAGACTTGGGGCATTCCCACTGGTTATGCCTCATGCCTGGAATGTTCTACCTCCTCATCTCCACTTCCCAGTTCCCTTCAAGTCCCAGCTAAAATCCCATCTTCTAGGAGAAGCCTTTCCTGATCTTCCTTAACGCTTTTTGATTATTTCCTATCTATCCTGTATACAGCTTGTTTGCAAGTAGTGGTTTGCCTTTGTCTCCTCTGTTAGACATAAGTTCTTTTCAAGCTGGAACTGTGTTTTACCTTCCTTTCTAAACCCAACATTTAACACAGTACCTGCAACATAGTAGGCACTTAATCAATGCTTATTGACTGACTGACTGACTATAGGATATGCTTAGCTGCCAGAGACATGGTGAACCCAAGGATCATATTCACAGTGAAATCTTATTGATATAAACATTATCATGTGTCTTAGTAGTAGGGGTACCCTAGGGCACGGCTTCTTAAACTTTTTCCACTCGAGGCCCCTTTTCCTCCTGAGAAAATTTTATTGAACCTGGGTATATAGTTATATAAAACAGGTATACATATATAAGCTTTTACTGTTGCCAAATTTTTCTAGACCCCCTCCCCTTTCAGTTATGTGACCCAATCACCACCCCCAGTTTAAGAAGCTTTGCCCTAGAATCAGCTCAGACAGGTTCACGAGGCTTGATTGTTAAATTTTCAATGTGAATATCCACACTGTAGAAATTGGCAAACATTACAGATTAGGGCTTGACTTGTGTTTTGTTGATTGTCCAGACTTGAAAGAGTGAGGAAGAAAATATTAATAATGCAAACTGAACTTAAAAGGGTGGGCTGGGTATACTTTCCCCTCCCAAAACTGTTGCTAAACATTTACCATTAGGCCCCTGAGAAGGAAATAACCCCTTTTTCCTCAAAAGCATTGTGTCCCTTTTCCAGGGAAAAATTAGGCCAAACAGAAAAAAAGGGACAAAACAGTAAAGCCAAAATGAGTCCACAAAATGAAGAGAATAATAGATGAAATGTCATGAAGTCCTAACCCTAGAGCCCTTCTGGTAAGCTGCTTCCCACACATCCACCCACCATCTCCCCTGAGTATCTAGTGGGTAATCATTCTGGGTCTCTTTAGCCTTTCCATTCTTCTCAGCTGGGGTAATTGGCTCCTGAATCTCCCTTTCCCCCAAGTCTCTTTCTAACATATGCCAACATCTCTAACACATAGATAATTTATGAAAGCAGAGTAGATAGTTTTTAATAATTAAGTAATAGATAATAGGACTTAAAAAAAACCCCAAACTATGAGGACTTTGAAGCAGAGTGGCCAGGTGCCCTCCACCGAGCTCCTTGTCTTATTTAGAGAGGCCCAAGAAAGAGCCTACTCTTATTCTGCTTAATCGTCTCCAAAGCCCCAGAAAGTTTGCTTATTTTTAGAACCTGGATCCCTCGCCTCCCCATCCTCAGTGGAGCCGATCAGAGCCCGAGCTTCGAGGCAGAGCGCCAGCCGACTGCCCCAATCTAAATCACAGAGCATCAACACAGTGTATTCTCTCCAAATTACAGGGCAAACAATCACGCAGGTAAAATTAGCCAAGGCACTAATTATACAGTGCAAGTGTGTAAAGGATATAGAATGATAAATGGCAAACAGCAAAGCTTGGGGTGTCATATCTTGTAATCTCCCTTGCTGTGGAGCAGAAGAACAAAGGGAGGATTGTGCCTTGTTTGTCTAACATGCCCTCTATTACAAATTGGAAATCCTTCCTAATTAAGATATTGTTAAATTTCCTTTGTTAGTAGATTTTAACAATGTTAATTAGGAGGTTAGAGTGATCATTGTTCATCTAACAAACAATTAGGGTGATTTGCATTGTAGCTTTTGGAAAACTTAGAGCAACCAGGAAGTTTGTTTATTTGGGTGGAGGTATTATTGTTGGGGGTGGGGGGAGGCAGTGTAGAGAGTGTAAGGGGTATTTTGCCTCTTTTTGCCACGCCTCCCCACCCCCACCCCCATCCTGGTTTATTGAGCTAAAACTAGGCATCTGGAAATATTAACGCCATCTATGTGCCAAGGAGCAGCCTACTTAGAAACCAGTGTTGGCGCTAAACTATCCTGATCTGTAGGTTCACAAGCCTGGCCTTCCTCTCTCTCCAGTGCTCTGTGATTGTAGTCTTGGAAAATTGAGAAAGCTTAGACTGGTACTGGTGGGAAGGATTCAGCCTTTTGAGAAGCCCAAAGGTCCCACAATCTCACAAGCGTGAGGGTTGTCTGAGAAGGGGAAAGAAATGGGAGGGATGGAAAAGGAAGACCCATTGTTCAAGAGACCAGGTTTTCAGCTCTGCTTATATTGGTGACATGGGAAGTTTTGTTTTTTTTAGAGAGTTAGAGAACTGCATAAATGGATGGGCCTCTAACAAATCCAGCCTTCATCCAAAGCATGAATCTCATCTTCAGCATCCCTGAGAAATGAATGACCACTCTGTCACTCTTGAATATGTCCAGAGCACAAGAACTCACTTCTTTTTGAGCTACCTCATTCCGTTTGTATATAGCTCTCCCTCACAGATATGTAACTCCTGGTTAGGTTGCTATAGAGGCAGTTAGGAGGCAAAAGAAAAAAAATTTGGTTGCTTTTTTTTGGGGGGGTGGAGTTATAAACTTTGTAACTGTGACATTTCTTTCATTGACTGAAGGCCTATTCCTATTCCTCTTCATTTCTTAGAGGGGGACATTGCATTCTCTAGAGCCTATGCCTCTGAAATAAACCTGTCCTAGTGAGTTGTAATTCTTCAAGTACTTAGCAGAGGATGGAGAGGACCAACAAGCTAAGCTTGGAAAATGAATCCACAGAACACTGGTCACTACTGAGAGGTGGTGAATTCTTTTGACTACACAACATCCTGATATTGTCTACTAAGGCGTGGAGTTGGAGTAGAATCCATGCCAGTAGGTATGGGAAGGTCCACATCATGGAAATCAGATTTTAACAAATTTTAAATTTAGTAACTTCAATACATAATCTCCAAAGGACTGCTTGTACTTCATTCCAGAAGTTTGGGTATGTTGCCTCATGGTTGTCATTTTCTTTAATGAATTTTTCTATGGTTTCTATTATTTGTTTTTTTAACCCAATAATTTTTGTAGAATTAAATTATTTAGTCTCTAATTTTTAATCCATTCTTCAAAAGCCATTACTGAATATAATCCGTTTTGGTCACTAAATGATATATTTTATATTTCTATTTTTCTGCACTTATTTGTGGGGCTTTTGTAACTTAATATATGGTCAATTTTTGTAAAGATGCCCAGACCAGCTGAAAAATAATTAAATTCCTTTCTGTTCCCATTCCATAATCACCAGAGATTTACCATAACTAATTTTGAAAAAAAATTGATGCTTAATCTCAGCAAATATAAGTAAACAGAATATGAACTAAACCCTAAGTAAAACCATACCATTGAAGCTGTTTAAACTGGGGTAAAGAGATTAAAAAAAGACTAATCTCGCAAACATTAGTTATAATGATTCATTTCCTCAATATCCCCTTACAAATTTTCCATTTCTGTTCTTGCTATATACGGCTTGGTTGTCATTATTTACATAATATATAGATATGGATATAGTATATACACACATACATATATACATGGATATGTGGATACAAATATAACTGTATATATTGTTCTAGTTCTACTTTTTTCATTCTGTATTCATGTCTTTCTATATTTCTTAATATTTGACATTTTTAAGGACTCAATAGTATTTTACTATATTACTAGCCTACAACTTTTTCAGCTATTCCTCCTGGATGTATAGGTTGTTCTAATGTTTTGGTATAACAAAGAAAGCAGTTGTAAATTATTTGTGGGTCCTTATTTTGATAGGATCTAGTCATGGTAGTAGGACCACTGGTTCAAAGTGTTTGATCTATTTTTGTAACTTAATGTATTTGGCCAGATTGTTCTTCAAAAAGCTGAAACAAATTTATGGCCCTACATTGGCCACATAATGAGAAGACAGGACTTATTGAAAAAGACACTGATGTTGGAAAAGATAGAAGGAAAAAGGAAAAAGGGAAAGCAAAGGATGAAATGGATGTAGTGTCATGGAAACAATGAACATGAGCTTGGACACACTTTGGGAGATAATGGAGGATAGAAGGACCTGGCAAGCTATGGTCTGTGAGGTCACAGAGTTGGACAGTGAAAAACTAAACAACAACAAAAAATAATCTCCTATCTTTCCAGCTTCCCCAAACCCTGGCAATATTTGATTTTTTTTCATGATTAGCTTTTTTTTTGGCAATTTGACAGGGTTAAGGTGAGACCTCCAATTGGTTTTTACCTTACATTTCTCTACTTATTAGAGTTCAGATTGGGGAGGGGAAAGTTCTACGTGGTAAGGTGACAGTGACATCTTTTTACTCCCTGCCCTTCATACCTTCAAATTGAGGTTTATGAGATGTTCAAGAAGAACTAGCAATTCTGGTGTGAGGGCTTGCTGAACCCTTTTCAGGGCTGCTCATCCATCTTCATGTCTACCTGGCACTCAACTCTCACCTGTGGCTCCAAGAAGCTATAACATGTTTAACAGCTGCATCCCAGTAAACAGTCTTGGTAGATAGGCTTTATAAACCAGGTTGAGGATAACCATGAGTTCGGAGGGTGTCTACCTCAGAATGGGTGGATGGGAACAATTTGTTCCAATGGCCACAAACACTTAGTTTAGTCAGAAATCAGCTTATAGTTTAGTCAATCACTCCACTGGATCCCAGGCCATTGCCAGTCATCCTGATTTTTATCTTGCCACTGGACTTTGACAACTTCTGAAAGAGTGAAGCTGATGATTTTGTATAGCTCTGTGTCACTTAAACCCAATTCATAGTCAAGGCATCACCCTGTGATGTCATTGGTCCTCTTCAACAATGAAAGACAAACAACACCTTCAAAGTCATGAGTATGAAAGGAAAGTAGATTTCTACCCTTGGCATCTGAAGGCAGCCTGGAAAACATTAAAGTGCTAAAGCTACTTCAGGAAAACCACTCTCTTATGGGGGAAAGAAAGTTTCCTTAAAAGGGCAGCCAATATTCCTAGTGAAAGAAGGCATTGAATTGGACATGAGAGTCAATGACACAGAATCTGGGTTCATTTCTTTTCCTGGTTTGACCAATGATATATCACAAAATACTGAACAAGTCATTCAACTTCCCTATAATATAGAGCAAAAATCTACTTCAAAAGGGACTTATGGTACATTGATCCTGTGAAAGAATGGGCTAGTTCTTTAGGCTAAGGCTATGTCTTCCCAAGGGCCACCATTTAAGTCATTCACATTTAGCCCCTTAGGACAGAGGTTCTCTGACACCGTCTCTGTGGTTGTCTGAAGGGGACTATTTCTTCAGGGAAAAAGATTCACTGAATTCTCAGCTGAATACAATATGTATTCTGCCTCTCAGTAAGAATCCTAGCTTAATAATAATTTTAAAAAGCACTGCTTTTGATGAAACATGAATTAAATGATTAGTTCACGACAAACAAGACATTGCTATTTTGTAAATCTCATCACCTCCTCACACTTAAATGACTAAAATAACCTATTAGCTAGGCTGTCTTATGAGTCTCTCCTCTCTCAATATTGCATAATTTACCTTTAACATTACTTTCATTGTATCACACTACCCGTCTAGACAACCTACAATAACTCCCAAGTCCTTACTGTCTGGAATACAAAACTCCTTTGCTAGTTTTTCAAGTCTCACCATAATCTAGATCCCCCTGGAATCTAAAAAATTAATGATTAAGAGTTGGGGAAAATGGGTTGTAGACCCAGCTGTCACCGATTCACTGACAAACAGATAGCTTTATTTTTACAGACCTCAGGTTCTCCTGTGTCAAATGAGGGGATTAAGTTAAAGAGAAGTTCTATAACTTTATGATTCTCTAACTTAAAAAAGCCCCGGGGGCAGCTAGATGGCGCAGTGGATAGAGCACCAGCCCTGGAGTCAGGAGTACCTGAGTTCAAATCCGGCCTCAGACACTTAACACTTACTAGCTGTGTGACCCTGGGCAAGTCACTTAACCCCAATTCCCTCACTAAAAAAAAAAAAAGCCCCACAAAACCCCAGACTTTTCCAGTATCCCCTGTTATTCACCATGTGTTTGGGGGAGGTAGAATGGTGTGATTAAAAGTGTGCTTAATGGAGAATAAAGAGAACACAGGTTTGAATCTTGGTTTTTTTTCACTTCTTCACTTTGTGTGACATTGGATAAGTCACTTAACTGTTTCAGATCTCGGTTTCCTCATCTGTAAAATGAGGATGTCCTTGGAGTTTCCTTCCAGCTCTTAATCTGAAAGTATTTTGGTCAAACTATTCTTTCTCCCGCCACACAAATGCACCAAGCTTATCTATACCTTTGTTCAATTAACCACAAACACCCAGTATATATTTATCAAGCATCTACCATGTGCAAGGTGCTGTGCCCATATTTTTTCCCCATTTCCTGGAATGATATCTGCCTTCCATTTAGACTCTCTTCTCCAAAGCTCCCTATCTTTCAAGGTTAAGCTCAAATTTGATCTTCTCTTGCCATGCTAGACATCATTCATCCCCCTCTCATTTTAATCAGGGAACTTCAGAATCAGAGAAGAGCTCTACAAAACCCCCAACAAGTGATCACCCTATGGTTCCTTCATTCTGTTTAAGGCCTGGCACATGGTACATGCTTTAAAAAAGTTTGCTGAATGATTGACTAATTTCAGATTATTTCCCTGTGCTTTCTGTGTGTTCTAGCCAAGCTGCCTGTTCTCTATTCCTTAACTATTCTCTATTCCTCATCATTTAATGCCCTATGCCTGTGCTTTTACATAGGCTATCCACCATCCCTGAAATATAGTAGCTCTTCTCCACCTCTTAGAACAGCTTCCTCCAAGACTTAGATTTCATTTCCTACAACTATGAAGCCTTTTCTGAACTCTGTAATTAGTGCTGTTTCTCTTCTCAGTCATGCTGATTTTTGTTTACATATTTTATTCCCCCAATAAATTATAAGCTCCATTAGGGAACCATTTTGTTTATTTTGTAGTTGTATGCTTAGTATAGTATCTTGAACATGTTGTTGTTCGGTCCTTTCAGTTGTGTCCAACTGTTTGGGACCCCATTTGGGGTTTTCTTGGCAAAGATACTAGAGTGGTTTGCCATTTCCTTCTCCTGCTCATTTTACAGATGAGGAAAGGGAGGCAACCCAGGTGACTTGTCCAGGGTCACACTGCTAGTAAGTGTCTAAGGCCAGATTTGAACTCGGGAAGATGAGTCTCCCAGACTCCCAGCCCAGAATTCTATCTACTGTGCCATCTAGCTGCTGTCTTGCATATAGTAGGTACTTAATAAATACTTGTTTGCATAAATTGGGTTGGACCTGAGTGATGGGGAACTCAGTTATACCTTGGATAGCACATTCCACTTTTGATAAATCGTACTGTAAAGATATGTTTCCTTGCATTCAACTGAAAGATTCCTTGCTGTAGCTTCCATCAAGTATTACTAGTTTTGCCTACAGCAGAACAAGCTCAGCTTCTCCTCCTCTGAACTTCAAAGACTCATAGTCCAAAGTATACAAAATTAAGAGAAAACAATGCAAGACAATAGAATGGCATGCTAAATTGTTGTACAGTCTTCTTTTCCTTCCTAAAATGTGGTTTTCTTTGTCAGCTAGCCAGCCACTGGACATCTTTATCTCTTATCTGGTAAAATCCTTCTTGATATTTAGATGTGACAGATCAGAGAGAATCAATATATACCTGGTGACTGATTATAAAATAACTCTTTATTCATCCAGAGTTGTCTCTCCCATATCACAGTTTCAGAGTCATTGTCTGATGGGATAAGACTGTAGAAAACCTCAACTTCTTACCTAGGAACATCTTATAAAGACTAGGGTTGCCTCAGATAACCTGAAACCAAAGAAGAACCTTAATTTAGAAAGGTCAAAGTTATCTCTCCTATCACTCATCACCAATTATCTTGATCTTTATCTTGCCACTGGACTTCAATGACTCAGGAGCAAAGAGTGAGTCTGACGACTATGCACAGTTCTGCCTCACTTAAACTCGGTTCACATGTAAGTCATCACCCTCATAATGTCCTTTTAGAGAGTAGACAAACAATACCAATCAATCAGTTGCTACCTTTACCCCACCTTTATTTGTCATCTGTGTCCTCTTCTCTTCACTCACACAGGTACCACCCTAATTCAGTCATCACCCTCAAGATGCTATTGGTCATATTCCAGAACTAAAGACAAACAGCAACAACCACCTAATGTAAATTCCTTGAAAAATAAGGTTTTAGATTAAAATGGCAATGAACCCAGTTATCTAGTGATATGCTGTCCAGTATGCAAAGCTTTTTAACAATATCATGGCCCATTTGCCATCAAAACCTATTGCATTCTCCAAGAAGAAGACAGAGAACCCCACTGGATATGAGATTTCATTGGTGGGGAACTCTTTCTACCAATAGAGTTCAGCCACTTTTGTGCAACTCATAATCTTAAAGAGTTGTTCAAAGCATTGAGAAGTTAAGTGACTTGCTCACAGTCATAAGGCACAAGTCAAGACGTGAACCCACATCTTCTTGACACCCAGGTCAGATTACTATGACCCTATACTTGACACCATGCCAAGCTACCTCTAATTCATAGATGCTGCTATGGAAGCTTGACAGGCAAGGGGCTGGCTTTTCCATTTCTCAGACAAGTAATGCTTTTTTGAGGAGAAGCACAATGCATTCTGAACATTTAAAACCCCTGCACCTAAACTATTTGGCATCCAACATTGAATACTGGCCATCTTTAAATGGGTAAGCTCTTTCGGTCCCTTTCCCTCCACAGAAAAGAAGAGACAGGGGACCAATTAAAAAAAATACCTGGGGTAACAAACACACAGTGAGGAGTTGAGAGAATATTCAGGCTGTGAAATTCTGATAGCTGATTACCATGACAAAGGTTGGAACAACTTGGACAAGAAAGGCACAAAAGGAACCTACTATTCTCTTTGCAATTCTGGGATTGTATTTGTAATCTCTCTTTGCCAGAAAAAAAAAAAAGATACTGTATTGAATGACTGAAATACAATGGAAAAGAGAATCTACTCTGATGGAGGAGGACTAACAGGATCAGTGCATGTGCATACATGCAGAGGGGATTGTGTATACATGCATGTATGTACATATTTATGCCTATATAATATAGATAACTATGGATATGTATGCATTGGCTTCTTTGCCTATATTTGTGTGTGTAGATATAGTATGTATATATGCATACACGTAGCCTGCAGAAGAGATTGAATTTTTATCCTGTGAGTAGTAGCTTAAAATTATTGAACGATAAGATGAGTTTAAAAAACACACACCATGAGCTGAATACCAATTTGAAGTGGAGAAGCATTTAGGGAAATGACTAGCCTGAATAGTAGCATTTTCATGGTATGCAATGTGCCTCTTTAATTTGCTCACTCAACAGAGTCTTGAGTCGAAGCGAGCACTTGTAACCCGCTAAGTAAAGTGCTCTGAACATGATTAATAACACGGAGGTGAAGGCCCTGGCTCACTGGGCTCTGCAGTTTAGGGGTGTCACCGATTCAGGGATTGCTGTGAGGGGTACTGACAATTTGGGCTCACAAGGGGTACAAATAAAGCAGATTGAGTGTGCCCAAGTTTCTGGGCCATCCATTCGCCACCAAGATGAAACTTTGCAAATAATCCTGATTCATTACAGTCTTCTCTCCTTTTGTTAGTTATTCTGCTGGAGACACACAGGCTGTAGCAAGGGAGTGTGTTATTTCGGGGATCCCAGGATGGCACAAAGGAGCCCGGGCTTCTGTACAATCCCTGGAGCTGTCACGCAAAGCCTTTCCTTTTGTTCAGAAAGAAAAGAAGAAAAAGCAGGTTCTAGTCTATTGTCCTGCTGCAAACTGGGCTTTTAATTGGCATGTTGGCGTCTGTGTGTAAAAGGGGTTTGTGGGGACAGCTCAGAAGTGAGGCATCATGGGGGCAGAAGCGACTTCACCTCAGGGTTAATTCTGGTTTGAGGGGTGTGTGTGTGTATGTGTGTGTGTGTGTGTGTGTGTGTGTGTGTGTGTGTATGTGAGTGTGTGTGTTCCTGGCTCTAGAAACGTGAGTGGTTCCTGTTAGCTGAGGAGCAGACAGCACCTTTATTAGATTATAGGCCCACAGTTAATGATACATTAACAGAATGCTTGGATGCATCGATCTTCCCCACCCCCAACCCCTACCACTTTGCCCCAGATGAACATTAACAAAGCTGGAGTGTAAACCAAACCTTTCAGCCTACTTCCTTTGGTTCCTTCACCCTATAAGGTGCACCCATGAATAAATAAAAATGTCAGTGTATCCATCCCATTTACATTTACAAAGTGCCCCTCATGTAAATACCTGAGAATGGCATAGACAGTTAACATCAAGATAAAATCAATCAGAGGAGCCAAGTCATTAACGAAATCACTTTGATGACTTTCATGAGTAGATCAAGGTAATTCTTCCTGTTTTTTTTCTGGTCCTCCATCTCTCTCCCACCATACACCCCCATTGCCTAATAAACAAGGCTGTGCTTTGATTGGCAGAAACTACAAAACCCTAGAATCTTGTGCCCAGAAGGGATCTTGAGATGATCTAGACCATCCCCCTTATTTGATAGATGAGGGAACTGGGGCACAGAGAAAGGTCATGTAAGATCATATGACAAACAAGTAGCAGGACTGAAGATTCAAACCCAGGTTTTTTTACTCTAAAATCCACTACACCCAATAGATACACATTTAGTATTTACTGCCACTTCTTTAAGCACACCCCCAGTTCTTCTAGTTATACCAGGGCCTTTAACAACAATGTTAGATTAATGAGACTTAGATATCCCATGATGCTTCCCTTCCAAATTCGAGATTAAGATGAACCATAACATAACATAAATGAATGGGGAAGAGGAGTCCCCAAATGGGGGCAATGGCCTCAGATTCCAATGTCATTATTGCTTTCATTCTAAACCATCCCATTACTAAGCATAAATAACCATGGCATTACATTCTCCAAGATGGATTGAGTTGATGGTATTCTGGCAAAATGGTTGCTTCAGAAATAATGAGGCTAGAAGTAATTAAATTTCTGTGTAATGAGTATCTCTGGCTCATTCTTCTAAAACCAAGCCAGCTACTTCTCCCACTCAGGGGTCTAGGGGTTCTCCTAAGGGGTTGGGGACATCTCTTCTCTAATGCTGTTGTCTCAAGTGCCTATGCATATCTCCAGTTGTAAATTGCCAGTGACTAGGGCCCCAGTTCCACTTAACCAATTAACATCAACTATTACAAAGGGATATGTACAGCAAAGATATCATCAGTACAAAAGTACAAACATTTCTCCTGAGTACCTTGGGGAAAAACAATCTCTTGGGAGAGCAGCTCAGACTTACTGACGTTTCCATATGATGTTGGACCCAAATGGTTCACATTTGAATGGAGCATCAATGTCAGATGAGTCGTCATCTCAGCTATGATAGCATCAGGTCCTAAAGGTGAAAGTTGCTCATATTGATTTATTGGTTGACTGACATTGATGTTAGGCCTAGTACAGACTAAACTCTGAGACTGCTAGGCCTCAGGTGGCTCACTCTCCTTTCAAAACTCACAAAATAGTGTAATGAAAAAACAAATGCCTAAACAAGGAACTCAGGTCTGTATTTATTCAGCCACATTTTTGACTTGAATGAGGAAAACCCAAGGTCTCTCCTCTCCACAGCATTGTCTCTGACTGGAATTCTATCGGACTGGTAGAAGTTAAATCAATAGACAGGGAATAGTTTGAATAGTGAAACCCCCGTGAATGCAAACCTAGTTACATAGCCACAACTAATCAAAGAGTTTTCTTATCATTGTGTTAAGTGGACCAGAGGCAGGTACAAAATATCTGTCACTTCCATTACATGTTATCATGACTCTCTCAGAAGCACACTCCCAGACTCTTCCATGTGGGGAACTACATCAGTAACAGTCTGTGTCTGCTCATAGGTACTGGCGTCCAGTCCCCTGGTACATCTGTATGCTAGAACTTTTAGTAACAACTTTATTGAAAGAATAAGGGATATCAACAACCTCCTTATGACACAACCTATCTCCCAAATTACCTTATTATTTGGGTGGGATTTTTGTTTGTTTTTGTTTTTTGTGGGGCAATGAGGATTAAGCGACTTGCCCAGGATCACACAGTTAGTAAGTGTCAAGTGTCTGAGGCCAGATTTGAACTCAGGTCCTTCTGAATCCAGGGCCGGTGCTTTATCCACTTCGCCACCTAGCTACTCCCAAGTTACCTTATTATTACAGGACATAGAATACATTTTAGGGAAGATAATGTTCACTAATAAGCAACAACACCCTTTCAGTTTGGAAATGCCATGTAAAGAGCAATTCTGGAAGATTGGGTATTTATCATTCAATAATAACAACTATCATCATCTTATTGTCTGCACCTGTTATTTCACTGCCCACCTCAAAGAGGAAACTCTCTACTAGTGGGTCAGCTATTGTTTTGCAGCTAATATAGTCTAGGACACTGAGAGGTTAAGTGACTTGCCCACAATTACTCCTTCCACATTGCAGGGTTTAGGAGCATGGTGCCCCAGCCATCTGGAAAATCCATGTAAATTTTTTTGGTCCTCCTTTGGTACTTGAGAAGAAGTCTGAATTATTATGATATTAAAAGATAAAATATGTTGATATTGCATAATACTATACATATATTTTATGTATTTCTGAGTTTCTAAACTATTTCTGTATCATCTGCTGGCCTTCGTGTTGTCTGTGGATTCTACAGAACTCCCCCAAATTTCCCATTTAATTTCTTAAACTGATTTGTGATAGATCCAAACCATGATAGGGAAAGTTTCAATGTGGAAGGGATAACTGTAAATACATGTCAAAAAAAACCCCAAAAAACTTTAATCCAGGTCGATTTGACTCCAAGGCCAATTCTCTCTATTCTATGCCCAACTGGCCTCTCCAATAACGATAACACTAACCACACAAATAAGTATCATGTAATACTTTGAAGTTTGCAAAGTCTGGCACATATATTATCTCATTTGATGACTCTTACAACCACCTGATGTTTTCTCAGAATAATGATGCAATTTAAATTTATATAAATAAATAAATTACACACACACACACACACACACATATATACATATATACATACATATATATATATATATATATACACATATACAGAGAGAGAGATAGTTTAGCATTCCTCCATCCAAAAAGTTCAATGTGATTTTGTATAAATTGAGTTCAGTTTTTTCTAGTCTGTCATTTCAATTCAGTTCTTACTAAAGAAAAGCAGTACAGAGGAGGGAACCAGTGACAGAACCACTTGCTTTTAACACATACTGGATATGTTACTTTGGGCAAGTAATTTAATCTCTCAGTGCCTCAGGCAACTCTCTTAGACTATAAATTGCAGACTATAAATTGCTAATGTCCATTAGCAAAGCAAGTCATTGTGCTTAGCCCAGGATGGGGGTGGGGGGAGAGAAGTTGGTGCAATAGGGAATAATTGCAGAAAGACAGATTTAGACTTGATGTAAGGAAAATCTTCCTAACAATTAGATTATCCAAAAGTATAAGGCAATTGTTGAAATCTTAAGAGTGAAAGATCTCCAAAGAAGAAGAGATCTTAGGACAAATGCTGGAGAATGTCAACAATTGGGGCTCAAGAAGAGAAAAGAGACAGAGAAGGGGCTCTTAGAGAAAGGCAGGAGGAGGTCAGCCAAGAGAATATGGCATCTTGGAAACCAAGGGAAGTCCAAGTGTTCCAAAGAAACTATCACTTCCTTGTTCTGGACACTAAGTCTCTCTTAGTGCAGTTTGTTGTTGTTCAGTTGTGTCCAACTGCTTGTGACTCCATTTGGGATTTTCTTGGCAGAGATACTGGAGTGGTTTGCCATTTCTTTCTCCAACTCATTTTAGAGATAAGGAAACTGAGGCAAACAGGGTTAAGTGACTTGCCCAGGGTCACACAGCTAGTAAGTATCTGAAACCAGATTTGAACTCAGAGAGATGAGTCTTCCTGACTCCAGGCCCAATACTCCATCCACTGCAACATCTAGCTGCACCCTATAATGCAGCTTAGCATAGCCCTTTCTCAGGCTCATCTGCTGCTTCCTCTTTAACTTCATGTCCTGGGTCCTCTTTTATTCTGTCTTTGCACTCTCACTTGGTGAGCTGGAGGGAAAGCTGGAGGGAAAAATAGATAGACAAACCAAGACATAGAGACACACACATGGGGTGGGGGGGAAGAGAGAGAGAGAGAGAGAGAGAGAGAGAGAGAGAGATTACAACTGAGAAAAGGCCATTGATAGAGAGGTAATTAGTGCATTGGTGAACTCTGAGTAAGTGGTTTCCATGAGTGGTAAGAATGGAAAAACAGCCTTGAAGGGGCTGACAATTGATGAGCAAATGAAGGCATTGGGTTTAACTACTGTTAAGTTAGTCCATGAAGGGGAGAACAGATGGGAGGGTTGCTGGATGGATTATCCGGGTTAAAATCTTTTTAGGCTTAGAAAGACCTGAACATGTTTGTAGGCAGATGGGAAGGAACTGGTAAAGAGAGAATGTTTGAAGATTCATCAGAGAGAGATAGTTGCCAGAGTGAGATCCTAAAGGAGGCAGAAGGATACAGATAGCAAGATGAGCCCCATCCAGAAGAAGGCTAGCTCATTGTAAGAGACAAATGGAAAGGAGGGTCCAATGGATTAGCAATTAAAAGGTTCAGGGACTTCCCATCAGATATCTTTGGTCTTTTCAGAGAAGTAGAAGGCTAGGTCATCTGTTATAAATCTGGGGGTTGGGTGTACAGGCAGGGTCTTTAGGAGAAACGAAAAGATTCAGAACAGTTGAAGTGAGAAATGGAACATAGAATATGGAATCAATATGTGTGGAATAAAAGGATTGTTGAGCTCCCAGGAAGGCCCAAAAGAGGGTAAGCGGCATGAATTTGTAGTAGATGAAATTGATTCAATTTTGTAATTTTCTTCAGCGAAGCTCAAGACCCTGGAGATGGTGGAGGCTATCCAATATTGAGTATTAGCAGGTTGGAAATGATGGAAAGATATTGCCACTACACCATACTGTCTCATACATAAGATACAGTACTCAAGAAATGTATGAAGTAGTAGAGAATTAAGAGATACAGATCTAGCTATAGATATGTAGATGTCTCTCTCTTTAACTATGATATAAAATAGAACATGGTAGGCATAACAAACAAAAATAATAAGAGATCCTCAAAGTCTACCCAAGCCCTCTGTGTCAAGAGGTGGTTCATTGGGTCGAGCATGAGACTTGGAGTCAGGAAGACATGAATTTGAATCTTGTTTCTGGCATCACTAGCTCCTTGGTCCTGAGCAAATCACTTGATTGTTCTCAGCCTCATAATGGAGAATAATATCATCTGCCTAAGAGGATTATTGTTAGGATCATATGAGATAATATATGTAAAGTGCTTTGCAATCTTTAAAGCAATATATAATAAATGCTTGCTCTTAGGAAGAGGCAGTGGCCTCTAATACCAGTGTTTCAATTAAGCCACCATACTATGAGGTTGGTGTGGGAAATGGAATATAGGACATGGAAGCAATATATGTGATGTGGATAAAAATGTAGCTAGAGTGGCCATGACATTTCATTTTTCAAAGCTTTTTACTAATCTGTAAACTGAGAGTGATGGATTAGAACTGTGACTCTACAAGAGGAGTAAGTTTTACTACATGTGCTATGAGAATTTGGATTTCATGTTATTATAGATGAAAGACAATTTGTAAATAATTTTGTTTAATATAAATATTACTTGCCCAACATGTGTAATATGGTAAATCTGGTATTCACAAAATAAAATGAAACTTGCCTGTTAAACAAACACACTACCCTCAAAACACATCAGACCTTGAACTTGTGAAGAACTCACCCCCAAACAACTGTTTTTATTGAAGAGAAACTGAGTATATGCTTTCTCTCTATAATTTCCTATAGTTTTGCCAACTTAAACATGCATTGTTATATGATTCCTCACAGCAAAGAATAGTGTGTCATAAGCTTTTAAAAAAGGGTTCAGAATCACTGGATTAGATGATTTTAATATTCTCTTCCAACTCTAACAATCAGTGATTTTATGATTTTTCACATGTGAGAACCTTGCCAATGAATGAAATTTCCCCTGTGGGTAAAGGTTTATCTCAATAGCTTGATACCCTCTTATTCATTCACAAATGGTGTACATTTGTAAGAAAACTGGCAGGAGTCAGTGATCTAGCCTTTGGCCATAAAAGAGAGCAAAGCTAATGGGTCCATGCAGGGACTAAATTCACGATATTAGTCTCTGCTGGACCAGCAATCATGGCACAAATGGCTTCACAGTTAGAGATGCTGCTTGGTGGGAACCAGGATTGTCCTCTCTGCTTTACGGGGACCCACTGGAGGCCTCTATGTCCCTGTATAACTGACCGACAAACAGAAACCCTTGTAGAAAGACCAGGAGTAGTTTCAGGCTGCTTTTCCACTGATGAGTGCTGCATAGACATGTCTTTATCAGAACCGTATATTTAGAAGGCTACTGGCAACAGAAGGAGGTGATAAGATAGGAAGTTGAGTTGTGCTTCCCTAAGAGTTATGTAGGCTTAAGGAAGGTCATCTAGAGCAGGCTTTCTTAACTTGGGATTCCATGAAATAAACAAACAAATAAATAAATATATATGTACACATGTGTGCATATACACAATGTATATGTGTATACATTATGTATAAAGCGTAAGTGTATATATAAAATATATGTATATACATATTATGTATATATCTGTTTATATAACACCAATAATATGTGCATACAAACATGCATATACCCACAATGTACATACATGTGTTCACGCGTATACGTACATGCAAATATACATACTTGTCCCTTCAGCATTGTGAGTTAGGGCCCCGGTACCCCTGCAATCTGAAAAATCTACATAAAAATTTTTGGCCATACCTCTGTACCAAAGAAATCTGATTTTTTTCTTTTTTTTAAAAATATGGTGTTTATAGTACCTTATTGTCAAATTTGGGTTAATTATTTGGTCATGGGCTTTGTGTCATCTGCTGGTCTTTGGATGTCATCTGTAGCTTCAGCAAAAGTGCCCATATAATTTCTTATGCCAATCCATGATATAATGAAACTTCGGTGGGGGAAAGTTGCAATGTGGAAGGGATAACTACATATAAAACCATTTTATTATAGTTATTTCGTTGGTTTCCTTTGCAATCTTATGTATTTTTGCACAGTGAAAACATTATTCTAGGAAGAGGTCTTTAGGCTTCACTAGATTGCCAAAGCGGTCCATGACATATCTTCCTTCTCTAGAGGTTGCCAGGTCATTTCATGAAAGGTTCTAACTCCAGCTCCCTTAACCAGGATTCATTGATTTCATTAGTAGTCCCCTAATAGCCAGGACATGCTTGGACTATGCTGAACTCCATCACTTCATGTGTAAGTCACAACATCTCAAGCATTCACTGCACCAGTTGCTAGAGTCTTATCATTCCTGGCCATTCATTCTCTGAGTTAAATGTACATCAAGCAAGGAAAGGAAAGTTTGGCAGTGAAACAGGAGAAATCTGCAAGACTTCGTTCCATTTTCTTAAGGAGCCAGGAAGAGAAAATCCACAAAAGTGGTGGAGAAAAACTGAAGCAGATGCATGGAATATTGTTTTTGTATGTGTTCCTAAATAAGGTAATTTGAGAGCCACATAAAGGCAATTGGCAAAAAGGGAAAGATACATTTTAAATGGATTTTCGAATGAGTCAAAACAAACAGGAGGCAAACAGTGGTGTCCTCTCATCTGTTCCTGTACTTTCTTGTCTGGCATAGTTTCATGCTACTGTATATGAAAAAAAAAAATTAAATTTAAAAAAACTTGCTTGATATTCCACACCATATAACCAAAGCTTTACATTCAGATATTACCCCAAATTGATGAAGAAGCAATCAGTTCCAAATTCCCTCTAGGTGGTTCCCTAGTCCCCCTTTTTCTTTTTTCCTTTTATTTTAGCTCTTGATACCGTCATTCAATTTTCTTCCTTCCCATACTTCAAGCCCCAGAGATCCCCTCATGATTATCCCATCTTTTCTACTCCCTGTGTGTTTTGTTTTGTTTTTTGTTTCTGGTTTTGTTTGCTTGTTTGTTTGTTTGCAGGGCAATGGGGGTTAAGTGACTTGCCCAGGGTCACACAGCTAGTAAGTGTCAAGTGTCTGAGGCCAGATTTGAACTCAGGTACTCCTGAATCCAGGGCTGGTGCTTTATCCACTGTGCCACCTCGCTGCCCCTACCCCCATGTGTTAATTCCTGTGTTGAATATCTCCAACCTGGATTTATCTATCATGATTTATAACAACTCTCTTCTCTTGTTCTAACCATTCCCTTTCATTCCTACCTGTTCCCTCCTTAGAGTCTCTACATTCCATCTCCCTTTTTTTCTTTCCCATCCCCATCTCCTTTCTTTAAGGGCATAAAGGTTAGAAACAGTCTTAGCTCAGCTGGTGAGCACTTTAGGAAGCCTCTCACAACCCATCCTTTGCTTTGGTGAGGGGGGCAGGCTGGCACCAGCCCAAATGCATGTTTAAATAATGGGCATGCCAGTGCCAGAAAATTAAAACACAGCATGGAATTGCTGAATTCACAATTTTATTGTCAATGATTGCCTGGTGGCTCTGCTTATCTAGGAAATCGTCACAGCTTCTTCCATTTTCCACGACTTGGTTATTGTTCGGTTAATTCCAGCAGTAAACTTCGTCAGAAAAAACAGCCAAAAATTCCTCACTATCATTTCACATATTACCATACGAGGTAAATTTGCAAGAGGCAGTTTTGCTTAGTGGTTAGAGAGCCAGTCCTTAAAGACAGGTAGATCTCTGACGCATACTAATTGCATGACCCTGGGCAAGTCATTTAATTTAACAGTTAACACTTTCATGGTGTCTTAGAGTCTAGGCTAGTAGAATCAAACTCAAATAGAAATGGGACCAGTAAACTGTATGTAAGCATCCCCTCAGGCCCCATATCGACTTGGAAAAACAAATATTAACATTAGCTATATTTTATTGTATTTTTATTTAGTTAAATATTTCCCAATTACATTTTAATTTGGTTGGGTCACACTAAGAAATGTTGTAAGCCTACTGGGACATGTTTGCCCTAGACAATTCTCTTAGACTGTGGGTTGCAGAGAAGGTGCTGACCTGCATTGGTAGAGAGAGCTTTCTCAGCTGAGTTTCCTCTACCAAAGATATCAGTGGTTTGGTTCCTAGTGAAACAGACATTGGATTTGGAGGCAGAAGACCTGAGTTCAAATCCTGGTCATGTTTCTCCCTATCTGGGTGACTTCTGCCAAGTCATGTCTTCTCTCTGGGATCTCATTTCCTCACCCACAAGATAAGGAAGTTGGATTAGATGACTTCTGGGTCATTTCAAGTTCTAATTCTATCATCCCATGAATAGTTTTAATCTACTTTAGAGCTGGAAGGAAACTTGGGAGATCATTTAGTCCAACCCTTTCAGCAAAATGAGGCTGAGAGGGGAAAGGGCTAGTTAGAGGAAATAGCTAGTTAGGAGCAGAATTAAAACTGGAACCCAGGACTTCTGACTCCAAATTCAGTGTTCCTTACAATAATAGCAGTTAGCTTACTAAGGTTTGTGAAGCACTTTACAAATATCCACAACCCTCATTTTGATGAGTAACCTGAGGCAGACAAGAGGTTGACTTGCCCAGGAGGACACAACTAATAAGTGTCTGAGGCTGGATTATGAACTCAAGTTCTTCAGACTCTAGGTCCAGAGTTCTAGACACTGAGCTGTCTAGCAACCTCTAACTTCTTCTCATCTTCCTGAGTTCAAATATGGCCTCAGACACTTATAGCTGTGTGAACCTGGCTGGTCATGTCACTTAACCCTGTTTGACTCAGTTTTATCATCTATAAAATGAATTGGAGAAGGAAATGGCAAATCTCTCAAGTATCTTTGCCAGGAAGACCCCAAATGGGTCACAAAGGATCTGAAATGACTGAATGAGAACATTGTACTGATTAGTCCATTTCTCTGCCAAAGTTACCTATTGAAGAAAGTCATGTCCCTTGATCTCATATTATAGGTGCTTACTGTTGCTTGTATTAAGTCTGTTAATCCAAAACGACTTGAGCTATTTATGTGAGTTCCATAAGGATCTACTTTTATAATCCCATTGTGCTACACTTAGAGGTGCTCAGGAGACATCTAAAACATGTCTCAAGGGATTGGTTGTGGGATTGGTAGCCTACTTCTGAGCACCTCTGAGTCAGAAGTGAATAAATGATTTCTCTTGAGTGGCTAATGGAAAATAATAACCATCTGCTTAGATAGTGACCTTCTCCTGGGAGCAAGCGCTTAACATTTATGGGCATATCTTTCAAGATAGACAACAGATATTTTAATTTTCAATTCACAAATGGGGGAAACTGAGGCATGGTTAAATGAAATTACTTGACTAAAACCATAAAATTAATCTGGAGTTAGATGCTTGCCTGTTGGAAAAGCAGGGAAACCAGCAAACATATCAAAAATACTACAACTGTTCACTCAAAATTCTTAGTGGAAAAAAAAAAAGTGGGGCTCAAGATTTCTTCTGCCCTCTGTTTCCAGAAGTGGAATAAATTACCACAAAATCAGTGATGTCAACCATATGTAAGGATCCCTGTAGACACATAGTGACTTTGAACATCACAAATTAACATTATCTATGTTTTATTGTATTTTTATTTATTTTGCTTGAAATATTTCCCAATTTCATTTTAACCTGGTTCAGGCTACACTTAGGAGAGGACCTCTGATTGTCTGCTCAACACCTCTGATCTAACTCAGGGATCAAAGTCAATCAGTTAGTCAATAACTGTAAACACATTCAATGTGTCAGGCACCATGGTAAGCAGCAGGGATACAAAGAGTGGCAAAAGTTTCTTCCCTCAAGGAGCTCACCGTCTACTGGGGGAGACACAACATGTAAACAACTCTGTACCAATATACAGGATAAATGGAAAATAATCAACACAGGGAAGGTACTTGCTTTAAGGGGAATCAGGAAAGGTTCTAGCAGGAGGTAAACATTCAGCTGAGACTAGGGGAACTAGGACATGGAGATGAGAAAGGAGAGATTTCTAGGCATGGAGTTCAGCCAATGAAAATACCCAGAGTCAGGCAATGTAGTATTTAGTGTAAGGAACAGTAAGGAGGCCAGTAGCACTGGATTGCAGTGTGTAGAGGTGAGGGTTGGGGGCAGGGATATAGAGGTATAAAATATAAAAGCCTGGAAAGATGTATTGGGAGGGGCAGGTAGGGCTTTGAACACTGAACACAGGATTTCATATTTGATCTAGGTGGTGAGAGGGAGCAATTCCAACTGATCGTATCGGGGTAGGGAGTGAGGAGATGACATGCAAAGACCTGGGCTTTAGGAAGATCACTTTGACAGCTGAGTAGAGAATGCACTGAAGTGAAGAAATTTTAGGCAAGGAGACCAACCAGCAGGCTCTTATGATAGTTCAAACTTGAGGCGTGGTGATGAGGGATTGAACCAAGTTGGAGGCAACATCAAAGGAGAGAAGGGGGTAGACATAAGAATCTTCCATTCACAATGGTCAGGGGCTTTTGCTCTTCTGACCTCCAGAGAAGTGAAGCCAATTGCCTCAGTCATGTAATTAGTAAGCAGCAGTGTTAGGGGTTTGTGCCCAAGTACTTTGCTTCTAATTCCAACATTCAAATCAAAGTTAGTCAGGGGTTCTTTAACTTTTCTTGGGTCATGGACTCCTTTGTAAGTCTTGTGAAGCCTATGGACCCCAGCTCAAAATTATGTTTTTAAATGTATAAAATGAAATATATAGGATTACAAAGGAAACCAATTATATTGAAATGAAGATGTATTTCTTTACTCATCCAAGATCATAGACACCCCTCCCCCAAATAAAAGCTAGTCATAGGCATCTGCAGTTGGTGAATCAAAGGTTAAGAATCATCCCTCTATGAGGGCAGCTAGGTGGTGCAGTAGATAAAGCACTGGTCATGGATTCAAGAGAACCTGAGTTCAAATCCAGCCTCAGACACTTAACACGTATTAGTTGTGTGACCCTTGGCAAGTCACTTAATACTCATTGCCTTGCAAAAAAAAAAAAGAAAAAGAAAAAAAAAAGAATCATCCCTCTAGGTTGTGTTACATCTTATAGGAAGCAACCTGGGGCAGCTAGGTGGTGCAGTGGATAGAGCACTGACCCTAGAGTCAGGAGGCCCTGAATTCAAATCCGGCCTCAGACACTTGACATTTACAAGCTGTGTGTGACCCTGGGCAAGTCACTTAACCCCAATTTCCTCACCAAAATAAAAAAGAAAGAAAGCAATCTGTTCTTCTGTTCCTGTTGTTACTAGTGGCCTCATTATTATTATTGTTGTTGTTATTATTAAAGCGAGAAGCAGTGTAGGCATAGTGTAAAAAATATTGAGATAGGAATCTGAGATTCTGGGTTTTAGTCCTGATGTTTCTCCTTATTAACTTGGTGACATCTGGCAAATTATTGAACCCTTATGTCAACGAGGGTAAACAGCCTTGAATTATTTTCTTCTCATGAACAGTAGAGAGATTTTTGTCAGGGAAAATTATTAGAAGGCTACTGTGATTGGCCAGGTGTGAGGTAATAAGGCCCTGAACTAGAGTGATCACCATTTTAATAGAGAGAAGGGGAAGTCTGGGAGAGATTCCATAGAGGTAGAAATAATAGAATTGGCAACAAATTGAATATATGAGATGAGGGGAAATGAGGAGTTGGAGGATGACTCTAAGATTGTGAAATCAAATAGGATACAATTCAATGAGCATTTATTAACCATCTGTTATGTGTCAGGCATCATGGGAGGCACTGGGAAAATATAGACAAATAAAAACCAGTCCTGGCCCTCACAAAACTGACATTCTACTCAATAATGTATGGAAAGTTCCTTGTGACTGTTGCTCTATAGTTGTCACTTGTTCTAATTATGAAAGATTCAAGCTTCCTTGGAGATTGGTTTGACACCATTGCAACATTCAATTCAATTAGGCATTTAAAAATATTTGACCATCTTAAATCAATGCTGGCTTCCTAATGCTGACTTTTATGTATTCCTCAAAGAAAAAAAAATGAGTTACAAGAGAAGAGTTCTGAGAGTTGTATGATACCCTCACAACCTGGAGGGAGAAAATGTATTGTATGTAGCACCCAGCAGTAAAGAGGGGAAAATGGAGACTAGGATCAAAAACCTTTTGAAGGAGACCCCAGATGAAGCCCTAAAAGTCATGTGATCTCCGAAGTACATCAGGCATGCTTTGTTTTATTGCACTTTGCTTTTTTGTACTTTGTAGATATTGCATTTGGGCTTTTTTGGTTTTGCTTTACAATTTGAAGATTTGTGACAACCCTGTATTGAACAAGTCTCCTGGTGCTATTTCTCCAATACCATGTGCTAACATCATGTCTCTGTGTCACATTTTGGAAATTATTACAATATTTCAAACTTCTTCATTATCATTAAACCTGTTATGGTCATTTGTGATCAATGAGCTTTGAAGTCACCATTCCAATTGTTTTGGGGTACCACAAACAGCACCCATATGAAATGGCGAATTTAACCAATAAATGTAGTTTTCTGACTGCTCTACTGACCAGCCATTGCCCAGTCTCTCTCCCTCTCCTTAGTATTTCCTATTCTCTGAGACACAACATTTTTGAAGAATATTCCATAAATTTGGTTGATAAATCAGCAGCAGGGTCTGAGAGGATTGACTCCAATTTTGAAGGAAGTTTTACTGTGGGTATAATGCCACCACACAGCATTTCATGCTACAGAGAAATCTTTCATGAAAGGAAGAGTCAATCCATGTGGCAAACTTCATTGTTGTCTTATTTTTAAAAATCACCAATCAACCTAAACTTCAATAACTACCACCCTAATAAGTCAGCAGTCATAAACATGAAGGCAAGACCCTCCACCAGCAAAAAGGTTACAAGTCACTGAAGGCTCAAGTGATGGTTAGCATTTTTTTTTAGCAATAGCAATTTTGCAAATATTTAGTAAAATAAAGTATTTTAATTAAGGTATATACATTTCTTTTTTAAAAGATATAATACTATAACACTTAATAGAATACAGTATAGTGTAAACATAACTTTTATATGCACTGGGAAAGCAAAAAAAATGTGTGACTTGCTTTATTGAAAAATTCACTTTATTGGGGTGGTGTGGAAACAAACCTATAATATCTAAGCAATATCTTTACTGTAATATCATCAAAAAAGATCTCCTTCAAATATGTAAGAGTGTAGAGAAAAATACACACAGGCCTTTGCTCCTTGAAAGAAGCAATGGATTCTTTGTTTCCCAATTTAAATCAATTCTGACACAAAAATACCCAATTACTACATTTAAATAACAATGCCAGGTCTGACAGAAACTCACAGAAAACAAGGAAACCAACACTTAAAGCTGAAAATCTGGAGCTGACATGGTGACCTCAGTTCAGACTGTTATGCCAACAAATAAGCAAAAGAAGGAATTAGGACCCAAATTTGGCAAGCTAGTGTTCGGGAGAGCTGACTGGGAGATTATGGCTGGGAAAGGCTGTCCGAATTTTTGTTCTGCTTTAATGAACTATTTGGGAGCTCAGTTCCTTTGTTTTCTTTTAGGAGAAGGGGGTGTATTTTATTTTTAAGAAAAACAACAATTTGAGTGGTTGAGTCCAAGAGAAGTGAATACACCATATGGTCTATTGTGGAATAAGTAATTACAGACTTATTAAAAATACATGTTAATTTTACTCACTGACACTACATGATAATGGTTTCCTCAGGACTGAATCCATTTTGCCTGCATTCTCTGTTTCGAGATCCGAAACCTCTAAGTCTGACCATGAGATAAATAAGACCAAGCTGACTCAATTGACCTTCGGAGATTCAAGCAATTTAAGATTGTTTTCCAGCTGTTCTTTCATAGCAGGGCATGTGGTGAAGTAGAAAGAGAGCTAGAAGTGGAAACATGGGACTAAGGTTAGAATCTGGACTTAGTCACTTGGGCAATTGACTTAACCTTGCTGAGACTCATCATACTCATCTGTAAAATGAAGGGTTTGGTCTATAACAAAGATGTCAAAAAGGCATAGCCAGGGTTATTCCAGCAGAACCAGATTAAAATGGAATTGGGAAGGATTTAGCAAAATGAATGAAAATAAAGTAGAAGATAGATGTTAATATGTGGTTTTCTAAGTCAATGAGAAATTTGCAGGGATCCTTATGTGAGGTGTAGTGACACTGGTTTTTCTTTGAGTTTAAGACCCCTGGTCTAGACCTCTCAGATAATTTCCATCTCTTGCTCTTGTTTAAAGACAAGAGAAAAGAAGAAGAAGAAGAAGAAGAAGAAGAAGAAGAAGAAGAAGAAGAAGAAGAAGAAGGAGAAGGAGAAGGAGAAGGAGAAGGAGAAGGAGAAGGAGAAGGAGAAGGAGAAGGAGAAGGAGAAGGAGAAGGAGAAGGAGAAGGAGAAGGAGAAGGAGAAGGAGAAGGAGAAGGAGAAGAAGGAGAAGAAGAAGAAGTAGAAGAAGAAGAAGGAGAAGAAGAAGGAGAAGAAGAAGAAGAAGAAGGAGAAGACAGATAAGAGGTGAGGAGATGGTATCTGAACAAGAAGATTAAAGAAAGTGAGAAACAAGAAATTCAGAGTCATTTTTACTTATACACGGGGGTATTCTGGAGGCAGCTTGTGCCAGCCTATGAGAGCCAGTTGTCAAATTTTCAGGCTGATCATTTATACCTCAGAAATTGACAAATGCTACAAATCAGGGCTTGATATATTGTTTTATTGTTTAGACTTAAGAAAGAGATGGGGAGAATGTTGGTAATGCAGACTAACAAGCATGGCTTGTGTGTGTCTTTTTTCCCCCCAAAGCCAGTTGTTAAACCTTTATTGACATATTTCTGCTTTTAAGTATCAATAAATCACCACAGTGTTTTCTAGATCTTTCATAAGATAGTCAATAAGTATAATATAATCTGCACTCTGTATACCTTCGGAACAGTGCAACAGAAAGAAAGGTCTTGGGTTCAAAAGCCACTTTTAAGACTACCTGAGGGGGCAGCTAGGTGGCACAGTTGATAAAGCGCCGGCCCTGTATTCAGGAGGACCTGAGTTCAAATATGACCTCAGACACTTGACAATTACTAGCTGTATGATCCTGGGCAAGACACTTAACCCTCATTGCCCCACAAAAAAAGAAAAAGGAAAAAAAGACTTCCTGTTTAGCCCTGGGGCAACTAGGTGGTACAGTAGATAGAGTACTGGCCCTGGAGTCAGAAGGACCCAAGTTCAAATCTAGCCTTAGACAGTTATTAGCTGTGTAACCCTAGGCAACCGTTTTTGCCTCAGTTTCCTCATCTGTAAAATGAGCTGGAGAAGGAAATAGCAAACCACTCCGGTATCCTTGGTAAGAAAACCCCAAATGGGGTCACAAAGAGTTGGACACCTATGAAATGACTAAATAAAATTTAAGATGATGAGGATAATGATGCCTAGCACTTTAAGGTTTATAAATCTCTCTCTATATATAAAATCTCACTTAATCCTCACAACAACCCTGTAATGGTTAATAATACTATTATTATCTTAATATAATATTAATTATTAGGGCTGTTATTATCCTAATATGACATCAATTATTAGTATTATTAGCCTAACATATTATTAATCCTAATGTAATATTAATTATTAAGAGCAATGTAATATTAGATTGTTAGCATAACAATATTAAATATATTGGGGATATTATCACAATGTAATATTAATCATTAACTTAATATAATAATATTAGGATTGGTATCACAATATAATATTAATTATTAAGATGATTATTATGCTATTCACTTTATTGATGAGGAAACTGAGTCTTAGAGAGGCCTAGTGATTTGCTCAGGCTCACAAAACTAGGATGGATTTGAGGAAGGATTAAAAGTCAGTCTTCTGGACTTCAGGTCCAGCCAGTCCTTACTTAGCACAGTGCCTGGCACACAGTAGACACTTAAATAGTAGTTGACTGACTGCTTGATTACTCTGGATCTACTGTACAACCTAGCTCCTATCTTATCAATCTTATTGACACAGGTAGTATTTTCATTGCTGCCATTAATTGAATGTAGAAGAACAAGGTGGAGCTACAAAGTGAAAAGCTAGTTAATGTGATGCTAGAGAATGGGACTGTATTTCTGGACCACAGCTTAAGATAGAGGAATGATGGGCTCTTGGTCAGGTACAGTGTGCAGCTAATGAAGGCTGATAAAAATAGATTTCCCTGGGGACTTGTGAGCCTGAACAAGACAGCTTTTAAGCTGAAAATGGAGGAGGAGGAGAAAAACTGCCCACATAGCTTCACCAAGTCAGATGCCACCGTGAGTCACAGGTCTGACAGAGGAAGAAAATGATCAGTGATCAGGACCAGTAACTCACAGGAAATAATATACAAGATGAGGGGCAGTAATGAAACTCATGACCTTGGATGTCTCTGTGTGGACTATGGGTAGTAAACAAGATGAACTAGAAAACTTAATATAAGAAGGTGTTTTTGACCTCATAAATATCACAAGACTTGGTGGTGTGGTACCTAACTGTACTAAAGCTATGGAAGGAAGAGATTAGAAGAGGCAATGGAATAGCATTTTATGTAAATAAGGCATACTCATGAAGAAATCCATGAACTAGGGTGCAGAGACATCAATCAATTATTGTTGTTGTTTTTGTTGTTCAATTTTTTTCAGCCATGTCCAACTCTTTGTGACCCATTTAGGGTTTCCTTGGCAAAGATACTGGAGCGTTTTGCCATTTCCTCCTCCAGCTCATTTTATTAGTCACCTATTATATGCCAAGCACTGGGGGAGGGGGGGAGACACCAAGACAAAAGACAGAAAGTCCCTATCCTCAGGGAGCTTACAGTCTAATGAAGGAGACAACATGCAAACAAATATATACAAAAGCTAGCTATATAGAGGATAAATAGGAGATAACAGAGGGAAAGTGCTGGAATTAAGAGGGATTGGGGAAGGCTTCCTGTAGAAAGTGGGATTTTAGTTGGGACTTAAAGGAAGCCAAGGAGGTCAATAATCAGAGAGGAGGAGGGAAAGTGTTCAAGGCATGGGGGACAGCCAGAGAAAACACCCAGAGCTGAAAGACAGAATGTTGTGCCTGTAGAAAAGAAGGGAACATTTGGGCAATGATTAAGAAAAGAGGAAATAAAAGATATTGTGGTGGTAATACACCACACAAGTAATAATAATAACAATAACAATAACAACAACTAACATTTTTATAGCCCTTTAAAGTTTACAAAGCATTTTACATTTGTTATTTTGTTTGGTCCCACAGCATCCTTCTGAAGTAGATGCTATTATTATTTCCATTTGAAGTTAGGTGACTTGCCCAAGGTCACACAATTAGTAAGTGTCTGAGGCAGGATTTGAACTTGTCACCCTGGCTTCAAATGCAGTGCATTGTCAACTGCTTCCTAACTTTCTATCCTGAAGGAAATGTATAACAAATTCAGAAAAAAGATCATAATTCTAACCTGGAGGCATGATGAAGTAAGGCTCTTCAATCTTTGGGACACAAGAGCATCTTCTCTCTGCACTAATAGCAGAGCAGAACAATTCTTGATTTGCCTTCATGATAATTTCCTTTTCAAAGTCAGAGGAAGCAATAAAACAGCTCTGATGGACCTAGTCATGACCAATAAGGAAGAACTGATGGCTGAAGTAGAACTTTGGGAGGCAAGGAACCAAACATCTTGGAGTTCATGATAAATAGATAAGGCATGGTGTAAGCTCTCTTCCAAACTTGTGAAGAACAGATTTCACAGAATGTAGAGAAAGCAGGGTGAAGATCCCCTAGCTTAAAATTCTATGGGAGAAACCAACACGATGAAGGAGAGGGGACATCTGTGAGGCACTGGAAAGGGAAAAGCCATGTACTCAGGTGACCTGGGTTCAAATCCTGCCTCTAAAGCATGCTCACTGTGTGATCTTATGGGAGTCACTTTCTTTCTCTAGGAATCATTTTCCTCAACAATAAAATGAGGGGATTGAATTATATCCATTTTGGCTCTAAATCTATTATCCTCTCAAGAACAAAATTCTGGTGATACAAACTCAAATTATCCTGATAGGAAAGGAGGAACTATCTAAATAGACCAATGTGAATGGATTAAAAATCCTTTGAACAATTTTATTTTTATTGATTAGGCTTTTTTAAAGACATCACATAGAAAACCCATGTGACACACAGTCATATACCCCTACCGTGCCCCCAATAATTAATCAAATAATTAATACCCTAAAGGAGTAACTGCAGTTGATAGTTCATTCAACCTTATGCTTTAGTAATTTCTGTTTGTTCAAGGAGGAGTATATGCTTAGACTTCAATAAGTCAGTACTAACATCAATATATATGTGTATATATATATATATATTATATATGTGTATCTATGTATACTCATAGATACATTTATAGCTATCCCTTCCACACTGCAGAGTTTAGGATCTCAGTGTCTCCGCAATCTGGAAAATCTGTGTAAACTTTTTGGCCCTCCCTTTGTACCAGAGAACAAGTCTGAATTATTATAATATTAAAAGATAAAATAGGGGTAGCTAGGTGGCTCAGTGGATAAAGCACTGGCCTTGGATTCAGGAGTACCTGAGTTCAAATCTGACGTCAGACACTTGACACTTACTAGCTGTGTGACCCTGGGCAAGTCACCTCATTGCCCTGCAAAAAAAGATAAAATATATTGATATTATACAATACTATACATATATGCATTTCTGAGTTTCTAAACTTTTTCTGTGTTATTTGCTGGCCTTCACATGTCATTCAAAACTCTCCCAAAATTACCATTTAATTTTTTATGCCAACCTATAGATATATTGAAACCCCAATGGGGAAAGTCACAATGTGGAAGGGATAACTGCATATACATGTGGTGGTGTTCAATTGTTTTCAATTGTGTCTGACTCTCCATGATCCCATTTGGGGTATTCTTGGCAAAGATACTAGACTTGTTTGCCATTTCCTTCTTCAGCTCATTTTACAGATAAGAAACTGAGACAACCAAGGTTCTGTGACTTTTCCAAGGTCACACAGCTAGTAAATGTCTGAGGCTAGATTTGAACTCAGGTTCTCCTGACTCCAAGCCTGGCACTCTATCCACTGTGCCACCTAGCTTCTCCATATATACATGCGCACTTGTGTGTGCGCGCGCACACACACACACACACACACACACACACGCAAATTTTAGGATCTATTTGTAGCCTTTATCAACTCAGGAGGTTCTCATCATAACTCTCACTTAAACAAGTTGGGTCCCCAGAGAACAGCTAGCTGTAAATTCTGGGGGTTCTTAATCTAACTTCCACTCTCACTGATGAGTTATGTCCTCCAAGACAAGGCTAATTATACACTCTGGGGTTCTTATCACAATCTATACTATCAGTGGCATGTCCAGGCTAAAGGGGGCAGTTAGCTATAGATTTTAGGTGTCCTTATTTTAATACCTATTCTCATTGGCAAGTCAGATCAGGAGGACAAAACTATATCTCCCCTTCAGGGCTCTAAGGGGTATCTCAAAGGTGTTGAAGTTGTCTGACTGCTATCTCTCTCTACCTCTTTGTGTCTGTGTCTCTGTCTTCCTCTGTCTTTCTCTGTCTCTGTATATTTCCTACCCATCACTCACCCCCAACCCCACCTCCAGAAGCGTACAGCAGTCCTTGGCTCTCCACTGAATTTGGCTAAGCAAAAAAAGAGAGAAAGTGTTTTGACTGGTTAGTGATTTTGGAATGCACACCAAGTTCTGGTTCAACAATTAATCAAAATGTAAGCAGACAGCAAAGAATAAGAATTATAGAATGCTGGTGCATGCTCTGAAATGGAAAGCTGGGCCCCTCCACTTTAAGTCATCAGGTGCTTCCAGAAGCAGGCTAACCAAAAGCACATGCTCCCAGGACCAAACCCTCATTGGCATACATATTACTTACATATTACTAAAAGGATGGTTTATGAGCATTTAGAAATAGAAATAGGAACCAGTAAAAAGCCAGCATGGCTTCATAAAGAATAAATCATGCCAGACTAACTCAATTTCCTTTTTTGACAAAGTTACCAGACTAACAATATATCAGTGGCATACTGTAAACAAAGTATGGATTTTAGTAAGAGAACTCATGGAAATTCTTCATAATTTCCTTGTGGATAATATGGGCAAAGATGAACTGCTTTATAAATTACATTAATTTTTAAATGGCTTCATTTTTTTGAGTCATTAAAAATTACTGACCCCCAAACTAATAATTAATGGTTCCACTTTGACCAGTAGACCAAAAAATATATCAGTGAAATACTGTAAACAAAGTATATGTGGATTTTAGTAAGGGAACTCATGGAAATTCTTCATAATTTTCTTATGGATAATATGGGCAAAGATGAACTGGTTAATCAATTACATTAATTTTTAAATGGCTTCATTTTTGGAGTCATTAAAAATGGCTGACCTCGGGGGCAGCTAGGTGGCACAGTGGATAGAGCACCGGCCCTGGAGTCAGGAGTACCTGAGTTCAAATCCGGCCTCAGACACTTAACACTTACTAGCTGTGTGATCCTGGGCAAGTCACTTAACCCTAATTGCCTCACAAAAAAAAAAAATGGCTGACCTCAAAAGTAATAATTAATGGTTCCACTTTGACCAATAGACCAATAGACAATTACTGGGGAATTATTTATTTTTCTCATTCTATCCCCAGAACCTAGGAAAGTGCTTTGAACTCAGTAAGAAAAGTCTACTGAATTGCTTATTGAACCCTAAAGGTGATTTCTAGTGGTAAGCCTTAGGTGCTTTCCTATGACTTGGATAAAGGTATTGATGACATACTTATCAAATTGTCAAATGACAGAAAGCTGGGAAGAATGGCTGATTTCTTAGATAGCAGAGTCAGGATCTCAAAAGTACTCGTAAGTCTGGAATAAAGGATTAAATCTTGTAAAATAAAATAATAAAAATTATATTCTACACATAGGTTCAAAAATCAACTTAAAAAGTTTGTGTGAGAAAGATCTGGGTGTTTTAGCAAAATGATGATGATGATAGATAAATAGAATTAATATAATGTCTTAAGGTTTGTAAAGCACTTTATGAATATTTTCTCATTTTAATGGACGACATAATTATTATCTTATGTTTTAATGGACCATAAACTCAATGCAAATTAATGGTGTGACATGACCTCAAAACAGTTAATGTGATCTTAGAATAATGTTTGTCTGTGTATGTGTGTGTGTGAGAGAGAGTATGTGTGTGTGTGTTTGTATAGTGTTGCACTGGCATCTGCAAAATAATAAGTCACACAGGAAGGCATCTAGCACATTGGGTATATCTATATGAAGGACTTATGGAGGCACATAGATAAGAATTGCATAAGATGAGAAGGAAGAGACTGCTTGTGATTTGTACCTTTAGAAGGAATACTCACACTAAAGAGATCACAGATTTACTGGTGTACTGAGATGTATTGTAATATTAATAAGAATAGAGAGTAAGTACATATTATTTTTGTTGTTGTCATTGAGTTGAACTCTTTGTGATCCCATTTGGGGTTTTCTTTTTTTTAAATAAATATTTTTATTTATAGTTTTGAGTTCCAATTTTTATCCCTCCTTTCCTTCCTCCCTTTCCCCTCCCTAAAACAGCAAGCAATCAGATATGAGTTGTACCTGTGCTATTATGTAAAACATTACCATCTTAGTCATTTTGTACAAGAAAACTTGAATAAAAGAAAAAAAATGAAAAAAATGAAAAATAGCATGTTTCAGTCTGTGTTCAATCAATATCAGTTCTTTCTTTGAAGGTGGATAGTATGTTTCATCAATAGTCATTTGGGATTTTGGGGTTTTCTTGGCAAGGGGACTAAATTGTTTGCCATTTCCTTTACTAGCTCACTTTACAGTTGAGGAAAATTAGGCAAACAGGTTTAAGTGACTTACCCAGAATCACATAGCTTATAAGTGTCTGAGGCCAGATTTGAACCCATGAAGATGAGTCATCCTGACTCCAGGCCACACACTCTATCCATTGTACTGCCTAGTGCCCAAGAATATATTATATAGTCCAGAATATATATATATATATATATATATATATATATATATATATATATATATATAAAATGATAGGCTCCTAGAAGTCAATGACTGTATCATATGTATATTCCGTACATTCTCCATCACCTAATGGAGATTCAACCAATAGTAATTAGCAAACAAAATAGCTTTGGGTGCAATTAAGTTACTTACTAGTGCAACACACTACATCAATTAAATATCACACTGCTGTGAATAGTTTCGAAGATTGAACAAAAAAGGTTTTGTTATTACTCTACCGTGAGCTTTTTATAAGCTCAGTTACATTGCGTCTCCCTTCATTTTTTACTGCACAGTAAAATTTAATTAACTTGAACCCAGTAATTTGGAATGTATAGTAATTAGGACACATATCTATTTATTGGGAACAGGGTTTAAAATAAATAAAACATACTTTAGGACCTTTGTGTTTATGAGGTGTGTTCATATGACATAAGCTTGGTATGAGATGCAATTTTGCATTAGTTCATTTTATTCATTTACCCATTCATCTCTTAGTGCATGGTGTATGCAGTATTTGGAAATACTGAAGCTTTATATATTTTTTAAATTTATCTTATAATTTTCAAATTATTTCATTGGGACTTATGACTGCCTTTTCCTTCCAAATCAATGAGTTCACAATTGTTTTGTCTTTGGAACCAATCTCTCCTACCAGATTTCCCTAAAACATGGCTAGAGAGGAAAAAGTTATCTTACCAATGTTACAGAATCTGGAATCTGGTTAGTCTGAGCCCCCACCTGCAAAGCACCTTTTTTACTTTCTCCACCACACCATGGACTTGATTTGCCAGTGCTCCCTTAAGGTTTCTAACTACCACCATCCCTATTCTTTGGAAGAAATTCCTTGATAGATACCTAGTTCATGTAATAATTCAGTTTCTGTATGGTGGCACAATGGATAGTACCGGGCCTGAAGTCAGGAAGACTCATCTTTCTGAGTTCAAATCTTGCCTCAGACACTTACTAGCTGTGTGACCATGGACAAATCACTTAACCCTGTTTGCCTTGGTTTTTTCATCTGTAAAATGAACTGGAGAAGGAAATGGCAAACCACTCTAGTATC
The DNA here is from genome assembly GCF_019393635.1 of Dromiciops gliroides. Classification (NCBI taxonomy): domain Eukaryota; kingdom Metazoa; phylum Chordata; class Mammalia; order Microbiotheria; family Microbiotheriidae; genus Dromiciops; species Dromiciops gliroides. Next base: position 176,894,547 of record NC_057861.1, on the reverse strand, counting down.
TTTTCTAAGACAATCCCAAATGGGGTTTATAAAGAGTCAGACATGATGAAAATGACTGAACAACAAATACATATACACATAAAACTGTGTTAGCATCCTTTCCCTGCTTTGCTACCATGGTTGCTGAAGAACCACATAGGACTGGATGCCACTTTAAAAAATTTTCCTATTTTAGTGGTTACCAATGGCTATATCATCCTTTACTGAATGTGAAGAGCTTTCAGGACTGCTCCTGAGAAAGCAGACTTCAGTCTCTTAGTTGAGGAAATGTACAGAGAAATGAAAAGGGAGTACAATGACATTTAAGAGGAGAAGGTACAATATTATAGATGTCTTTTCTGCTGATCCCAGCCTTCTGTGGCTATCCTAGGGAAACTTCATCCTGAGAATTTAGTCCTTTACTCTGTACAACCCTATTGCCTTCCTTGGATCTTATCCCCAAGTCAGCCTATAAGAAGTTATCTCATATCTCAATCTTGAGACAAATTCAATTTGGCAAAGTTGTTAGTATTTCAACCCTTTTAGAATTCACTTCTCTAACCCTTAGCTCTGGGTACAGAACCTTTGGGCTAGATAGATGTCCTCAGTTCTTTCCTATTAACACTCCCTTCTCCCCATACCCATCTACTCTTCCAGTTCCTTACCTTTAAGCATCTTCTATGACTCAGTAACAGACTCTGGAAGGGTTTATTCTTTCTCTTGCCTCCCTGGATGATACAGATACTTTCCTCTCTGTTTTTAAGGAAACTTCTCCCCCTTTGGGTTTCTGGCTATTTATCTCAACTGGCTAGTGTCTAGTCACTCCTTTCCTTTGCTAGAATTCATCAAATTATAGGATTTAGCACTAGAAAGCACCTCAGAGATAATCTAATCTCACATTTTCATTGTACAGATGAGGAAACTGAGGCATACAGAAGTTAAGTGATTTGCCCAAGGTCACACAGTTAGCAAATAGCAGAGACAGAATTTGAACCTAATCCTCTGACTATAAATCTAGTGTCCTTATTATTATACTTGACTGCTGCTTTTTAGGAGTCCTGTCTCTGGAAGCATTATCTTGTCTGAACCTCTCTGTAGCTGTTTATTTAAATGATTATTCTAACTACTTGCCCATCCAATTCCAACCTACACCTCTCACCTGGTATCTATCTCTCTCTCCTGTGTGGCCTTGGACCACATAGTCTAAGCCACCATGGTCTCTCTAAGCTGTTTCTTGTTGTTAGCAGTAACCCATTACTTGATTAATTGTTCTTTCTGTTAGAAACTGCACATTCAGTGGGATTCTCCCTATCAGGTTCCTGTTTCTCTACTTTCCTGCAGTGAGTTTACTGGTAGGCCTTCATTCAACAACAGAAGATGTTAAGATCAATCAATACTCAATAACTTTTCTTGATCCTTCTTCATGTTGCAGGCCACCCAACTCTAGCCTCAAGCTACAGGGTCACTGAGGGCTATTGCTTTTATAGACTTCTGTTTCATTTACTATTCAATAAGCACCTAAGTGCCCACTGTATGGCAGGTACAGGATTGGACCCTGGAGATACAAAGACGAAAGAGTGTCTACCCGCAGGGGCTTTACATTCTAGAGGGAAGGGGTCAGACACAGAAAAGAAACTAAAAATATACATAAAGTAGATGCAAAGTAATTTCATGGTGGAGGGGAGAGTATTCAAGACTAGAGGCTCCCTCTAATAGATGGTACATGAACTGGGCTTTCAAGGAACCTAGGAACTCTGTGAGGCAGAGGTAAGAATAGAGTGTATCCCTGTTATTATGGTTAGCCTGAAAAAGTATGGAAATAGTAGAAGGAATGTCACAGACAGGAAGCAGCTAGCAGGCTGGCTTGGCTGAAACATAGAATATATGAAGTAATTTACCATAAGCCTAAAAAAGTAAGACAGGTCCAGAATGTGAAGGGCTTTAAAAGGCCATTAGAGGGCTTTGCATTTTATCCTACAGGTAAGATGGAGTCACGTCAATAGGAAAGTGACACTGTTTGAAGAATGCCAATTTGATGGATGAGTTGAGAAGGAACTGGAAAGGGGAGAGACTACAGGCAGGTATGTCAGTTAGGGAGCTATAGCAATAGTCCATGTAAGAGGTAAGGAGGGTCTGAACTAGGGGAGTGGGTATGGGAGTAGAAAGAGGGTGACAAATATAAGGGATATTGTGGAAATAGAATCAAGATTGGCAAATTGATTGAATATGATAGGTGGTTGAGAATGAAGAGTCAAGGATAAATCCAAGGCAACAGGACAATCTGTGTTAGAAGCATGGTCATGCCCACAACACAATTAGGGAGGGTAGGAAGAGAGGAGGGTTGGAGATGGAAAAATGACATATTGAGTTTTAGATGTCCATGGCCCAGCTTCTTAAACTGCGTGTCATGACAGTAAAAGGTTACGTATACCTGTTTTACATGCCTATAGACCCAGAGTCATATAAAAATTTTTTGGGTAAAAAGGGGTCATGAGTGGAAAAAATTGAAGAACTCTGCTCTGTGGAACATCCTGTTGAAGATGTCCAAAAGTCATTTGGTAATGAAGACTTGGAGTTCAGGAGGGAGAACAGAGCTGAAGATATAGATCCAGGAGCTGTCTGCATAGAGGTGATAGTCAAATCCATGAAAGCCAATGAGATCACTAAGGTAGATGTTACTAAGAGAAAAGAGAATAAATAGGTCTGAGTCTAAGCCCTGAGGCACACCTCCACAAAGGGAGTGGGACATGGGGGAAATGACTCAACAAAGGAATCTGAGAAGGAATAGCCAGAAAGGTAGAAGAAAAACACCAAAAACTCGTCTCATAAAAATCCAAACAAGAGAGAGAATCCTGGTGGAGGTCGTAGTCAATAGTGTAAAATGCTGAAGAGAGGTCACAAAGGAAGAATAAGAAAAATATCATCACATTTAGCAAATAAGAGATGATTGGTATCTTTTAAGACATCAGTTTCATTTGAGTGATGAAGTCAGAAGAATAATTTCCCAGGGTAGAAAAGTGAGTAGGAGGTGAGAAAGTGGAAGCAATGAGTGTAGACATCTTTTATTAGGAGTTTGGCTATGAAAAAAAGAAGAGATAGGAGGATAGGTTGAGGTTGTGGTAGTATTTAAGTGAATATTTTTAAAAACAGGGGTAATCTGGGCATCTTTGTAAACAAAAGTGAAGGAGCCATTGGAGAGCAAGAGAATGAAAACTACGGAGAATGGGCATCTTTGGAGGGGGAAGCTCCTGCAGAATTTGGGAGGGTGTGGCATCTAGGACAAAAGTAGAGTGGTTGGTGCTAGAAAGGAAACATCTCTTCTGAGATTGGAACAAAGGGAAAAAGAGTGGGGTTAATGTTGAGGTGGTTTGAAGCATAGCACTGGGGAGGAGAGGGAACTCCTTACACATGGGCTCCCTTTTGTCAGTGAATTATGAGATGAACTCTTCTGCTGAGAGGGATAACTGAGAGGTGGTAGAAGTGGCTTGAGGAGAGAAGTTTGGAAGAGATGCTGTGGACAGTCGAATCAAAAAGTCACACACATTTATGAAGTGCCATGGGCCAGGCATTGTGCTAAGCACTGGAAATACAATGAAAGACAAAAAAAATCCCAATCTCTGCCCTCAAGAAATTCATGATCTAATGGGGGAGACAACAAGCTAACAACTGTGTACAAAAAAGAGACGTAGATAGATAGATGACAAATAGAAAGAAAGAAAGAAAAGAAAAGAAAAAAAGATAGATAGATAGGGGGCAGCTAGGTGGCACAGTGGATAAAGCATTAGCCCTGGATTCAGGAGTACCTGAGTTCAAATCTGGCCTCAGACACTTGACACTTACTAGCTGTGTGACCCTGGGCAAGTCATTTAACCCTTATTGCCCTGCAATAAAAAGAAAGATACATACATACATATACATATACATATACATATACACATACCTATACATATATACATACACATACACAAACACATATTTATATACAGGATATATATATATATATATATATATATATATATATATATACACACATACATACACACACAGAGATGGATGGATGGATGGATAGATAGAACGATAGAGAGCAAGATAGAGAGGTGGCGAGATATACAGGATAAATTAGATATAATCAAGAGAGGGAAGGCACCAGCAGTAAGGCGGACTCAGGAAAAGCTTCTTATGGAAGGATTTTAACTAGGACTTGAAGGAAGCCAGGGAAGCCGGGGGAAGAGGTGAAGAGGAAAAGATTTCCAGGCATGGGGGATGGTGAGATAGAGAATCAATTAGAGAAAAGTAAAAAGAATTGCCTTGATAACTAAGGTGAGATTACATAGCATATATTTGTAGAGGAGGCTGGTTTCCATGTTGGTGAAAAGATATAAGGATGAGAGGAAAAGGCCTAAAATGAAGGCCAATCTGTTAACAATAGGGCAGGTTCTATAAGGTACAATGGAGTGGGAGGAGGAGATAGGGCTAAGGCTGACATGCATGAGGGAGTATGGAATGGTAGCCAGAGAAAGGAGTTTCTGCTGTAGTTAGCCAGAACTCTGAATGACAGGGATCCTAAGCCAGGTCATATAACAGGAAATTGTTATCTCCTTCCCAAAAGCAATGGTATGGTAGATTTGATTAAAACTCCCAGAGCAGGAAATGGTGATGGTGGAGAGGGGGTTGTTCACATGGGAGTTTATTACTTCTTTAATCATCATCATCCAGGGCAGAACTCAACCAAAAAGAGAAGAGGAAGAGTCGACTTCTCTTATGCACATGTCTCTCCATGCATGCTCCCTTTAGATGTGTCCTTTTTTTGCAATGATGCTGTGTGTATTTGTGGGTAATATGTCCCAGGTTTCTGAGGTTCTGTTTCTAGTATTCTCACTGTTACAATATTTCATCTAATGCTTCCTTTTGAGTTAATCATCTAACTAGTAAAGCTATTGGTGGGAGCTTATGAGCTATGGTTTTGAGTGAATATGTACCCAGAGAGTACTTTGAACTTGGAATAGGTGGTCTGGGAAAGAGGGGTGTTTGAAGTATGGCTTTAATGCCAGCATCCTCTTAGTTCAGGTTCAATGTTGGAATGAAATGAGATATTCAGAAGTCACTGAACACTTAACAAGGAGGTTTCCCTTGCCCCCATATACAACTAGTGACAATGAATTTCTCTGAACACAGCCCCTCTTCTCCATTTGGAAACACACCTGATCTGAAAAGTCATCAGAGTATGGCAATCTGTTTGGTCTTAGACACCCACCGAGTCTTAGAGGCCCAGACTCCAAATGGCTCAGACTTTTTTTGCTCCTGGATGACCAGAAAGCCTTATCACATCTCAGGAGCAGATGACATATTGAGTTTTAGATGTCTATGGCCCAGCTTCTTAAACTGCGGGTCATGACAGTAAAAGGTTGGAGTTTTCCTTCCACATTGACTGGAGGTGGGGATGGGGTGATAGAAGGTGGGGGATGGAAGTTGCATCTGGGCACCTTTATCCTGGGACTCTCCCATGTTGTTTTGGGGGGGTGTCATAAGAAGTGGAAGGAAGGAAGCTGCACCTGGGAAGCTGAGGGCAGTCAGTTCCCAGGATAGCTTTGTCCTATCACTGTGGGCATGGGAAAAGATTTTACCCCATTAGTTTTTTCAATTGTATCTCTGCTCTTTAGGAAATATATCCCAAGAAAATCCTAAGAAAAATAACTTTATCTAGGGAGCTCCCCAAAAGTTGTTTATAGCAAACCCTACCCTCATTCCCACCACATATTCCCTAATATATATCATGTGGCTCTTCTTATTTTCCATCATATCTGCCTCCTGATGTGACCTTTCTTTTTTATTTATTTTCACCCTGTTCCTTCCCTGTTAATCTCTCTATTTGAAGAAAAAGAAAAAGAAAAAAATGATAGTAATACACTTCTCAGCCTCAAGAAGAGAAATCTTGAGGTTTTAAAGAAAACATTTTGGTGAGGAATTGAGAGGTGTCATAGGAGGCCTGGCAAAGGCAGAGGGAAGAAGGTTTCCCAAGACCTACTGACTCAGTTTTTTCATAGACAGAGGTTTGCATATCACATATTCTGCTGGCTTCGTTCATCTTGGAACCTGCCTTAAGTTAGAGGAAATTGTATACAAAAGGCAAGTCAAAAAGGTAAAGAGAGAAACCCAATCAGGGAAAGGGGTCAGATATTTGGAATTCTATATGAAATATCACAAGTGTGTATGGCTGAGGTGGAATAGTTTAAATCTTAATATACATACAATTGACTTTAGTGAGAAATAGAGTAATCTTGAAAGTGTGAATTCTCCTAAAGTTTAAATAATGGTGCCAAAATACTTTTTTTTTAAATACCCCTAAAACCAAACCTACCATTTTTTTAATGATTTCATTATTTGCCTTCCATTATGACACTGCATACAAAGTCAGCTCTTTCTAGCAGCCCTTGGTAAAGGCAGCCTTTGTCCTTCCAATCTTAAAGAAACTTGCAAGAGGAGCAATTATTGGCACATCTTTGAGGGGAGGGAAGGAAAACTCCAAAGATTTGATAGTTTTGAAACTGCTGCCCTCTTGGGAGGTACTAAATGCCTCATAAATACAACCAATGGAATATTGCCTCCATGTTTTTTCCACTTAAACTCACCTTTTGAGATTCTTTTTGGTCCCTTGGGAATCAATAAGCACAATAACAGACCTGCTGATATATTAATTCTATTTGCTGATCCAAGCTATTTTCTACATAAAGTGAGGGGTGAAAGCATGGGAAGGGAAATCTATCCCAGTATGAAATTATTGGGGAAAATTTAATTTCCAGGCTTTGGGAAATATACTCAACATTTTTCTTATATGCTGTCTGAGACACATTGATGTAGTCTCAGATCAAGGAACTGGAACTTATCTTTCTACTCACTGGGTTCCTTTATCCTTCATAAATAGGAATGGCTAATTTAAGCTTTGAAAGCAAGGATATAAGTTTGGAGGTAAAACTTATTCAGTAAGAAGTGAGGTGCTCTCTCCAGATATGATTGTGGTCCTTTCTACTTCCATATTGATGATGGCAGAGTGAAGGAAATGGACACAGTTTGGGGACTATCTACAAACATTTATTTGACTGGTCTTACTTTTATTCTTTTAATGTGGCCTTTGTCCAAGGAACACCTTACTGGAGGAACTGAGTCACAGGTAAGTTAACATTCTTGCTAAAAAACCAGTCAGAAGATTTAAGGAAGTTGTACCTAAATAAAAGGATAGTAAAAACAAGATACTGACTATGACTATAATTATTTCCTAGAAAATTAAGCTGACAAAAACAACTGAAAAAATGAGGAGTCTGTAAATTTCCCTAAACCATTGGTCAAACAAGGTTGAGGGCACCAACAGGCTTCAAACCTGTCAGGGATTTAGGGGAATGTCTACCTCAAGCACGTGAAGATTTTTCTCTATTGAATGGGCAGATGAGAGTAGTTCGTTCCAATAGCCACGAAGGTGGCTGAAGCAGGCACTGTGGAGCCTTTAGAGCTCGGTCAGGCATTGAAGACACCAAAATCACCCACTGCCCCCCAGGCCATTGCCAGTCATCTTGACTTTTGTCTTGCCACTGGACTTCGATGACTTCAGAAGAAGGAGTAAGGCTGATGACACTGAGCAACTCTACCTCACTTAAATCCAATTCATGTACAAGTCAAGACATCACTCTAAGATGTCACTGGTCCTCTTTGAAAACAAAGGACAAACAAAAATTGACTTCCTAAGCAGAAAGGCATAGCAGCTGTAAGCTGTACCAAAAGTCAGATTATAAGCCCATTTGTAAAACATTGTGGAGGAAGAATGTGAGAGTATGACAAACACTATTGCTTCACAAAACAGTGAAAAGTATTTGAGCAGAAACCAAGCTTAAAAAGGACTTGATGTGAAATCCAGCCAAGCCAGATCACACTAAGAGCCTTGCTAAATGAACCCAGAAAGACAACAAATAGATGTGAAAATGATCAGATTTGTTGATATTTTAATGGTGACAATTTTCAGCAGTAGCAATAGTGAACCATATTAATTGGACTTAGTTTTTAGATTTGTAACGTGAAGAGACTTATTTGCTAACTTCTGAGGTTTTCCTTCCAGCTTCAAAAATATGATGCTGTAATTCTGTGAAAACCTGAAAAGACAATGGGAAGATTTTGCTCATGATTTTCTGAAGTAAAAACAGTATCTCTATTGTCACATGAACCTGGGAGATGTGTAAAGTATAAGATTCTAATTATACCTATTTTTATTGATTCTTTAAAGAGAGCATTTGACTCTCTCAAATGAAATTAAGCTTTAGTGTATCCTCCAAGTAACTCCCATGCATATGTTATAAATTATATGAGGCTAAATAACATTTGAGACTATGAAGGTAATTTTGTTGAGTGATTTTCTAAATAGTAATATTAAACAAGATGCACAATATGGAGACAAGTGTTTACCTAACCTGTTATACAACGTAATAGAAAGTATTCCTTCACAAAAGTCAACAGAAGGATTCCATATTAATGGCAATGTGATACAAATACGTCTATTTCTACAAGACATTGTGCTAATTGGATTGAAGCTCCATGAGGGTTAAGTGACTTGCCCAGGGTCACACAGCTAGTAAGTGTCAAGTGTTCTGACGTTGGGTTTGAACTCAGGTCCTCCTGAATCTCAGGCCGGTGCTTTATCCACTGCACTACCTAGATCCCCTGCCTACCCCCATGATGTATTCTTAATGGAAAATAGAACTTAAAAACTTATTATAGGTGAAGGGACTATTTCAATTCTTTCTCTGGATGTGGAGAGCATTTTCCATCATGAGTCCTTTGGAATTGTCTTGGATCATTGTATTCCTGAGAAGAACTAAGTTATTTATAGTTGATCATCTAACGATGTTGTTGTTACTGTGTACAATGTACTCCTGGTTTTTGTTCACTTTACTTTGTATCAGTTCATGTAAGTCTTTCCGGGCTTTTCTGAAATTATCAATCTGTTTTTGTTGTTCAGTTCTGTCCAACTCTTCGTGACCCCACTTGGGATTTTCTTGGTAAAGATACTAGAGTAGTTTGCCATTTCTTTCTCATTTTACAGATGAGGAAATCAAGGTAAACAGAGTTAAGTGACTTGCCCAGGGCTAGGTCACAAAGATAGTAAGTGTCTGAGGCCAGATTTGAACTCTTGATGAGGACTCTTCCTGACTCCAGGCCTAGCAATCTATCTGCTGTACCACCACAATGCCCCTTTGTTGAGTTTAGTTACCAAGAAATCTCTAGATGGTGATACTCTGTAATCTTATATACAATAGAGGGCAGCTAGATACCTAATCTGCTATACAATGTGATAGAAAGTATCAGTTTATATAATACTGGCCCTGAATTTGAGAGGACCTGAGTTCAAAGCTCACCCTCAGGCCAAGATGGTAGAGAGAAGCCAGGAAGCTGTTTGAGCTCTCCCATGTTTCCCTCAAAAACAACATTATATCAAGCCTCTAAATGGATTCTGGAACTACAGAACCTACAAAAAGACAGAGAGAGGCACAATCTTCTTACTTGAGATAATTTAGAAGACTTCAGGAAAGGTCTGTTTCACTTGGCACAGTGCAGTATGACCCAGCATCATCAACTGAGAGCTGCACACTGTAGGCGGGGTCTGGGCAGGTCAACAGGAGGCTCCTGGACAAAGCATAAATAAGTTGCTGAGGCCCCTTGATCCTGGCTCAGAAGGCTGGTGGCACAACAGACCATTTGTGAGACCTACCATTCCTGGCTGGGAGGGCAAAATGACAGCTAGAGAACCACCCAAAGGACAGGCATGACATAGCCAAGCCATCTCAGTGCAGGGAGCAAGCCCAGGGTGATGAGGAATCCAAAAGCTTACAGAGGCTTCAGAACAGAAAGCCAGTGACCTGGCCCCTATCTCCCAGCACCAGAAACTTGTAACAGTTGCCACTGTATACCAGGAGCAGACCTCAACTTTATAAATTTAACAATAAGCTACAATATGAGTAAAACAAAACAGGACCCTTACCATTGATAGCTTCTATGGGGAAAGGGAAGACCAAAACACAAACTCAGATGAGTTTATCAAAATACCTATAAGTGAAGCTTCAAGTGGGAAGATGATCTTGTCTCAAGACCAAAAAACCTTCTTGGACAGTTGGAAGATAAGGAATCCATGAGACACTAGGAATCAGTCAAACTGAATCAAAAGGATGAAAAAATAGAAGAAAATTTGAAATACCTCAATGGAAAGACAACTGACCCAGAAAATAGATGCAGGAGAGATAATCTAAGAATTATTGGACTACCTGAAAGCCATGATCAAGAAAAGAGTCTAGACACCATATTCCAGGAAATTATCAAGGGGAACTACCCTGATATTGTAGAATCAGAGGATAAAACATCATTGAAAGAATCCATCAATCATTTCCAAAAGGAAAATTCCAAGGAATATTGCAACCAAATTCCAGAATTATCAGGTGAAGGAGAAAATACTCCAAGGAGCCAGAAAGAAACAATTTAAATATCATGGAGCCACAGTCAGGATTGCACAGGACCTGACAGCTGCAACATTAAAGGATTGTAAGGCTTGGAATATGATATTCCAGAAGGCAAAGGAGCTTGGATTACAACCAAGAATCAACTACCCAGGAAAACTGATCATTCTCTTTCAGGGGAAAAGATGAACATTCAATGAAATAGGGGACTTTCAAGGTTACCTGAGGAAAAGACCAGAACTGAACAGAAAATTTGATCTTCAAATACAAGACTCAAGAGACATATTAAGAGGTAAACAGGGCAAAACAGGTGGTTCAATAAGGTTAAACTGTTTACATCCCTATGAGACAGGATAATACTTTTAACTCTTGAGATCTGTATCTCTATTGGGATATTGTTATTAAGTTGACTTTGATGTGATGATATAAAGAAACTTAAGTGGCAGAATAAAAGGAGAATAGGGGTAGGAGAGGGAGGTGGAGGTGGAATGGGGTTAGTTACATCATATGAAGAGCACAAATCTCACCCTCAAACACTAAGTGTGTGACCCATGGCAAGTCACTTAACCTAATTGCTTTAAAATATCTGGAGTCATCTCCAGGTGTTCCAAGATACATGCATACATACATACATACATACACACATATGCCACTGGACCCAGATGGCTCTGGAGGAGAGAGTGAGGGTAGTGACCTTGCATAGCTCTCCCTCAGTTAAAATCCAATTCAGTGCAAGTCATGACAGCACCCCAATGTCATGGACCTCTTCAAGGATGAAGAACAAATAATAATATACAACAAACATCTACAAATGCCATCTTGTACATTGGAAAGAGGTTAGGATGAAATAGATATGCATGTCACAAGAACACAGATGTCGGACAAGAAGGGGTCTTAGAGACCAGCTAATTTTACAGGTGAAAAAACTGAGGCCCATAAAGGGTAAATGACCCAGTAATAAGTACCATTCCTAGAGAGGTCATGTCTAAAGCACATAGAACAAATGAGGTAGAGAAAGGAAAGAGAACATGGAGTAAGAAACAAAGAAAAAATAGATTGAGGAACACCTCTATTTAGAGGGTGGGAAAAGATAAAACTGTTTAGGGGAGAAATTTTAATTTTTTTTCATTCTTTTGATTGTGTTTGACTGATTCCTGGTGTCTCATGGAGTCATTAGCTTCCATCTGTCCAATTTGAATTTTTAAGGCATTGTTTTCTTCAGTAAGCTTTTGCACCTCCTTTTCCACTTGGCCAAATGAATTTTTTAAGGAATTGTTTTCTTCAGTCAATCTTTGTGCTTCCTTTTCCAAGCTGTTGATTCTTTTTTCATAATTTTCTTGTGTTGCTTTCATTTCTCTCCCCATTTTTCTTCTACCTCTCTCAATTGATTTTTGGGGGGAGTGAGGCAATTAGGGTTAAGTGACTTGCCCAGGGTCACACAGCTAGTAAGTGTTAAGTGTCTGAGGCCAGATTTGAACTCAGGTCCTCTTGAATCCAGGGCCAGTGCTCTATCCACCGTGCCACCTAGCTGCCCCTCAATTGATTTTTTAAATCCTTTTTGAGCTCTTCCAAGAAGGCTTTTTGGTCTTGAGACCAATTCATCTTCCCTCTTGAGGCTTCACATGTAGGCAATTTGAGAGTATTGTCCTCATCTGAGTTTGTGTTTGCTTCTTCCCTGTTGACACAGAAGCTCTCAATGGTAAGAGCCCTTTTTTGTTTCTTACTCATATTGTATCTTATTTTTCTAAAGTTGAGGTCTGCTCCTGGAGCACAAGGGTCACTGTTTCAAGCTTCTTGTGCTGGGAGATAGGGGCTGTGTCACTGGCTTCCTACTCTGAGGCCTCTATGGCTTGTGGATTTCTCACTGCCCTGAGCTTGCTCCCTGCACTTGCTCCAGGTGGTGGGATGGCCAGGCCCAGTCACACCTCTCCTGAGGTTGGTCCTCCAGCTGGCAGCCTGCCCTCTCAGCTGATGCTGGCAGATCTCGCAACTGGCTTGCTGTACCACCAGCTTGCTGAGCCAGGGTCAAGGTGCCTCAGTTGCTCTGCTGTGGCCAATAGCTTCCTGCTGACTTATTCAGAACCCATTCATGCTGCCACTGAGCTGCGCTGCACTCCCCCTTTGCCCAAGTGAGACTGACCTTACCTGAAGTCTTCTAAATTATCTCAAGTTGGAATATTGTGGCTCTCTGTCTTTTTGTAAGTTCTTTAGTTCTAGAGTCTGTTTAGAAGCTTAATTTAATGTTGTTTTTGAGGGAAACTTGAGAGAGCTCAAGAAACTTCCTGGCTTCTCTCTGCCATCTTGGCTCCACCCCCTAGGGGAGAAATTTTTAAAATGAGTGAACCAAACAAGTTATTGGATAGTGATAGATTAAATGCTTTCTTGACTAGGATTTTCCCAAGCAAAGTGAGGGCTGTTTTTTACAAAATCTGCTAATGTGAAATGAATAATTTCCTTGATTTTGCCAGAATAAACCAGTTGAGTTTGTTGGCTTGTTTTGTTTTTTTCTGTGACAGGCTCTATGAAGGGGGCAGCCATCAGGTAAGTGCTAGATATAGATGAGGATATGGAATTCAGACCTTAGTTATTAGTTCATTCTTTTCAAGCATCTTGTCTGTGTTTAAAAAGACTGTTCACTCCAAACAAAGTTTAAATTTGCCCCCTTGATGACTTAATTTGACGTCCTGCTATATATATGCTCCAATGCCTTAGCCTCCTCTGTGTTCTGAGCAGACGCTTCTGGCCCCTGAAGGCCCTCCCTCCCCAGGAGGCTTATTGTGGCAGCAATCATTGCAACAACTCTGGAGTGGAATCTTTTACTGTTTGAATTCATTTATTTATTTAAATTTGAAAGCAGAATCACCCACTTAGGAGGGTTTCTTATGGCACACCAAACGAACAAACGAGGGCATTCTCTGCTTGTGTGCTTTTCTGCCCTGGTAGGCTTTTGCTATGCGCTGTGCATTGGTCCCTTCCCCTCTCCCCTCCTCCCACCACCCCCAGCCAATTTGATGTCTCCTCTCTTAATGCCCATTTTCTAATTAAGCAATAAGTCATGACAGATGGTGTAGTAGTGCTGATTAATACACACTTTGGGAGTGTACTGCAACACCTGAGGTGTACATTCATCAAAAAACACTCTCCCATCATCTGAAATGGCTCATTGTGATTATAAAGTGGGTGAATTAAGAAAGGAAACCCCATCCCCATCAAACCATCAAACAAATAAAAACACTTTGAAATTTAGTGTTTTAAACACACACACACATAAATAAGCATGTATGTGTGTACATTTCTGTATTTGTATATGTGTGTATTCTATGTCAATGTCTCTATTCTTAAATTAGCATTTTATAGGCGATAATATGGCATTGGGGGTAAGTTGGGTGGGAGAGCTGAAGAGCTTTTCCTCTCTTTCCAAACTAACCACGAGCCCAGAAAGTAACTTAATTATTCCCCTTTCCTGTGTGACCCTGTCTTACAGCCCTGACCTCCACACCCCCTCATAAAGAAGCAGGGCCTCACTTTCATTGGGGAGCAGGTGACTGGTGGTGGAGCCAGGGTGATTACAGAGCCCCCTATGGTGCTCCTGGGACCAGCCAGGAGCTCTGACTGCTCTTTCACCTACTACCCCAGCCCTGCAAAGTCTCACCAAACATAACTCTCACCAGATGGAGACCCACTGTCTCCCTTTTCATAGGCCCCTTCCTAAAGATTTACTCAAACAGCTCACTTATTTTCCCCATTTCCTGGCTAGCTGCCCAAAGGATTTTCTATTGCTTGATGAACGAGATTTATTTTTTCAGTCAGCTGAACAGATAACCCGTTTATCTGCAGGTTTCTCCACTGCCAATGCCACTTTTACCCACCTTCCCTCAGTGTTTTCTCTCCCATATTCCCAGCAGGATGTCTCAAAAACAAACAAACAAACAAACAGATAAACAAAAATCCTGACAACAAAAGACTACAAATTAAGGAGACGGGGTTCTCATTTAGAACATGGAGGTGCCCTTGTCCAGGCTTCATCATCTGTAAATAAAAGCTCACATTTATTTGGTGCTTTAAAGCACTTATTTCAATTAGAAAGAGCAAGTACCATTACCCCTCTTTTACAGATGAGGAAACTAATGCTCAGTGTTCAATTGATTTTTCTAACTTCCTACAAGTGCATATAAGAGGCCTCTAAGTCCAGTGTTTTTCCCACTCATATCAAGAGCTTAGTTGTTCTCTAAGTTCTGGTCCAGTTCTCAGATTCACTCTTATTGTATAAAACTTGCATGCTATGGAAGTGCAAAGAGTCTTCTGGGTAAGTTATTTTTTGCTCTCTTCTTTGAAATTATCTTCCTTCCTCACTCCCTCCTCCTTCCCCTTAACAGAACTAGACTAACTTGAGTCCACACAATTTTGTTCTCCCTTTTCCAGTGCAGGCAGTGTCATAAGCTCCATATTAAAGGAACAGATCAGATGTCAAAAGTTTGGTTGTAAATCAACAGGGAGTCCATAAGAAGCAAAGGAAGTGGGGAGAGGGGGAAAGAGGGGGGAGCAACAGGCAGTCAAGGACACAAATAAGCTTGGTTGCCAAGTTATTAGAAATGAATACTTTTCAGATAAGCCTACTTGAACTTTCTTTAGGACAACTTAGTAACAATAACAGTGATGCATTACTTCTGTCCTGGCTCTCAGCCAGACCAGCCCTGGGAAGTGTGGTCAACCTCTCTAACTGAACCTGTCATCTGGAAATAAAACTAACCCTCCCTGACAGTATGGAGAGTTTCCCTCTGCCCACTAAACTGTTTGCAAAAATGAGTATAAATATTTGAAGATCCTAAAATAAATAAACAATGCAGACTTCCTTAGGAGCGGGTTGAGGGGAGGAGGGGAATAATTTCCTACCTTAGGATTTCCCTGGCCATGTTCCTCTCTTACCTCTTCTCCCCAGCCCCCTTCTCCCTCCCCCTCCTCCTCTTTCCACTGGATAGAAACCACATTCCCCTACTTACTCCCCTGACAACTTCATATAAACTTTCCAACTTGGCCTTTCATAAATTTTCACAACGGATGCCTCAGTTTCTTTCCAGCCAGGACAATGTGGAGCCTGTGCTCAGCCTGGAGTATACTGCCTTACACCAACCATACTGTTTAGCTTCCCTCCTGTCAGTCCTGCCAGCACCCCCCCGCCCCCAACCCCTATGCCTAGCAAATGCTTTATATGCTGTCAAAGCTAACATCCATGAACAGAAAAATGCTATTCTTGGAGTTACCAGGCAAAACCTGATGAAAAACTCACTCCCTCTTCTCCCGTGTCCCCCCCAAGCCCTCCACCCCATTTTCCCTATCCTCTCTAAAACATACTACATAGATTCAGGCCATACTAGAACCATAGTCTCTCTACATGTGGGTCCCACATCAAGAAATCAAATAAATAAAAATTCAGGCTTATAGAACAGATTCGTTAGGAGATAATTATCTATTCATTCTTTTCTTTATGTATTGGGAACGTTTCCTTTATTTAGAGTGAACTCCCCTAATGTATTTTACAAGGAGATGGAATTTATGTAATATTTTTTTGTAGGCTCTTTACAAGGTAGTTCTGTGGGTGGGAGCATGGTATAGTGGAAAACACATTGACTTTGATGTTGAGGAATCTGGGTTCAAATCCTGATCCTGCCCATCCCCTTTCTGAGCATCAGTTTCCTTAGCTATAAAACAGAGATGATCATCATTCCAATAGTCATCTACCTCCCAAGGCTGCTGTGAAGACTGAATGAGATGATGTATGCAAAGCACTACATAAATAGGAGCTATTATTGTAATAGCTCATAGATAGACACCTCAGCTCTGTGTGTGAGTGCACATGTTTCCCTTGAGGAGGTGCAGAATATGATGATGGCAGAAACAGAGCAGTTGTAAATAATAAATGAATCAGGGCTATAGCTATGAGAACAACAAAAAAGCAAATATCCAAGGGGAGAATCAGTGGGGCATAGTGAATAAAGCAATACATTTAGGAGCAGAGAACCTATGCTTAAATCCCAGCACTGCTAGAGCTGGGGTGACCTTGAGCAAGTCATTGGATCTCTCTGAGCCTCAGTTACTTCATTTGTAAAACAAAAGGATTGGAATAGATGATCTATAAAGTCTTTTCTAGTTCTAACACATAAGAAGATCTAAGATGGAAGAAAAAAGTCAGTCCATCAAAATGTAGAAATCTGAGTGCCCCAGTTTCTCTGGAATGTTGAGTTTGTATAGGAGAAATATGAAATAAACAGGAAATATAGGTTGCATCCTGAAGGTGGAGGGTTTGAAATGCTAAGATGAAGAATTTGTATTTTAGCTTGGAGTCAATAGAGAGCCATCAGCAAGGAAGTGTGACATGACCACATGTGACTTATGACTAGGGGAAAAACATGGTCATATGTCAGTGTCTGTGTTATGAAGATCACCTCTGCAAATTTGGGGAGGATGGAGTGAAGAGAAATACTTCAAGAAAACACAAAAATTTGGCAGCTTTATGAGTTCAAGTGAGAGATGAGGAAGCACTGAATTAGGGTGGTAGCTATCCAAATGAAGAGAAGAGGACAGAGATGAAAAATAAAGGAAGGGAAAGGTGTCAACTGATTGACAGTTGTTTGTCCATCATTTTAGGAAGATTCTGGACCAATGGCATGATGAGTGTGATGTTTTGATTTTTCTGTGAATTGAATTTAAGTGAAGCAGAGTTGCTCAAAGTCCTCAGCCTCACTCTCTCCTAGGGTAATGTGGTAAAAATTATTTTTGGTAAAGATTAATATCGAAAGTTTTAGCTGAATTATTTGGGAGGGGCCACACCTGGCCCACCCTGAGATTATGTATGCTACTGAGAAGGACCTCCCATTTTGGGGGAGGAAAAAACCGGAATGTGACCAGAAGGGAGGAACTTTCGGGAGGCGGGGAGTGTTCAAAGAGTTTGCACTCTTTGGGCTTGAAAATCAGTCTGGTGGCATTTGGGGACCTGGCGGAGGCACATATTTTGCTCCATTTGGGCGACTGTGTTTCTTACGAGCAATGGTAAATTGACTGGGGTTGGTGAGTTTAATCCTAAATTCTTTTGAACTAGCTTAATTGGGAATGCTCTAGGATTACATGAACTAAGCTTAGAGTTAAAACTATCTATTTGTATTTCTACTTCCTTATTTCCTTAATTGGTTTCATCTTTGTGGTTTAATTAATTCCCAAGTAATAAAACCTGATTCTTTATGAACTAAAGTTCAGAGACTCCTTTTCTTATTGGCCTGGGAGGAATATATAAAAAGGAAAGTTCAAAGGGGAGATTAAACCTAAAAGAGTCCCTCATATTTCCAGCACCCCAATATTAAGGCAAGTCACCCTAATATTCTCCATATATCAAATTTTGGCCCTCACAGTAATGAAAGAGGAGATGGGGGCAGCTAGGTGGTACAGTGGATAAAGCACAGGTCTTGTATTCAAGAGGACCTGAGTTCAAATCCGGCCTCAGATGCTTGACAATTACTAGCTGTGTGACCCTGTGCAAGTCACTTAACCCTCATTGCCCTGCCAAAAAAAAATAAGAGGGGATGAAGGTTATGGACATGGGTTACTGGGAAAATGGTTGTGCTCTGTAGTAATATTAAGTTTTAGAGGACTGTAGTAATATTAAGTTTTAGAGAATGTTTCAATTTTTTGTTTTTATTATATGTTTCATGTGTAACAACTAAGATTCTAAATTTCCTTAGATATGTTTTTTAGAACTCTCATTATTTGATTTGATTATTGGCAAAGCTATTTAAAGTTGTGTTAAGCTCAATTTTGTAGGAAAATTTTCCTGGTTGATTACCAACATCTGAAACACCTGAAAGACTTCCATTCTACAACTACACCTAGAGGACAGCCCAAGAATCATCTGAGAAAAGGATTCCAGAGACTTAAATGGACATTTTCCTGTTTTCCTTTTCCACATTATAAACACTTACTAAAGGGAAGTGCCCCCTTTAGTTTTTCTGTTTGTAATGTCCACCTGCTAATGGGGAAGTGCCCCCTTTAGCCTTTGTTAATGCATCGCTCAATTCCTTTTCTCTCTTTTCATTCCCTTTACTTTGTTAGTCATTGGTGTCTGTAACATTATTGCTTCATTTGAAGAAACCATGTTTCTTCTCATGAAGCACAGGGGTACTGTGAGAATCAGAGTGCTACCAACCTGCTGAGAAAGATATTGCAGGGAAGCTCCACCATGAGGAGAAAGCATGAGGTGACCTCTTGAGGTTTCAAAGGTCAGATTGGTGTCAGGAAGTGATGTCTGTCACCTGTGGGTTGTGTCAATCAGAGCTACCAGCCAATTAACTTGTAGCTCTGTGTGTGTGTGTGTGTGTGTGTGTGTGTGTGTGTGTGTGTGTGTGTGTACGGCCTTGTTTCCTGTTTCATAGGAGGCTTATGGGAGAAGCCAGGAAGAAACAGGGGTCTTTTGGTTCATGGACTTTGGGCTTGGCAGGAGGATGGATGCTGGCTCTTGGATAGCTAGACAAAGGCTGTTTTACCTCTCTCTCTCTCTCTCTCTCTCTCTCTCTCTCTCTCTCTCTCTCTCTTTTCACTAACTTCTAATACACTTTACTTAAAAGGCTAAATTCTTGCTAAAGCTTCTAATTTAAGGTGAACACTCATTAGATTTTAGACATCATAGCTAGAATTTTAGACCTTACAGCTCTCAACAGAAACAGGTAAATTTGGAGAAAGAGTGGGGGTAAAAAGAAAGATAAGAAATTCAATTTTGGAAATCTTGCATTTGAGTTGCCAATAGGACAATTAGGTGTAATTGTTCATCGTGTTAAGCATCTATTTACTACCTACCATTTGCTGGGCATTGTGTTCAGCACTGGAGATAACAAGGCTAAAAGAGCCCCTGTACTCAAGGACCTCACAGTCTAATGGGGGAGACAATATGCAATCAACCATCTACAAACAATATATATATATGAAGGATATTTTGGAGGCAATTAATAGAGGACAGGCATTATCATTAAGGGAGAGAAGGGAAGACTTCTTGCAGAAGTTGGGATTTTAGCTGAAATTTGAAGAACACAGCAAGTGGAGATGAGGAGGAAGAGCATTCCACGCATAAGAGACAGCCAGGAAAAAATGCCAAGTTAGGAGTGCCTTATGCAAGTAATGACAAAGAGGTCACAGTCACTGGATAATAGGGTGTGTGGAGGGAAGTTAGGTGTTAAAAAAACTGGAGAGGGGGTAGCTAGGTGGCACAGTGGATAAAGCACCAGCCCTGGATTCAGGACGACCTGAGTTCAAATCAGGCCTCAGACACTTGACACTAGCTGTGAGACCCTGGGCAAGTCATTTAACCTTCATTGCCCCACAAAAACAAAACAAAAACTGGAGAGGTAGGAAGGGCTTTAAAAAGTTATGAAGGGGGGGGGGCAGCTAGGTGGTGCAGTGGATAAAGCAACAGCCCTGGATTCAGGAGTGCCTGAGTTCAAATCCGGCCTCAGACACTTGACACTTACTAGCTGTGTGACCCTGGGCAAGTCACTTAACCCCCGATGCCCCACAATAAAACAAAATAAAATAAATAAAATAAAATAAAAAATAAAAAGTTATGAAGGAGGAGCAGCTAGGTGGCACAACGGATAGAGCATGGGCCCTGTGGTCAGGAGGACCTGAGTTCAAACCTGGCCTCAGACACTTGACAACTTACTAGGTGTGTGATCCTGGGCAAGTCACTTAACCCTAATTGTCTCACCAAAAAACAAAACAAAACACACACACACACACACATACACACACACACAAAGTTATGAAGGGGGGCAGATAGGTGACACAGTGGATAAAGCATCAGTCCTGGATTCAGGAGGATCTGAGTTCAAATCCGGCCTCAGACACTTGACACTTACTAGCTGTGTGACCATGTGCAAGTCCCTCAACCCTCAATGCCCTGTTAAAAAAAGTTATGAAGAGCTTTAAAAGCAGAACGGGATTTTATATTTGATCCTGGAGGTAATAGGGAGTCACTGGAATTGAGTGAATGAGGTATGGAAAGGTTTAGAAGTGGCTGAACTTGGCAATAATTTGCACATGGAGGGTAAGAGATGAAGGAATTGAGGATTGTACTGAAGATAAGAGCTTGAGTAATTGAGAGGATGGTGGTATCCTTGACAGTAATAGGGGAGGTAGGAAGAGTGGAGGGGTTGTTTTGGGGGGATAATGAGTTCAGTTTTAGATATGTTAAGTTTTATATGTCAATATAATATTCAGTTTGAAATGTCTAGCAGGCATTTGGAGGTGTAAGATGAAAGCTGAGAGAGAGGTTAGGGCTGGATATGTAGATCTGAGAATTATTTGCATAGCAAAGATTGTTGAATCAATGTCAGCTGATAATATTACTAGTGAAGTTATAGAGAGAGAAAAAAAGAAGAGGAACCAAAACAAAGTTTTATAGGATACTCATAATTAGCAGGTATAGCCTGCAGAAAAATTCAATAAAGGAGGCTGAGAAGAAGTGGTTAGATAGGTAGATAGGTAGATGGAGAACCAAGGGAGAGTAATGTCATGAAAACTGAGAGACAAGGGAGTACCAAAAAGATACTTGATGATAACAAATCTGCAGAGAAGTCAAGAAGGATAAGTATCGGGATAGATATGGCAATTAAGAGATCATTAGTAACTTTGGAAAGAGTATTTTCCATTTAATTATAAGGTTGGAAGCTAGATTGCAAAGAGTCAAGGAGAAAATAAGAGGAAAAGAAGAAGAGGCACTGATTGTTGACTTTCTGTAGGAGTTTAGTCACAAAATGAATAGAGATATAGGATGATACCTAGCATGAATAGATGGGTCAAGTGAAAGATTTTAGAGAGGGAGAGATTAAAAATTAGTGAGAGACTAGGGAATACTAGAGGCAACCAGTTTGCTACAGAAGATGAAATGGAATGGGATCACTTGTGCATTCAGAGGGTCTTATCTTGACAAGGAGAAGGGTCACCTCTTCTCCTTGGGAATTAGAGATAAAGGCAACTGAGTGATGTGAAATGAGTAGGAAGTAAGAAGTAATCTCAGTGAATGGTCTCACCTTTTTCAGTGAAATATGGGGAAAAGTTCTCATTTGAAATTGGTTAGCAGACTACTAATTAATAAGCAGTAACTAACCAACTGATTAGTTGATAAAGTGGAACTGGAACATAGGAGAGAAATTAAGGACACATATACACACATGTGTATGTATGTATATATATATATATATATATATATATATATATATATATATATATAATACATATATAGGTAATGATAGACTGGTGAGGAGACATAAATAACTTCAAGTGATGCAATCCCTCAGGCTGGGCATCCTGTTTCTAGAGAGTCATGATGACCTATAATGGAAGTGTCTTGGAGTGATCTGGATAATGCATAGATATTCTGTAACTTGTTCTGATCTGCTAGCCTTGTGATGAAAAGAAACCTTTTTGTTTGTTTGTTTGTTTGTTTTGTGGGGCAATGGGGGTTAAGTGACTTGCCCAGGGTCACACAGCTAGTAAGTGTCAAGTGTCTGAGGCCGGATTTGAACTCAGGTACTCCTGAATCCAGGGCCAGTGCTTTATCCACTGCGCCACCTAGCTGCCTCGAAACCTTTTTTTAAAATTAATTTTTCAATCAGCATAAATCTACCTGTTTTCCCACCCACCTTGCTTCAGCACTAAATGAAAAAGAAAGAAAAACAAGATCCCCGTTAAAAACATGTGTAGCCAAGCAAAATAATTCTCCATGTTGGCCATGTCCAAAATTATACACACTCATATACATATGTGCATATGTATAGACATATGGGTGTATATATGTATATACATGTATATATGTCTCATTTTGTACTCTGAGTTTTTCATCTCTATCAGGAGGTAGGTGGCATGTATCACCATTAATCCTCTGGAATCATGTTTGGCAAATGATTCAACAAACATTTATTAAGCATTTACTATGTGCCAGGCATTGTGGTAAGCATTTGGAGATACAAAGAAAGGCAAAAGACAATCCTTGCTTTCAAGGAGATCACTTTCTTTTTTTTTTTTTTTTTTTTTTTTTTTGTGTGGCAATTGGGGTTAAGTGACTTGCCCAGGGTCACACAGCTAGTAAGTGTTAAGTGTCTGAGGCCGGATTTGAACTCAGGTACTCCTGACTCCAGGGCCGGTGCTCTATCCACTGTGCCACCTAGCTGCCCCAGGAGATCACTTTCTAAAGGGGGAAACAACATGTGAACAACAATGTATAAATAAACTATATGTAGGATAAAGTTGAGGTAATCAAAAAAGGGAAGGCCCTAGAGTTAAGGGGGAATCAGGAAAGGCTTCCTGTAGAAAGTGGGATTTTAGCTGGGACTTGGAGGAAGCCAGGGAAGCCAGGAAGCCAAGAAGAAAAGGTCATTCCACAGCTCAGAGTTCCTAAGTCTTCTAGAGTTGATTGACTTTATAGCGTTGTTGTCTTTGTATAAATTATTTTAGTTCTGCTTACTTCATTCTACATCAGCTCATACAAGTCTTCCCAGGTTTCTCTGAAACAATTCCCTTTATTATTTCTTACCATAAAATAATATTCCATCATGTGTGTGTACCATATCTTCTGTGGTAACTCCCCAACAGATGAGCATCTTTTCAGTTTGGGTTGTTGTTTTTTTTGTTTTTTGTTTTTTGCCACTGTATATCCTTAATTAAAGTTTGTTTTGCATAATCCCTGCCTTAATCTACTTTTTTAAAATTCCCCCTTCTCCTTCTCCTCTTTCCGTCCTATTTCCCTGTTGCATGAAATATATTTTTGTACTCAGCTTTGTGCGTGTGTGTACATACACGGGTACATGAGTGTGTATATGTGTGTATGTGTGTGTGTGTGTGTGTGTGTGTGTGTGTGTGTGTATCCTTGTCTTGGTAGGAAAGTATGGAGGACTACTTGCATGATAGGCACATGCTTATTATTTGAGCTTTGCTTTTTTGCTGGTCTCTACTTTTAAGGATTCAGTTTTCTCCAACTCCTTCCCCACCTCTGTCCCACCCCCTAACCTCATTTCCCATAGAAAGGGCCCTTATGTAGCTCTTAGACCCTACCGCATCTCAGAAGATACTCTGCACAAGGCCATCTCAGGAGAGATTAATTATGTACTCAGCTTAAGAGCAGATTTATTGGCACCCATGCCCAACCAACTCCTATTTGAGATGATGGATTACATGATATATATTGCTTTTCTTTCTGAGATAGAGCCCAAATCCTGTTAATTACTAATGGCAAAATTTGTTGATTTATGCACCCATCCAGCTGCCTGGAAAAAAGGGAGGGAAGGAACCTAACTCTCCATCAACTTAGGAATCATTGTACATGCCAGACAGAGGTCTAATATGGAGTCAACATAAGGTCACTTAGCACAGGATAGAGGCCTCTTGTAGACTGACCAATCACTGTTTCAACAAGTAATGTGCACTAACTGATGCTGCTCATGTGAACGACATCTCTAGTGAGACTAAGAGAAGATTGGACAACAAAAGGAAAGAGGCCAGAATGTCATTGAGAAGCATCCACCACAAATATTAAATGTTAATAGGGCCCCCAGCATAGTTCTAAGTATGGGAGCCCAAAGTTAGGGACTCTCTATGCTGAAAGGGACTGACATTTTGGGGTTGTGGGAATGGACCACAGGGTTGTTGGTTTTCTGTGTATCCTTCAAGAAACTTCTGTAGGTTTTTAAGTCTCATTTATATAGCCATTCACAACATTCTCTAATTGAAACAGCTGTGTGCCACTGTAGATAGAGTGCTGAGCCTGGAGTCGGGAAGACTTATTTTTCCAGAGTTCCAATCTGGCCTCAGGCACTTCTTAGCTGTGTGACCCAGGGAAAGTCACTTAAGCCTCTTTTGCCTCAGTTCCCTCATCTATGAAATAAACAAGAGAAGGAAATGGCAAACCACTCTAGTATCTTCACCCCGCTAAAAAGAAAAAGCCCCAAATGGGGTCACCAAGAATCAGACACAAGTGAAAGAAGATTCCACAACAACAAATAGTTTAACCCCAAGCACCAATCTAGTCCTTCAGGCTAATTAAAAAATTCTAAATGGAAAACCCAATGAACATCACATGTTGCCTGGGGAGACTAAAATCAGAGTAAAGGACATGGGCAATCAATATATAGCTATGATGGTCTGGTGCACCCATTTCCATTCTAGGGTCAAGCCTGTCAAGTAGACTATAGTCTTTTGTTGGCTGACCCCTGGATCAGAGCTTCCTAAGCTGTGAATTGTGACCCCATATGGGGTCACTCGTCTGTGAATTGACTATATCTTTAGAACATATTCTTGCTGTGATCCAAAGAATCTGTCAATATTCCCATTGTTAAGGGACAGTTTTTGAGGCAAAAATTATCATAGTTTATAGATCTCTAACTCTCCATTTTACAGTTGAGTAATTCAGTATCGAGAGTTTAAATGATTTACCTGAGGTTACATAGAGACAATAACTTGCACCTGGGATTTGAACCTAGGTCTTCCGATTCCTGACACAGTTCTTTCAACTCATCCATCTTGTTATCATGGCATAGAATGCTCAGGCTAAACTATAGTGGGCTATCCTGAAGAAAAGTGGCATCTCTGAATAACAGGTTGAGTTGGCATTTAGGAGTTCTGGGATTCAAATAGTTTGTTTCTTAGAACCTGGAGAACAGAACTAAGTGTCTCCATTTATAGAATAGCCCCATTAATAATGACATTATATTCTCAGAATGACTTTGAGTGACTAAATCATTTTGACTATTATAAACATACAAATTAAAAAATAAAAAACATATAAAGAAAGCCTCTTTTGCATCCAGAGAAAGAACTGAAAAATAAAAGTATGTATAAAATAATTTTACATCTAATGGTAGCCATCTTGTGGGGGGAGGAAAGAAAAAAAAAGAAATTTACATGATCACTTGAATATTTGGAAAGAATAGGAAGTTGTACATGGTAGATTTGCAGTTTCAGGGGCAATCATCTTTTTTATTGTACTGTGTTTTGGAAATGCTTGTTTTGTTTTGTGAATTAAAAATATAATAAACACATACACAAATAATGGCACTATGTTCTTACTAGTAGAGGAGAAGAGAGGTGAGACAGAGTGTGTTGTAGAAATTATTGTACTTAGAATTACCAGACTAAAAAATTCTCTGTGGATAGCATTGGTATCCTATAATTATAACTCATTACCTCAAATCATGGCCTGATCTTGATTCCACATTAAACACTGGTCACTATTTCTACTCAATTTAATGTGGAGTCCACTTTTGTCATTGTTATATATTTCGTTTCCTTTAGTTTGCTCGCCTAGACTAAATGCTTGCTCTTATTCTGTAATCAGTAGAGATAGCCCATCTATTTGAGGCTCTGAGACTTTGGTTATTCTTGACATGAATCACTCTGGCCCTTAGTCGACATTCTTGCTTCCACAGCTGCCTTCTATGTTTCTGAAGGAACATTGGTGGCACTTGGACAAACATCATCTGTGCTCCAATCTGCCTAAGCCAGTCCTCTATACCAACCCTCCTCATGTTATCAACGACCATCACAGTTCTTTCCAAAAAAAGACTCAAGCTAGGAAAAGGTCAGGAAAGATGTCAGAATGGTGAGTCGCTGCTGCTGGGTCCAGGGGCTTTGGTCAGAAGGCTGCCTATAACCAGAACATTTGCATCTGTCCTTCTTACTTCCCATTGCCTTCCTCCTTCAAACAAAAGCCCAATAGCAACAACCACATTCTTTCATTTTTTATATAACTGTGCTCTAATCCTAGTGGATTTTTAAAAATGCTAAGTGTGCAATAGTGAAGATTACTGGATTCACAATTGGAGGGCCTAGGTTTGAATTCTGGCTCTACAACTGACCTTGGGCAAACTACTTCAACTGGCTTTGAATTTCAGTTTCCCCATCTGTAAAACGAGGGATAGGGGTTGGACTGGCCAATCTCTCAAGACCTTTCTGGTTCTAAAGCTCCAGGCAATGCAAGCAAATGAGAAACAAATAGAAAATACTTCAGGGAAAGCAAGGCAGCATACACTGTCAGAGAAAATTGAGAAGAGGATCCTTTTATAGTTTTTAAGATCAGTTAATGTTGCATCCTTTTCTAAGGACATTCTGTAAATCTGTGAGTTGGAAATGGGGGGGGAGGGTGATGGAAAATGGGGACACACACAAGCTCCCTGGGGAGAGCAGGCTCAAACTTTGAGAGCATGTGTGACCAAAGAGTATATTCACAGGTCCTAGTTACTAGAAGTAACCTATAGTTCCTTATCTCCCTTCCTGGAGTCCAGGACTTCCAGGTAGATGTAGATCTCTACTGGACTTCAAGGATAGTGCCTCTTTAGAAGGTCTCAAAGCTGCCTTAATTTGTTGTATCTAGTTTACACTCATATATGTCTTAGCTGGGGCAGCCAGGTGGAGCAGTGAATAGGATGCCTAGCCTGAAGTCAGGAAAACTCATCTTCCTGAGTTCAAATCCAGCTTCAAATACTTACTAGTTATGTGACCCTGGGCAAATCACTTAACTCAGTTTGCCTCAGTTTTCTTATCTATAAAATGAGCTGGAAAAGGAAATGACAAAGCAATCCAGTATCTTCACCAAGAAAACCCCAAATGGGGCCACAAAAAGTTGGACATGACTAAAAAATGACTGAAAAACAACAAATGCCCTTGAATCATTCCAAGACTTCAGTTTCCCACCTTTGAATCTGTGAATGACTTTCTCAAGCAAAAATATCTTCCAAAACAAGACTTTACTTTTCCCCAAGAAAAAGTTTGGATCTAGCTGTCAGAAACATTAACTTGAAAAACCATAAGGAACTTCTTCCATTGGAGTTTCATCCCTAGAAGAGCTGGCTGGGAAACAGAGGCAACAATGGGATTGATTCCTGGGCTAATCATTTAACAGGATAACCAGGGACTTAACAGCAGCCCTCCCAGGGTTCATGAGAATAAATAATGTCCACTTATACCTCTGCTCAAACATCCAGATGGGTTTCATCAGATTTTTTTTTTTTATTGAGCTAACACCTTTCTCCAATGTCCTCCTTCCATAAAAGCTTGGTTGTCATGATCTTGTCTTAAGACAGGCTTTTGTCAGACCTTGCCTCTTGAGACTTCTTCCTGCCTGGTGGTGATTGAATACCTAAATTCAGAAATTTGTTAACAATTGACAGAATGCTGATCAATTATATTAAGATTGCTCTTGGGGCAGCTAGGTGGCGCAGTGGATAAAGCACCGGCCCTGGATTCAGGAGTACCTGAGTTCAAATCCGGCCTCAGACACTTGACACTTACTAGCTGTGTGACCCTGGGCAAGTCATTTGACCCCCATATCCCCGCAAAAAAAAAAAAAAGATTGCTCTTAAAATTCTTGGTTCTTACAAATTTTTATAACACTCCCACCCCCCCTGAAATGGGTCTTTTTTACTCTCTTTGTAAAAACTTTTTATTATGTGTAGATGATGCAATAACTAAGCAAATGTGTATCTGTCTTGTTAGAAGCAGCCCAGTAGATTGAATACTAGGTCTGGGGTCACCAAGAAGTGAGTTCAAAACCTATGCCGTATGCTGATTAATGTATATGATTCTGGGGAAGTCATTTAGCATCTCTAAGGCCACACACTGCCTCCTCCTCATTTGTAAAGTGGAAAGAAATACTATCTTTCTCACAGAATTTTTGTAAGGATCAAATGAGATAACACATAAAGCTTTTTGTCAATATTTTGTTGTTTTTCAGTTGTTTTTCTGTTGTGTCTGACTCTTGGTGACCCCATTTGCGGTTTTTTTGGACAAAGATACTGGAGTAGTTTGCCATTTCATTCTCTAGTTCATTTTACAGACAAGGAAATGAGGCAAACTAGATTAAGTGACTTGCCCAAGGTCAGACACAGCTAATAACTATCTGACGTTGGATTTGAACTCATGAAGAGAATTCCTAACTACAGATCCTGCAGTTTATCCACTGTGCCACCTAGCTGCTTTTAAGGCATTATTATATAAATGTGAACTAATATCATTGTTGAGAAATCTCAAAAATAACAGTTTCAAAATCAGAAGTTCTATCTAATGGGTCAGTGCCTGTTTTTCCCCACCCATGCAATTGCTTATTCGCTCCAAGCTAAGCAACCTCTGTTTTTCCAGGTAGTCCCTACTGCAAGGATATGTGGCTATACATTTGTGAGATTGTAGGATCATCGATTTAGGACTAGAAAGCAACAGAGTCCATCTAATTCTCAAAACTATCTGGTATTGGCCAAGAAATAGAAAGGTAGATCAATGGAACAGAGTAGAGGTACAACTCACAGAAGCATCTAGTCCAGCTTTTCTGTTTTGTAGATAGGGATACTAAGTGACTTGTCCAAAGTCTAGCAGCAGAGCTAGAGTTTGAAATGAGGTCTTTGGACTCTTAATCTAGCACTTTCCACCATGTCACTTTCCTTGAGTTTATATATTGGCACAGAATAGTGAAAATAGACTGGCCCTAACTTTAGGGAGTTAGGAGATCTAGTTTGGAGTCCAGCTGTGCTATGAACGAGCTGTGTGATCCAGGGCACATCATAGGATATCTCTGATAATCATTTCTTCATCTCTGCTATTTATCTCAGAGTGATTTTGAAGAAAATGGCTCTGCAAGCTTTAAATCCTATTTAAAAAGGTGAGTTGTCATTGTTCCTGTTTGTAGGTTGTAATCTCTCTAAGAGCAGGGGCTGTTTATCACTACTGAGTCCTGGTTATGGTACCATGCACAGGATGGGATGTTGTGACTATGAGACGAAATATGGAAAGGAAGCTTTCCCACTAGAGGTCAGCCGGCATCTTCTCTGTCCCCCCACCCCAGGGTTAACAAGGAACTGAGTTCATATACTTACTGCCCCCTGCCAGGGGTCCAACAAGAATGGAAATGGCTCTCATAGAATGGTGTGCCCCTGGGCCCCAGCTCCATCCACTCACTCCTCTCTGTTTTTCCCAGTGGCACCTCACGTGCCCACCTTTTCTTTTTTTTTTTTTTTTTGCAGGGCAATGGGGGTTAAGTGACTTACCCAGGGTCACACAGCCAGTAAGTGTCAAGTGTCTGAGGCCAGATTTGAACTCAGGTACTCCTGAATCCAGGGCCGGTGCTTATCCACTGTGCCACCTAGCCACCCCCTGTGCCCCACCTTTTCTAATGTGGCCTACTATACATAGGTGGCTCCATTACATAATAGTTTAAGGGCCTCAGTACAGTATCTTGCCGTCAATCAGTTTGGCTTGGGTTTAAACTAGATCATTCCACTGCAGGGGCTGCTTATGGCAGAGGTTTAAAGTAAATATAATAGCTCCCATGCGTATATTATTTTAAGGTTTATGAAAGGGCTCACTACAACTCTGTGAAGAAGGTAAGGATAGACATATAAATGGGTAAATAGATAGATGACTGACATGCGTTTGTTAAACCGATGAAAGGAAAGTTAGGTATATGCATGCAAATACATGTATGTAGATATACATATATACATACATATATAGATAGATATATATGGGCAGTTAGGTGGCACAGGTCCTAGTTACTAGAAGTAACCTATAGTTATGGATTAGTAGAAAGAGAATGACAGGACTGGAGGCAGGAAGACTCATCTTCTTGAGTTCAAACCCAGCCTCAGACATGTACTGGTTGTGTGACCCTGGGCAAGTCACTTAACCCTGTTTGCCTAAGTCTCCTCATCTGTAAAATGATCTAGGGAAGGAAATGGCAACCCCCTCTAGTATCTTTGCCAAGAAAACCCCAAATGGGGTCATGAAGAATCAGACACAACTTAAATGACTAAACAAAAATATATGTTGTATTACCTTCCCTCCCCACCCAATAGAAAATAAACTCTTTTTTTTTTTTTTTAGTGAGGCAATTGGGGTTAAGTGACTTGCCCAGGGTTACACAGCTAGTAAGTGTTAAGTGTCTGAGGTCAGATTTGAACTCAGGTACTCCTGACTCCAGGGCCGGTGCTCTATCCACTGCACCACCTAGCTGCCCCAGAAAATAAACTCTTTTAGGACAGAGTCTGGCTTTTTTGTGTCTTTGTTTCCTTATTCTAAAGAACAGGGCCCTTTGCAAGTCAGATGTTTGTGGAATTACCTAACCAGTAATTCCAATGATAATGATGATGATGCCAAAAAGCAGTCAAGTATCCCTTTGCTTGAGGACCTCCACTGGAAAGAAACCCACTGCCTAAAGACTAAAATGATCATTAAGGCAAATAGCATTCCTTTGGATAGCTCTAATTGTTAGGAATTATTGCTTAGGTAGAGCAACACATAGAGTGCTAGATTTGGAGTCAGGAAGACTCGAGTTCAAATATAGCCTCAGATAATTACTATCTGTTTGACTCTCAGAAAGTCACTCAAATTATGTCTGCCTCATTTTATTTTTCTGTAAAATGACAATAATAACAATTATAACAGCCTCTCAGGGTTGTTGTGAGGATCAAATGAGAAAATGTATGTAAAGTGCCTTGCAAACCTTAAAGCACTATGGAAATACTGTGTTGTTTAACCATGCCTGACTCTTCATGACTCCATTTAGGGTTTTCTTGGCAAAGATACTGGAGTGGTTTGCCATTTCCTTCTCCAGCTCATTTTACATATGAGGAAACTAAGGCAAATGGGATTAAATGATTTTCCTAGGGTCACACAGTGAGGAAGTGTCTGAAGCCAGATTTGAACTCAGAATACATGGCTTCCTGGTTCCAAGCCCAGTGCTCTATTTACTATGCCACCAAGCTGTCCTATAGAAACAGTAGCTATCATTGTTGTTGTTGTTATCGATTTTTTTGTGGCATCAGCTAAATTTGCTTCTTTGCAATTTCTTCCCATTGCTTCCAGACTTGTTCTCTGAAGCCAAACAAGGAAAATCTAATCCCTCTGACAGAAGTGCTCTTCAGATATTTAAAGACACCCATCAAGTCACCCCTAAGTTTTCTTGATGTTACCATCCCTGAGTCCTTCAATAAATCTACAGATTTATTGATTTCAAGGACTTTCTCCATCCTTATTAACCACTTTTGGATGTTTTCAAACTTAACAATATCCTTCCTAAATTTACCCCCCAGAACTTGTGATACTCCAGCAGTGACCTGGCTAGGGCAGAGCAGCACAGTGAAAATGTTGCCTTCCTAATTCTGGACGCTACTCTTTCTTAATGCAACCTAAGATTCAGTTAGCTTTTCGAACACTAAAATGATCATTAAGCCAAGTCAAGAATTTTGTAAGTTGCTCTGCTTTTTTTGTAGAGAGGGTGCTCCAGCAGATGTCTGGATAACTGAAATCCCTCATACTATAGTATGTCTCTATGTTATGTTTCTGGATGTTTCTGAACTCACCTATTTAATCTTTCATTGTATTTCTGCACATTGCCATTTCTTTATTCTTCCATTGATCCTTTGCAAAATGATCTCCAATATCTTTTTCTTCTGCATAACCAGGATTCATTCAAATAAGTATATTTTCTTAATATAAAGTGACCCCTTTTGCTCTTTTGTTTCTTTTGTGCAAGGTATATCCCTCCATATAAGGTTCTAGTCAAGGGTTCCATCCATTAAGTCTGGGAAATCAGTAAGGTCAAATTTGCCTCCTTGAATTGGAGTCTCTAGTTTATCTTCTTTATCACCCATACTTTTTCTCTCTCTCTCTCTCTACAATTTTATTTTCCAAATTACATGTAAAAACAAAATTTGATATCAAATAAAAAAAAATTTTTGCATTCGAACTTCTCTTCCTCCCTCCTTTCCCACCCCCACCCTCAAGAACTCAAGCAATTCAATATAAGTTATACATGAGTAGTCATGGAAAACATCTCCACATTAGCTAGGTTGTAAGAGAAAACAGATAAAAATAACACTTCAGAATAAGAAACTGTCAAAAAATATGCTTCAATCTGTTTTCAGATACCATCAATTCTTTCTCTGTAGATGGATTATAATTTTCATAAGTCCTTTAGAGTTATATTGGATTATTGAATTGCTGAAAATAACCACATCCTTCCCAGCAGATAATCTTACATTATTGTTGTTCTTTTGTATACAGTATATTTCACTCTGCTTCAGTTCATGTAGGTCTTTCCAGGTTTTCCTGATAGCATCCTGTTCATCATAATTTTTAAACAGTACCTCAAACTTGATAAAGAATTTTCTTCACAATAGCCCAGCAAAGTAGGTATCATACATTTTGCCATTATAATCATCATAATTCTTTGACTCTATCCTATTCCCTTCCCATGACATTTACTCTATTTTCTTTCTTCTTTTACCCTATTCCTCCTCAAAAGTATTTTGCTTCTGACTGCCCCCTCCCGGACTTTGCCCTCCCTTCTTTTACCCTTCCCTCCTTATCCTCTTCCCCTCCTACCTTCCTGTAGAGTTAAATAGATTACAGCTCCAAATTGGGTGTGTATGTTATTCCCTCCTTGAGCCCACTCTGATGAGATTAAGGTCTTTGAGCTAATTCTGTGTTCTAAATTTTCTTCTTCCCTTCCTCCTCAACCTTCCCTATAAAATCAAGCAATTCAATATGTCATACATTTGCAGTTATGCAGAACATCTTCACCTTCCTCAAAAGTGTTTTGCTTTTTACTGCTCCCTTCCATAATCTGCCCTTCCTTCCTTCCCCTTTTCTATACCCCACCCCTTATCTCCTTCCCTTCCCACTTTCCCTCAGGGCAAAATATATTACTATACCCACTTAAGTATGTATGTTATTCCCTCTTTGAGCCAATTTTGATGATAGTAAGGTACAATCACTCCCCAACTCCTTCCCTCTCTTCCCTTCCCCTCCATAAGCTTTTTCTTGTTTCCTTCTTGTGAGATACCTCTCCCCAGTCCACCTCTCCCCTTCCCCCTCCCCCCAGTGCATTCTTCCTACCCCTCAACCCTATTTTAAAGATATCGTCATGGGTTAGCTAGGTGGCACAGTGGACAAAGCACCAGACCTGGACCCAGGAGGCCCCGAGCCCAAATCCAGCCTTAGACATAAGACACCCCACCCTGCCTACCCCACCAACAACAAGGATAAACAAAAAATAAATGCTTTACAGACATCATCTCTTCATATTCAGTTCAGGCCTATGTCCTCTAAGTGTATTCCTTTCAGCTGAGAAAGTTTTTATGAGTTTGAAGTATTATCTTTCCATGTAGGAATGTAAACAATTTATTTTTTAATATCCCTCATGGTTTCTTTTTCCTGTTTACCTTTTTATGCTTCTCTAGGGTCTTGTATTTGAAAGTCAAATTTTCTATTCAGTTCAGGTCTTTTCATCACAAATGCCTGAAAGTCCTCTTTTTCATTGAAGTCCCATTTTTCCCCTGAAAGATGATAATCAGTTTTCCTGAGTATGTGATTCTTGGCTGTAGTCCCAGTTCCTTTGCTCTCTGGAATATCATATCCCATGCCCTCTGATCCTTTAATATAGAAGCTGCTAGATCTTGTTTTATCCTTATTGTGGTTCCACATTATTTGAATTTATTTTTTCTAGGTGCTTGCAATATTTTCTCCTTGACCTGGGAGCTCTGGAATTTGACTATAACATTCCTGGGGGTTTTCCTTTTTGGGTTCTCTTTCAGGAAGTGATTAGTAGATTCTTTCAATTTCTATTTTACCTTCTGCTTCTAGAATATCAGGGCAATTTTCCCTGACAATTTCTTGGAAGATGCTGTCTAAAGTCTTATTTTGGTCATGGTTTTCAGGTAGTCCAATGATTTTCAAATTATCTCTCCTGGATCTATTTCCCAGGTCAGCTGTTTTTTCCAAGGAGATATTTCATATTGCCTTCTAGTTTTTTATTCATTTGGATTTGCTTTACTATGTCTTGGTTTCTTATAAAGTCACTAGCTTCTATTCATTCAATCCTAATTCTTAGGCAATTATTTTCTTCAGAGAGCTTTTCTATTTCCTTTCCCATTTGGTTTTTCCAACTGTTGACTTTTTTTCTAATGACTTTACTGCATTGCTCTCATTTCTCTTTCCATTCTTTCCTCTACCTCTCTAAGTCTTCCTTCTATATTTCATACTTTCTCTTCAAAGTCCCTTTTGAGCATTTCCATGGCCTGAAACCAATTAATATTTTTCTTGGAAGCTTTGGATATAGGGGCCCTGAAGTTTTTATCCTCTTCTGAGGGTGCACCTTGATCTTTCTTGTTGCTAAAGAAACTATCTATTGTTCTCAACTTTCTTTGCTTGCTCATCTTGCTGTATTTTTCCTTGATTTTTAACTCCCTCTTACAGTGTGGCCCTACTTCCAAGCTACACTATCCCAAGCTTCAGAGGGACCCAGGTGTTTTGGTTTAAGGGAGGTCAGGTTTTTCTCTTGCATGCTCTGCTCTCCGGTCCAAAGATAACCTCAAGCCAACTTGTTAATTAACCAGCCAGCAGAGTGCTGTGGTGGTTCTTAGCTTCAACAATCCTGCACACCTCCCCCACCTGGGCCTCCCACCACTCATGATTTCTTTTCTTTTTTTTTTTTTTTTTTTTTGGTGAGGCAATGGTGGTTAAGTGACTTTCCCAGGGTCACACAGCTAGTAATTGTTAAGTGTCTGAGGCCAGATTTGAACTCAGGTCCTCCTGAATCCAGGGCCAGTGCTCTATCCACTGTGCCACCTAGCTGCTCCCCACTCATGATTTCTTCCTGGTTTCTCTGCTGGGGTGGGATAGCTGAATTCCTCCTTAGGTCCCTCAGACACCCCTGTATTTCCCCCCCCTAGCCAGCCATTTAGCTCTCTCACCCAACCATTAGCTTAGTTCCAGAAGACGCCTGTGCTTCAGCTGATTTGGAGGCTTGGGGCTAAGTTCCTCTGGCACAGTGTGCCTGGGGTCTGTGTTGGCAGGATCAAGGGGTTGTACTCTTCTTGCAGACCAGCATGGCCCCCTTTAAGTGGTCTTTGGATGGAAAATAATATCAGTCCATTTTTTTGTGGGTTTTGCTGGTGCAGGGGTTGTTGTATTGATATTTTGGGGGTTAATTGTGTCAGGAGCTCTGTGCATTTAATGTCTTTCCTCTGCCATCTTGGCTCTGCCCCCTGAAGTCCACTCATACTTTTATATGTATAGAACTCATAGGTTGTAGGTTCCACTGTATTTTGTCTTGGTGTTTTGTCTCATGTGAGTTATTGGTCCTCTCCACTGATATTCTTCTTCTTATGTGGTAGTCTATTCATCTAAACAACATACTAAAAAGCAGAGAGATCACCTTGCCAACAAATATCTATATAGTCACAGCTATGGTTTTTCCAGTAGCAATGTATGGCTGTGAGAGTTGGACTATAAGGAAAACTAAGCGCTAAAGAAATGATGCATTCACATTGTGGTGCTAGAGAAGACTTGGAGTCCTTTGGACAGCAAGGAGATCAAATAAATCAGTACTTAAAGACATTAATTAATACTATTCACTGGAAGGTCAAATACTAAAGCTGAAGCTTAAATACTTTGGCCATATATTGAGAAGATGGGGCTCATTGGAAAAGACCATATGCTGGGAAAAATTGAAGGAAAAGGAAAAGGAGACTGCAGAGAATGAAATGGATAAATAATGTCATGGAATCAATAAGCATGAACTTGGGGGCAGCTAGGTGGTGCAGTGGATAAAGCACTGTCCTGGATTCAGGAGTACCTGAGTTCAAATCCGGCCTCAGACACTTGACACTTACTAGCTGTGTGACCCTGGGCAAGTCACTTAACCCCCATTGCCCCACAAAAAACAAAAATAAAAACAATAATCATGACCTTGAAAAGACTTCAAGAGAAAGTGGAAGACAGAAGATTCTGACCATGAGGTCATGAAGAGCTAGACACAACTGAATGACTAAACAACAACACTATTCATGGTAAGTGGTTTGGCAGATATGTGGGCAGTTTCTCTCTCTCTCTCTCTCTCTCTCTCTCTCTCTCTCTCTCTCTCTCTCTCTCTTTCTCTTTCTCTTTCTCTTTCCTCTCTCTCCATCTTCAAATTAAAGCCCTTTTGACATGATTTTGAAGATTCCAGGCAAATATGATTTTAGTGACATTTATTAGATGTTTTTCATACGAAGAGTTAATTATTCCTATACTTGAAACCATGGTTGAAAAATCTTAATTCCATTCTTAGATGCCATTTTTCCAAATGTTCCTCTGTGGGAATCCACTACTGTAGAAGAGCATCCGTCATGAGAATGCCACCCATGTCTCAAGCTTCTTATTCCCAATGAATGTTTTCTAGGTTTCTTTTGTTAGTAGCATTTTGTCCTTATGTGATACACCATCATTGGGTGGAATCTTCAGGTTTGAAGAATCTTGGGAGGTCCTTGTCACATCCTAGATATGTGCTTCAGGAAAGTAGAAGGGCTTCTCTCCTATTTCTGCCAAACTGACAAACATGCCTTGGTATCCCCTCAGGAAGGAGTTATTGGCCACCCAACTCATGTCTGATTCTTCTCCCTATTTCTGCATAACTTCTTTCCTAGGAGTACCTTTAGATTCATGCCCACAATTCTGAAGTGTCCAAGAAGCTCTTTCTTCCTTAGAGCACAGAGCTTACCCCCACCCCCACCCCCACCCATGGTAGCAGGAGGGGAAGGGGAAAATCTCTCACTTATCTCATGGTTCCAAGAAATCAGTGGACCTTCTTTTCTTATTCTATGCCACATTCTTCCACCTGTCATGTTAAGGTACAACATATTAAGATATATTTATTTCTCTTAAATTTTTTTAAATTTCTTTTTTTTTTGAAGCGCTTCTTACAGGCTTCTGAAGAAGTGTACCAAGCTGCACTTTGGGAATTTGAATTTGTTATTTGTGCCTGGCAGAAACACCAATATAGCATATGGTCTGTGGGTCACTTCAAAATTCCTTTTGTTCTTTATTCTTTCTGGAAGTTAGATCCTCGATATTTTGCCATTCTTATGGTTAGCTCTTGTAGCTGGTTCTCTTAATAAATGGCCTGCTTGTTAAAGGAGATAAACAAGCATTAATTAAGCAGCAACTGTATGCCAGGCACTAAGCACTTTACAAATATTATCTTTTTTAATTCTCACAAGAATCTTTGGAGGTAGATGTTATTATTATTCCTTTATTACAATTAAAGAAACTGAGGTAGGCAAAGGTTAAGTGATTTGCCAAGTGTCACACAATAGCTAGTATCTACTTACTAGCTTACATAGCTACTAATTGTATGAAGCTAGATTTGAACTTAGGTCTTCCTGACTCCAGGCCCAGTGTTCTATCCACTACTACACTGAACACTTAGTAGTTGGAGGATTCCTGAGAATTATTTATAATAAACTTCCTGACTTTTCTTGTGATATGAAGCTAGTTTGTTTAGGTTCTTTTGATTAGGAATTATTGAACTTCTACCAAAGACATATAAACAGAAGCTGCCTATAGTTATTGTTTATGAGGGATGTCTCAAGTGGAATTCAATTATCAGCCACTCCATATTACTTTTCTGCTCATAAGACCTTTTCTGTTCTCTCCTGTTCCTTAGACTTCAGAAACCATCTCCTATCTTGCTATTTCTGGCAGTTTCTCTGTTCCCACAATGAGGGAACCACCATGCTTCCTCTCCTTGATTTCTCTTTCATTGGCTTTTCACCACTGCCCTCTCATTTTGGTATACTTTAAAGGGAATGGGACAAGAGTGACTTTCTGCTGAATTTCCCCCAGCCCCTGATCTCCCTGCCCTTACATCCTGTTTTCCATTTACAATAACACCTTCATTGCTACACATCACACATAAATTTTTTGGGGAAATTCCAGTACATTTCCATTACCCTTTATAAACATGTAAGATCCATGTTTATAAATGAACAAAAACAGTTCTAGCCCTCCTTCTGTGGCACATCCCTCCAAAATTTCTATCACCTCCTTGGTGAGGGGGTGTTTGACTGCAGGTGGGTTTGACAGGAGGATCAAGTTTTTAATTAATTCAAATAGAGCTATTTGCTCAGTTTAGCTCTGAAGCCAGGAAGAGATGGTGACTAATTTTAAAATAAGATAAAGATGAGGAAACATGGAGAATCAAGAAGGATAGTTTGTAGTTTTTGCTCTTTACCTTTAGCAGAGTTGGCTGATGAAAATGGGGTCTTTGGGGCCTGAACATCTCCAGGTAGAGAAAGCAGGGTCAGCTTAAAGACTCAGACTCAGTAAGTTTGTGGTAGAGCTAAAATTAAAATGTGGGTCTCTTGATTCCCATTCTTATGTTTTTTGTACTCACTCTGCTGTGACCATATCCAGGGGGTAAAAGGAAGAAAGTATATGGATAATGGTGAACAGAACCAAGCCTAACTCGACTATTGCCTAATTGATCCATCCATACCTATTGAGTCCTTGCGAGGTACCAATGAACTGTGTTTGATTAAAGCCCAATCTGAATAGATGGTATATCCTGTGAAGTACTCCTGAAACAGATTGAAATGATGGGGACACCAAATGTTTATTAATAATCATAAATGGTCCATCATTTATTTATTTCAGCTACTTAACACACTAATCCCAAGGCAGATGCAGCCAAGATATGGGCATTAGAGTTCAGTTTGTGCTTTGTTATCATGTACCAGTTTTCTGACGAAGGAATCTTGTCAATGGAGCACCCAAATTGGCATCAGGAGAATGGAATTCTGATCTGTCTCTGCGACTAATGTTTTATGTGTGCTTAGACAAGCAATATAGTCTTTCTGTGCCAGTTCCTGTAAAAATGGCAATTATTATACTACCTGCCCACCCCCAACTTACATGAATGTTGAGAAGGATGGTTCTTTTTTTTAATCAGAAAGAGGTTTTGAATGGTGCATAGATAGTCATGTTATCAGTACAAGGATTTTTACCATTTATTATTGCTATTCATCTTTACTGGGTATTTCACAGTAGAGATTTGTGGTTGGGACTTCATTTTCTTTAAAGGATAAGATCCTTTCCTAAGTACCTTTTGAAAGCCAATTTATATTTTGGCTATTTGATTAATAGGAATCAGGGAGCCTGGACTTCCAATCAAAGTGCTTCTGAATAATTCAATACCCTATATTAAAAGTGGAGACCCATTGCCTGGCATGGTTTACTCTAGTTAGTGGAGAAATATGTGCTGTCCATCTATATGGGGTCATTCTTCATCTTTTCTCCTTCAATTGAAACAGAGTGAGGGGCTTGAAACATTCAAACAATCACTGTTCACTACCCCCACACACACACACACACATGTAATTGGCTATTGGATTGATCTATTTGGGACAATAAATATAGGGAAAGCTTTGGCAATGCACAAAGCCTTCAGTTTGTTTCATGACATCCAGGTATTAGTAGGTAATGGCTGCTAACACAGGAAACTTTGTCAAGTGCCATGTGGAACTGGAAACCCCTAAATAGAAGGTGTCATTTTCTCTGTGACTGGAGAAAGTATATCTTCCCAACAACCACTCCACCATTACCCCTTTCTCAATTAAACATGATTTCGAGCTATCAGAAATATTGCTAATCTGTGTCATTGGGGAAAGAGAGCTGTCCAGTCTCTCCTGCCTAGTTTTTCTTTCCTACCTTCTTCTCTCTCTCCTTTCCCCTCCTGACCCATCTCCATGCACTGATTTCCTCCCTTCTTGCCTTTTTTTCTCCCTTCTTTCTCTTCTACTCTTCCAAACAAACCCATAAATTACCCATATTCTTTCTCTCCATCAGTGCCATGAATCTCTCTTCTCCATCAATATTTTAAATCTATCCCTTTCTCCCTCTCTTTCCTGGTCTCTTTTATTATTTCCTATCTCCCTTCAATTTTTAAGGCAAGAAAGATGTAAAGAAAGATGGTGGGATTTCTTGCCCCTCCCCTCCCACTTCCTGCTGGAAATTCCATTCTAACTGTGGTATATATCAAGAAAAATTACCAACAAGCTCTCAGCTCATTCCCACAAATGAGCTCAGGTGTTTTAGAGGCTATCCATAGACAGGTTTGTGATGGTTGGATGTGGCCATGGCAACAACACCTAAATTTATTTCCCTCTGTTCCCTCTGTGTCTTGGATGGGGCCTTGTTTACCCAAAATGTCTCAGTACAGCGAGGGTCAGACAACAATATCCGAAGTTGGGGAGGCACTGGAGTTGGCCCTAAGTATAGATGGAGTTGTCTAAAAGGTCTACTGTTAGGAATGTCTGAAATCCTTCCTTAATGGATTCTTCACTTTGGGTTAAGCTTTGTCCTCTCCTGAGGGTCCTGTATTAAAATGCAAGTGCTGATTCTCCTGTACAAGACACTGAATCTAACAACTTAGTGTGAATGTCTTTATCATATATTTCTTCTTACTGAAAGGAGAACCGGGCAGTCTGCAAGGGTGAAAACAGTGACACCAATGATAACAATAGCAATGGTAATAATAACTAGCCTTTACATAGAGGTTTTGTTTTGTTTTGGTTTTAGTGAGGCAATTGGGGTTAAGTGACTTGCCCAGGGTCACATAGTTAGTAAGTGTTAAGTGTCTGAGGTCGGATTTGAACTCAGGTACTCCTGACTCCAGGGCCACTGCTCTATCCACTGCGCCACCTAGCTGCCCCATACATAGAGTTTTACGGTTTGCAAAGAGACTCTTCTGTTTTACCCACATCACATGAATCATTATAAGGATCAGAAGAGAAAAACAGTATAAAAGCACTTCCATGCCCGCAATTGAGTGGAACATTTGCATTTTTTTTAAAGACTCCACCTCCCCATGCAGATTGTAGACCATCAGGAATTTAATAGGTTGTCTCCAAGGGTTCTTGTGAGGGCAAATTCATCAATGTAGTGATAACAAGTCTTTGCAAAACTTAGCTAGGCTGGTCCTCATCGTTGGAGTATAGATCTCAGAGCCTTTCCATCTTTGGTAGGACCCACCAGAGCTTGACAAAGCCTCCAAGATCTCAGTATCAGTTTTTGTCACAATAAAGCACTGGGATAGGAATATAGCAAAGCTAAGCATAGGTATGATCATGGAGACAGAAGAGCTGTGGAAAGTTTAATACTTATCATTGCTCAGACTAGTTGTATCAGATGTGCTCTTAGACCTCTACTTTGCTGGCTGAACTGAATGAAGGTAAAAGGTCACCCAATATCTTGTACCCAAAAATAGACCAAATTCTCTCCTTTGGGGTATGGACAATGTCAAAACAAACAAACACATTCTTTACAGCTTATGAGTATCTGTTATCCTTTCTCTCCAGCTCCCATAAAATCATGATAGAATGTAAGTTCTTTGAGGACAAGGATTGGTTCAGTTTTTTGTCTATGTAGATCTCCCCTTTGTCATCCCCCCAACACAGTGCTTACCCAAGGCAGTGCTTAAGAAATGCACGTGGATTGATCTACTGCCTAGTGCCTCCTCTGAGCACCTGCCCCATTGG
This sequence comes from Dromiciops gliroides, assembly GCF_019393635.1. Lineage (NCBI taxonomy): Eukaryota > Metazoa > Chordata > Mammalia > Microbiotheria > Microbiotheriidae > Dromiciops > Dromiciops gliroides. The sequence goes on along the minus strand of NC_057861.1, from coordinate 176,852,705 downwards.
ACTCCTCTTCCAGATTTTTTTTTCCAAATTAACTCCACCTAGTTCTATTACTCCAGTAACCTCCATCTCAGGCGTTTCATTTTTTCTTCTTATTACCCCCAAATTCTTTGAGCTTATGAGTATATCCCCACAAAGCCGCAAATTATAGATGTTTCTATATTTCAGGCCCTCTTGTTTGTGTCTAGAAAATTCATAGATGTTTTGATTTCTCTCTTTAGGGGACAGAGATGGCCTCTGAGATTTCCTTTGTCAGCCTGTGGTGCCCATGACAGAGTGAGCCCTCTACCACTATGCTTGTCTCTATGTGATAAAATTAACAAGACTGGGTAATTATGTCTTTGACTGGTAAAAGCAAGAAGGAGCTAGTAATTCTCTCCCTTTTTTATTAACCTTAAAACATCAATTGAACTTTTGAGAAAAACTAGCTCAAATACTCTTACTTGAATTTGTGTTTTGGTCCTACACATGGTAATAATAATTTTTAGGGGGATCTTCTCCAAAGCAATACAATTTTGGGGCTTAGAAATATTTCCCCCCCCCAAAAAAATCTTTCCCTTATTGTTGGGAATTATTGGATATTTGAAAATACATATAAATTTAACATGATTTAAGAATGCATTCATCAGGGGCCAGATTTTATGCCATTACAAATGCATATGAGGCTAATTTATGTGCAAATATATGTGTATGCAGGTACATGCATCCATTAAGCAGTCAAATAACAAAATTAAAAACTGCAGGTTAGAAAATAAAGAATCTGAGTGGAAAAGGTGTGACAGATTTTAAAAGAGCCAATTTAGAAAAGAGTTTGGCCTTTAATTGGTCAAGTTAAACAAGACACAATTAGGGCTCACTCGGTCCCTGAAGATTTGCTCTAATTGTGTCTTATTTAACTTGGCTGTGGAAACTGCTAACAGTGTCCTCCTTCTCAGAGTTGGCTCATTTGGTTAATCTCACACCTCTCTTTCCGATTGACTCTTTCTTGCCTAACTTAGGTCCATCTGTGTATGTTAACTGGTAGAAGATAATATTATACTTTGTTTAGAAAAAATAGCCCAATTGCTTTTTTAATATTTTTTAATTGGACTATAGTCATGGAACAACCTAGAATATATATTTCTGTACAATCCGCAATCACACAGACTTCTTGGATCCACCATGACAGCTCTTAGTACTTGTTGAGGGTCAGGACTGGGAAATAAGTATTTATTAATAAGCTACTATGTGCCAGGCCCTGGGCTAAGCATTTTAAAAATATTATCTCATTTGATCCCTACAACAACCCTGGGAGGTAGGTGCTGTTATTACTTCCATTTTACAGTAGAGGAAATTGAGGCAAGCAGAGGTTAAGTGAATCAACAAGAATATATTCAATGTGTACTGTGCTCCAGACCTTGTGCTAGTTTCTGAGGATAAAAAGGATGCTCAAACTTGCAATTCTCAATTCTAGTCTATCACATAGAAGCTTTGAGATCTACTTCTAGTCACATGGTAGCCCAGCAATGAAAAGACTATGTGTTTTGGTATAATAGAACAAACCCTGAGTGGTCCCTTGGTCTTCCTCCTTCCCCATGAGAATGACAGGATGCCATGTCACCTAAAAGAAGATACAGCTATTGCCTCAGTCTCTTCTTCCTTTAACCTTACAGGTGGCATAATGAAACCCTGAAACTTTAGGGGAGGGGGGTTGCAGAGGGCTATCCTTTCTCCACCCCATCCATCATGGGGGGCCATGAGCATATATCAACTAAAGTCCATATCCTACCTAGGATATTTTGAGCCTACCAATTTGCCTGTAGGGTTTGGGCTGCCTCTTTTTGGTTTGTTTTTTCCTGATATTAAGCAAATGAGTACCTATTATGCATTATTAAGGCAGGATAGAGAGATGTAAAATGAATATCCATAGTCCAGATGGTGTTACTTGTTGGAGAATATACTCTAAGCCTATATAATGTTGTGGGGAAGGTTGAATAGTATAACTTGGACAGGAGGGAGTATGTACCTAGAAAGCTCCCCTGGAAATTTTCAAGGATTTTAGGTATTGGGTGCTTTGGAGATGAGAACTACCCTGGTTGCTTACAGCCACATCGTGGTTTGGAAGGACAAAGGAATGCCCTCCTTGGTTTCCTGAACCAGAGAGGTCAATAGCTCAGTAGTGCTTTTTAATATTAATAATAATAACAACATTTTTATTTAAAGTTTTGAGTTCCAAATTCTATCTCTTCTTACCTACTTCCTCTCCCCCTTCCCGGAGACAGTAAGCAATCAGTTGTAGGTTATATACATGGTAAATAGGTTATATACTGTAAAACATTATGGTAAAATATTATGGTAAAACATGGTATAGGTTATATGTGGTAAAACATTACCATGTTAATTAATAATTTTGTATAAGAAAACTTAAGAAAATTTTTTTTAAAGTGAAAGAAAGTAAAAAATAGTGTGCTTCAGTTTATGTTTAATCAATATCAGTTCTTTCTTTGGAGGTAGATAGTATGATTTGTCATTAGTCCTTTGAGATTGTCTCAGATCATTGTATTGCTGAGAATAATTAAGTCATATATAGTTCTTCATCAAACAATATTGTTGTCACTGTACACAATGTACTCCTGGTTCTGCTCATTTCACTATACATCAGTTCATGTAAGTCTTTCTACACCTTTCTGAAATCATCCTGCTTGTCATTTCTTATAGCACAATAATATTCCATCAACATCATACCACAGCTTGTTTAGCCATTCCCCAGTTGATGGGCATTCCTTTGATTTACAATTCTTAAGCACCAGAAAAAGAGCTACTATAAATCTTTTTGTACAAATAGGTCTTTTTCTCTTTTGGGGAATGTCTTTGGGATATAAACCTAGGAGAGGTATTGCTGAATCAAAGAGTGGGCATAGTTTTGTAGTCATATGGACATAGTTCCAAATTGCTCTCCAGAATAGTTGAATCAGTTCACAACTCCACTAAAAATGGATTAGAGTCCCAATTTTCCCACATCTCTTCCAACATCCAATATTTTCCTTTTCTGTTATAATTGCCACTTTGATAGGTATAAAGTGATAACTCAGAGTTGTTTTAATTTTCATTTCTCTGATCAATAGTGATTTAGAGCATTTTTTCATATGACTATAGATAGCTTTGATTTCTTTGAAAACTGCCGATTCATATCTTTTGACCATTTATCAATTGGGGAATGACTTGTACTTTTATAAATTTGACTAGTTCTCCATATATTTGAGAAATGAAGCCTTTATCTATGATACTTGTTTCAAAAATTCTTTCTACATTTTCTACTTTCCTTATAATCTTGGTCACATTTTGTTTGTTCAAAAGCTTTTAAATTTTATTTAATCAAAATTGTCTTACATTTTGTATTGATCTATATATCTTCTTTGGTCCTAAATTCTTCCCCTGTCCACAAATCTGACATAAACTATTCCATGATCTCTTAATTTATTTATGGTATCAATCTTTATGTGTAAACCATGTACCCATTTTGACCTTATTTTAGTATTAGGTGTGAGATATTGGTATATACTTAGTTTCTGCCATACTGTTTTCCAGTTTTCCCAGAAGTTCTTGTCAAATAATGAGTTTTTGTTCCAAAAGCATGGGTCTTTGGGTTTAGCATATACTAGATTACTGTAGTCATTTACTATAGTGTAATTTGTACCTATTCTATTCCATTGATCCACCTCTCTATTTCTTAGCCAGTATCAGATTGTTTTGATAATTACCAATTTGTAATAGTTTGAGATCTGGAACTGCTAGACCACCTTCTTTTGCCTTTTTTTTTCATTGATTCCCTTGATATCCTTGAGCTTTTGTTCTTCCAGGTGATTTTTGTTATTATTTGTTACTATTTTGTTATTATTTATTTGTTATTATTACTTTTCTAGATCTATAATTTTTGATAGGTGATTGTTATGGCACTAAATAAATAATTTAATGTAGGTACGATTGTCATTTTTATTATATTGGCTTGGCCCACCCATGAGCAATTAATTTTTTCCAATTGTTTAGATCTGACTTTATTTGTGTGAAAAGTGTTTTGTAGTTGTGTTCACATAGTTCCTGGATTTGTCTTGGCAGATAGACTCCCAAGTATTTTATATTGTCTACAGTTATTTTTAGTGGAATTCCTCTTTCTACCTGTTGTTGCTAGATTTTGTTGGTAGTCAGTAGTGCTTCCAACGCAGTCTATGGTGGGAAGTAGTGGTGGGAACATGGTGGAAGGAGGCTGTTTTCTTTCCTTACACTTTACCAGAATTCCCACATTGAACACAGACTTAACTGGGTGATTGTGCCCCTGGGACTCTGCCTACTTTTTGGGATATATAACTTTCCTTTCCTGAGCAGGTGGTTGAGCATCATTCTTAGCATCCAGTCTTGGAGCTGACCTTGAGTTCAAGAGGCCCAGAGATCCTGGATCCAAGTTGCATGATGACAAGGGCAGAGTCCCTGAAAACTTCTCCAACACTCTTGGAGGGTATGGCCACTGACAATTGGCTAAAGAATGACTGGATTATCAGCATACATGTAGTGAGAGTTGTTTATACAGTGTAGGACCAAAGCGAAATCTAAAATTCCTAACACTATTACCACAAACCACCTCATAGTCTCATAAAGTTTAATCATTGTTCTTCAAGTAGATTGCAAAAGTACATAATTTATTGAGTCCCATTTTAACTTGTTTTTGTTTGTTTGGTCAGAAATGCAGTGTGAGTCTTTGATGGTGAGCATTCCTTTTGTACGTAGGAATAAATACCTGTCCCTTGCCTGATTCATACTATACACTGAGCGAGGATCTTTCTCCTCCCTCCTTTTTTAGGGAAACTTAGTTATGAGCCATATTCTAATTTACTATAAGCAAAATGGTCCCAAGGATATTAGGGTAGGGGGTTAACAAGTAAAGAGTATAGGTACAAAGTGCCTAATCCTGCTCCTTAAAGGCAGGTATTTGTAGAAATGAACCTGGTCTAAACTCCATGCCTGGGCACAGAACAGGTAATGGATACAGTACCCCAAGCCCTCTATAGGCCCAGGAGTGACTCCTAAAAATTAAACAAAATAAACACAAAGTAAATCTGGGGGTGGGAGCACTAGCAGTCATGTTGAGGGGGGGGATAAAGAGCTGAATTTTGAAGAAAGTTAAAGATTCTATAAACAAGGTTAGGGGGCAGCTAGGTGGCGCAGTGGATAGAGCACTGGCCCTGGATTCAGGAGGTCCTGAGTTCAAATCCAACCTCAGACACTTGACACTTACTAGCTGTGTGATCCTGGGCAAGTCACTTGACCCCAATTGCCTTACTAAAAAAACAAAAACAAAAACAAAACCAAGGTTAATCTCTGGGGCTTTTACACAGAAGCAAGCCAGGAACAGAGTGCTTCCAGATTACAAAATTTAGCTCAGAAATCATCATCTTGTACCTATTGTCAAGGATAATCTCCAGGCAAAGCTGTAAGGGCTCGATTTGTCTTGATCCCTTTGCCGCCTTCCTTTTAAATTTTATTACCCGTTTCTCCATTTGTGCTTTTTTAGTCTTACTTCTCCCTCAGTACTTCTCCCTTTCTCTCTGCCACACCTTGTTACAGGTGTCTGTAGTTCTCAAAGTCTCTTTCCCCTGCCTCCTATAAAAATTGACTCAGGAAAGGATCATTCCAACAAACTCATTCCCACTACATATGTTAGTTGAGTAACAACAACTTCAAGTGTTATCTCAGGAGTGTTTGCATTTTAACAGGACTGACAAAGCCTTAAGGAAAAAGAATGAAGGAAAGCCTATTATTTGGGGTATGTGTGTAGATGGATAGATAAATGATAGAGAGAGAGAGACAATTATGTGTTTATATATTCACACACATGCATACATATATGTAGATACATTTATACATATCTATGTGTATATACATCTATACATGCATATGTATATGTATACATATCTACAACAATATATATGTGCATTACACAACCTATACACACATGTTCATGTATGTACATATGTACATTATATATGCATATGTACATGTATGCATACATCTAACTATGTGTGTGTAAATATGTACATGTATGCATACATCTAACTATGTGTGTGTGAAAATATGTGTGTACATTTTTATATGCATATATATGTATGTGTGTATAGATATGTGTGTATGTCTATATATATACACACACATATATATACACATACACGTGTGTGTGTATATCTGTATTACTCACAGCTCCCTAAAGCCTTTTCATTTTTTTAGCCCTACTAAGTACACCAAATCATCCAGCTGGCATATTTCACCAGGTCCCCAACATGGAAGAAGAAAGAAAGGTAACTTAATAAGGCCTAAAGTGCCTAGATAACTTTATTAGGATAAGAAGGGAAAGAAAAACTAAAATGCAGGTCATCAATTTATGAAAAGGTGCAATGCACTATAGCAGAGAGAGGGCCATTTTTGGAGTTAGAAAAACATGGATTCAAGTCTTACCTCTGATACATATTGGCTTAGGACCTTATACAAGTTGCTTAACTCTTTGATATATTAGGCAAGTAACTTAAAAAGAATAACTTACAGATAATTTACTTAATTGCACCAGTGGAGGGAGTTTCTAAATTCAGAATTCACTATACTTATGAAATCATAGGCCTGTGTTAAAAAATTAAAAGTATAACTCAGAAATCTACAATCTTCTTCATTGGAAGTTTGACAAGGGCTGCTTTGATGTTGCCATGTAACCCTGCCCTGATATAGGCTGTGGACTTCCTTTCAGAAGTGGTGCTGGAATAGAATTGATTAAAAAAAAAAAACAAAAAAAACCAGGAAGTGGTGCTGGCCTACGGAAAGCAAGCAGATAGAAATGTAACCTGGCTGTTCACCAATTTTGAGGCTTTGTGTATGTTGTTGGGATGTGGGAGTGACTTCAATTTGAAGAGAATATTGACATGATGCTATGAGCCTGTGTCCTTCATAAGAAAGAAACACATGGAGCAGCTAGGTGGTACAGTGAATAAAGCACCGGCCCTGGATTCAGGAGGACCTGAGTTCAAATCTGGCCTCAGACACTTGACACTTGCCTAGCTGGGTGACCCTAGGCAAGTCACTTAACCCTCATTGCCCCACCCAGAGAGAGAAAAAGAGAGAGAGAGAGAGAGAGAGAGAGAGAGAGAGAGAATGAGAAAGAAAAAGCAAGAGAACAAAATAAAAAGAAACACATGTGGTTGGATACTCTTCAGGAGAAATACATGAAGAAAAAGGAAATCATGGATATGTCACAACCATGCAAAGAAAGTTGGCTTCTTAGTATGTTCCTAATTTCCAGACAGCCTCCTTAGAAACTTCAGAAAGAGAAGTTCTCCTTGGATGAGGCCAGGCCTTCTCTCTTGGTTGAGGTGAGATCTTATCTCACTCCAATCTAAATAGTTAACTCACTGGTGTATTTTCTTGGGGTGTGCAGAGTACTTCCAGAGTTAGTGTAGAGAAAATGAGGCTGACCTCATTTAAATCCAATTCACACACAAGTAAGAAATCAGCCTATGATCTTTTTTGAAAATGAAAGACAAACAACATTATTCTTGTATATTCAAATCTGTAGAACATGTCCAATTTCTGCCAGTTGTTTTGCTTGGGTAAATTGGTGTGCTTATTATTCCCTATTTACAATAATCCTTTGCATAACCACCTTTGGCTGGGAAGGAGTTAAGCTGGTGAGTATAAGCTAAGGACTAGACACCCGGAAAGTAGCTTTTGTTCTGACCCATCCTCATATTCCCTAGGCCAGTAACACCTATTAGGGTGAGGTTGGGAAGCAGATAGGTATAGTGCTAGTCTTATAATTCCAGTCATCAACGTCCAGTGACAAGACAAGCCCTCACGCCAGAGATGCTAGTTCTCCCTTAACATCCTGTACAACCCATCAGAGAGGTATAAGGTGTAATGCTCTATGATCTCTGAAAGGGAAACCAACATTAAGAACATGTGCATTTATATTTAGGTCTAGTGATCTCCACATTTCTCAGAGAGGAAATGAAGTTAAAAAAAGAATGGACTTACTGACTTTAGAAAGGAAGAAGCTTATCTTCTCTCTCACACACATGTGTAGGCAATCGATGATGTCTGGTTGGTAATGAAAAGCAGGTCTCTAAGGCCAAAATGCAAAGGGATAAAACAGAGGAAAAGAACCAAAAAGATACCTGTCAATCAGCTGGTGATGTTAAAGAAAATCCACTTGCAGATGTACTGCATGAAACCTTCAAATAGCTAATCTGTAGATTCAAACCCATAAAGAACATAGGAACAGGAAGAGACCTCAGAGGTCCTGCAGTCCAGTCCCTCTTTTTACAGTTGATAAAACTGAAGCCCACAGGGGAAAAGAAATACACCCAAGGTCACACAGAGATTATCGTGTCACCAGAGTCAGGTAAAATTAACAGAAAAGAGTAATACTACACTCTGTGGCTTTTCAAAGATCTAAGCTTGTGGCCCAAACTAATAATGGGCCATGTCAATCAACATGTTGTTGGACCTAGTGTTGGGGATGGTTTTTTGTGAAGGGAAGGGTGTATCTTTCGGCTTCATATTTCAGTGATCGAGGAGAGGTAGTTGAAATAATTCTAATGAGAAAGAAAAAGGGTATATACTGACTGACTGACATTCAGAGTTTTGAAAAATAGAAGATATTCACAAAAGACAAACCAAAGGCCAAGGAAATGAGGGTAAATTTTTCTTGGACTCAGTTTCCTTTTCTGAAAAATGATGGGGTTGGTTTAGATCAATAGTGTCAAACTCAAATAGAAATGGATCCCTGTTTGCTGCATATAGATGTTGTTGTCATTGTTTTTGTTGTTGGCAAAGATTGCAATGTCAAATTGTTTGACATTTCCTTCTCTAGTTCATTTTTATAGATGAGGAATAGAGGACCACAAATGAACATCATCTATGTTGCATTGCATTTTATTTTGTTAAAAATTTCCCAATTATATTTTGATCTGGTCCAGGCCCACTAGGGAGTTTTGTGGGTTGCTTGGGGCCATGGGACAAAAGTTTGACACCCCTGGTTTAGATGACCTCTGAGGTCCCTCCCACTTTTCAAGTGTCAGGAATATTGAAGTCCAGAGGGAGCCAAGATTGATACTAAATATTAAAGGCAACTTAAGGGGTTTGGTTTGGTTTTTATTAGAGCTGAATTGGATTAAGGAATGATACTTTGAGGACCCCATTCGAAGTTTGTAAAGGACTTAAGACTTTGGCCAGCTTGCATATAAAAAGGACAGAAAACTGTGAAGGGTTGACAGAAAGAGTGAAAATAGCTTGGATGTTGTTGTTTTTCCTTCATTTTGGAAGAGGGTCAGTGACATCATGGGGTGATATCTTGATCTGTGTGTGAATTGGATTTAAGTGAGGCAAAGTTGCACAGTCATCAGCCTCACTTTCTCTTCCAGAGTCATCAAAGTCCAGTGGCAGGACAAAAGTCAAGATGACAGCAATGGCTCAGGATGCAGTGGACGACCTTAGTGATGGTGATATCTGACCAAGCTCTAAGCACTCTCCTGCATCTGTTTCAGCTGCCTTTATGACTGTTGGAATAAATTGTTCTCATCTGCTCATTTTGCCAGGAGAAGTCTTCACATGTTTGGGTAAGAGTTTTAAAACAGTAGAACTCATCCTGAAGTTGTTGGATAGGAGAGAGCTCAGAGAGCTAACAGTGTGGGAAAGCCACTGAGAATCCAAAGGCTGGGGTGGCTTACTACTGGGAAGTTTTTGCTGCAGTGTGAAAGAGCTTGGCCCCCTAGCCCAGGACGAGGATGGAAGCTGATGGTGGTGGAAACTATAGCCAAGGAATAGAGCAAAGCTGGAGTTGTGGAGCCTACAGCCAAGCACTGGAGGCCTGCCTAGCCAAACTGAGATATTGTTCCCAGGGAGGGGCAGGATGAGGGCATTCCGAAGAGACATCATCAGTTTGGCAGCACTGGAGGTGTAAATTGTCCCCTGTGAGTAGGGCTCTTCATGTTCAATCTATATACTTGCTTATAAACCAAGAAATAGTTGCTAGTGACAAGACAGCTGAAACCTAGAGAAGCTTTAGCTTTCATCTCCGTCTCAAGTCTCACCCCACTTCAATCCATCATGTAGCTGCAGCCAAAATGCTTTTCCTTAAACACAAGTTTGACCATGTGACTCTCCTACTTAGTCAACTTTAGTGGCTCCCTATTTCCTCTAAGAAAAATATATGAATTTCTCTGCTTAGCTCTTAAAACCCTTTACAAACTGACTGTAATCTATCTTTCTAGTCTTGTTGGACATTATCACCCCCACCCATACCCCCACACCCTTTAATCCTGACAATTCTGGCCTTCTCTCTGCTCTTCACATACAACACTTCATCTCCTAACTCAATTCTTTTGCCCTCAATATCCACCGCCCTTCTCCCAACCTCCATGCCCAGAATGTACACCTTCCTTGCCACTGTCTTATAAAATTCTTCTCTTCCTTCAAGATATAGCTCAAAGGCCACTTTTTATATGAAACATTTCCTGATTTCAACTGCTAGTATCCTCCCTGTCTAATTACTTTATATTTAACTAATTTGTATTTTTAAAAAATATTCTGAAAAAAATTAAAAATTAAAAAAATAAATATTTATTCTGTATATACTTATATAAGCACTTATCTTCCTCATTTGGAAATAAACTCCTTTCTAGGGAGGAATAATTTCATTTGTAACACCTCCTTTTGACTCACTTGCTCAATGCATACCTGGCTTGTTGGGTCCCCTGAGTGGTGGTTGTTACTATTCCCAGTAGTCTGGGGCAAACCTATGGATCACTATTGTCCCAAAAACTAGTTCACAAGCCTCCACTGGTGCACTTCCCTTTAACAATTGGTCAGAAGGTTCAGTTGTTTAGAAAATACTTTTATTCAAATGGTACAGTAAGAACAGTAGTTACAAAGTATCATTCGCAACACACACACACACACACACACACACACACACACACACACACACACACTACCAGGGGTTATATTCTTCTACAAATATACTCAGAACTAAGGAGGAGGAGGAAGAGAGAAAATGAACTTATAGTTCAATGATAGTGAGGCATATGTGCCTGGAACACACATGGTTAGAGCAACTCATAACTCTAGAACTGGAGCACCTTAATATCTTTTACTTTCTGGAGTGTCCACAAAACATTAGAGTTGTTCCACTGTTCAGGTGGGCTGGCTTTTCTGAGTTGTGTCTTCCCTGGGTCAATGGCTCAGTTGGGTTTACTACTCCTAGAGTGCAGTCTCAGATGAATGAACCAATCTGTTTCTGGTCTGGGTCAAGCAGGTCACTTGGGCTTTGCTGCTACTGACCTAGACTAAACAGTTCCTGGAGAAATGGGCAACTATTGATGGACAATTCTGGAAAGACCATGATTTCACTGGATAGTGGCTGCCAGAAAAGGCCAGTAGGCATCTCAACCACTGAGCAGCTCTTGGACAATGGCTGCCATATAGGGCCAAGCAAACGTCTTTGCCACTAGGTTCTTCCTATAGCATGGAATCTCTGTAGGACACTTTGATCTGCTGGTCTCTTGGGCTCACTCTTCAATAGGAAGCTACAGTCTTCCCACCGTCAGACACTGGTTTACAGCTGACTTGGATTGTACTCTCTTTAGCTGGAATGTGTCTGTGCTCTTTTTAGCTAAACTGCTGCAAAGCTTTTTCAGCTAGAACAATGACTTTTAGCTGAGAATTGTCAGACACTTCTTTTTCTTCTTCTTCTTCTTCTTCTTCTTCTTCTTCTTCTTCTTCTTCTTCTTCTTCTTCTTCTTCTTCTTCTTCTTCTTCTTTTTTGATTCACTCAGAGACGGAGACTTTAAGTTGTTTTTCATCTCCAGACAGGAGATGAGAGAGAGCAGGCTTCTCCTTTCAACAGATTCTTCCCGACAAAATCCCCTCTCCTCAGTAAGATACTCCATGTTGCCTAAGGGTAATTAATTTCTGTTCATCCTTTTTAACCTCCCTAGGAACAAAGTTATGAATAAAGTCTCTGCTCTAGAGGATTTGATAGTTTCTTCATACCCAGTTAGTTGATGTATTCAAACCTCCCACCCTTTCTATTGTGGAGAATATCTATTTTGAATCTATTGATTTTCCCTTTACATTTTGGTGTTTCTGACTTTCAGCTTCTGCAGGTCTTCAGTTTTTGCACAAGTCTCACCACATCCCCTCACTTCACACAATCATTAAATGTGAATTTCCAGTGCCTATCATGGTGCTTGATACATTGCAGTTGCTTATTGGTTGGTTAATAACCCCATGCTGGGGAAGGAGTCAAGAGATTATGGTTCTATAGTTCCTACAGAAGTAGTGAGACCTTTATGTGAAGACTGGCCCTGCTTGTTGCATGAGCCAAAAAAGTGGTAACTGTGTTGTTTTGTCAGCACTACTTTGCTGACCTATGGGGATTAAGACCATAAAGAACTAAATAAACTATATATCTCTTATGACTCCAATGTTGGGATTCTTTGTACTATCTGGGAACTTTGAGATCTGAGAGAAGTTGTGGATATGCAGATGCTTGATAGATATTACATAGTGTTCATTGCTTTTATTATTACTATACTAAGTATATGCTAATATAGTCTCCAAGCATACTTGGATCAAATCCACAACAATCTATGGCCCTAGACAACAGGATGATGATGAGAGAGATGAAAATAAGGGATAGGTATCATCCATTCCAGAAAACCATAGTCTCACTATAGTTTTCCCACCATAGTAGGTCTTTTTCATTACTTCTGTCCAGTAGGGCATATGAACATAACTGGCAGGGTAGATAAAAATCTCTAGCTTTGAAGACTTCTTATGGAGCAAGAGCAGGATAATGGTTACCAGTGCCACCTTGTGGTTAAAGATGGAGCTAGAGATATATAACCTATAGAACAGAAGACCTAGCAGTGGGGAATGGGTAGTTGTCTTCAGAGTGTGAAATGCTAACCTATGAAAGATATTAGCTATAATTTGTGTGATCACAGAGGATGGAACAGAGCAGTGGGAAGAAATACTGTCAGTAAAAGAATGCACTCCAAAGTCATATACATACCATCTTTAGATAATCCATTGGTTAGTATCATTCATATATCAATTGTGGTTGATTAAATGGGGATCATAATCAAGAGCTATAAAGGTAAAAGGATAAGAATATTTCACTTGCGGTTCAGTTTTCATGTCACAAACAAGTTAAAAAATCATCAGTCTTCTCATCAACTCAAGGTCATGTCTATTTGGAGGCAAAAGAGAGGGAGGAGGAGATAACCTTAATGAGATCAGACATAATCAGGTATGTTCCCCTCACCCCACCAAGATACCTTTTGGGGAAAGGAAACAGGTTGAATAGGGGGATGGGTTTTGAAAATAATCTTCCATTACCTTTCATATGATGGGATCAGGAAAGCAATTTTACAAGTGACTTGTGAACAATATAGGAAATGTTAGATTTTGTAGGTAGGTGAAATTGTTGGGATTTGATGGATTTCTATGATGCTAATTGGTGGTTGCTTTGCCTTTAGATTGATAGGCTAACCTTTCACACACTGAAGACAGCTGCCAATTCCCCCATTCCTAGGTCTTCTGTTCTGTTTCTTAAATTGAAATTACCAGAATTTATGCTGAAAAGATATTGGTCAAATTCAGATCCTTGGATTTGGGGTTCAGAGGTTGTACTATATATTAATGATCAAAGGTTTTCAAGGGTCTTCAGTGGAGTCCTCTGAATCACTTGAACCCAATCTCTGCCCTTTCTGCCTTATAACACTGGGACATAATATCCTGACTTTTATTCAAGTGCATCTCTATTTTCCATCAGGCAAGACTGTTGTGGTCCCCAGTATCTTCAAAAGACCTGGTCCCTGCATTAGTGACTCAAAGCACTATAGCTGAGCTGATCCATTCCATAGCTCCCAAGTGCTAGGAATATTTCAGAAAAACAAAAACAAAAACTTGCACCAAGCTCTCTGAACAGATCTTCACCCTCTGGAGTAATTCAATCCCTTCCTCCTTCCTCCACAGGCCCCAAGAAGGGATTTCAGGATTTCAAGTAGAAATGGAGCAAACCCCAGCAGTTTTAGTCCAACTTTGAAGAAAATGTCATTTTCTGAAGTGGAAGGCAGGGGTGGAAACCCACACAAGCCTAAATCAAACAAGGATTTGGACAACCTCTAATGGACTCAAACTTTAGCAAGTCACGTAGTTGTCAGCAGTGACTCAATCCTTCCTTGTCACCCCAGCTAGAACCGAATTCTTTTCCAACTCCCACCCACCCAGCTGCCACCTGCAGCCCTCCCATTTCAAGGACAGGGTCCCTCAACCAAACCCACTTTTGTTTTGCTTTTCTCTTAGAATAAATGTGTATGGGGTGGGGGCAGTAATTGGGAGGCCCCAGATCTGTTGACCACCCTTCCATACACAAGGCAATTGCTAAATCAAAGAAGATAAAAGAAAGGTGATAGAGAAAAAGATGTTAACATTTTAAAAGAATTGTAAAGAAGGGCAATTTTGTTACTTCTTTAGAGTCTTTCTGGCTTTTCAAAGGGCCATAAGGACTCCTGAGATATCTGACTAAATTATGACTGGGTGCCCTTTAATTTCATCAATTTTGATCTTAGAATTTCTTCACACCTTGTAAAGGAATGAGAAAGCTAAGCTCTTCTTTACACTTCCTTTAAAGTCTTAACACCTTCTCTCTGTTACCTATACCTTAGCCTCTGTGACTTTAGCAAGTGAGCTAGGTGAAATCAGTTGAACCCTGATCAATCTCTCACCATCCTCCTCCCCGCACTGCATATCATCCCAGCAACATCTTTTCAGTGTAAAAAGCACTGGGTTTGGAGCCATAGCATTTGATCTCAAATCCTCTGTTTACTACTTGTGTGACCTGAGGAAACTACTTAAACTCTCAGGGCCTCAGTTTCCTGAAATGTAAAATTAGTGGCGGGGAAGGGGAAGGGGAACTAGATCCTAGCTTCTGATACTGTGGGTCACAACCCATATGGGGGTGTATAACTAAATGTGGGGGTTGCAAAAAATTGGGCAACAGCAAAAGGTTATATATTTCCATTTTATACATATATTATATACTATATACTAGATGATACTTGCTATATGCTATATACTTACTATATACTATACACTATACACCACATACTACATACAATATATGGTATGCTATATACTATACTATATACCCAGGGTTGGTTAAAATTTCTTGGGAGAAAAGATGTTGCAAGTAGAAAAATCTTTAAGAAGCCTGGTCCCAGATGGCCTCTGAGGTGTCTTTTTTGTTCTAGATCTTTCATCTATGATCCCATTCTTCTCGTCATAGAAGCTCAATAATTCATTACTCCTTGCTCCAAAGAAGCCCAGACTTCTAAAGAAAAACTTTTCTCTGAAGCCCTCTCCAGAATACTTGCTCCCACAAAGAACCTATGAGAACTCCAGCTTCCTTCCTACCAGAACTTCCTGCCCTTGGGGCTGTTTCTCTTGCACTAATAATAATGTTCTGTCTGTGAGACCTGGACTGCTGTGTTACCCAAGACCAAACCAGCTCCATTCCTCATGCTCTGTGAGATGCTTTCTTTCCAGACATGAGCAACTCTATGCGGTTGCCAGCTCTTGCCAGTTCTGACTCAAGCAAAGGGAAAAAAGGAAATAAACAGCCTCAGCCTCATTTCAGAAAATGATGCCTAAAGTTCCCTTCTGCACCCTAATCACTGATTAACTGAGAGCTGACTAATGACAGCCAGTTCTGCATCATTGCTTACATTAATCCATGTAGAACAGCAGCTTTATGACCGACATGCCGTGTATCATCTCTCAGCTATTCCATTAATTTCCCTTTAGGGACATTGGCAATTCCACATCCTCCCGGCCACCCTCTACATCTCAATGTCCCATTGAGATTACCCAAGATAAGGCATCCAACAGAGAGGAACAGCAGAATAGGCTGTTGGAGTATAAAGAACAAGAGCTCTATTGAACTGAGCTGCATCTTAGCTGGATGGAATTTCAGCAGGATATCTCTCTAGACCAGTGGCTCTTGGACTTTTTAAGTATAAGGACCCCTTCTTAACATAAAAAAATATTGTGGACCCCTGACCTCCATGGTATGGGCAGAAGTATCTCTTGATTCAGAAAGCCCATAGCAACAAAATGCAATTGTCATTTCCACAATGCTTGTGAATGAATTTGTATTTCATATCATAATAGAATCACCATAAGTTTAAAAAATAATTATATATACATATAAGATGTTGTTTTTTAATCTTATTTTGATTTCTCTTTTGTTTTTCTATCCAAATATATTCTTCCCCTAACCAGCAAACTATCCTTTTTGACCATTTTTAAAATAAAGAGGAAATAAAATCAATTTAGCAAAATCAATTTAATTTGATAATGTATATAATACAGCCATGGTCCTCCTACCTCTAAAAAAAATGAGTAGGAGATGCATTTCTCAACTCATACCTTAGGTCAAAATGGTAATTATAATTACACAATGTTCAGTTTGTTTTTTTAACCCTTTTCACTCCATTTACATTATTGTGAATATGTATATATGTGTGTGTGTATGTGTATATATACACACACACATACACACACACACACACACACACATGTGGGGGGGGCAGCTAGGTGGCTGAGTGGATAGAGGACTTGGCCTGGAGTCAGGAAAACCTGAACTCGAATCTGGCCTCAGACATGTACTAGCTGTGTGACTCTGGGCAAATCATTTAACTTCTGTTTGTCTTTATATGTTGGAGAAGAAAATGGTGAATCGCTCCAGTTTTTTTTGACAAGAAAACCCCATAGACAGTATTGACATAATATGGTTCAAGGGATCATGAAGAGTTAGATACAATTGAACAACTGAACAACAATATGTCTATATATGTAGGTATGTATATGCACATATATACATATTTATAAACATGTGTATATATACATATATTAAATTATATATATGTGACGTGCATACATAAACAGAGAGAGAGAGAGAATTCATCTGGTTCTGTCCACTTTACTTGGCATCTGTTGATTTAAATCTACCAGTACTTTCCAGAATTTTCATATCCATCAGTTTTTTGGCCCATAAATATTCCATTACATTAATTTGCTTCAATGTGTTTAGCTATTTCCCAAGCAATGAACATTTGCTTTAAAAGGTACAGTTATTCTTTTTTTTTTTTTTTTGGTGAGGCAATTGGGCTTAAGTGACTTGCCCAGGGTCACACAGCTAGTAAGTGTTAAGTGTCTGAGACCAGATTTGAACTCAGGTCCTCCTGAATCCAGGGCCAGTGCTCTATCCACTGCACCACCTAGCTGCCCCTACAATATTATTCTTAAAGTCTATTGAAGGTATGTTTGCTTATCTAGAGATTTACATAGAGATTCTCATATCCCTGATTAAAACAAACAAACAAAAAACCCTCTATGGCTCCCTTAGGAATCTGTAGTCCAGAGATTAGGAACTATTGTCCTCAATACTCATTATTATAATTAGTTTCCTCTCCTCCCCCTCCCCTGCCCAAAAAGCTTCTAGTTGACTATGGTTACCATTAAAACACACACAATTTTATTGATGCAGATGTAGGCTGCCACCCTCCTACTACCAAATAAGCCCTCCTTGTAACAAAGTTACAAGTTAAGCAAAAGCAGCCAATTTAGTGACCTTATCTGAGGGTTTAAGTGGCATTTGACACGCATAGCTCTCTATCTCTCTTCTGTAGAGAGGCACTTCATGATAATTTTCTTTTTCCAATATATTTTTATTTTTTCCCAATTACATGTAAAATGTATTTTTAACATTCATTTATTCAAATTTTGAGTTCCAAATTCTCTCCCTCCCTTCTCTCCCCTTCCTTTAGAAGGTAGTCAATTTTATGTCAATTATATATGTGAAATCATGTAAAACATATATTTCAGTATTCAGTTGCAAAAGAAAATAGAGGCAAAAAACCCAAGAAAAATAAAGAAGGCAAAATAATTACACTTAATCTACATCCATATTCCTTCGGTTATCTCTCTGGAGGTAGACATTATTTTTCACATAACTTTTCTAGGAAAATGGTTTGGTCCAAATAGCTTGGTGCTCATGGTCCTTCCATACACTTTACAGACTAGTCCAGGGTAGAACTTTCTGGCATCAGTTAATCAATCTGCACTTATTCATTAAATACTTGCCATGTGTCCAGCACTATGAGGCAGCTGGTGGCATAGTGGACAGAGCACTGGGACTGGATTCAAATCCAGTCTCAGAAACTTCCTAGCTATGTGACCCTGGGCAAGCCACTTAACCTCTGATTGCCTGACAAAAAGATCCACTGGATCACTGAAGAATGAAATAGCAAACCACGCAGGTATCTTTGCCAAAAAAACCCCACGAACAGATATAATCCATGAGGTCACAAAGTCAGACCCTGGGCAGCCAGGTGGCACAGTGGATAAAGCACCAGCCCTGGATTCAGTACTCCCTGAGTTCAAATCCAGCCTCAGAAACTTGGCACTTAACTAGCTGTGTGACCCTGGGCAAGTCACTTAATACTCATTGCCCTGCAAAAACAAAAAAACAAAACAAAGAGTCAGACCCAAGTGAACAACTGAACAATAACAGCCCAGCAGTGTGTCAGGTGCTATACTTATTTTGGAGAAACAGAACGTGGACCTCACCTCAAATTAACCCACACAGTCAGCAAATGCCAAAGTCAAAATTCAGGCTCCAAGTGCCATAGAGATTCAATAGATGGGGAGATTGAATGGAGCCTAGGGAGAAGAGAAGCCTTCATGGGAGAGGTGTGAGCTGAGAGCCAGTCCTCAAAAGACACATAGGATTTGGGCTAGTGCTGGGTAAAGAACTCCAATTAGAAGAAACATGAGGGTGATCACGGGAGAAATCATAAAAATAAGTATGTTGCATGAAGTTTTGGCTGCATTTCAATAAGATGACAAATCTGAGTCACCATTGGGCCATCTATTATAGTATTGTATATGTTTTCCCCCTGAAGACTTCTATTGTGCAATCATAACAGGGAGTAAGCATTGTGCTCCACAAAACAAACACTGAGATATATCCTGGAAATTTCATGTACTTATTATTCCCACAGTAACCTAGTTCAGTGCCCTACATAAGGTGGGAACTCAATCAGTGAATGTTAACTCCCTAGACACCACCCTCATCAGTGATAGGCATCTTCCCAAACTCCCTTTGGAGAGGGAAGATTTTCTGGGCCATATAAGATCCCTAAGGGGAGCAAATGGTTAAGAAAAGAGTGACATTTGGATTATAGGTGAATATCTGATTATGAGATGAGTATCCACTGACCCCTATTTTGAATTAAATAGCCTTTAAGTAAGAGCTAGTCTAATACCCCCCTTCCCATTTAAAAAAAAAAAAAGCTAAGAAAAATAGAATGACTTGGCCAATGTCACACTAGATCAGTGGCAAAGCCAGACTGGAACCCAGTTATCTTCATTTCAGGACCAAGGTTCTTCTTCTGCTGTTTTCTTTTTCGGGACTTTGTGTAGAATCTAGTATAATGGAGAGAATATCTGTTAGGATGCAAGAAACCTGAATTCTAGTCCAGGTTCTGCTACTTATTCACTCCATGGCCTCAGACAAATCACTTAAGTATCTGGTCCTCATTTTCCTCATCTGCAAAATGAGAAAATTTGATTCAGTGATCCTTTATTCTCTGGTGTTTTATGATTCTTATTCTATGAATCCTCCTCCAGGTAAAATTCAGAGAAATATATGAAAATTGGAGTGAATCAACAAATCCCAGCACAAAAAGATTGGCTTTTAAGAAGTATTGATGATTTTTTTTAATGATGAGAAGATATTTGTGGTCATGATTATTGAGGAGGGTGAATTGAGTTCCTGGAAAGGTGGATAGAGATCATTAGAATCTAAGAATCCCCCTATACTTTCACCACACCCCCAATTCCAACCCATTCTCCTTAGTTCTGATATTTATGGTAAAGGGCTCAGATGCCTCCTTCAGTCAAAAACTCCTGCCTGATCCTGTCTGATAGATGAAGAAAGAAACTCATCTCCCAGGTGTTTGTGGGAAAAAGAGACACAGAGCATACTTTAAAATGAGGCAGGGCTACAGATGTTCTCAGTCTCAAGGAAGCAAAGTTGAAGCTGCATCCTTGGTGGCTCTGCCTCAGAAACCCCAGGTGGACCTACCTAATGGATTCAAGTGCACACATTATGCCAATCTGTGACAAACTCACAACAGCTGGATGAGTAAGTAATAATAAGGAGGGAGTTGAACCAGGTAACCCTCATGATGAAAGGCAACCCACGCTTTACATGTTGGAACAAAATGAAGTTTCATCAGATGCTTGCAAAAGGAAACAATCACCACTTGGCCCCAGAGTTGTGTTTTATATGCTGTTGTTTTTTAATAGTGACAGTAAAACATTGTTGTTGCCCGACTCCCACATAGTTATCTGACATAAAAAGATTTTCCATCTCTTGGACAAAGCTGGGAAATGGAGCTTACTGCTGGAGAGACATTGGTTTGAATTTTGGTCAGTTTAGAAACTTGATGCCAAGGTTCCTAGTATTCAGTGTTGTATGTGCGAACTGATCAGCACAAACTCTGCCCCAAACACCCCTAAACCCTGACCCCAACTAGAAGCAGATTGTTAAATGCTTGATTGAAAGGGTTCATAGACAGGCAGACATAACCCATTGTGTCAGTTGGCTTTACTCCAGTGATGGTCAGGTCATTAAGAACTGGTTTGATTGACTTGGGAACTGACTTAACCTAGATAAAAGTCAAATGGGTTATTGATGCAGACACAAACAGTGTAAGTGAAAGGAGATCAAGGAGTCAGCACCTTATGGCACCAATATCAGCTGAAGTAATTTCTAATGGCATTGCTGAACTCTAAATGACTTTCTTAAGCTCTTCCACTGGCTTCCCTGTGTCTGTTTCTGTCTTTCTCTCTTCTCCCTCTTTCCTTCTTTCTCCTTTTCTCTCTGTCTCTCTCCTTTCCTTGTTCCCTCCCTCCTTCCATCCCTCTTCCTCTCTCCTCTCCTCCTTTCTTTTCTCTCCCTTATTTCCCTCCTTTTTCCCTTTCCCTCCCTCCTTCTCTCCCTCCTCTCTCTCTGATTTTCTCTGCCTCTCTCCCCTTTACAAAAGTAAGTTATAAAAAATTGTATTTGCATCAACACACAGAAAAAGTAAATTCCTCCTTCTTCTTCTTTTCTTTTCTCTTCTCTTCTACCTACATTCCTTCTTCCTTCCCTTCTCCCTCTTTTTCTTCTCTCACCCTTCCTCTTCCTCCTCCACCTTCTTCTTTCTCCTCCTCCTCCTTCTCTCTTTCTTCTCTACTCTCTTCCTCTTTCTCTCCCTCCTCTCTACTTTCTTTTTTTCTCCACTTTTCCTTTACTGCTCAAAGACATATCATATTACAGTGAAAATTAAACTATACTGTGTTTGAATCAAGACTCCAATATTTATTACTTTGGTTACTTGGATTGTGAGCCTCTGTTCTCTCATTTGAAATGAGGATATCTGCACTACTTACCTCACAGGGTTGTTGCAAAGAAAATGTTATGTAAACCTCAAAATGTAATATAAATGAAGTGTTACTATAGTCATAGAGAGGAGGTGGGGTCAGGAGAGGAAAGATTAACTTCACCAACTCCTCCAATTAACCATAGAACCTAACATTCTGTTGCTTTTTTATTCTCCAAGGTCTAGCTCATATATTAGCTAAGGTACTGGTTTTAATGCACTGCCAAGGGCTCATCTTTTGGGTGGGCATGGTCAAAAAGGAAAAATCTAGTAAATGAAGTTAAAAAATGGGTTGCAGACCCAGGACTTCTACTTATTAACTATGAAATGTTGAGTAGCTTCCTTAGCTATTTTGAGCCTCAGTTTCTTTCTCTGTAAGATGGGAATTGAGATAAGCCATCTCTAAGGTTTATTTAAATTTTACAACTCTGTGATTTTAGGGTTATGAGGACATTCTCAGTAGTTGTTCAATAGTAGAAAGATTAATAAATCGAGCCAATCTCTTTTGTCTCCTAAGGACCAACATCTACAGCAATTTTAGTGGAAGAAGAGCACCAGACCTAACAATAGCTGTTTGATGGAAGTGAATTTGCTCTGTCTCTCTCCTCCTATCTCTGGCTCTGTTTTCTCTTCTCTTCTCTTCTCTTCTCTTCTCTTCTCTTCTCTTCTCTTCTCTTCTCTTCTCTTCTCTTCTCTTCTCTTCTCTTCTCTTCTCTTCTCTTCATCTCCATTCCTCCTTCCCTCCCCCCTCTCTTTTCTTCCCTCCCCCACTTCCTCCTCCCCCTTTTCCTCTCTTTCTTCTCTACTTTCTTTCCCTCTTTCTCTCCTTCCTTCCCTCTACTCTCTTTTTTACCTCCCACTACTTTTCCTTTCTTCCTCAAAGACGTATCATGATACAATAGCTGTTTGGTGGAAAGTGTGTATAGGAAAAAAATGTTGCATGTTTGTCTGACTTTTTTCATCAGTGATGCTGTGATTCATGAGCTCTAAGGGTCATGGAGTCTCAAGGAGAGAGCTTATGTCAAAGGTCTAAAAAAATGGAGAACCCAACACATAAGACAAAAATATTCCTACTGACCAGTCATTTTCTGCCCCTTTTCACCTGTACGTACTCCATGCACATACATAGAACATAATCAGTCATATCTGTTTCCTTAGCACCTATCAGTTGAAATTAAATTAAAATTGGTATAGAAACTCCACATTCATTTAGATAAAATGGGCATTTTAAAGCCCATTGATTCCCTCAGAGCATCCCCAAGACAGTCTTTCCTTTCTGTCAGTTTCAAAGTGGGGAGGGGGCTGGGTCTCATTTTCCTCAGTGTTAAAGTTGTAGAGGAAGGCTTTGAAATTGACAAGAAAGGTTCCAACCTGGAAGGGGCCTCTCTGAAACCTGTCAGGGGAAAGGACTGTGTGTTCATGCAGCACTGAGCTGGTTATGAGCTTGTGTCTCTGCCTTTTTTTTTTTTGTTCTTCTACTTCACTGTGGCATGAAGAAGGAATAAAGAAGAAGAAATAAGGCAGTTAAAAGTATCTGTGTGTTGGGAAGATTGGTTATGAAGTCAAAATTTCAGATGTGTTATCAAAGAGAGGTTCAGAAGGCATTGTCCCTGTCTCAGGAGTATGTGGATTCTCTGAGGAATCCTTCTTCTGTCTACTGGCTAATCCAACCAATGGCTTGGTAGATCCTGATGTAATGCAGCTAGTAAACAATCTGATATAGGCTATACACTACTATCATGTTAAACATATTTACACATTAATCAGAACAAAAGCAAAAAATACAAGAAAGAATAAACAAGAACAATAACAAAAAAACAATAAAAAGTAAAAATAGTATGCTTCAGTCTGCATTCAGACTCCATAGTTATTTTTCTGAATGTGGAGAACATTTTCCACCATAAGACTTTTGGCATTATCTTGGATTATTGTATTTCTGAGAAGTTAAATCTAGCAAAGTTGAGCATCACACAATGTTGTTGATACTGTGTACAATGTTCTCTTGGTTCTGCTCATTTCACTCAGCATCAATTCATGTAAGTCTTTCTGAAATCCATCTGCTTATCATTTCTTCCCCTCCCCCCCCCGCCGCTTTTTTTTTGGAAGGGCAGTTAGGGTTAAATGACTTGCCCAGGGTCACACAGCTAGGTAAGCGTCAAGTGTCTGAGGCCAGATTTGAACTCAGGTCCTCCTGAATCCAGGGCTGGTGCTTTATCCACTGCACCACCTAGCTGCCCCCTAGGCTTATCATTTCTTACAGTGCAATATTATTCCATTACATTAATATACTACATCTTGTTTAGCCATTCCCCAATTGATGGGCATCCCCTCAATTTCCAATTCTTTGCTATCACAAAAAAGAACAGCTATAAATATTTTTGTATATGTGGGTTAAAGTGATACTTTTGAAATAAAGTATGTGTAACATGGATGTTCAGGCCTTATTCTCTCAGGGACAGGCAGGCTAAATGTTCCTGTTAGAATGCTATGGTACCTTGAGAGATTTGTGGATATTTCTTTTCTCTGCACCAGCTGGAACCCCAACCTGCTAAGCTCTAGCTATTTGTTAGGAGCCAGTAATTAGTCACATATAAACATTTACCACCCCCATGAAACATGAAATCAGAAAACCAGATTGGAGACCTAGCACTGTTATTTATTAACTACATAATCAATAGGTCAGAACTTTACTCTCCCACTTTGGTCTATGGTGCAGTGGGCTTAAAACTTAGCTCAGCTCTAAGTAGACACATTGGTTCTGTCAAATTCATGTCCAGAAGTGACACAACTGTCAGATGAACCCACATCTCATCTACTGCTGGTCTGGAGTTCCAAAAGTCACTTCTTGCTTTTCAGGGCATCAATGTAGAGCTAGCTATGAAACCCAGTCTGGAATCTGATTTCTAGATTCCTGTGGCTTGCTCTTTCAACTTTAAATTTAAAAAAAATGTTTTTAAACTTATGGAATTAAAGCAAGCACTTCCATAACAAAGCACAATAAAAAGATGATTATATATGAAATTTCAAATCTACTTTGTACAACTTGCTATTCTTTTAAAATATACAACAAAATTATCATGTGAATTGCTCCTTTTTCTTCTTTTTCTTTCAACTTTTTAACACCCAGTGTTGGCCTGGTCTCTCACCAAATGCTGTGACATAAGGAGTCACCAAATGAAACCCAAAGAATGCCTTCCCCACTTAAAAAAAGTTAGCCCTTTTTGAATGCTTCTAGAACTACTCAAAGGGGGCAGTTAGCTGATTCAGTGGATAAAGTGTCAAGCCTCGAATCAAGAAGCCCTGCATTCAAATCCAGCCTCAAATACTTGCTAGCTATGTGACCCTGGACAAGTCACTTAACCTCTGTGTGTCTTAATCCCCTGGAGAAGAAAATGGCAAACTATTCCATTATCTTTGCCAAGAAAACCCCATAGACAGAATTGGTACACTATGGTCTATGGGGTCACTAAAAGTCAGACAGGACCAAATCACTGAACTATGATAGACACGCAAAGAGCCTCTTCTTCAACTTGTGGTCAGCCAACCAGAACCACTTACAGAAGTCTGTCCAAGAGACTTCCCTTACATTAAGATTCTCCCAGAATCAGGCTTCCCAGATACCTGATATATAGACAGTCTTTCCTAGGAGCTCTGCTCAGGTACCAGAGCCCCATTGTAAATGCATTGTACACCTATCGTTTAAACCATCTCCATGCATCATTCAAAGGTTTCTCAGAGATCTTTCTCACCATGACTTGTTGTTTCTCTTTCCTTCTTGAAGAGGACCATGGCACTGGTGTCATGACATGCACTAAATTAGATTGAAGTGAGGGAGAGCTGTGCAAGGTCACCAATCTCATTCTCTCCTCCAGAGCCATCTGGGTCCCGTGTTGAGATATATATCAGGACAACTGAATATGGCCCCAGATGTTTAAGGCAATTGAGTTAAGTGACTTGCCCAGGGTCACACAGCTAGTAAGTGTCTGAGGTGAGATTTGAACTCAGGTCCTCTTGTCTCCAGGGTCAGCACTCTATATCCACTGTGCCATCTAGCTGCCCCTATACTCACTATGACTATACTAAGAATCTATTACCATAGAATAGACCTAATATGAGCTTGTAACAATGAACAAGTCATTCAATTAAATAGATCAGTTTTTAGATCAGACATCTGTGAATATATGAAGAATGTTTTGAGGAACTGGGAAGAATTTTTGTTGAAATGTGTAATCAGATATCAAGAGTGCAAGGATTTCAATTATCCACCTAATCCATTTTTTTCTCCTCAAGAAAAAGAAACTGATAAGTTATTCAAGGTTTCCAAATAACATGAGTTGCTTTGGGGGAAGCTGAAATGGGGGAACAACTTCCCTGTTGGCTTATTTTTAACAATTAATCCTCGCCAAGATGATGTTGCTTTATTTAAAAATATTATCTTGGACTGTTTGGGCAAAATAAAGCCAGAGTCCCTCCTTCAATAAACATGCAAAGCATGTTTATTGCAGGATTGCAAGAAACCTTGTCTCTAGTACACAAACTCTTGGCTTCATGGATTTTCCTAGCGAATGAAAAAAAAAACCAACAACAACAACCCTGATTTCTGATTATTACCTCATTCTACAGCCCGGAATTGGTGGGGGCTAGGGGGAGGCAGATACTTTGAGAGTATCCTTAGGAAAAAGTGGGGATAGACCATAGAATAAAATATTTACATTGTTCTGTAGAGAAGTGAGATCAGCACAGTTTAATCCATGGGGCTTGATTCTTGTGAGTTATTTTTTCTCATTCTCTCTGGAAAGGATAAAATCTAAACTGTACTTAAGAAATGGTGTTAAATGTGTTAGTTGACTGAATCTGGCATTTATAATGCAATTTAGCAAAGTTTTATATTGACAGCATGACATTTTTAAAGGGGCCTTTCTGATTAACAAGGTTTGGAATCACTCCCTTGATTATGCTCTCAGAGTGGGTATAAAATGCTACAAGCCCGGAAATAGTGACCTCTGGCTTTGTTAGCATTCGGAGCATCTTGCTTTCTCAGTGACTGCTCAAGAATCAGGATGGCATTGGCTTCTTTCAGAGAATGGAATCTGAGTTTTGCACATTCTCAGGGCACATCAAGACCCTTCACGAAGACATCAACAGGCAGAGGAGAAGTGACAGCTGTGGATTGCAGGACATTTTACCCACACACTAGTCTAGGTGTCAGTCTTGTCTTCTTAAAGTGATTCCTAAGCTACAGGGACTTGGGGAAAGGACAGGTATGTACTCATTGCTAATTTCAGAAAGGGAGCCAAGCCTGAGACAGAAAAGAGAAGAGGAAATATATCTCCATCCTTTTGTTGCAGAAGTGGGGGACTAAGGGTGTGGAATTTGCATATGCTGTCAGACATGGTTAATGTGCTGGTTTATTTTATTTAATTGTTTTTTTTTCTTTGTTACAAGGGAAAGCTTGTGGGGTTAGGGGAGGGGTATAATTTAAAAATGACTATGATGTAAAAACAAAAGGCAATAGCAAAGATTTTCTTCCAAGCCAAGGCAGCTTTTTAACCTCTACTGAGAAAATTTCATTATTATTAATGTAGTACCTGGGGTACCCCCCCCCCCCAAACACACACACCCATACACACACACTAGCACAACTTATTTCTTTCAGAGAAGCTACATAAGGCTGATCTCAATTTGTGGGTCTGCTCAAAAACAGCCTACAAGCTCCCACCAATGTGTTTCATTTTACTAGTAACTCAGAGGACACAGTTAATTCAAAGCAAAGGCATTTTATGAAAGACTATAGTAAGAAAAATGGCAAATAGAATATTTCCCTCATAAATCTGAGATACACTCTCTCATAAATGACTAGGTGGCTCAGTGGATAGAGTGATAGACTTTGAGTCAGGAAGACATAAGTTCAAATCTGGTTTCAGAGATTTACTAGCTATACAACCCTGGGCGAGTCACCTAACCTCTCTCTGCCTCAGTTTCCTTCACTGTAAAGTGGGGAGTCAGAAAAAAACCCACTTCCTAGGGTTATTGTGAAAATAAGATATTTTTAAAGTGCTTTGCAAAACTTAAGCACCATATAAATACTAGCTGATTATATACACGCATACATACATACATGCATAATCAGTTGGAAGATACTGAAGAAACACACATGGAGAAACACACACAAGAGAGAATGCATGTGGTTAGAACACATGAGTATAGGAGGACACAAGTGGGAAAAATATCTGGTGAGGCCATGTGAGGAGGGGCAACTCATACCTTATACGCTACAAGAGTGGTCATATCATCACTATGGCTCCTTCTGGGCTGGGTATGTCATCTCTGCTAGGGATTGCTCCCTGCTGCTGTCATGTGGCTATTCTTTCTTTCTTTTTTTTTCTGATAAAAGTATTTTTTTCCAGTTACATGTAAAGATAGTTCTCAACATCTGTTTATACAAGTTTTCCAATTTCAGATTTTTCTCTGTCCCTCCCCTCCCTCCCCCCCCCCTGCCCCAGACAGCCAAACATATTTCTGCATTAGTCATATTATAAGAGAGCCATGTGGCTATTTCTTGAAACTACTTTTCAGGTCCCACAGTTTCTGTTGGGGGCTATTAGATGTGGTCTTGTGAGTCTGGAGGGCCACTCTGTGATTCTAGCTTCTGATTTCAGTTGGAGTCCTAGGCTGAAGTGACACCTTTTCATTATAAGAAAAAGAGTGGGTTTTGCCATCTCTCTTTTAGCTTAAAGTCCAGAGGCTTTAGTTATAACTTCTTTAGGAAAATAAGGTCATCAGATATGGAAAAAAATTCTTTGTCAGCTTTTCCTCCCCATAAATACTGTTCGACTGTTCTGGCTGTAAGAGGTTTGTCTGTAAGAGGTTTATGTTCTCTAATAGGAGATTGCTCAACCTAAGAATCAAGCTTACAGAAACTAGAATAGTCAGTCATCTAAGTGGTCTACAAACTTTCTTTGTTTTAAGCCACCCCTTTCTACTCACCAAGGGCAGGGTGTCTGTCAGAAATCTCAACCTGACTTTGGAATAGAAAGTCCTTTTAACTCCCATTACATATCCAATTGCTAACTTGTATCAATTCAGAAACATCTTAGAGACTGCCTTCCAACCTCTAAGGGATGTCTTGGTTCTGTCCCTCCAACCTTCAGTTTTTCTCAACCCCCAAAGTTCTATTGGTCTTTCATGCAAATAAATGGAAGGGGGAAAGGCAAAGAAGAAAACCTTTTAGGTGGAGCTGCTTCTTGCACTGTCCTCCACCACAATTACCTTTATTTATTCTTCCTTTACTATATAGATGTTGCTAACCTCAAATGTTTCTAAGGTTTGATCCCTACCTCACATTAATAGTTATGAAAAGAGTAATAAGAGTATAGTGTATCACATTTTATAGTGCTTTATACAGTTTAAAACACTTTGACATATATTATCGAATTTCATTCTGGGCTGAGCAACACTGCAAAGGAGATGGGACAAATATTATTTTACATGTGAGGAGACTGAGATGTTTAGAGACTTGCCCACTGGTATGGTAGAATTAGAACAATCATCTGGTTATCATGGCCTTCTAGTTCATTGTAATTTCTACCATATAACACTTATTTTTATAGAATTCAAGTTTATTCACTAGATGAATATGTTTCCCCTTATTAATTTTGGCCTTGTACCTTATATCTTTAGGGGCAGCTAGATGGTTTACTGGATAGAGTGCCAGACCTGGAATCAAAAAGACATCTTTCTGAGTTTAAATCTGACCTCAGACACTTAATAACTGTGTGACATTTAACCCTGTTTGCCTCAGTCTTCTCATCTGTAAAATGAGCTGGGGAAAGAAATGACAAACCACTCTAGTATCTCAGCCAAGTAAACCCCAAATGGGGTGACAAAAAGTTGGACACGCCTGAACACAATGAACAACACCTTAATGGAACAAAACTAGAGAGCCATTAGATATATAGAAGTCTAAAGAATTATCTTAGGATCTTGCCCTAGCATAAGACAAAGAACAGAATAGGTCAGACCTTCCCTGAAAAATCTGGTGAAGTGGAATTGGAATTTGTCCTAATTTAACAAACATTTTTGAACACCTGGTATATAAAATACCCTACTGGGGATACAAAGACCAAAACAAAACAAATAAAAAACCACAACCTCCTTCAAGGACTTTACATTCTATTATTGGAGGGGATAGAAACATTTCACTTGCCCAGCAAAAATGGAAGCAATGGGCCAAAGATTCAGAGAGTCAGTGGATAGATAGACCAGAAAAAAAAGGTTGTTACACAGATGCTTCCAGAAAGGATCTATGAAGCCCATCAAAATAAAGATATATTTCTGTTCTCCAGACTAACATTTTAACCTTTCTGGGGCTTTCCTTATCTATGTAATGAGGGAGTTAAAGCAGGTAATAATAGCTGTCATATGTTGTTGTTTGTCCTTTGTTTTCAAAGACCAATGACATCATAGGGTCTTTCACAGACTTTCACATGAATTTAATTTAAGTAAAGCAGAGTTGTACAAAGTCATCAGACCCTCTCTTCCTGAGTCATCCAAGTCCAGTAGCATGACAAAAACCAAGATGACTGGTGACAGCTGTGTACACAGTGGATGACCTTAGCATCTTCAATGTCTGAACAAGTTCTATGTGCTCTACTGTGCTACTTTCAGTCACCTTCTTGACGTTTGGAATAAATTGTTCTCATGCACCCATTCTACCAGGAGAAGTTTTCACATGCTTGGTGTAAACACTCTCCTAACTCACCAATGAGTATGAGGCTCATTGGTTACCTTCAACCTGGGTTAGCCTGTCTGCCAAGACAGTTTTAGCAGGGTGTGGTAGTTGCACATGCTACAGCTTCCTGAAGCTATAGGTAAGAGTTGAGTGCCAGGTAGACACCAAAGGTGGATGAGCACCCATGAAAAGGGCTCGGTAAGACCTCACACCAGAGGTACTCCTTGAACATCCCACTCCAAGGAAGACATTCATAAGAAGAAAGTCCCCATATATGCCAAAATATTTATAGCAGTACTTTTTGTGTTAGCAAAGGTTTCCATTGATGGGAGAGTGGCTAAACAAACTGTGGCACATGCTTTAGAAATTAAGAAAAAAAGGAAATGATGAATATAATAAATGTAAAAAAGCATGAAAAGACATGAACTGATATAAAACCAAGAAATCAATACACACAATGACCACAACAAGGTAAAGGAAAACACACACACACACACACCCCAAAAGTGAATGTTGCAAAATTACAAAGAATAAGCATGGCTCAGAAGAAGTGAGAAAAGATGATCTCTCCTGATCGCTTTGTGGAGATAGGAGATCTGTGAGTGAGTAACTTGTGCACATTTTCAAACATTTTTGATAAATTTATCAATGATGCTGATTTTAGTTCACCAGGATTTTACCATACAGCTGCCCTGAAAATTAGGTTGAGAAAGTATTATTTTTCAGATGTTGCAACTGGGAATAACTGAAGCTTGTTGTGATTGAGTGACTTGTTTAAAGTTACACAGCTAGAAAATGAAGATACTAGTACTTTTATCATAGCTGTCCACCTCTAAGTCCTTTCCTTTGTCCATTACAACATGCTGTTTCTCCAAGTAACAGATATTTTATTTTTGTCACAAGTTTCTCTGATAAAGGTTTCATTTTTAAGATATATAAGGGGGCACTGGATAGAGCACCAACCCTGGAATCAGGAGGACCTGA
Organism: Dromiciops gliroides; assembly: GCF_019393635.1. NCBI lineage: Eukaryota > Metazoa > Chordata > Mammalia > Microbiotheria > Microbiotheriidae > Dromiciops > Dromiciops gliroides. The sequence continues at coordinate 176,821,424 of NC_057861.1, read as the reverse complement.
GTTCAAATCCGACCTCAGACACTTGACATGTTCTAGCTGTGTGACCTTGGGCAAGTCACTTAACCCCAATTGCCTCACCAAAAAATAAAAGATATATAAGGAACCGATTCAAATTTATAAGAATAAAAGCCATTCCCCAATAGAAAAGTGGTTACAGGATATGAACATGCAGTTTTCAAAGGAAGAAATCCAAGCTATCAATAGGCATATTTTTTAAAAGAGGGCTCCAAATTACTAATAATTAGGAAAAGTAAAATTAAAGCAACACTGAGATTCCATCTCACACCCATTAGATTGGCAAAATTGGAAAATTACTATTATTAAATAGCTGGAGGGAAAGAAGCATACTAACACATTATTGGTAGAACTTTGAATGTGGCCATTCTGGAAAATAAAAATGTCAGTAAAGCCCTCAAATTCATTAAACTGTGTCCCTTTGACCTATGCACCCATATCCCAAAGAAAACAAAGAGGAAAAGGACCCATATGTACAACATTTTAAAAATCAACTCTTTTTCTGGTAGCATAGAATTGAAAACTAAAGGGGAGCCCATCAATTGAGGAATGGCCAAACAAGTTATGGTATATGAATGTAATAGAATATTAATGTGCTCTAAAAAATGATGAAAAAGGCAATTTCAGTGAAACCTGGTAAGACTTGTAAAAACTTACTTAGAGTGAAGTGATCAGAACAAAGAGAACAATTTGTAATAGTAACACTATAAAAACAAACAACTTTGAAAGACTTTAGAATTTTGATCAATACATTAATCAAATGTGATTCCAGAGCATCAGTGATGAAGCATTCAATTCAACTCCTTACAAAAAGTTGATAGACTAGAGGGGGAAGAATAAGAGATAGATGATAAATGGGTAGATGAATAGATAGACAGATACATACATAGATATAAAATGTATACTATACATATAGAAACTAGATAGAGACCTGTCTAATCTATATAGAGATTTTATAGATATTTATCTATATGTTTTATAGATTTTTATCTATAAAATCTCTATGTAGATTAGATAGATCTATCTAATCTAGAGAGATTTTATACATAGATCTATCTAGCTAATCTCTATAGAGATTTTATAAAATCTCTATATAAATTAGATCTATCTAGCTAATCTCTACAGAGAGAATTTGTAGCTCTATAGACATATATGTATATATACACATACATTTTATGTGTATATACATACATGTATACATACACACATGCATGCAATTCAATGCATGCATGCACACGCACATACACATACATAGATATTCCCCAGTGTGAGGATTTGTTTTTCTTGGCTACACATATTTATTACATGGGTCTTAAGGTTTTTTCCTTCTTTTTCTTTTTTTCCAATAGTAGGGAAATTAAAGGAAGAGAAAATGGATTTTTTTTCATTAATTAAAAAAATAATTAAAAATAAATTCAACCTCTAACTTCCAAAAGAATCTGACACCTAGACATTGCTTTTCACAAGGAAACTAGATGGCAGCCAAGATTCCCCACCCCCACTCCGCCAGCTTTGTGAATCTGACATTTTAGGAAGAGCAATGTTGACATGGTTTCATAAGAGAAAACAATGGCTAAGACTTGGAAACAAATGGGAAGGGAATAAAATATATAACATAAATGGCCTCTTTTGTTACTGTTAGATGAAACGGTCTTAAAAAAAAAAGTGTGAGGGGGGAGGGGGCTCATGGGATTATAGGCTCATAGAACTAGAGCTTGAAAAGACCTTAGAGGACATCTAAAATGACTTCTTCATTTTACAGATGAGGAAACTGAGGCCCAGGCCATCTACTTTTCTGATGGTACCACACTAATGGCTTCATGCTGCTGATTACAGCAATAATGTATGACTGCTGAGCCCGGGAGCACCATCTGAGCTCAGAGAAGCCTACTAACCAAATTTTCCTAACACAGGGCATTGTATCCCCCAGGCGTGTTGTATCTCTTCATGTCATGGCAATGCCTAGCAGCATGTAACAATTAAAGAAAGAACCCATCAGCATTTCCATTCTAAATTCCCCCTTTGGAAGGATTTATTATTTGTCCATTAGAATGTGCTAGAGGCAAACTGGCATGCCTCTCCTCAGCCTGCTAGCAATTTGTTAGTAGGTTTTTACTTTGTTTTTGTTTCCTTCATGCCAAATTTGAGACTAAAGCCATAAAATAGGCCAGGCTCAAACCTGCTTTGTTTTTAAGTAAACTCAAAATTCCGTCATCAAAGGGAGACCTATTGCTTAAGTTACCTTTTTATATGGGAACCAGACTGGAAACAGTAGGGCAGGCTAGGAAATTTTGGGCAAGCTAGGAAATTGACCTGGGAATGAATCTGGGGACAATTCCACCATTCCTAAAACACTAAATGGAATTCTCCCAGGGACATGGCACTTGTGAAGCCATAGATTGACTAATAGATCACAAAGTCCTCAGTCAAAACAAGGTCTGTCCTCTTGATGGAATGTAAAGTATATCTAGTCTGTAGCCCATATCAAGGTATAATGGAACAAGAATTGCACATAGAATCAGAGGATCTAGATTCTTACTACCTATGTGCCCTTGGGAAAATTATGTCACTCCTTTGGGCCTTCATTGCCTCACATGTAAAATAAGGGGATTGGACTAGATAAAGTCTAAGTCAAGGCTTGTTATCCTTCCTTGTATCAGGTGCTCCTTCAATAATCTAGTAAAGCCTATGAGCCTCTTCTGAGAATAATGTTTTTAAATGCATAAAACAAAATAGGATTATAAAGGACACTAATAAAATTGAAATAAAAATGTATTTTTCCACAGCTTTGATAGAACCAATATTAATTGGATTCCCCCTTGCTACCCACACCATGAGTTGGGAAAAGCCAACAGAGGTGAGCATTGATTGGCTAGGAATAGTCTAAGGCTTAAGCTTACCTGCCTTGATGAAGCTTCCTATTGGTCTTTGGCCATGTTGTCATGACATCCTGGTCATCTAGGGGCATAAAATGTCTCTCCCTCATAGGGTTGGGCCCTTTCAAATTGATGGATGCCAGAAGACCACATGAGTTACTACACACTTCTCTGATGAGCAGGTATGTTTTTATATGAGTTAAGAGGAAGGATTGCTGGTTCTTCAGAGGCTAAGGATCACTGCATCTTTGCTGCATATCCTTTTGTTAACTAGCAATGATTTATGAGTGATTTGTTTATTTCAAAGCTGAAGTAATTGGGTATTGATGTCAGGCCCACCCCAATACCATCCAAGTTCATGGACTTCCTGATATCAATCTATGGATACCCAATGGGGCCATATCCCCCAACTAAAAAGTGCCTGCTCTAAGTTAAAGTAAGACTTGAAGTTATAGATCATGTTCGTCCATATGGTCTCTGAGGTCCCTGTTATGGCTTTAAATATTGTGATTGAAAGAACTGGAAGATATGACTACTGAATCACCATCAGTAATCTTTGAAAGATCAAGGTCAGGGGGCAGCTAGGTGGCACAGTGGATAAAGCACCGGCCCTGGAGTTAGGAGTACCTGAGTTCAAATCCGGCCTCAGACACTTAATACTTACTAGCTGTGTGACCCTGGGCAAGTTACTTAACCCCAATTGCCTCACTAAAAAAAAAAAAAAAAGAAAAGAAAAAAAAAAAAAAGAAAGATCAAGGTCAGGAGAGGTGTCATAGACCTGGAGGAGAACAAATTGTCTCGATGGAGAGAGAGACAGAGATAGAGCAACAGAGAAGAGTGTGGAGTGTGCAAATAAAAGTGAACTTGACTTTAATTCCTGGCAATATTCTAGAAAGTGTCATCAAAGGGATTGTTGCTGAACATCTAGAAAAGAAATTTGAAAAGTGATCATCATAAAGAACCAGCATGGCTTCATCAATAACAAGTCATGCCAGACTGGCCCAATTTCTTTTTTTGACAGCATTATTATACTGGCAGACCAGGAGAATGCTGTAGTTATAGTTTCCCTAGACTTTAGCAAAGCTGTTCAGAAAGTCTCATGCTATTCTTGTAGACAAGATGGAGAAATGTGAGCAGTAGAATAATGTAGTTAAATGTGTTCAGATATGGTTGAGTGGCCAGAACCAAAGAGTAGTCATTGAGAACTTGATGTGAACTTGGAAGGAAGTCTGTAGTGGAGAGTGGAGTCCTCCCAGGGATATGTGCTTGGCTCTGTGCTGTTGGATATATTTATCAGTGACTTAGATAAAGGCATTGATGACATTTATCACGTTTGCAGATGACACAAAGTTGGAAGAGATAACTAACACGGTAATGACAGAACCATGATCCAAAAGGTGTTAACAGGCTAGAAGGTTGGGCCAAGTCTAATAAGATTAAGTTTAGTAGGGATAAATGTAAGGCCTTACACTTGGGCTTTAAAAAATCAGCTTTACAAGTACAAGATGGGGGAAGTGTGGCTAGACAGCAATCTGTCTGAAAAAGACTTGAGGGTTTTCATGGACTGCAAATTCATTATGAGTCAACAGTGTGATATAGCAGCCAAAAAAAAGTTAACGCTATCTTAAGCTATATTAAGAGAGAAACATGATGTCCAGAATGAGGGAGCTAATAGTTCCCATGCATTCTGCCCTGTTTAGACTAGATCAGATCTGGGCATCCCATCTTAGGAAGTACACTGATAAATTGGAGCGTGTTCAGTGGAGGGGAACCAGTAGGATGAAGGACCTCAAAATCACGCTCTATGAGGATCAGTTGAAGGAATTAAGGGTGTTTAGTCTGCAGAAGAGAAGACTGAAAGGGCACACGTTAAGGGTCATTAAATATTCAAAGAGCTGTCATGTGGAAGAAGGATTAGATTAGTTCTGCTCAGCTCTGGAGAACCAGAAGTAGTCAGTGGATGTTACAGAGAGGAAAGTTTAGACTAACAATTAGAGCTACTCAAAAGGGGTACAGTGGATAGACAACCTAGAGTCAGAAAGAGCTCAGACACTTACTAGTTGTGTGACCCTAGGCAAGTCACTTAACGTGGTGTGCCTCAGTTTCTTCATCTGCAAAATGAGCTGGAGAAGGAAATGGCAAAACCATTCTAGTATCTTTACCAAAAAAACCCTAAATGAGGTCATGAAGAGTTGGACATGACTGAAAATGACTGAATAACAACAACAACAACAGAATGTTTTCATATCCTGGGAAGCAAGTCACTGCTTCTATTTAAGTCATGAGGAAAATGCCTGATTCTATCTGGGGGTAATCTAGCCAATTTAGGAATCCTAAATATTCATAACTGATCTTTCCATAAAGCCTTATGTCATAGGTCAACAACCTTTTACACATGGTATGGCAAGACTGATTCCTTTCTGTAATGTTTGGAGCTGGGATACTGATTTGTGTTACCCCTGTCCAACAAGTAAGGAGGCACACAGTGCTGGGGCAGTGCCTTCTTTCACTTGTCATGTGATGGTGTATGAGACTTATCTGAATCTTATCCTCCTACTCAACTGTAAGCACCATGAGGGCAGGCACCATGCTTTATCTATATTTCTTATCTCCCATAGTACCTTCTACAATGCTCTGCCTATGGCATTTCACAAATGTTTGTTGAATGACTGTACTAATTAGTGGATAAATGGAAATACACAGCGTTCTTGAAGGTCTGAGTAGGGAAAGGACATGGTGGTGATAAACCTGTGTGCTATAGCTTAGCAATTCCTATACTATGAATTTTACCAAGGGCAGGCACTATAGCTAGCCAACCAAAAATGTGCTCTCCTTCAGACGTGGAGATGACAAAACCAGTAAGTTGTCATTTGGGGCACCCATGCTTTGTTTGATATTTGAGTAACAGGTTTTGTGGCAAACCATGTACACTCTCACCTTTCCACCTTTTTGTGATCAACAGTACATGTTTTTGAGGAAACTGTCCAGGCTGAATTTGACCATGGATAATGATATATTGGCTTAATGACCTTAAATTCAAAGGTGCTCTGCTGCAACTTGCCAAACTAAGCTGTCATGTGGAAATAATTCTCCCAACAATCACATTTCAAGGTAACTGGAGCTTGGGTGGCATGGGTCTAGAGTTGCTAAGGGCCTTTCCTCCAGTGGGGCCCATCATGCCAAGTTACAACTCTGAAAGATTCAAAACTCTGTGATCAAGATCATGTTATTTGGTTTTACACAGCCCTGCCTCACTTAAATCCAATTTACTTGCAAGTCAAGACATCATCCCCCCCCCACCCCCAAACCACTGGTCCTCTTTGAGAACAAAGGATGAACAACAACAAAAATGTGGGGTTTGGTTGAGGGGATGGCTATCCTGGACCAGCTAGAATCCAATCTGGCCAACCACATCAACATTCACAGTCTGTTTTCAGTGATGTGGCATGGATAGAACTTATATCAGTATAAATATTACTTTAGCTTTTAACTGCTAATTATATCAACATAAACTTAATTTCTAGAGATAATCACTGTCATAATGTGCCACTGCCAAACATCCCCACTGATGCTTTGAGGCATCATCTGAAGCCAGCCATTAGCAATTGAGTAAGTATTCCCATTACATATTATTATCCTGGCCAAAGAACTTCTCTAATTGACTTCTTCCTGAGGTCTGTAGCTATTGAAGACCATGTAATGCTTTTTTTCCTGAAAGATACTTTGACACAATATCCTGTGAATCTTAGGTGGCTTTTGACATATACAAAATGAGGGGCTGGACAAGATGACTTCTAACATCCCCTCTAGCTCTTAGGAATCTAGTTCATAAGATGGACCTTTTTCTAGTGTGAGTCAAGTTGTGTTCTTTGAAATGCAACAGCCCTAGTTCAGCTAAATCCTTTTATAACCCAGTTAGCATATACCATAACATTGATGTGATGTCCTAATATTAGCATTATAAAAGAATCTCAGCTGAGTGAGGCAGTGGATAGAGTGCCTGACTTGGAATTAGGAAGACTTCCTGAGTTCAAATTTTGTCTCAGACACTAGCCATGTGACCTTGGGCAAGACGTTGTTCAATTGTTTTTATTCCTGTCCAACTCTTTGTGACCCAATTTGGGATTTTCTTGGTAAAGATACTGAAGTGTTTTGCAATTTCCTTCTCCAGTTCATTTTACAGATGAGAAAACTAAGGCAAACAGAGTTAAGTGATTTGTCTAGGGTCACGCAGCTAAGAAATGTCTGAGGCTGTTTTTTGTTTTTTTTTGGCAGGGCAATGAGGGTTAAGTGACTTGCCCAGGGTCACACAGCTAGTTAAGTGTCAAGTGTCTGAGGCCAGATTTGAACTCAGGTACTCCTGAATCCAGGGCTGGTGCTGTATCCACTATGCCACCTAGCTGCCCTGAGGCTGTCTTTTAACTCAGGTCTTCCTGACTCTAGGCCCAGTGCTCTATCCACTTTGCCACTTAGCTACCCAAGCTGGCACTTAACACCTCTTTGTCCTAGTTCTTTATAAAATAAGCTAGAGAAGGAAATGGCAATCCACTCCAGTATCTTTGTCAAGAAAACCCTAAATGGGGTCACAAAAAATTGTTGTTGCTGTTTGTCCTTTGTTCTCAAAGAGGACAATGACATATCACAACTTGAACTGAATTGGATTTAAGTGAGAGAGGGTTGCGTGAAGTCACCAGCCTCACTTTCTCCTCCAGAGCGATCTGGGTCCAGTGGCAAAATATGTTATCAGGACAACTGGAGGGGGCAAGGGATCTACACAAAGAGTTGGACACAACTAAAAGAACTGAACAACAACAAAAATGTCCTATTTTTTTAATAAGCAGCTTTGTATAAGATACAGCAAAGAGAATGTTGTACCTGGAGTTAGGAAGACCTTGAGTTCAAATTTGATCTTCGATATTTACTAGCTGTGTGATCCCCAGGTAAGTCATTTAACTTCTGTCTGCTTCAGTTTCCTAATGTGTAAAATGGAAATAATAATAACATCTGGTCACAGGGTTGTTTTAAGGATAAAAGGAGATAATATTTGTGGAGGGCTTTGCAAATCTTAAAGCACTATATAAATAAATGCTAGTGATTATTTTAATATGCATTCTTTTTTAAACCAAGCAGTGACATAGCAGAATATTGCATATTGAATGCAGCATTGAGTCAGGAGTCAGAAAGACCCAGATTCAAATCTGGTCCCATATTGTGAATTATGCCACCCTGGGCAAGTCACTTAACCTCTGTCTGCCTCAATTTCCCCAGCTGCAAAATGGGCAATAATAGTGCCTCCCTTCCAGGGTTGCTGTGAGTTTCAAATGAAATAATATCTATAAAGTTCTTAGCACAGTGCTTGGCATATGGCAGGTGCTTAATAAATGTTTGCTTGCTTCCTTCCTTCCTTAGAGTCAGGAGACATCATTCAAATCCTACTTACAATACTTAACCAGTTGTTTATCGATAAAAAGTCCCTTTCATTCCTTTGAGTCTTTTTCTTCAACTGTAAAAAATGGGGATAATAATACATATATTGCTACCTCACCAGGTTGTTGTAAACCTCAAAGAACTAAATAAATGTTACATTATTATCACTGGCTATATATAAATAATGTCCATTTTCTGGATAGGAAGATGGAGGCACCAGGAAAATTTAGTTGCTTCAGGTCAGAGTCAGTAAGGGAGTTACTATGAGCAGGCTTCCAAGTAGGAAATCATAGGTTATAAATCTAGATCAAGAAGGAATATATTCTTGATCTAGTCCTTATCTTAAGAATATAATATGACATTATACTAAAAGATATTATATTATTAATATAACATATACCATGAGGACATTGGGGCCCAGGTAGACTAAGTAATTTGCCCAAGGAATCATAGAGATAATAAGTGTCAGATGTCAGATTTGAACCTAGCTGTTCACAGTCTAGAACCACTGGTCTTTGAATTGTCCTGTGCTGCCTCCCCATGATATCCCTAGATCCCAACTCAGGCCAGTGATCTATCTGTGTATATCCGGGCCATTTCTTTGCTGATGTCCCAAACAGCAATAAAGCACATTGCCAAGAGAAAGTACCCTATGAATGCAAAACAGTTTTAGCAAGATTGAAAAATCAGAAGAAGGTAGAATTCCCAGTGCACAAACTGATCTCTTTCCCTTTTCTTATTTCTGAGTCACCAGCTGGGTTAGTGCCAAAGAAATTACTGCTTTATGTAGACAAACTGAGGCTTCAGGATGGCCCATATGGAATTCCTGGTTCCCTACCACCACCACCTGTCTTTGCATGCTGAGTCTGTGAAATGCTCATTTCCAAGTTGGGAGAAAAATGGGTGACCGAATAGAGTGAAATTGCAGGAGCCCATTTGGGAGGACTCAAGAATAGATCGAGAGAGCATCTTATACTTGTGAAATCCAGTTTAGGCTGTGTGAAGAAAATCAAATAAATCCTCAGGGTTTTTTGAACATGCAATTTTTCATCCTTGCATCAGTATTCCTGACACCTCACATGCTGCTCTCTATAATGTTGGGCCATGTTATCTGTCACGGTATCCCCAATTAGCACTTTGTACAAGATCACAACAAAGCTAGACAAATGCACAGCCCTGTGCTGGGTGTGCTAGTTTCAGCAATTAAGAGAAAGTTCAGGTTTGGGCTCTTTGAAGGCAGTGATTGTGAAAGGAAAAGTGATGCTCATTCATTAACTAATGCTAATGTGCAAAATACCAGAGCAGCCAAGCAAAGCCCCTCTGGTAGGATGGGAAGGGCCAAGGCCCATTCTGATCTCAGAACGTTTGCTCCTTGGAAGCTTTATTGGGAAATATTGCTGGCATTTGGGCAAATTTTGGTTTTTAAACTGCTTTGCGCAGTAGTATTCAGGTCTCGATATTTTATGAAAAATTAATTAGGTCTCCACATACTTTGCTAGGCAGGGAATGGAATTAAAAAAAACTACATATTTACGGAAGAAATTTCTCCTGGGATTCCTAGCCATTTTGTGAATATGAATGCCCAAGTTCTCCACTCAGAGCTGCAAGGAAGGTGGCAAGGAACACACCCTTCTTACTGACTGAGAAAGTGAGGGAGGCAAGGGAAGGCAACAAGAGTGGAAGAGACATCATGAGCTTGGCCTCTGAGACATATTTAGGAATAAGGAAAGGAAAATTTTGTTGTACAAATGGCAGCATCCTTCCCAGAGTATGGATATAAATTTCATGAGTTCATAGAACAAAATTCTAGAAACTCAGAGTTGGAAGGAACCTCAAGCATTTCCAGTTTAGCCCTTACCTGAAATCAGAATTGCCTCTGACATCCTTGACAATTGCTCACTTAGCCACCAATTACATCTCTGCAGTGTTAAAGAAGTCATTGTAGTCTGAGGAGAATTTTTTTTTTTGCTATTATATTAACAACCAATTATTAAATTGGGATCAAAGTCTTTTCTCCTTTATTTTCTCATTTAGAGCCCAGTCCTTGTAGAAGGACAGTCAGTCTCTGAAAGATACGACTGATTGATGAGCTGTCCCAGAACCCTTGGGGAACATGCTCTATGATCTTGGGCCTTAGACTGGACCCCCCACCCCCATCCCAACCGGGAGACCTAACTTCTGCTTAGAGTGTAATTAGAATCCAGTGTAGGTGAGTTCTTGCCCCCAGGAAATGAACCCCTGTCCTTTTAGCCCTCCATTCAAATTTAGGGAGAGACAGAGAAATTCAGTCTCAAGTGTTTTTAGGGTGCTTCTGGCTTCCAACTTTGAGAGAGAAGATAGACAATGCCAACCCCATTTCAGGTTCCTGAAGGGAGAAAAAGACTCTGGAAAGAAGTCAACATGTGAGGTGCTGGCAGTCTCAATCATATCCCTATTTCTAGGTTGCTATACTAGACACTTCAGGGAATTTCCCTTTAAGTGAGATCTAGGACTCGCTCTCTCTCCTCCCTCCCTCTCTCTCCCTCTCTCTCTCTCTCCCTCTCTCTCTCTCTCTCTCTCTCTCTCTCTCTCTCTCTCTCTCTCTCTCTCTCTCTCTCTCTCTCTCTCTCTCTCTCTCTCTCTCTCTCTCTCTCTCTCTCTCTCTCTCTGTCTTGTTTCTGGCTGTCTCTGTCTCGCTGCCTCTGTCTCTCTGTCTCTGTCTCTCTCTAGCTGAATTACCTTGCTCCCACGAGGAAAGCTCCTTCATTTTGTATTTTCTATTATATATTCTCATATGTATACTTTCTCTAGTTTCTGTTTTGCTACTTGGATAAATGGCTTTCTTTGCTATTTGCTATTTATTATGGAATAGGTATTTGGTGTGAAGAGAGTGAAGCCTCATATGTAGATCAAAGGTTTTCTTTTCCCATTAAGAAATAGTGATCATGATTACATCTCCTAGGTTAACAATATTTAAGAGAGCTGACAGATAGAATTCTCATCCTATACCCCCTCCCTCTGAGGAAAGGAGAATGGCCAAGCTTCTTGCCCCAACCTCTTCTTCCCTCTCCTGGCAGGAATTTAAATCTCTCTTGGAAAAGAATGGAGGAAGGATAGCAAAGATATATCTATTCAGACCTCCCTTTGAGCCAAATCAAGACAGCCTCACCAACATACAGCTCTACTCTCACATTGGAATGAGCCAGTCTAAACACTAAGACTGGGAAGGGGTTTGCCCTACTTTTATCTGAAGTCTACAGGTAACCTCCAAGTAGATGAGAAGCTGGTGCCCTTGTTCAAGCCACTGACAACAGCTACTGCTTTCTTGTGCCACAGATCAAGTCCCCAGCTTTCCTGATTATGGAGCATATTACAGGGGTATTTTAAAATCCCAGCTCAGTGGATTAACATATTAGCTACCCCTTCCAATCTACATTTTTGATAATCATGTTATTTGAGCCTTTATCCAACTCACTGGTAAAAATGTGGAATAGTACCAGACCAAAGACAGATCCTTTTGACACTCCAATAGAAACACCCTTCCAGGTTGATATTAGCTTACTCTTTGGGTGTAGTCATTCAATTATTTCCAAAACCACATGACTGTTCCATCATCCAATTTACATGACACATTGTAAGAAACCTTGTAAAATGAATTACCAGGATCTAAGCATGTATGTCTAAGGTTATGTCTGTATCAGTCAAGTCAAGTCACCCTTCCCGAAAAAAGATAGATTGGTCTGCATCATAACAGCTCACATTTATATATTGCTTTAAGGTCTGACCTTCTCAACAAACCTAGGAGATAGGTGCTATTATTATCCCCATTTTCCAGATGAGGGATTTGAGGCAGGCAGAGATTAAGTGTTAAACCTAGGGTCACACAGCTAGTGAGTTTCTGAGGCCAGATTTGAACTCAGGTCTTCTTGATTCCAGGTCTAGCACTATGTCACACAGGTGCACTGATTTTATAAAATCAAAGGACTCATAAAATTTAAAGTTTGTTCTTTATTTTGTTTGTTTGTTTTTGGGGTTTTTTTGTTGGTTTTTTGTTGGGTTTTTTTGTGTGTTTTGGTTTTTTTGCGGGGCAATGGGGGTTAAGTGACTTGCCCAGGGTCACACAGCTAGTAAGTGTCAAGTGTCTGAGACCAGATTTGAACTCAGGTATTCCTGAATCCAGGGCTGGCGCTTTATCCACTGCGCCACCTAGCTGCCCCCTTTAAAGTTTGTTCTTAAAAGTTATCTGGTCCAACTCTACCATTTTAGAGACATGGAATCTGAGATCCAGAAATGTTGCATCCTTGGGGAATAAGTAGTAGAACCTGTATTCAAACTCAAGCCCTCTGACTCCAAATCCAATACTCGTGTTTTGATAAGCCAATGTTTATTCTTAGTGAAGGGCAGCTAGATGATGGGTAGAGCAATGGGTAGAGCAGTGGGCTAGGAATCAGAAAAACTCCTCTTCCTGAGTTCAAATCTAGCCTCAGACACTTATTAGCTGTGTGACCCTGGACAAGTCATTTCACCCTGCTTTGCCTCAGTTTCCTCACTTGTAAAATGATCTGGAGAAGGAAAATGGCAAACCATTCCAGAATCTTTGCCAAGAAAACCCCAAACGGAGTCACAAAGACTTGGAGACAACTGAAACGGCTCAACAACAACAAAAATCCTTGGTGATCATTGGCTCCCTTTCTAAGGTTTCACCAACCATTCCTTAAATAACAAGCTCCAGAAGTTTACCAGGAATCCAGGTCAAGCTTATCAGTCCAAAGTTTGAAAACTCCATTGAGGACATTTGCCCACCTCCAGTTCGATAATACATCCCATATTTTTCGTGATTTTGCAAAGACAACAACTCAACAATCTTCCAAATTCATGGAATGTATCCTGTTCAGGCCTGGTGATTTAAGTCCATGGACCCCAGCAAGGACTATCTTACCACCTCTAAATATTTTCTTGGGTTCCCATTTGGTATTAATCATTTTCATTTTAGTCTCTTTAGGTAAAATATCATTATCCTCGGCAAACAACATAGAAGGAAAATAAGAGTTGAAATGGTCTACCTTTTCCCCTTTTTCCTTTATCATTGTCCCATTCACTACAGACCTGACTTATTTATTTGCTTTTGGCACTGCTGCTGTTCATCCCTATCTCCCACGCTACCTCACTTTCTACCTCTTGCTCTGGGAACAATAAATCAATTACTACTACCTTTGCTTCTGCTAAGACTGTGTCAATTGACTGCCCTATTGTTTCATTTACCATGCATATGACAACCAAAACTAAAACCTAACTTGGCCACTTCTACTCTACATGTTTTGCTTTTCTCTATTAGAATGTATGCTTCTTAAAATTTTTAAAAATTTTTAAAAAGTTAAAAAAAAAGAACGTAAACTCCTTGCAGTCAGGAACTGTCTCACTTCCATATTTGTATCCCCAGCAGCTAACACATAGTAAACACTCAATACATATATTTGCATTCATTCATTTACCCCAAGCAGAGGACCTATTTCTTCTTCTTGCTCTCAACCTAAATTTAAGAAAAGGTATGCGGCAGGGGGGAGTTCTCATTAGTTACATGTTCTATATAACATTCTTTCCAATACTTCTTCCATATGTCAGTCTCTCAGACACTTAAAGACAGCTATCACATTGCACATAAGTCTTCTCTTCTCCAGGCTCAACACCCCCAATCCCTGTAACTAAACTTGATAGAGAACAATCCTGAGACCCTTCATTCTCTTGGTTATCATCCACTGAATGTTCCCCAGCTTATCGATGTAATTTCTAAAATGGAATCAATACATTAGGACCATCAAGTTTTCCTAGGCCTGGCCAGTATGGATCTCAGTGTTTCCCAGAATCACATTCGAATTCTTTGCTATTACATTCACACTTCTGACTCACAAGAAGCCTGCAGTCGAGGAAAACCTTTAGATCTTTTCATATGAATTAGCCATGCTTCCTCCATGTACTACGTAATTCGTCAGATACTATGCTCTTAGCAGAAAGGGCATTCTGACAAAGTTGCCAAAATAATCTTCCTAAAGCACAAGCACATATTACTCCCCTGCGTAGGAACCTCCAGGGACTCCCTTTTGCCTTTAGGATGAAATGTTTAAGATAGAATTGGCATTTTATCCTTTACAAATTTTCTTTAGGATAAAATTGACATTTTATCCTTTATAAATAAATTTGTTTTAGGACGAAATGGTTAGGATAAAATTCACATTTTATCTTAAAGTTGGCTTCAAGATATAATGTTTGGAATAAAATTGACATTTTATCCTAAATTTGCCTTTGGGATAAAATTTTTAGGATAAACTTGACATTTTATCCTTAGTCTGACATTTAAAACCCTTCACAATCTGGGGGCCAGATTGTGACCTCTCTGGATATCCCTGGTCTATTTCCCATACTTCCCCTTCTCACATTTAACCTTATAGTCACTCTGGCCTAGTTGCTTTTCCTTGAACTTAGAATTCCATCTTCCCCCTCAGTGCCTTTGGTGAGAATGCCTCCTTACCTTGCCCTCTTAGAATTCCTAGCATCCTCTAAAGTTTAGTTCATGTATTCCTTCTTATAGGAGATAGAAGATTTTCTTTATTCCCCTAGTCATTAGTATTTATTCCCTCCTTACTTACTAATCAGCTTATGTCTTATATCTCCCAGTATAATATAAATCCTCTAATAGCAGGTACTACATTTTGTTTTGCTTTTTCATCCCCAGCACCTAACACAGTGTGTGACACTGTAGATTTTCAATAAATGCATGTTGGCTTGGGTCCTTAATTGGTTCAGTGGATGTAGTGAAAAGAGCTTTGGTTTGGAGCCAGAGGAACTGGGTTCAAATCCTCCCTTTTGCTACTCGTCACCTGTTTGACTTTGGACTTCAGTTTCCTCAACAGCAAAATGAGGGAGTTATACTAGATTATCTCCAAGATAGCCATCTTCATCCATAAAAAGAGAGTACATTATGATTGTACATAGATAACCTATATCAGATTGTTTTCTCTCTTGAAGATGGGGGAGGGAAGGGAGAGAGGGAGAAAAATTTGGAAATCAAAATCTTATAAAAATAAATGCTGAAAACTATCTTTACATGCAACTGGAAAATAATAAAATACTTTTAAGATTTAAGATTTTAAAAGAGAGTATGTTGTCATTATCCTTGTTCTGTCTCATGGGAACCTGGGGCCTCTGGTTCTAAGTCAAAGTCTCCATTTATTTATTTATTTATTTGTTTGTTTGTTTGTTTGTTTGTTTGTTTGCTGAGGCAATTGCGGTTAAGTGACTTGCCCAGGGTCACACAGCTAGTAAGTGTCAAGGGTCCGAGGCTGGATTTAAACTCAGGGCCTCCTGAATCCAGGGCCAGTGCTTTATCCACTGTGCCACCTAGCTGCCCCCAAAGTCTCCATTTTTGACTTGTCAGTAATTACATGTCGCAAATCCCTCTCCCAAACCTCAGCCTGCAAAATGCACTTATTAAATAGTATGGTTTTTTTCATTAATACATTTTTTAGGAATCAGTGCTAAGCACTGTTGTATGTAAAGCAGGCAGGTGGGAATTTGTCAATGTTTTAGTCTTGAATTGTATGGAGAGGTCATTATTCTGTCATTTTCCTTCAGTTCCTGGGCATGTGTGTCAATATTTGCTGACTACCACTTTGGAGGTTATTTATTTCTCCTGCTCTATTTCTCACAGTGACTTGGCTTTTCAGCACCGCCTGACAGGCTGCAGTTGATATCAGTCTTTATTAAGTTCAGTTTACTCTGAAAATAGTCTTTCTACCTGTAAGAAGACAATGCCAACAATAAGGGGGAAACAGCTTCTCAACATTCCCCCTGAATTTTCCTTTGACACATACAGTCTTCACTGCTATTTTTTTCCTCATACCTAAAAAAAATGTTTTATTCCCAATGCTTCCCAATGACCACTATTCCCCCCAGCCTACACCTATTCACCCACACCCACACACTATGTACATATACACAGATACACACAGCACCTTCCCATTTTAAAAAAAAAGTATAATTAAGCAAAAGAACAACACAATAGTGGATATGCTTTATTCTGCACCTATAGTTCACCACCTCTTTTCCAAGGGGGCTAACATATGTTTCACTGTCAGTCTCCTATACTTGATAATTTATTTATTTTCCCATTGCTAGTGAGGTAATAAAACAGCTACTGGTAACATCTATTCCAAAACGTTTTTTGATGGAAGGATTCCCCAATAATACCACTGGCACAAGTTCAGAACTCAAGCTTCCCAGCTCAATTTTTCATCAACAGTGGGAGGATAGATTGGGCTGGTGATGAAGGAAAGGGTCAGACAAAGAAAATAAAAGCTTTCTTACTGCATAACTAGTAACTGTAGCAAACAGTCCTTCAAGGATCCAGTTCGTCATCCCAGGGTTATGCTTTGCTTCTAAAAATGTTGTTCTCTCACATTTTGTTTTGTGGGAAAATGGTGACCAATTGTTGCTATTTTTAGAAAGGGAAATAGCATTGTTCCATTATTTTATCATAGAATATTAGAGTTGGAAGGGGTCCAGGAATTCATCTAGGCCAGAGGGTTTTAATCTTTTTATGTCATGGACCCCTTTGGCATAGAGGTCTGGTAAAGCCTGCAGGCTCTCAGAATTAAGTTTTTAAATGAATGAAATAAAATATATAGAGTTATAAAAGAAACCAATTATATTGAAATATAGTTATTAAAATTTTTTTCAACTAAGTTCATGGACTCCGGGTTAAGAACTATTGATATAATACCATCTTCCCATTTTACAAGTGAGAAAATGGAAATCCTGAGATAAGAAACCTGTCCAAATTGCATGGCTATTTAGTTAAAAAAAAAACATGACTAGGCTCCCCATTCCCCTATATCATGCTGATTCCTAGCCATCTATTCAAGAATCATATTATATTTCTTTGGTCTCAACTTCCTACCAATCTTAAGTTTTATCAGGCAAGTATTACCATATTAGGCAAACAAGAGTAGTGATTGTGAGAGGGGTCTCCAAGAAGTCAAATATTACGTACCAATTTGTCTTGAAGTCTTACCTTGGTGACTTCTGAGCCAGGTGTAGCCCATCTCTTAATCCAATTAACAATTCACACTCTATAACCAATCCCTGCAGCTCTGAAACACTGATCATAAGACTTGGAACAGTTAAAAGTAGTTCTTTATCAGGGAAAAGTTGGGGACCTTTGATCTAGCCCAACTTTTGCATTTTACAAATGAAGGAACTGAAACCTAGAGATATTAAGTGACTTTTCCAAGATGACAACACTCAATTAATTTCAGACATAATCCTAGAACCCAGGTCTTCCAACTATTAATCTAGTGCTTACCCAGATGGTCAATAAGCATTCATTAACCACTTACTATGTTCCAGGCACTGTACTATTTGCTAGAGATACAAAGAATGGCTAAAGGGAGGCCCTGCTCTCAAGGAGGGCAATAATATAAAAACAATTTTGTCCAGATAAACATATACAGAATAAATTGGAGATAATCATCAGAGTGAAGACACTGGCCTCTTGTAGAAGGGAGGATCTTAGCACAGATCATCAGTCTATACAATGTTCTTTTTCTCCATTTCTCATCTTTTTTTTTCTTTCCCTTGCTTATTTTTCAGTCTTACTTTAGATCATATCTCTGATCTTTTTTTGTGAATTACTTCTTTCTTAACACATTAGTATTTCTTTTCACTCTTCATTCTTCATCACTGGTCAGTCTGCAATTTATCTGAATGAAGGTAATATGAAATGGATTATTTTAAATTTAATCATGAACATCACCACTGAAGCCATTTTCTAAATAGTACCTCAGAGAGGCAATATGAGATTCAAAGCAGATGCAAATCTGCACTGGTAGTTTGAATTCCCTTTCTGGGAGATTCCTTATGCAGCTAGGTGATTCCATGGATAGAGTTTCTGGGCCTGGAATCATAAAGATGAGTTCAAATCCAGCCTCAGACACTTATTAGCTGTGTGACCCTGAGCAAGTCACTTAACCTCTGTTCCCCAACTGCAAAATGGGGGTGACAACAATATTACTAGTACCTACCTCCCAGATCTGTTGTAAGGATCAAATGAGATAATATTTGTAAAGTACTTAGCATAGTGCTATAGAATCTTATTCCTTTATTCCCCCATGCCAATAAAAAGCACGAATCTGATTCACTCCCCCCACCTCCACTAAAATGCATCTCAAAGAAATTAAAGAGTGTGTATGGAGTATGTATGTACAAGCTTACTACTTTATGAGTGCCAGCTCATCTTGGATATTTCCATTGGCAACCATAGTCTATGATGCCACCTGTCTCATACAAAATTTGAGAGCAGAACAGAGGTATCATGGTCCAAAAAGAGAGCACTTGATTTGGATTCAAAAAACCTGGATTCACATTCTGACTCTGCTACTTATTTCTTGGGTGGCCTTGGATTTAGTCTCAACCCAAGTTTCAATTTTTTTATCCATAAGATTAGGGGGTTCAGTAAGATGAGCCCCGAGATTCCTCCTATCTCTAAATCTATGATTCCATGATGAACCACTGAGTAAACAACATTTGTCCCTGCTAACAGTTTGGGGGCCTAAACCATGTGAGTAAAATTATGACTTATGATGTATAATAAACATAAATAAAAACATGCCAAAAAGTGAAGATTTAAAGAAATTTACTAATTTCAGATGACACTATTTAAAGATTCACAGTCTTTCGTGCAACTCATACTTCAGCTGTTGTGCTGGTTTCCAGCCAGATTTCATATTAGAAAGTAAAAATCTATGTACTCTTCACTCTTCTAACCCTCATTACTCAGGAGCTTAGCTGTCTTCTAAATAGTCCAGTTGTTCAGAGAGTACATTTTTGTTGAACACCTAGAGATCTGACATAGATAGATTTTAGAGAACTACATGAATTATTACTGGGTTTGGAAGCAAAGTGGCGAAGTAGGAAACATGTGGGGCTTGGAGAAAAAAATAAGGATTAGAAATCCTGTGGTAAAACTCATTATATGAATCATTAACAAGTTATTTAACCAAGTATTAGTTTCCTCATCTGCAGAATGGGAGTATTAATATTTGTATGTCTCTTTCACAAGGTTTGTGAAGAGAGCTTTGTTAATCATAAATTGCTATATAAATATGGATTTATATTTATGTAATATATAAATATAATTATATGTAATATGAGGTCTAATCTTGTTGTTGTTCAGTCATTTCAGTCATATTTGACTCTCCCATTTAGGGTTTTCTTGGCAAAGATACTAGAGTGGCTTGCCATTTCCTTTTCTAGTTCACTTTATAGATTAGGAAACTGAGGCAAACAGGGTTAAGTGACTTTCCCAGGGTCACATAGCAGTAAGTATCTGAGGCAAGATTTGAACTCAGGTCTTCCTGACTTTGGGTTCTACATTCTATCCACTATGCCATCTAGCTGCCCTGTGAGGTCTAAAAGATAATGAAAAGAATTTTTAAATAAACATACCAGAACCTTTTTTTTTTGGTAAGGCAATTGGGGTCAAGTGACTTGCCCAGGGTCACACAGCTAGTAAGTGTTAATTAAGTGTCTGAGGCTAAATTTAAACTCAGGTCCTCCTGACTCCAGAGCCGGTGTTCTATCCACTGCACCACCTAGCTGCCCCTAGTAATAGAACTTTAACACCTAAAAACATTGTAGTCCCCCTTAAAGATGGTCATCTTGGTGTTCTAGGAACTAATTCCAAAGATACATTTTTGAAACTCCCCCTTTTCATTCAATAGACATTTATTAAACACCTACTATGTGCTAGGCCGTGTGCTAAGTGCTGGTTGATACAAAAAGAGGCAAAAAGATAGTCGTGCCTTCAAGGAGCTTACACTCTTTACCTGTTGTATAAATTATGAGGCAACTGATAACAAACACAGTTGATACAATTTTGGGCCAGGAGTCAGGAAGACCTGAGTTCAAATCTGGATACAGTTACTTACTATGTAATCCCTGGACAAGTCACTTAACCTGTGTTTGCTTCAGTTTCCTTAATTATAAAATGGGGATAATAATAGCACCTACCTCTCAGAATTACTGTAAGGGTCAAATGAGATAATATTTGTAAAAAAAAAAAAAAGCACTTAGCATAGTAATTGGCATGTAGCAAAGGCTATAGAAATGCTTTCCCCCTTCCCTTCTCCCTGAAGAGCTTGTGGTATTTTATTTAAGTATACATGTAAGTATGTAAGTATGTATGTGTGTATATAGGCATGTATATACACAAACCCACATACACACATATATTGCATGTGCATATATACAATACAATACATGCTACATGCACACATATATACATATACATACATACACATACATATGTACTCCTCTCAATGGTGGCAATTCTTTCATTGTTGAGGGTGGATTTGATTTTTTGAAAAAGCCCAAAGTCTTGACTGATGTGGACCGTATATCTATATCACATACGTCCTTACCCCTAGACTCATCATGATGAACTCCCAGGAGTCACCTGCTCAGCCTCCAATCCTTCCCACCTGTTGCTCAGGGAGCAGTTATCAACACTGCCATCCCTAGGAAGATTTGCCATTCAATTACTTTATTATTCCACAGACCAGTCCTGCCTCCCCCTAACCCTACCATTCCTCTCTATTAGAAGACAAAGACTGTCTTTATATATATATATACTCCTAGTCCTTAGCACTGTAACGATTGGAATAACGCCACCTGCTGGATACTAACTGTAGAAGAGTTCTGCCCATGAAGCGAAGGTCTTTGAGGGCAAGACCAGGAGTCTTTGGTATCAGGAAGTGACGCGGACTAGTGGGAGGAGGAAGGAGGAGACAGAGGCGCTCTTTCCCTTTGGATGCTGGCGGAGAAGGGAGCTAGAAATGTGCTCTCCCTTTAATAGATAGGAATCTAGGCCTTTTTCTCTCTCTTTACCAAACTCTTATTCTCCTTAATAAATGCTTAAAAGTCTAACTCTTGCTAAAGCTTGTAATTGATTGGCGACCACTCATTAGATATTTTAGACAGTTTAGCTAGAATTTTAGCCCTTAACAGATGGCTGACCACGAAGAGGAAAGCTGAACCTCACTTCTGATCTTCTGGTTGGGTAAGAAATTTCCCCTACCCTTTAAACTGCTAAGTACTGGCGCACTGGCTGTGTTTTCCCTTTAAATTTTTTCGAATGGACCTTTTAAACTCCCTAATTACCCTATTTTTGATTTTAGTCTGTTTAACCAGACAAATGGGAGATAAGATCATGTTAATGCTTTGTTTTTGTGGATTTTCTATTTTTCTTTTTATTTTTGTTAAAAGAGCCCGCAACTTACTCACACAAGGAAATATCTCTCCCTCTCCCAACCATGCTTTTTCAGAGAAACCTGAAGAGATTCCCGCAGCTTTTCCCAGTTCTAACACTAATTGTTGCTTTAATTTTGCATGCCTGGAGGCAATGACCCACCCTCTAGAAGCTTTTAATCCTTTAGCACCTAGAGGCAAAGTGGGGGAAGAGGAATCCAGGCCTGAGTTCAAAATCAAGTCTGATTCAAATTGCTCTGGTCCCTCCCCTCCTCTCCAGACCCCACCCTCTACTCCTCCTATGGCCAAGCCCATAGCTTCCCCTGCCTGGGAAGTCCAGAGATCTGATGCGCATGCTCAACTTTTTCTACCTGCATTTGCAGCTTCAGGCTCAGCCCTTCCCTGGCCTGGCTGTGCTTTTGAGACAATCTTAGAAAACTCTTTAAATTCCAGATATGCTTGTTTTGTTCATAATTTTGCTAACCTGCTTTTGTCTTTAATTAGTAATCTTATAAAGCATTTGTATGGTGAAAAGACTGACAGACAATATAGAGGGGTTAAAGAAGAAAAACTTAAGCTGAATAAGAATGACAATCATCACCATAGTTCAAGACTCTGCTTCTTTTGCCATGGAAGGGTACATATTTTACAGAAATGTAGAAGTAAGCAGCAAGGTATTGATATGAGTATTGGGGATTTTAGATATCGGAATCAAAAGTGTTCTGAATTCACTCAGAGTAATAATGTCAGTTCAGAGGTTACATAGGATTTCTATGCTATTATATATACATTTTGAAATTAATGGTATGGGTTTATTTTCATAGAGATTTTCATGCTTTTGAGATTGTGTCTTATACTTAGTTTTTAAAACAAGGAGAATATTTGTAAAAGCTTTTTAGTCATGTGATCAAGTTTATATTTTATAATACTCTTTAAGTTCATGTTCATTTAGATTTCCTTAGTTTGAATTTCACTGTCTTTTATTGTTCCATGTGTATTTTCTTCTATTCATTTATCTAATTTTGAAAAAATTGCAAGATGGTTTTGATTTCATAATACAGTGTTAATTCTAGGAGTATTGTGCTCCCATATTCTGAGTTGTTTGTTTTTGTTATTTTTTTTTAACCGATTATTTGATCAAACTCTTTAAAGCATTTCCCTGGCAAATTGTTTGCCATGGCAAGTGTAAATTGATTCTAGAAGTATTATTTTTGATAAGCATATTCCAAAAAAAAAAAAAAAAAAGAGAGGAACATTTGTAAAAGTTGTCTTTGAGATTGTGTTGTGCTTTAACTTGTATTTAAATATGTTCAGATTTTTCAAAGAAGTAATTGTATACTAAGTTAAAAAAAGGGGGTATTATTTGAAATTGTTGCATAATTATATATTGTGTTCTGAGTCAAGATGTATTCACATTTTTTGCAATCATTTTTTATCCTCAATTTTAAATCCATATGAGACTTGGATTATGGGAACTTATCATTTAAGACATTAATTGCCTTTATTCTGAGTTATCAGATGCCAGTCCAATCACAAGAGGAATACGTGCAAGAGCAGACACTGAACTGTCACATGAGGGGAGACATGCATGAAGTCAAGGTATGGCCGAGGGAACGGCTTTTGACAAATGTTGAGGTTGGATTCTCTTGGTTTAATATTTTATTTTATTTTTCCCCACAATATTGTACAGATGGCTGGAAGTATTGATCCCACCCATCTCACTTCTACACCTGGCTTCTATGCTCCCTCCTATATGCCTGATGCCATGGACATCTCAATCCCATGCATCTGATTAAGTCTGACTCAGTTTCTTCCAATATGTTCGGTGGCATGGACATATATTCCATCCACCTATTTTAAACCTGGCATACTGCATGGGCAGTATATATTGCTCAAGTGTGGGAATGCTCATATCCCATCATTTCTCTGTTCTTTTATGGTAACCCCCATAATTATCTCAGGTGTCATGATAAATACAGTGTTGAATTTGGCCTTGACACCTGTTACCAATTATATTAGATTTTTAAATTTCTCATAATGGCATGAGGATAATTAGGCAGATGATGCAAAAAATGATGAAACAAAGATAAAAATTATTTTAAAAAATTAATATCACAGCAATTGTCTTCTCAATTACCCTCCATAAGGGGGGACTATAGTAATATTATAATTTTAAAGAATGTTTCAATTTTTGTTTTATTATATGTTTCATGTGTAACAACTAAGATTCTGAATTCCCTTAGACATGTTTTTGAGAACTTTCATTGTTTGATTTGATTATTGACAAAGCTATTTTAAAGTTGTGTTAAGCTCAATTTTGTAGGAAATTTCCTGGCTGATTACCAGTATCCACACATCAACCCCTGAAAAGACTTCCATTCCACGACTACACCTAGAGGACATCTGAGAAAAGACTTTCAGAGACTTTAAATGAACAGTTTTGTTTTGTTTTTTT
Organism: Dromiciops gliroides; assembly: GCF_019393635.1. NCBI lineage: Eukaryota > Metazoa > Chordata > Mammalia > Microbiotheria > Microbiotheriidae > Dromiciops > Dromiciops gliroides. The sequence continues at coordinate 176,797,373 of NC_057861.1, read as the reverse complement.
CTCTTTTCTTTTTCGGTTATAATATACACCATCTGTAATATGTACTCTCTGCAGAGGCCCTCCCTTTGCAAGACCAATGTCAAAGCGTCGGTTCATGAGGACAAAAAAAAAAATCGCCCCTCTGGACAAAACTTTCCTCTCTTCCTTTTCTATATTGTTGTTCACATATTATTAGTTAGCAATAGTTATTATATTGTTTTTACTGTTCCGTCAAGGAAACATTTTGTTTCTTGAGGAACAACAGGGGGGACTGTAACGATTGGAATAACGCCACCTGCTGGATACTAACTGTAGAAGAGTTCTGCCCATGAAGCGAAGGTCTTTGAGGGCAAGACCAGGAGTCTTTGGTATCAGGAAGTGACGCGGACTAGTGGGAGGAGGAAGGAGGAGACGGAGGCGCTCTTTCCCTTTGGACGCTGGCGGAGAAGGGAGCTAGAAATGTGCTCTCCCTTTAATAGATAGGAATCTAGGCCTTTTTCTCTCTCTTTACCAAACTCTTATTCTCCTTAATAAATGCTTAAAAGTCTAACTCTTGCTAAAGCTTGTAATTGATTGGCGACCACTCATTAGATATTTTAGACAGTTTAGCTAGAATTTTAGCCCTTAACAGCACAGTGTCTGGCACAGACTAAGCACTTAATGAATGTTTTCTTATTTACTCATCAGTTCATTCAGAATCATGACTGCTGAATAAGTGTGATTCAATTAGATCCAACAAACATTTATTAAGCTCTTATTTTATACAAGTCACTGTGCTAGGGTGCTAAGAATCTGAAGACAAAAAAAATCTGCCCACCCTCAAGGAGCTTATCTGAGGGCAGGGAGGATGGAGTATAGCATAAACCTAACAGGGTGTAGGTTTAAAGGTATTACAATGAATAGAAACCATTGCACTACTTTATTGTCATTCCAAGTATGCTTGGGACTGTTTGGGAAAAGGTAGAAGAAAGGAAAAGGAGAGAAAAAGATACCATCAATCTTTATTTTTCAAACTACGAATCTGATAGCAAAACCAGATGTACAGAAGAGATAATAGGATCATAGATCTTGAAGGGACCCCATAGGCCATGCAGCATCACCCCTTCATTTTACAGGTAAAGTGTTTGCCCAAGGTCATAAAGGTAATTAGGTCAGCTGGGAGGCACAATGGATAGAGCAGCAGGCCTGAAGTCAGAAAGACCTGAGTTCAAATCCAGTTTCAGACATGGACTAGCTGTGTGACCCTGGGCAAATCACTTTAACCCTGTTTGGCTCACTTTCCTCATCTGTAAAATGAGGTAGAGAAGGAAATAGCAGACCACTCTAGCATTTTTGCCAAGAAAACGCCAAATGGGATCATGAGGAGTCTGACATAACTGAAACAACTAAGCAACAATAAATATATGTAATATTCATCAGAGGTAGGATATGAACCTGGGTCCTCTGTCTCCAAAGCTAATTTCTTCTCTACTGTATCACATTGTTCAAAGACACACAGACAAACCAAGAATGAAGAAGGGGAAAAAAAGCCTAATGAAAATGTGTTGGGCATCAGAAATACTTACTGCTGCCTTCCAAGTCTGTAAGGATTAAAATTGATTTTGCCCCAATCTCTAGCTCTCTTTTCACAATCAGATCTTTCCTCTTCTGTGGGGGATTCTGTAAGCGTGTCTTTCAAGGAGATGTAATGGATTTAGAAAGTTGATGCTTTGCCAATTTTTGCACATCTGGGTTGCCTGGATGTCTTGGTTCATCAGTTAACGAGGACTTGTATGAACCCAACTTAAGTTTTGTCAGCAAATGATCAGCATTTGATCTCACCTGGATGCCTGCATTCACATCTGGCCCTCTACTCCACATTCAGGGCCTCTTTTATTCCCAACACAAAACGGTCTCGTGTTGTTAAATGGTCTCTAATTTTTCTAATAGTAGAGGGGACAGTTCCTTGCTGCTTTTCAGCAAGCGCTCTATGTTTTGCCTCCCTAATTTGCTCCCAGTTGAATCTGATTGCATTTGCTTGGGAGAAAAGGAGGGGCTGTGCCGACCCTAAAAGCTATAGACTGGAAGCAGTTCTAATGATCTCATGGGGTGTTGTGTGTAATGCAAACACCAGGTCCACTCTGCTGTGTGTATATGCCAGTCTTGCTGACTGACATGTACTTAAGCACTTAGGGCTGTTTTTCAGTGTATGATTTACTCTCTCCATTTAATTGCCCTAGAGATGGCAAGCCGTGAATATTTGAGGCTTGGTTTTCGAAGTAAAGTCTACTTAGCTGGAATAGGTCCCAGGCATGCACCCAGGGCCTCAACTAATGCCTAGAAGAGAATTGGAGGGAGCTCTGATTCAGGATTCTATACTGCTCCATCTAGGCTTTTCTTGTAAAGCCAAAATATATAGATATACATATTGCACGGGAACCTTGAGACTGAGTTATAGGGAACAGCAGCTGAGAATTTAACTCCTTCTAAGTAAGCTCCATAATGTTCAACAACCCATATTATGGTGAGCGATTTTTCTGTTTTACTTGCTAGTGGATTCCCTCTGCTGGGCACACAAAGAGGCTTGCTCAAGTGGGTTAGCATTTCCTTACTTGAGTTAGCATTTGCCTTATGGGACCCCCCAGATAAAACCTTTTTTTTCAGTGAAACCTTCCCTAAGTGACTCTGAAGTGGTAACCCCACCCACTCATTCCAAGGCCAGTCCTAAAAATCAAGAGGCATTCCAGGTAAACAGCTAGCCAATAGCACAGGGAGAAGCAGCCTGTCTTTTCTATCTTGTAAACATAGTTTATTACCTTGGATTCGTGCATATCTTCCTGCTAATATGCTTTGTATTAAACCCCCCTGCAGTCTTTTCAGAGATGAAGATGAGGTAGCTGATGAACCATTGGTGACAAGCTTGGCCAATCCCCACCTTCTGTGAGCCACTCATTTCTGTAATAGGCAGGGTCTCAGAGAAGCTCAGCCTCAAATACCAAATCTGGAAGCATTTCTCTTCACAGACATCCAAATGTCCTCTAGCTGATATGACCGATGAATATTTTCTGATGGCTGATCATCCCCATTTTCCTGGGAATGTTCAGAAGATAAGAGGCTGAATGCCTAGAAGTAGCACTTTTTCTTTTCTTTTTTTTTTAAATTATAAAAGTATTTTATTATTTTCCAGTTACATGTAGAGACAGTTTTCAACATTTGTTTTTATAAGATTTCTAATTTCATAATCCAACCATTCTGAAGAGCAATTTGGAATTATGCCCGAAGGGCTATAAAGCTGTGCATACCCCTTGACCCAGCAATACCACTTTTAGGTCTTTTTCCCAAAGAGATCATAAAAATGGGAAAAGGACCCACATGTACAAAAATATTTATAGCTTCTTTTTTGTGGTGGCAAGGAATTGGAAATTGAGGGGCTGCCCATCAGTTGGGGAATGGCTGAACAAGTTGTGGTATATGAATGTAATTGAATTCTATTGTGCTGTAAGAAACGATGAGCAGGAGGAGTTCAGAGAAACCTAGAAGGACTTACATGAACTGATGATGAGTGAGATGAGCAGAACCAGAAGAACACTGTACACAGTGTCATCAACATTATGTGTTGATCAACTGTGATAGACTAGATTCTTCTCACCAATACAATGGTACAAGAAAGTTCCAAAGGACTCATGATGTAAAAGGTTCTCCAAATCCAGAAAAAAAAAGAACTGTGGAATATGGATGCTGATTGAACCATACTATTTCTTTTGTTTTTGGTGCTGTTGTTTTTCTTTTTTGAGGTTTTTCCTTATTGCTCTGATTCTTCTCTTATAACATGACTAATGCAGAAATATGTTTAATGTTATTATACATAAATAACGTATAAAAAAGATTTCTAGTTTCAAATTTTTCTCCCTCCCTCCCTTCCCTCCTCCCCCCCAAAAGAGCAAGTAATCTGATATAGGTTATATATTTTATTGATAACTATAAACTCATTATAAACTCAATAAAAACTCTTCTATTAAACCTCTACTAGATGCCAATGCTGTGTTAGATGCTGGGAATACAAAGACAAAAATGAAATACCCTGTCCTCAAAAGAGCTCGCATTCTATTATGGAAAATGCATGTATGTTTGATTATGCACACACATAAATATGAATATGTAAACATACATATTTGGATATAAAAATAAGGGCAGATAGGTGATTTTGATAGAGTGCTAGGCCTGGAGTCAGGAAGACTCATCTTCCTGAGTTCAAATCCAGCCTCAGGCACTTACTAGGTCTGTTACTCTGGGCAAGTCAGTTAGCCTTTTTTGCCTTAGTTTCCTCATGTAAACTATGAGCTGGAGAAGGATATGGCAAAGAAAACCCCAAATGAGGACACAAAGTGTTGGCTGAAAAAATGATTGAACAACAACAAATATAAAAATAAACATGAGATAATTTTTGGAGGAGGAAGAAAGTAGTAGCAGTGTTGGAGGTGGGGAGGGAGGATGAGTCAGGAAAATATTCATATAGAAGGTAGCACAAGAGCAGATTTTTAAAGGAAACTAAGAATTCTAATAGGTGGTACCAAGGTTGGGGTATATTCCATGTATAGAGAATAGCCTGGACAAAAGCACCAAGTCATGTGTGTGAGGAAGATTATGAAGGTCAGTTTGGCTGGACCGTATTAAGGGATCAATTTATGAAGGGCTTCAAGTGCCAGATGTGCCCTTTACTTTTCACATTACTATAACTTCCCAGTGAGTTGAGTATCTGTTCTTTGAAGCTGTTAGCAAGCTTCTCTCTCTCTCTCTCTCTCTCTCTCTCTCTCTCTCTCTCTCTCTCTCTCTCTCTCTCTCGCTCTCTCTCTCTCTCTCTCTCTCTCTCTCTCTCTCTCTCTCTCACACACACACACACACACACACACACACACATAGAGCCCTCCTTATAATAGTGTGATGCGAAACAAATTAATTAATTGGCCATGTCTGAAAATGTGTGCTTCATTTCGTACCTATCACATACCACCTCTTTACCAATAAAGTTTAAATGATCCTTCACCATCATCCAGCCCACTGAAGTCACATTTGATCAGAGTTCTGAAGCCTTTCAGTGTTGTTTCCCTCTATATCATTGGGGACACCTGTGTATTCTTTTCTTGGTTTTACATATATTTGACCCTTTATCAATTAATAGAAACATTCCTATGATTCTCCCACACCTGACCAATGAACTGGCTGGAGGACACACATGGAAGGAAATTTCTGTGGTGCCAAGCAGTGGTGGTTCAAAGGCTTGGTGTTATCCACACAATTCATGAGAATGCTTGACGATACTATTTCCACAATAATGACACCAAAGCACTAACAATGAGTAAACCATGGGTGTCGCATTGTTCTTCCAGATGATTCCTGACAGCATAGCAACATAGACTGACTTGTACTTTAAGACTATCACTTTGTAGACTTACCTCTTCTCAGCAATACGCTGATCCAAGATGATGCCAAAAAACTTAGGGTGGAAAATGCTCTCTACATTCAGAAAAAGGACTGTGGAGTCCAAATGCAGACTGAAGCATACAATTTTCACTTTTGTTGTTGCTTTTTTGTTATTGATCTTATTTATTCTTTTTTCCCTTTTGTTCTGATTAATGTGGAAATATATTTAGCATGATAATAATGTATAACCTATAAGAAATTGCTTGCTGGCCTCTGGAGGGAAGAGGAAAGGGAGGATGGGAAAAAATTTGGAACTCAAAAAATATCTTTACATGTAATTGAGAAAAATTAAGTTTCATACTTCTCCAAGTTTGGAGAAGTATGAAACTAGAAATGGGGAGATCAATAAAGAGATTTTTGAAGAAATTATCTAAGTGAAGGATGATAAAGGCTAGAAATGGGGGGAAGGCGAGGGTGTCTATGTAAGTCAGGGAAAGGGAAAAAATAAAAACAATTTTGTGATGGTGGAATTCATAAGAATTGGGAACAGGGAGTGAGGGGAAGTCAAGAGACAAGGATGTTTATCAGGTTGCAAACCTGGTAGATGGGAAGGGTCAAGGTGTCCTCAGCAGAAATAGGGAAGTTGGAACAAGGGGATAGTCAGGGAAAAGTGGCAATCATTCTGTTTTGGATGTGTAACATATCTATGGAGCAATACAGTTGAAAATTCTCTAGTCTGTCAACAAGCATTTATGAAGTCTTTACTGTGTGGCAGCATTGTGTGAAGCCCTGGGGATGCAAAGAAAGCAAAAACACAATCCTTGCTCTCAAGGATCTCATATTCTAATAAAGGAGACAATATGTAAGTGATTGCACATACAAGATATATAGGGTGGAAATGGAGATAATCAGATTATCAAATGAGATAATTTTTTTCTAAAAAGTGCCTAGTATATTGCCTGGTATATAGTAGGTGTTATATAAATGCTTATTCCCTTTCCTTCCCCTCCTTCTTTAGAAGGGAAGGCATTAGCATGTAGGATGACTAGGAAAGTTTTCCTGAAAAGTGGGATTTGATCCCATGAATCATAGTGTGACAGGCCCTTCTATCCTCTAGTACCTCTCAAAGTTGAGAGTACTAATAAGCTGTAAAATGATGCATATAATGAATAGTGAGAAGACATATATGAACTGATACAAAGTGAAGTGATCAAATTGGAAAAAGAATATACACAATGCCTACAACAATGTAAATGGAAATCAAAATAACAATAAACTCAAAACTGAATGCTATGAAATTATAATGACCAAGATTATCTCCAAAGAAGAAATATGATAAGGCACCTCTGCTTCTTGACAGAGATTAAGAACTATGTTGACAAATGTATTTAGGATTTCAGTTTTGAAAAGATAAAATGACATAGGATGATGTTTTGAAGAGCTATTAGGGTCAAGCAAAATTGTTTTTAAAGGCAAAACATATGTGTGCACATTTCTAGCAATGGAAAGAAAGATAATAAATAAGGAATTTTTTAAAATTAGATTGGGAGAGGGTAAGGAAATTATTGCAGAGGCGAGCTGCTTTAAGAGACAGGGATGGGATTGAGGACACAGACAGTGGTTGGTCTTAGCAAGGAAAGAGGGTCACATCTTAAGAGATTGGAGCAAAAGAGGAGAGGGTAGAGAATGAAATTAAATTGTTTTGAGATGAAGTAAAGCAGAGAAGACAGAACTTGTAGTGAATGGCCTCTACTTTTTCAGTGAAGTTAAGAAGTCCTGGGCTGAGATGGAGGAGAAATGAATAATGTGAGAGGCTTGAGGAGAGAGAAAAAACAAAAAAGCAAAAAACCTGAAACAGCCACTCTGGGGACTAAGATAGAGTCAACTGGGGAAGAGTAAAATGATTGCTTAGAGTATGGAGGATTCAGCTAAGATCTGATAGAATAAATCAGTAATGGATCCAGCCAGCACAGTTGTGTGACTTTCCCAACATTGTTTAAGAACGCACAAATAAGAGCCAAGAAGGCAGATGGCAGGGGAAATCCAGGGTTGGAGTTTGGTCATGTGCCAACCATGGTCTTGGACAGGGTCTGTCAGACCTATTTCTGAATTAGTCAATCCCTTTAGGGTATGGCTTATACAGTCTGTTTCCATAAAACAGAGAGATGTTTAATAGGTCCAGCTGGTCAGTGATTGGGATACCTGATCTAGACAAGTGTTGTGACAAAAGTAAAGTTCCTATTTAACTTACCCAGAGTTCCCTATAATCACTTTGTCCTCTTCTACCCTGTAATGCTTCTCCAGGATATTGAAGAAGGAATCTGTGTGTGCTTCAAGAGCAAGCTATATTTGAGTCTCTTCCAAATTTAAAACTGTTAAAATTATTCTATAATTTTTAAAAAATTTCTTCATTCTTCTTATCAAGAAAATAATTTAAGTCAGGAGTGTTTCAGGACTTCATATCTTTTTTTGAAATAAATTTTTATTGATATTCTTTTATATCAGCTACATTTCAGACATACAAACATATACAACACCTTCCATCCTTCCTTTTTTCTCCTTCCAGTCATTCCTTACAACCAAAAAAAAAAATTAAGAGTAAAAAGTGGGGGGGGTGGGATTTGCAAAACCAATCAATACATCTTTAAAAATCTGTTTTATACAGTGTTTCCCATCCATAGAGCCCCATCTCTGCAGAAGAGTGGGAAAAGGTATCTTCTTGTATCTCTTCTTTGATATCAAGCCTGTTCTTTGGAATGTGGCAACATTCATTTTTGATTGTTTTGCAGTTGTTCTATTGAGGGCACCATGCACATTATTTTTCTGGCTTTGCTCATTTTGCTTATTTTTCATTTGTTTGTATATGTCTTTCCATGCTTTTCTGTGTTTGGCGTTTTTGTTATTTCTTAGTGCAGCTTCATGACTTTCTTAAGTGTTATGGTAACTCATTCCTCCAGCTTAGGAGATAATTTCATCAGATTTTGGTTCTGATCAGACCACACTTAGAGCATTAGAATGACTACTTCTAATTTCAAAAGAAGCGATGACAAGCGGGAACAGATCTAGAAGGAAAGGAAATTTAAAACCAGGCCACATTAGGACAAATTAGGTGAAGAAATGATTGGCCATAATAATGAAAACATAATTACAGCTCACATTTATATGACACTCTCTAACAACCTGCAGAGCAGGAAATGCATGGATTAAGCAACTATTATTATCCTCATTTAACAGATGAGGAAAATTAAAGACTAGAAAGTTAAATGACTAGACCAAAGTCACATAAATAGTTAATGATGGAGCTAGGGTTTGAATCTAGGTATCTCCTGAGTCCAAGTCCAGTATTCTTTCTATTTGCTATACCATTCTGTGTCTTTACTAACCATGTAACACAGTTTCCATTAATGAAAGAAGTCACTGGGGAACGATGGTGGCGGTCAGAGGATATGGCTTACTAGTTACAACACTGCAGCTAATTAGCTGGGTGTGTCTAGGGGACGTCAAGAAAGTTTTTTTTTTTCCCTCATCTATTAAAAGAGAAAGTCATTGCCATTGACCCCTAAAATACTTTCTATTTCTGATGTTCTGTTGCAACAGTGTCTAGAGTAAGTAACTTCTCCTTCAGAATTCTCATAGTACCTTCTACCTCTCCTCCATGTTTTTCAAATGTTTCCCTACTACATTGTAAGTTCCTCGACATAAGAGTCTATGGCTTATTCATTTTCTTATTCTCCAGCAGCTTTAATAGCATGCCTCGTACATAGGAAGTACTCAGTAATTGTTGTTTCTTGAATGAAACCCATTTTCAAAGTTTATCACAATTTTGTCAGTCCACTTTCACTAGATTAATTTTTGGTAGTCAGGACTACTGTTTTCTGAATTAAGTGAGTCGTTTTGTCCCCTCCATCAGCATCCCTTCAAATTCAGTGGAACTATTTCCCCACCATAAGTAATCCCAAATGATGATTTGGGACACTGGAACAATTCTGTCCCAGGTAATAGTAGTAATAATAAAAACAATAAGGATGGCGATGGTGGTAATTGTGATAATGATGGTGAGATCTTACATTTCCTAATGTCATCTTACATTATATGATAGTTCACATACATTAAATCATGTGGTCCTAACAGCAACCCCAGGTAGTTAATAAGAATAGTATTGTCCCCCATTTTGTAGAATAATAGTGGCTTGTTGTGGTCCAAAAAGTACTAGACCCAGAGGATATTAACATGCATATTGATACTTTCTCAAATACCCTAACTCCCAGATTCCTCTGTATAAACAATTCTCATGACCTACTCTTCCACACTATCTCAACTTTGGTCTTCCCATCATCCACAAGGGTTCCATTTCCATAGTCATGAACTCCAAAACTCCTTTATTGAATCATAATCTTTTATCATTTCATATTTCCTTGTGTTTTATAACCCCTAACTCATCGTGATCTCCACTTCCTTCAGTCCTCAGTTTACCACTGCACTGACTATTACTCTCCTCTCTTCCCTATCTTAACCCTTTTGACCTTTTATTACCATCTAAACTTCAGTCCCTTACTTCTTTGTTTTAAGCCACTTGCACCTTGTCAAACCTCAACCCTGGATTAATAATAATGATAATAGCTAACATTTATAAAGTGCTTACCATTTGCCAGGCACTATGTTAAGCACTTTATAATAATTATCTCATTTGATCCTAATAAAAACCCTGGGAGATGGGTGCTATCATTATCCCCATTTTACAGATGGAAAACTGAGGCAAAAAGACGTTAAGTGATTTGTACAGGTTCACAAAGCCAGGAAGTGTCTGAAGCTAGATTCAAACTCAAGTTTTCTTGACAACAGGCCCAGCACTCTATTTGTTATCCACTGTGCCACCTAACTGCTCCTATTATCCTTTATTCCTACAATCTGCTTCTATTTTTTTTTTTTGCTTCTATTCACATTCTGATCAATGGAGCTGGAGAAAATTATGAAAGCCATGCTTACTGGCTCCACTACACATAATTTTAACCAGGCCCTCACTGCAGCAAGACAAGACTTTTACACCACCGTAATCAACTCACTATCCTACTACTTGCTGTTTCAAACTTCCTTTGTTACACTCTTCCTTTCACACTCTCAGCTGAGAACTTTGCATCATATTTCACTGAAAAAAATCAAAGACCTTTCCCCAAGAGCTCCCTTTTCTCCCTTCTTTTCATTTTACTGATGAAGACACTAAGATGTCTTCCCTCACAACCATTCCTTAACCCCTATATCATGTGAAGAAGTGGTCTTTCTTTTTACCAAGACAAGCCCCTCAACACGGGCAAGTAATCCTATTCCATTTCATCTATATTCAGCAAATCGCTGCCTCTATTATCCCCATACCCTCACTTGTCTTCAGACTCCCGGGTCTCTTGGCTTCTTCCTTGCTGCCTACAAACACACTCGTGTCTTCCCGATACCATAAAAAGCTTCAATTTTCTTTCCATTCCTGCTACTTATTACACTATATTTCTCCTCTCCTTTGTGGCTAAATTGCTTGAGAAAGTCAACCACACTAGGTACCTCCACTTGTCTCACTCTGATTCTTAATCCTCCGCAATCTGTTTACTGACCTCATCTCTCAATTGCTTATCCAGAGTTAACAATAATCTCTAAACTGATAGAGACTGAATACAGATTGAAGCAATTTTTTTTTACTTGCTATATTATTCTTGGGTTTGTTTTGTTTGTTTAGTTTGTCTGCATTTTCTTTTGCAACATAGCTAAGATGGAAATGTTTTGCATGACTATACATGTATAATCTAAATCAAACTCCATCCCTTCTCAAGGAGGGGGAAGAAGAGGATGGGAGAGAGAGAATTTGGAACTCAATTTTTTTTCTTTTTTTTTTTCAGGGAAATGAAGGTTAAGTGACTTGCCCAGGGTCACACAGCTAGTAAATGTCAAGTGTCTGAGGCCAGATTTGAACTCAAGTCCTCCTGAATCCAGGGCTAGTGATTTACCCACTGTGCCACCTAGCTGCCCTGGAACTCAAAATTTTAAAAATATAATGTTAAATTTTTTTGTTTACCTGTAATTGAGAAAAAATAAAAATTAATGTAAAAAAATATTCTTTTATGTCAAATCTAGTCGCCTTTTCTTAATCTTCACACTTCTTGACTTCTTTCCAAGCTTTGACATCATTGTTCACCCTCTTCCCCTGGATATTTCTCCTTTGAAAGTTTTCATGAAACTTCTCTCTTTGTTTTCCTTCTGGATGATCACTCCACTCACCTCTGTCTCCCAAATTCCCTGGCTTTCTTTAGGACTCAGCTCAAATCTCACCTTCTGTAGAGAGCCTTCTTTGCTACCCTAACTCTACCCCTGCTCTGCCCTGAATTCTCTTGTCTTCCCTTTGAGATTATTTTATACCTATGTCTCTATCTTATACACCCTATTTTTTGCATTGCGTCTCCTTTAAAATATGAGCTCCTTACAGTGGGTTTTTTTGCCTTTCTGTATTACCAGAGCTTAGCGCTGTACCTAACACATAATAAAAGTGCTTAATAAATGCTTTAATTAATAATCTTATTAATTATTAATTAATTATTTAATTAATAAATTTTATGACCAATTGACTGCACGCATAGTGATGACAGACTTCGGTTCAAACCAAGCTTCTGGTACACTTTGCGGGGCGGCAGGATAATGAGGGTTAAGTGATTTGCCCAGGGTCACACAGCTAGTAAGTGTCAAGTGTCTGGGGTCAGTTTTTAACTCAGGTCCTCCTGAATCCAGGTCTGGTGCTTTATCCACTGTGCCACCTAGCTGCCCCCTCTGAAATTATGTAGGCAAAGTACTCCACAAACTTTAAAGCATTATAAGGATATCAGGGAATATTTGGAGAAAACTAAGGATCAGAAATAAAGCACTTGAAGATATACAAAGGATCTTCCTTGCAACAGCCTTATGACCTAGGTAGCAAGGTGATAAAGAACCCTGGTCCAGTGGAACCCTGGTCCAGACTTGATTTTATGTCCAGAACTGTCTTTTTCTATGTCATGTTGCCTCTCATATCGCACAAGAGATAGCTCCCACTGTGGAAACCACAGCTACAGTGATACAGGAGTTTAAAAAAGTCGTCCTCAAAGCAAAAAAATAATGATAACTAGAGAGAAAGAACTGGAGGAGACAAAGCCTAGATTAATAGGTGCAAACCAGCTTGAACTTCCCAAGTGATAATGGCCACCAAACCTTGTATATAGATGGAACCTCCCCAGCAAATGAAGAATTAAGTCAGAACATTCAAATAAATAGGTGCTTCTCTCCTTTGTTTAACTATGATGAACAGGTATCTTAAAGTTAGCCCCATCTTCTTCTTTTGTGTCTGACTGTGACCCCATAGACCATAGCTAACCAATATTATCTGTGGGGTTTTCTTGGCAAAGATACTGTAGTGGTTTGCTATTTCCTTCTCCAGTGGATTAAGGACAATAGATATTAAATGACTTGATCACATAGCAAGTAAGTGTCAGAAACCATATTTGAACATAGATCTTCCTGACTCCAGGCCCAACACTCTATCCATTAAGCCAGGGCTTCTTAAACTTTTTCTACTTGCAATCCTATTTTGCCCAAGATATTTTTATGTGACCACGGGTATGTAGGTGCATAAAATAGGTATACATAACCTTTCAATTTTGCCAAATTTTTCATGAACCCCACATTCAGTTATGTAACCCCATATGGGGTTGCAACTCACAGATGAAGAAGCTAGGCATTAAGCCATCTATCTCCTCCAAGACAAATCAAGAATAAGTGACTAGGGTCACACAGTCTTTGTGACTCCAGGTCCAGCACACTATCCACTGAGCCGTCTAGCTGCCTTAGCCCCATCTTTGGTATTCCACAAATGTAAAGTGTGAGATTCCAAAATGGAAGGCCCAGACAGTAGACTAGCTCATTGGTTCTCAAGCTCTTGATTATCCCATGGACAAGGTAAGGGAGTGAAAAAGTTTTTTTTTTTTTTTTATCGGGGCTCTATTTATCTACAAATAGGCAAATTCACTTTCTGTAAACTAGATAAATAATATATTTCAAAAATAAAGGTATTATAATTTTTTCAAATAAATATATATAGTTGTGATCACTACAATAAAAATTACTGAACATTTTTTGCCTTTATTTTCTCAACCAATAGATTCTAACAGTACAACCACTATCAGCTGGGAATAACTCCTGCCCTAAAAGATTTTATATAGATGAATGATGAATAGGGGCAGCTAGGTGGCGCAGTGGATAAAGCACCAGCCTTGGATTCAGGAGGACCTGAGTTCAAATTCAACCTCAGACACTTGACACTTACTAGCTGTGTGACCCTGGGCAAGTCACTTAATCCTCATTGCCATGCAAAAATAAAATAAAATCAATTTTTAAAAAATAGATATATGATGAATGATAAAACTACAAGACATTAAAAGATATGATCCAGAGGAACAGGCCCAGGACATATGAAGTCTAGCCTTTACCCTGCCAATGAACAAGTCTCTTAATGTCTTTCTCCCTCAATTTTCTTGTATTTAAAATGGGGATAATGCTCGTTAACTATATGTAACTCTGAATGTACTTTAGAAATAAAGATTTTGTGTAATTATAAGATATTGCTACAAAACACCAGGGTATGCACAGATTAATTTTTTCCAAATAAAACTATTCTTTCCCCAGCATCCTAAATAGGATCCCCTGAAAGTTAATTCCAAGGCACTGCCGCTTTTTAAAATGGTTGTGTTATAAAATTGTATTTGTCACCATTAAAGCTTAACAATCTCTCAACAGCTACAAATTAATCAAATGTCCTTATCTGACTGCAAAACTAAAAGGCTAGAAATAATTTGGTTGAATGAATGCCCTGGGAAACAACTCTCTAAGAGAAGTTGTACAAATGTGATAGGGGAATGAACAGGGGCTTGAGATAGGAGATCTTGCTTGGAATCCAGCCCCTGCTACCAACTTGAGTGACTTTGGGATCTCTCTGGGTCTCTATTTTCTCATTTGTAAAATGGGAGGGAGGAGGTAGGCTGGATGATTTTAAAGGCCCCTTCCCACTTATAACCCAGGTGAATCTAGGAATTGAATTGGAGAGAATATACAAGGCATGGTCAACGTGATTGATCTCTTTGTCTTAAGGTGTCTGGCTTGTATGAAGGGGGAAATGGATTGAGGCATTCTCTCTTTCCCCTCACTGACTGGATTGGATCCATTTCTCAGCAATTCCCCTGATGATAAGGAAAGATCAGCATTTCTTCCTTATACCTCCACCTCTATTCCCCAAAGAGAGAAAAAATAAAGTATTAGAATGCAGAACCTGTCAGATGCTTTTGCCCAGGAGCTACTGGGCCAGTGTGACTTTCTCTAAAAAAAAAATTTATTGGGGCAGCTAGGTGGTGCAGTGGATAAAGCACTGGCCCTGAATTCAGGAGGACCTGATTTCAAACCTGGCCTCAGACACTTGACACTTACTAGCTGTGTGACCCTGGGCAAGTCACTTAACCTTCTTTGCCCTGAAAAGAAAGAAAGAAAGAAAGAAAGAAAGAAAGAAAGAAAGAAAGAAAGAAAGAAAGAAAGAAAGAAAGAAAGAAAGAAAGAAAGAAAGAAATATTTATTTTATTTTTAATTTATGGAATAAACAAAGATTTCCATAACACAGTATAATAAAAACATGATTGCAGTGAAACTGTAAATCGTTCATGTACAGCTTACTATTTCTTTTAAATATATAATAGTTATCATATGATTTTTTTTCCTTCCCTTCCCCCCCTCCCTGCTCTATCGATGGCTACATAGACACAAATATATGTGTATATATGTATGTGTGTGTGTGTGTGTATATATATATACACATATATAATATACACACATATACATACACATACATATATCTGCATCCAGAGAAAGAACTGAT
The DNA here is from genome assembly GCF_019393635.1 of Dromiciops gliroides. NCBI lineage: Eukaryota > Metazoa > Chordata > Mammalia > Microbiotheria > Microbiotheriidae > Dromiciops > Dromiciops gliroides. The sequence continues at coordinate 176,782,066 of NC_057861.1, read as the reverse complement.
AAATAGAAGTGTGTATAGAATGATTATAAATATATTTGTATATATAGAAACAAACACACATATATGTAAAATCATTCTATACACACTTCTATTTATCAGTTCTTTTTCTGGATGCAGATACCTTTTATCTTCATAAGTCCTTTGTAATTAATTTGGATATTTATAATAATCAAAATGACTTATTTGCTCAAATTTGTTCTTAAAATAATATTGCTATTACTGTATACAATCTTCTCTTGGTTATGCTCATTTCACACAAGTCTATCAATGTTTTTCTAAAATCATTGAGCTCATCATTTCTTATAGCATCTCACTCTTGAAGGGCAATCCCTCCCTCTTTACCAGAGGCCCTGAGACCAGCTTTTGAATGTATGTCATTAGCCCTATACTGTGTACAGCCCAGAGATCTTAGCACCTTTGCCACATAAAATCAAGTCTGGGTAAGACCAGGATGAGTCTATCATGTGCACTGCCATCTTTTAAAAAAAATACCAAAGATCTAGAGAATATGAATGATGGAGCCAGATTAGCTAAACTTAACCTCTTTCCTGGAGAAATGAGGAAGTTAAGAGGAATAGTGGGGTGAGCTCATAGCTATAACTTGTGGACCAATCTTGGGATATAGCACACTGGCTGAAGCTTATGGGAAATGTGTGTCCTGTGTGATGCAATCCCCACCCCCACTTTGTTGTTTGTCCTTTGTTCTCAAAGAGGACTGTGACAGATGTCATTACTTGCAGTGAATTGGATTTAAGTAAGTGAGAGCTGTGCAAAATCACCAGCTTCATTCTCTCCTCCAGAGCCTTCTGAGTACAGTGTCAAGATATACATCAGGATGCCAGGAGATGGCCCCGGATATTTAAGGCAATTGGGGTTAAGAGACTTGTCTAGGTCACACAGCTAGGAAGTGTCTGAGGTGAGATTTGAACTCAGGTCTTCTTGACTCCAGGGCCAGTGCTCTATCTACCGCACCACCTAGCTGCCTCTTACCATCTGTAGCAAGCCCAACAGAGTACTCAGCTTGGCCCAGTAACCAAACTCAACCAGGGGAGGAGTGTAGAAAGTCTATTCAAGAAGCATTTCTTGAGCATCTGCTCAAGTTCTTCCAGGCAGTGTTCTGGATTCTGAGGATATAGACAAAAAGGAAACAATTCCTGTATTCAAGTTTATATCATATCAGGAAAGACAACATGTATACTGGTAAGTATATAAAATGGCTCTGAAAGGTGAGCTTTTACTTTATCAGACTTCCACTATACTTCCCATTTATCTCCACACCTGCATACGAAATCTTATCTCTTCATAGCTCACCTGTATGTGTTTTCTTTTTCCAATTGAATATAAGCTCCTTAAGAACAGAGACTGTCATAATGGTTTATATTTGCATCCCTACCACTTAACGCAGTGCAGGCATAAAAGCTCTTGTAAGCTCTTAAAAATCTCTCTCTCTCTCTCTCTCTCTCTCTCTCTCTCTCTCTCTCTCTCTCTCTCTCTCTCTCTCTCTCTTTCTCTTTCTCTTCCTCCTCTTCCTTTCTTTTTCTCTCTTTCTCCCACCCTCTCTCTTTTTCACTGTTTTTCCCTCTCTTCTTCCATCTCTCTTTCAATTGCTTTTTCTTTCTCATTCTCTTTCTCTTTCTCTCCTCTCTTTCTTCTTTCTCTCCCCCTCCCTCCGTCCCTCTTTCTTTATCTCCCCTTTTCCTCTCATTCTTTTCTCTCTTCCTCCTACCCTCTCTCACACTCTTTTTCTCTCTTTTTTTCTCTCTCTCCCTCCATCCCTCTCTTTTCTCTTATTTTCCACTTTCTCCTCCCTCCTCTTTTTCACATGTATATATATATATATATATATACACACACACACACACACACACATGTGTATGTGAGCATATGTGTGTGTACAAGATGTATTACAAAATAATTTTGTTGGAAGGAGAACACTAACAACTTGGGAGCATCAGGAGAGGCTTCCTGTAGGATGTAGCCCTCAGCTGTGCTTCCATAAAAGCTAAGGATTCTGCAAGGTGAAGAGGTAGGAGAGTGTTCCTGATATGGGGGTGGGGTGTAGAGCAAACTGTGCAAAAGCACATAATTGGGAGATAGATTGTGGGGTACAGGGAATAGCAAGGTCGGTTTGAGTAGAAAAGTAAGCTGGAGTCACCTTGTGGCACCATTGTAATGTCTTCTGCCCTTCTTCCCAAGCAATGGAGGTGGCATTCAATCCGATCATTAGTGCAAAGCTGTGGATCTGATTTTCAGCCAATCCCCCATTCCCAGGTACTTGTCCCCCCCCCCACATGAGATGTTATCTGGGGGCTCAGAGCCCTGTAATTAGATATCTGCCTCTGTCCAAGGTTGGTCAACATAGTTCCTAAAATGCTAAAATCTCTCTTTGGAAATGGGTGCTTAGGACCCAGTGCACACTTGGTCTGAGGACCTGAAGTATCAAGAGATCATGGGACAGTACTCATTTCCTCCACATTCCCATTTCCCCACCCCCACACATCCCCCCCCCCCCATATGTATACAAAGACCCAAAATGAACTCTCTCAGTTTGCTGGGGAACTTCACCTAATAACCCCTCCCACTCCCGCCCACACCCTGACTCATGGATCAGGAACAAATCACTGTCTTATATTATTCATCACTGTCCAACAGTCACACTCTGAGAACACTGAGGTTCCCATATGCTTCCTACTCTCTCCCTCCACAACTACCCAGGGGCCAACCACTGGCCATTTCTCCAAAGTTTATCCAATTGTTTTGGTTTGGGGAAATGGTGCATCAGGTTCCTGTCGATGGCCGATATGGGAACCCCTCAAGTTTTGCTTAGCAGTGCCTGATTTATACAAGACCTTACTCTTGGGCAGGTCACCTCTCTTCACCTCAGTTTCCTCATCTGGAAAATAGGGGTGCTGGATGACCTCTAAGGTCCCTTCCAACTCAAAATCTATGATTCTATCATCCTATTGAATTAGCCCACTGGGTTTCAGGCTCTACCAGTTCCTAGAATTAGTAAAAAGCAAAATGTTTAGGGTAGATCCTTCTATCAGAACAAGACTCTAGCAACTGAGGGCAAAATGGAGGGGATCTTGGGGCCTCCGGGAGTCTTAATACACATTAGTTGAAGAGGTTTTTTCCTCCTATTCTATTCCCTTAGAATAGAGTCTAATAATCTCCTGTTAGAGTGGAATGTCCTCACAATTAAAGGCTCATTATATTTGTATCTTCAGTGCCTGGTACATAGTAGGCAGCCAGCTGGCACAGTAGCTAAAGCTCTGGGCCTAGAGCCAGGGAGACCCAAGTTCAAATCCCATCTCAAATACTTACTACCCATGTGACCCTGCAAAAGTCACCTAATCTCTGAATGACCTAGTTTCTTCAACTGCCAAATGTGGTAATATCTGTAAAGCAATTAATGCAATGCCTGACACAGAGTAGACTTGTCCCCTTCCCCTTCCTTGAATACTTGGTAATCTAATCCATTAAAAAGCTTGTATTGGGTATTTTTATGTGCCAGACCCCAGGATAAGTGCTGAGTATACATAGAGAAGTTAAAAATAGCCCCACCTTTGGGAAGATTACATTCTAATGCGGGACGCATATAAATAACTAGGTACATATAAGATATGTATTTGATTGATTGATTCTCCTGCTGCCTTGTTTACCACTGCTAAGAAGCTATTGTTTCCTTAGAAAGTAATTGCTAGGGCAGCTAAGTGGTGAGGTGAAATAGCTCACCCACCCTGGATTCAGGAGGACCTAGTTCAAATTTGGCCTCAGACACTTACTAGCTATGTGACCCTGGGCAAGTCACTTAACCCTTATTTCCTAAACAAATAAACAAACCCATAATATCGCCAATGATGATAACAGTTGTCTTGTTACAATTAATTTGCTGGAGTCTGGAAGGTGTACCCAGCCTAGCCAACATGAAAGCATGCACTGGTCATAGGGGAACCTTGGGTTAGATAGTAGTATGAATGAATCTTTTGAGTAACTGATACCCCCTTTTCTGTCCTTTCAGCTTCTTAAGCCCCAGACCACATTTTTTTTCTCTCTCCTTCAGCTCAGTTTTATTCTGATCCTGACTCACACTTTTCATCCAGACATCACCTGTAGTCTTTGACCGCTCATCTGAGCATTCTGTATCACTGGTAGCCTGATATCTATGTGACCAATTATAATGGAGACTGCCTGAACCTTAACCTCCCAACCGTGGCCTTTCCTCATTCTCCAGCCCCAGAAGCTGGCCTGTTCTTCTGAAGAATCTCTTGAATGTGCCATGACAATCTCCAAAGGAACAGTCTGTGTCTGAACCCCAAAATTCACCCTGGCCTCTGTCTCTAAGAATCCTCCTGATATCCCAGTCACAAAGCTCAAAATGATAACTCTGATTTTACCAAACCCTAGCTCTGGAGAAGGTGATGATGGTAAGATTATGGAATATTATAGATAAACAGATAGATAGATAGATAGATAGATAGATAGATAGATAGATAGATAGATAGATAGATAGATAGATAGATAGATATGGTAAATAAAAATGGATGAGAAGTCCTGGGTTCATATCTTGACTCCAATATTTCCTACGTGTGTGATCATGGGTGGATTATTTAACCTCTCTTAACATTATTAAAATACTCAAAATCAATAGTAACACTATGTTCAAGAAGCAGTTAGCTCACTTATAAAATGAAGATAATGCCCACGCAGTTATAAGAAAAGTGCCTTTTGAGGACTTTAAATACTATATAAAATGTATCATATAACTGTAAGTTATTATGGCCATGTCCATCATATGGGACAGCAAGGTAGCACAGTGGAGTACTGCTTTTTTTGTTTTGTTTTGTTTATTTTTTTGCAGGACAATGAAGGTTAAGTGACTTGCCTAGGGTCACACAGCTAGTAAAGTGTCAAGTGCCTGAGGCCAAATTTTAACTCAGTTCCTCCTGAATCCAAGGCCAGTGCTTTATCCACTGTGCCACCTAGCTGCCCCTGGATAGAGCACTGTTCTTGGAGTCAGGAAGACCGGAGTTTAAATCCTGACTCTGAAACTTTCTGTGTGAGGCTAAGGAAGTCACTTAATATCTCTCAGCTTTAGTTTTCTCATCTACAAAATGGGGATAATAGTAGCATCTACCTCACAAGGTTGTTGTGAGGAACAAATGAGATATTATGTGTCAAGTGTTTTGCAACCCTTAAAGAGCTATGTAATTGCTAGCGAATGGTGGTGATGATATTGATGCCTTGGAATTCCTACAAGTCCTTAGGACTCCAGTTTATACTCAGAAAGAAAGTATAATCATCATTTATTCAACATGCAATTAATTATTAGATGACTAGAAACACTCTCTACCCTCATGGATCTGACAGTCTTATAGAGGAGATAAGAATATTCAAAAGTTTCTACAATACACAACAGAACATAAGAAATTTATAGATTGCTATGTGAGGTAAGAGGTAGGAAGAGATGCTTGAGCTGAGATGTTTCATCCAGGTAGGAGGAAGCCTAGTCTAGCATAACTCCCACCCTCATTTCTGTAATTTTTATATCAATTTCTCCATTTATTTATTGGTTTGCTTCTTTGTTTATCAGAACAAGGCTTGTGGCAAAGGGACAGAGTTGGGGATAAGAGAAAAATAGCAGGGACTCTCAGTTCCTCTTTATTTGAAGTGGAGAGGAGAGCAAAGAGACAGAGAAGCTTCCCAAAGTCAATGTGGAATGAGAAAGAGGACACTGGACCACTGCTTTTGGTCTCTGTCTAGCTCTGTGTAACCTTAAGCAAGTATCTGTACCTCTCTTTCTTCATCTATAAAATAGGATAATAATATGCTCCTCCATACTCAACAAACCAGATGCTGGTTTGAGGAACAAAATAAGAAGTAGATAAGAACACAGTAAGCATAAACATTACTGATCTAAGGTATCATTATTATTTCTGGCACTATTAAAATTGCTACTGACACAAATCATTAAGAAATATTTCATTTATTATTAATTCAACGGCTGTTCTTTAGAAAACTCATGTATCCTTTATAAGTCTTTGGGATTTAAAAATAATATTTGGGCAGCAGGTGTTGTCTGTGGGCTAGTCAGTAATCCATGAAGTGATATTCTTTGAGTTTTAAACATAGTTTAGCTATAATTTCATTGAGTAGCTGAATCTTCTAGCCTTCCTGTCCCTCAGTTTCTCTTATCCATACAAATGGAAAGAAGAGAACTAACCTATTTCTAGCGTGGCTCTGTTAAAGAACTCAGTCAGAATTTCACAAATACTTGAAAAATATGAAATGCTAAAGAAATATTTAATAATATACAAAATTTTTGAGTTGACAAATGTGACATATTGTAGTTTCCCTGTTTTAAAAAACAGTGATCATTTTTCACCACTTATTTATTACTGGTGGGCTTCTTTTTCTTTAAAAAAGAAAAGTGGGGGAAAAGGACTTTTTTGTGGAATGTTTTTCCCCCAGTGAATGTTTTTTCCATCATTCCTAAAACCCATTTCTACATAGAGAATATAATTTAAAACCCTGCTTTCTGATTTCTTTCATTATCTAACTCATCTCCAATAGACTTTTAAAAGCAGTTTGTTAATTTAAATGTGTATATGTCGGCTCTAATTGAAATTCCTAAATAGTCACTTTCTGAACTGTCAAAATTTTAAAGCTGTTGATGGGTGCAGCACTGTGGTTGCCATGGTAACCACTTCCATTGCCTAGGAGACGCTGGTCTGGTGATATCACTGCTGAACTGGCTCAACTCTCAAAAAACTTGGCGGCTCCTAAAAATGTGCAACCATGTCCTGAAAGTTTAACGGAGCTTTTATTTTTATTTCTGGCATAAGCCATACCCTGACAGAAAGCCCTCTGCTCTGGGCTGTCAGAACATGGGAAAGGAAAGAAGGTCCATTTTGAGATCCTCCATTGTGCGAAGGATGGAGAGAGATTTGACAAGAATGCTAATACTCTCCGATCCGATTTTGCTGGTGACCTTTTATCTGAACAGCTCCCAAATAACATGACCATCAGTCACGTCAACGGGGCTGGAGTCTGAGGCCCGTGACAGAGTCTTGATTCAACAATGAGATAATGAGATGCTTCTAAAAGCATGTCACCATCAGAACCCAGACGGTCTCAGGATTGCTCAGCTGGCTGTTCTGGGAGGTAGGGGGGCTGGATTAGTATGGGGGAGGTGGAAGCTGGTCATATCATGATTAGTTCACCTTCAGCGTCTGCTAGAATATTATGTTCCATTACTGAAGTGCCTCATGCAAAACTCTTCGTGGGAAAGTTATCTTAAAAACAAATTACTATCATGATGACTAGCTTTATTTGTGCCTGGTCAGAAATTACCCAGGGAGAGAAAATTACTCATTTTGTCTTCTTTCCCATAAACTGACAACACACAAATGTTCTCTTAATTACATCTGGAAAATCATTTAAATCGGATGGTCCATTTAAAATCAGCCCCATTTAAGTTTACTTTGCCTTGAATGAGCAGGTTTTCAAATGAGTCCCATAAGCTCTCTGCCTGCAAACCTACGGATAGGTGTAGCTTTGGCCACATCATGGAAACAGAGCATTTCAGAAAATGATGTTCATTTGGACTGTTAGGTTCAGACATTCCTTGAAGATTGATTTTTTTAAAAATAGAAGATGCATTTAGCATCATATTTAATCAAATTTGTACACATGAAATTTTGTATATTTTAAGTACCAGAATAAGATGGCCAATTTCAATCTTTACCTCTCAGTATTGTACAGGTGAGAATGTAGCACCATTTAGATTAGAGCCAGGTCTATACAAACTCATTTGGGGAGCCATTTTTTTCAGTTAGTTGATTAACATTTTTAAGCACCTAATGTGTGTCAGGCATTGTTCTAAGTGATGGGGACCAAAAAAAGAAAGATAAAAAACAGTACTTTCTTTCAAGAAGAACACAATCTAATGGGAGAGGCAACAACAAACAACCATGTACAAACAAGCTATATACAGGATAAATTGGAAATAATGTAAACTATGTTTACAGCATTTCCTTAATTTAATTACTTGGTAGATGTCAACAAAGCAATATAAGATTAGACTGGCATGCTGGGTCTAGAATGGAGTCATGCTAGCCTTTTGTGATTGCTACATTCGTTCTTAGATGTTTGCTAATATCCCTTTAATACCAAATTGTAGAATTTTGCCAAGATCTCAAGAAAAGATCGCTGGTCAATGGTTTGTGGGGGGTTTTGTTGGGTTTGGTTTGGTTTGGTTTTGGGAGCAATGAGTGTTAAGCAACTTGCCCAGAGTCATTCAGCTAGTGTCAAGTGTCTGAGGTCATATTTGAACTCAGGTCCTCCTGAATCCAGGACCGTGCTTTATCCACTTGCCATCTAGCTGCCCCCTGGCCAATAGTTTGTAAACTCAATTCTCTACCTTGTTTTTGAATACAAAAGCATTTGCTCTTCTCTAATCCTATAGTAGTTCTACTATTCTCCTCCATCCTCCTGAGATCACTGACTATGGTTCTCTCTCTCTCTCTCTCTCTCTCTCTCTCTCTCTCTCTCTCTCTCTCTCTCTCTCTCACACACACACACACACACACACACACACACACACACACACACACAATTTCCTATTAGCCATATTTATTCTGCCCTTCCCCACCCTAATATCATTTTCTTGGGGAGCCATTTTTAAATGACCAGCATGCAGGGTTTGGATGGTATTATCCAAACTGTTCCACAGTTGTTGAGCTATGATATGAAGTTCTGACTTCACATATAAGGCATGACTAAGAAGAAACACTTCTGTAGCTACCTCTTCTTTACTTAGTAATAGCATTTAAGGTCAGTACCAAGATGTGACTCTATAGTAGTAAGGGGTGTCCTGTGTCACTTGTCTGCTGGCCCTGATAGGAGTGTACCAAAAGAGCCTCAAAATGTTTTGAGCATCGGTAACATGACCAGTAGGGCTATAACCTCCTAAGGCAGCTGCCACTCTTCCAGACAACACCCATTTTGTGTAGAGTAGTTCTAGTCTCCCTTAACAGCCTCATTCTTTACAGTCACATCTTATGTTATGCTCAACAAAAGAACTGAACCAGGAAACCTCTAGGAAAGTGCATAGAAAGCAGAGACAAGATGTGTAGGAGGTGTCTGGGAGAAAACAACACCAAAACTAAATATGGCAAAATACACTATTATGCCTGTCTTCATGGATCATAGTTCCTTTTGCTTCAAGTAGAATATGAGCTCTTTGTGGGCAGGGAAAGAAAACATTTTTGCCTTTCTTTGGGTCACTCACTGACTAACACAGTGCCTGACATGTAGAAATAAGAATAGTAATAACTAACATTTCTATTAATGTGCCATGCTACTTATGGATACTATCTCATTTGATTATCATAATAACCTTGCAAGGTGAATGCTATTACTATCCCCATTTTACAAATGAGGAAACTGAGGTAGACAGGTTAAGTGACTTGCCCAAAGTCACACAGCTAGAAAGCGTCTGAAGCTGGATTTGAACTCCGGTCTTCTTTATTCCAGACCCAGCTTTTTATCCACTAAACTATATCCAGGCTCTCTATCCACTTAGCACATAGTAAGTGCTTAATGAATGATTATTGGCTGGTTTCCTCATACACTGGAAATAAATTGGAACCACATGGTAACCATATTCTCTAAATAATAGAAAAGAATAGTATGAACATAAAGTAGGCCCCTCTTATACCCTAAGTGGATTTCATTACTGAATACCAAAAGGATTCATAAGAAGTTGGCCATTGGAATTATCTTAGGAAATTTGTGAGTGGTCATCTAGCATGGACCCTCTAAGAGCTATTAGGATAAGTTTCAAATGCATAGCTAAAAACTTTTATGTCATTCAACTACAGCATTTTCAGCAGATTTTTATGCTTTTTTCCCAAGTCAACTGAGAGAAATAATCAACACAGATTCCAAACCATAAGGATATAAATTTGGTTCTATGTGAATTTCAGCTTTTCTGTGTAAATGTCTGGAATTTTTAAGACTTGAGTTTTTCCACTTGGTCCCAGGCAGAAACTTGACAATTTCTTCTCATGAATCATCTTTATATGGCAAGATTCCACACCCGGCAGAAAAATTATGTGAGGTCATACTCTTAGAGGGCTTGCTGGCCCACACTCAAAGAAAATATTCTACTCCATGTGGTCTTTGAGTCATTCTTTAGACTCTGTATTCTCTCGGACTCCAAATCTAATACAGGTTAGCTGGGGAGGGGAGGGGGCAGGGAAGAAATGAAAACAGGGCTTAGTGGGGGAAGATGTTCCAAAGACATAGGAGGAATTGATCAATCAATCAACAAACACTGATTAAATATCTATTATGTTCCAGGCACTGTGCTAGTATCTGAGGACAAAAGAAATGAAATACTCATCAAGCAACTTATAAGGGGAAACAAAATGTATACATATAAGTAAATATAAAATATAGGAGGGGGCAATGTGAGTCATTAGCAGCTGTTGGAACCAATAGGGTAAATCTGAGTAGCAAATGGTAGTAGACAATATGGGAATGGAAAAAAAGAGGAGTATTTGAAGCTTGGGCAGCTAGGTGCCAGAGTTGATGGAGTGCCAGGCCTGGAGTTAGGAAGACCTGAGTTCAAATCCAGCCTCAGTCACCTACTGCCTTGTGTGACTCTGGGCAAGTCACTTAACCTTGTTTGTCTCAGTTTCCTCCTCTGTAAAATGAGCCGGGGAGGGAAATGGCAAACCACTCCAGTACCTTTGCCAAGAAAACCTCAAGTGGAATCATGAAGAGTCAGACACAACAGAACCAACAGAAACAACAACAACAACCTGAAATATATGAATTAAGTGATTTAAAAAAAATACAGTTTACTCAGAGGATGCATATTGCTGAGAGCAAGGTAAAATAAGCATTTACTCACATAAGCCTCTGTGATCCAGAAGCACTGTAGCATGGCTGCTAAACGCAGGGTGATGGTGTTCTTCCATGAAGACCTTAGTTACATCACTCTCCATCCTGGACCAATACTAGGATGAAAGATTTGGAAACAAAATGCTGAAAGTGAAGTCAATGATAATTTGTGCAACAGAAAATTTTTTAAGGTTTAAAAGAAAAAAAGAAGAATGGGATGGCTCTCTGGGAGGGGGGAAGAAAGATAGGAGATCTTTTGGTAATATATAAACAAAATTTATTTTTAAAAATTTGTGGAACATTAGTTATGATCCCAGCATTGTTCTTATCAAAGAAGAGTTCGGCTTAAAGTTAAATTGCAGTTTCTCATCACCAACTTCTTACTGGAAATCTCTATTTGAATATTTAGTTTTGTTTTGTTGTCGTTCAGTTGTATCTGATTCTTCATGATCCCATTTGGGGTTTTCTTGGCAAAGATACTGGAGTGGTTTTCCATTTCTTTCTCTAGTTCACTTTACAGGTGATAAAACTGAGGCAAACAGGGTATAGTGACTTGCCCAAGGTTATACAGTTAGTAAGTATCTAAGGCTGGATTTGAACTCAGGAAGATGCATCTTTCTGACTTCAGGCCTGATACTCTATCCATTGTACCACCTAGACATCTCAAACTCACTATAGCTGAACCAACTCATCATCTCCTTCATAAACAAACAAAAAAACCTCTCTGCTTCTTTTAAGTAAACCATCGTTCTCCCAGTTACCCAGATTCATGGTCACAGAGGCTTCAACCTTTCTTTCTGACCTCCACGTCTAATTATTTCCAAGTCCTATGAATTCTATCTGTACGACATCTTTTGTATCTGTCTCCTTTTCTTTTTTCAATCACATATTACCACCCTTTTTCAGACTTTGATCACCTAGACTTTTTTTTAATAACCCTCTAATTGGCCTCTCCAGTTCCAGGCTCTCCTTTCTACAATCCATCTTCTACATGGCTAGCAAAACAATAAAGCACATGTCTGACCATCTTGATCTACTGCTCATGAATCTTGAATGGCTCTCTAATGCCTCTAGAATAAAATACAAAATCCTTAAATTGGTATTGAAAGCCCTTCAGAACCTTGTCCAAGGCTATGTTTCCTGATTTATTTTACATACTTCCCTCCCTGCACTTTGTATTCTAGCCAAAATCCTCAGTATTTCATCTCCCACCTGTAAGGTTTTGTATTGACTGTCCCCTGTGCTTAAAATTTACTTTTCCCTCACTTCCACCTCTAAGATTCCTTAATGACCTTGAAGGATCAATTTAGGTGCCACCTCTAAGGGAAGGTTTTCCTGATCCCCCTAATTGTTAGTGCTCTTACTTGAAATTATTTTCATTTACTTTTAAATTTACAAGCTGATCTACCCTAGGAAGAATGTGAGCTTCTTCGGGGTAGGTATAATCCTTGTTTTGTTTTTGTCTTTGTACCTCCAACACCCTGCACACAGTAGGTGTTTTATAAATGTCTGGTGATCATTTGTAAGAAGTAGGAGGCCCAGTGGATACTGTGTTAGAGTCTGCCTCAGACACTTGCTAGCTCTGTGGTCCTAAGTTATTTAGCCTCTTTCCTCATCTGTAAAATGGGAATAATAATAACATCTACCTTCCAGGATTGTTGTGAGAATGAAATAAGATTATACTTATAAAGGGCTTTGCAAATCTGACAGTGTTATAGAAATACTAGCTATCCTTCCCTATTAGACTGTGATCCCCTTCAGAGAAGAGACTACCTTTTCCCTTTCTTTGTATACTGGGTACTTAACAGTGCCTGGCAAATAGCAGTATGAGAAAATAATGAACTTTGCCAATGCCCAAAGGCCCCAGCTTAAGGAGACTTATTTAGATTTATTGGATTGACTGACTCTGATGATAGACTCACTTGAAGTTGAATTGATTGAAACCACACCTGCCTGGCCCTCAGGAGGGTGTGTTCTCAGAAGCTGTGGACTTTGACCTCAACACGGGACCACCCTCAAGTCCAGTGAACCAGTAGATTTGAGTGATGCTATCCAGTTAGCTTGAAGCAGTAGGGAAGGACCCCCTCTCCTCTCCTTGGGATGCAGAGGAAACTTCCTCTGGGAGTTCATCTCTTGAATAGGCTGGTGGTAGAGGACTTGAGGAAGAACCAAGAGAGGCTGGAACTCTAGGCTAGATACACCTTCTAATTTATAAGTAAACCCTTGCTAATTTTCCCTACACTTGGGACAGGAATAAGGCAACCACACATTAATTTTAAACGTCACAGTAGGTACCTAATAAGTGCTGGTTGACTTGATTTGATCTAACTTGCTGAATTGAACATGACTAATCCTAGAAGATACAAAGGTAGTACATCACACATTATAGAAATATTATTGCTTTGCCAATCAATAATCACTTATACATGTAGCAAGGGGTTGCTCACTCTCTCTGGGTCAAAGGCATGTTGATAAGAGCAGCAACCAGGAACTGTTGGTTTTGCCTATCCCCTTTCTTTTTGGAGATTCCAAGGATAATTGATATAACCTAGTCCAGTTGCCTTGGAGGAAGAAAAAAGAAGTTAAGAAAAATGAAAAGAGAATGATATTCCTCTCTGAACTCCAAAAGACTTAGGACAATGTGCTAATGCAGTTACTGGGCATACCATGAGATTCTAGGGGAGAGAAAAGGTAAATGGCTACATATTTCCTATGAGCTGATCAAAAACATAAAAATAGAGACATATTTGAATGGTTCAAGAAAGGGACATTACTATAGCCACCTGAATAGACTCTTTGTGTGGAGGTTTGATCTATGGAACACATATAGAAAACAGAAGAATGTAAGAGTAACCCATGATGCCTGCTGGGGATGAAGGGGTGGAATACTGACAAGAGAAGAGTTTCTAGATAAAGAGTATGAGTTTAAAAGTATAAGATTCTGCCTTTTTGTATGTGAGCAATTTACTTGTAGAATAGGGAATAAAATTAATTTTTAAGGTATAATGTGAACTTCTGTACAAAAAAAAGAATTAAAACAACTTGTGATCGATGTAAGATACTGCCCTTTTCATGGGTAAGCAGTTTAGTAGCCAAAAGGAACAGAAGTAGATTTTTTTAAAGTGATAAAAGTCCATACAGGGAGAAACACATATTTTTCCATTTAAATGTGAGTGAAGGGACAACTAGATGGTGCAGTGGATAGAGCACTGGTCCTGGAGTCAGGAGAACCTGAATTCAAATCCAGTCTCAGACACTTGACACTTACTAGCTGTGTGACCCTGGGAAAAATCACTTAAACCTGACTGCCTTGCAAAAGAATCAAATAAAAATAAATGTGAGGGGTGGCTAGGTGGCGCAGTGGATAAGGCACCGGCCCTGGATTCAGGAGTTCCTGAGTTCAAATCCGGCCTCAGACACTTGACACTTACTAGCTGTGTGACCCTGGGCAAGTCACTTAACCCCATTGCCCCGTAATAAATAAATAAATAAATAAATAAATAAATAAATAAATAAATAAATAAATAAATAAATAAATAAATAAATAAATAAATAAATAAATAAATAAAATGTGAGGGAAGACAGAGGGAATGAATAGAGAATTGAGAAGACCTGCTTCAGGGCAGAAAATGCTTGAAACTTCAGGGCATTATGGTCTATCATCTTATTTAGATGTGACTATTTTTTATTCTTTATTAATTCAATAAACATTTAAGTGCATACTATGTGCCTGGCATTGTGCTAAGTGCTGTTTTTTCAAGTTTGAGAAGTTAAATGTCACAAAATGGCTATTCAAATTAACTTTCTGGAGACAATGGGAAGATTAAATTAGAATTGTTGGTTTTCAAAACTGATGGAAAGCTGGATTTCTCAAGTTTTACCTTATAAGGCAAAGATGAGTCAATGACTACCAGGAGGCTCTGGGTTGTGCCATTAGAAACATTAAAGAATTCATCAGGAAAGGCCTTATGTAGATAACAAAAGCAGCTAAGAAGGCAGTAGATACAGAGTGAGAAAATATTAGCAGGCACAGTCTGCTAAACAAGGAAGATTCAGCTGCTGTACTTAGTAGTCTTCTCTTCAGAAGGGAAGCATCATTTAGAAGATGGCTGGAGAAAAGTCTGGGAGCCTTCTGATTGGAGGAGAGCAGAACTGTTGCAGTTTCAGCTATTGATCATTAGTGCCACCTGCAGTTTCAGTAAGGTAAAACCTCTTAGAAGTGCCAGGTTGCTTTCTGATGTCCCCTTTGATTAGAGCAGGAGGAATAAAATAAAGCAAACTGTGCAAAGATACAGTAAAATCTCATGGTCTCATACACTGTTGTAACAATTCTTTTTTGTCCTCAGATAAGTAACCCGGAAGATCTGTCTAAAAGAGTATTCAAAATTATAAAAAATCATTTATTTAGTCACTTCCTCTTGTTGCCTGGCCTTGAATGGGGAATAGTTTCATAAAATAAATCCTGCAATCCATGTTCCAAATACTCCTCTTTTCTCTCTTGACTGATCTTTCTTGTAGAATGCTGTTCTTATCCATGCTAAATTGTCATAGAATGCTGCTGATTGGCTGTGTATCCTAAGCTTGAAACCAAATCTGTGCTCTAGGAAGCTACCATTCAGTGAGAGCAATCCTCCTTGGCATGCTAATAAATGTCTTTGCTTTCAGCCTGGCCTACTATCTTTGACTCTGGGGCAGCTAGGTAGTGTGTGGGATAGAGCACTGACCCTGAAGTTGGGAGTGCAAATCTCACTTCAGACACTTACTAGCTGTGTGACCCTGGGCAAGTAACTTAACCCCAATTGCCTTAAACATCCAGGGCCATCTTCAGTCATCCTGGTATACATCATACCACTGGACCCAGATGGGAGGAGAGGGTAAGGCTGGTGACCTTGCACAGCCCCCCTCCCTTAAATCAGTGCAAGTCATGACATCACTCCCAATGTCATGGTCCTCTTTGGGATGGAAGGACAAAAAACAGTCTTTGACCCACAGTCATTAGACATCCCTTCCCTCCCTTATAGGCATCTCTCCCAAGAGGTCTCATTCCTCTTAATCAAGAAAATTCCCCCCAATAAATGGAAAAATATCCGCATAGAAATAGAGAGACAAGTTCCAACTTGAGTCTGCCAATACCATGTCATGTGACCCCGAGAAAGTCACTTCAGCTCTCTGATTGTTGGTTTCCTAATCTATATAGAAATTGAAAGGATTAGACTAGAGGACTGCCAAAAGTCTTCCAATCTAACTAGTCTTCTAACATTCTATATTCTACTACAATAGAAACTCCATGAGGGTGGTAACCTTGTCTTACCTAAACTCTGTATCCTCTTGAGCACCTAAAATAGTATTCTGTCTATAGTGGGTGCTTAATATGTTCATTAATTTGAATCAAATGAGGTCATGCATTTGAAAACATTTTGAAAACTCTAAAGCATTATACAAAATATAAAGTATTGTTTTTGTCAAGGAACTTGGGCAACGCTACCTGGGAAAGTCCTCTGAATTGCCTGAACTAGAAACCCCATAAATTCCGAGGCCTCACAACCTCAGGGCCTGACTGGTAGAAAGTGGACCAAGTCAGATTTGTTGTCCCCAAGCATTTATTTCTGTCTTGTGAACATGCCCTTGAATTTCTACAGAACCCTGGAAATAAAAGCTTCCTGATTATTCTTGCTTGCTTCAGAAAACTAGAGAAAATGTTTTCGTTTTAAACAACTACAACAAAAAAGTTTGATTATTTAGGTTCATTGGTTTCACATGGAGTCGCACATTTTCCCCAAAGGGCCACAAAAAAAGAACATTTATTAAACGATGAGTTATTCAAAAATCAGCACAGGCCCCAGTTGCCTCTCAGAAGCTCTGATTTACTGCATAGGCCTCCCTTGAGAAAGGCCTCTTTTAAATGTTCATTTCCATTTTAAGAGACTCTGGGCTTTGATCTGTTGGGAGCATTCCTTTTCTCTTCCTGACTGATACATGTAAACTATTGGAAACAGAAGATGAGCCCTGCGCTTGTACTGAGTTTTGAAATGGCCTTCCTCGGGCATGTCCACAGGCCTTTGCTGCATCTGCCTTTGCTCCTGGGAGAACTTCTGTCCTCATACCTGAGCTAAACATGTGCTGTTTCTTTGGGATATGGGAATAAATGGTCATAACCTATGTCAGCTGAGACAGGAGCACATTTGTTCTTCCTATCTCTTCCCACGAAAGTGCCTTCCCAAGGGACCAGGATATAGGAGTGTTTTTAATAGTAGTCAACATGATCAGCAGTCCATATGTGTGCGGGCTGCATGAATTTATTTATTTTTTTACAATTACAAACACTAATTGATCCAAGCTTGCTAGCATGATACTAGGCAGCAGTCAGTTACACAAAGGGAGAAGTGGGCAGGTGGTTAGGTTGTAGTAGACTATTAGTTCATGGGCTATACTGACTAATAGGAGTAAAAACTAGCATTTATAATATATATATATATATATATATGTTATATAGTATTTATCTGTTTGAAAATACTTCACTAATATGACCTTATTTGATCGTCACAAGCCTGGGAGGTAAGCACCATCACTATCCCCATTTTACAGATAAAAAAACTAAGGCAGATAGCAGTTGAGTGACCTGCCTAGGGTCACACACTTAGTAAGTGTTTGAGAATGGCTTCCAATTCAGGTCATCTAGACTGCAGGACTGATATTCTATCCACTGTGCCACTTAGTTCAGTAATTTTTTCCCCCTAAAAATTTCAGCCAGGCTGTATTTGACCTTTCAGTTTTAGGACAGAAAAGAAAAGTAAAAAAAGGTTTTCTTATCTCCAATCCTGAACTGAATGTCTTTAATATAGCCAGGTCTCCTTCTAATATTAAAGCTCTAGCCTTTGTACAGCCCCCAGTGAGATAAATTCAAAGGAAGAACATTTGGGTGCTTTTATCCAGACTTCATTTCTCATTAGATTGTTTTGTGACTCATCCATCCCTAGGTTCCCTAAAATCTATGCTGGTGGGGTAGAGAGGGTCTCTGAGGGTGGGGAAAATCTTTTAAACTCTCCTCTTCATAGTTTTCTCTCTTCCATTTCCCCATATGGAAGGTCAGATCTGTTAACAGAAAGCATTTCTTATTCATTTTCCCCATTTCATCCTCAACTCAGGCAGAAGCTAAAGATTTGTTTCCAAACACCTTCCCTACATGCTATAACCACACACACACACACACACACACACACACACACACACACACACACAGAGTAAAAATATTTTTTTAAATTACCTCCTCTACTCCCTGTATTTTTTACCTTCTCACCTTTATCTTCCTTTCTCTTCCCTCCCTGTCCTTCCCTCTCTCTTTCCTTCTCTTTCTTTGTCTTTCTTTATCTGTCACTCTCAGTCTCTGTCTCTCTCCCTTTCCTATTTCTCCATTTTCCCTTGTCATTCTCTCTCTCTCTCTCTCTCTCTCTCTCTCTCTCTCTCTCTCAGTCTCTCTCTCTCTCCTTCCCTCCCTCCCTCACTCCCTCCCTCTCCCTCTCTCTCTCCTTCCCTCCCTACCTCCCTTTCTTATTTCTCTCTCTTTCCCATAATTCCCACTTTCTCTTCCTCTCCCTCCTTCCCTTTCTGTGTCTCTCTAGATCTCTCTCTCTCTCTCTGTTTCACTCCCTTTCCTATTCCTCCATTTTCCCTTGTCACTCTCTTTCTCCTCCTCCCTCTTTCCCTTCTTCCCTTTCCTATTTCTCCCTCTTTCCCATCATTCCCACATTATCTCCCTCTCTCTCTAGAAACTACATGAGTAACATTATATCCCTGCAAAGATTGACATAAGCTTCAAATCCAGCCATCCCAGAGACTCCCTTCCATTTATTTGGAAATGAGTTGCATTTAGAAGTCGCTCCCTCCCTTTCTCCCTCCTTCCCTTGCTCCTGCTGGCACTGTGAAAGTTCATCACTAGTTTTTTTTTTTCTATAGTAATCTATAACTTGAACTATCCAGTCCTTAGAAGAAATCAGAGGACCAGAGAACCAAAGCTGGATGAGCAATTGATACTCAAACCCTGTCTGCTATTGGCTACCACTGCTTTCTTTCACAGGTAAATGACGAGAAGACTTTTTTTTTTAAGCAACCATTTTCTTGTAGCACATTTTTTTGTTTGTCAGATTACATGTTCAATCAATTGTGACAAGCCACTAGGCATGCTAGTCAGCAATGTAATCCAGTGTCAACTTGGGGCTTTCTGAGCAGAAAAGAAACCGATGACAAAATGGTGCATGGAGGGTTGTTCCCCACAGTCAGGTGATGGAAAGGGGGGTATCCAGAGAGTTGCCTCAAAGTGACTTTCTGTCTGGGGGAGGGAAAGAACTGTGTTCCTCAGGAGAAAAGTGGGTAATTTTATTTTATTTTATTTTTTGTAGCTGCAGGCAGTCTGTGGATAAGTGGGTATTACGATCCTGGTACATCTCTAATTAATAAGATCAATTGCCACTGTATTTTCTTTTACAAACTAATTTAGATATGTCAGGGCTGCAATTATTTTGAGAATGATCTGGCTTTACGCTTATTCATCTTTCCTCTTCCTCAAGGAGAAAATAAAACTGTCAGCTTAAATGCTCTTTGAAGTCTGTTTTAAGGCTTTGATTGAAAATTAAAAACAAAGCTCTCTGCCCTGTTGCTATTACTGAGGTCAGGGTTCTTGCCCTCACGTTGTTGTTTTTTTTTTTTTTTTCTGTTTTTTAAAAGGGCAACAACATGTTGGTTTCTTAGCACAGCCTAATAGCACTCTGCATTTGAGAACATATGAGTCTATTGATATTATTTTAGAACTAGTTTAAAAACAAACAAACAAACATGTTAAGGGTACAATTTAAGAGAAGTAGCATGGGGTAGTGAGGAGCTGACCTTGGAAGTTAGGAGATTTCGGTTCCAATCTTTCCTCTGATGTATATAGGCTATGTAACCCTAGGAAAGTCACTTAATTTTGCTGTGTTCCAGGACAGTTATGTCAAACTCAAGTAGAAACAGGGCCATTAAACCATATGGAAGAATCCCTGCCAGTAATATATTGACTTAGAAAACCAAATATTACCATTATCTATGTTTTATTGTATTTTTATTTTCTTAAATATTTCTAATTACATGTTAATCTGGTTCACAGCACTCCGAGCATGCTGCAGGCTCTATCCTGCCCACTGGTTGCTTGATTGACACCTCTGTTCTTGTCAACAACCTAAGATCATAAATGAGAAAGGTGAGGACCTGCCCTGGTAGAGTGAGTTTGCTCACCTGGGAGTTCCCCACAGGGATAAAATCACAATTGCAGTTCCATCCCCAATCCCCTAAATGCTCAATAGCCATTGCTCTTTTTTTTTCTTTTTTTTTTTTTTTGTGAGGCAAATGGGGTTAAGTGACTTGCCCAGGGTCACACAGCTAGTAAGTGTTAAATGTCTGAGGCCGGATTTGAACTCAGGTACTCCTGAATCCAAGGCCAGTGCTCTATCCACTGCGCCATCTAGCTGCCCCAATAGCCATTGCTCTTATGGGCCTCTTTCTACCACCCCAACCCCCAACCCATCTGTAGCATCTTGAGAAGGATTTCTTCCTAAGGAAGTGTAATGATTCTATGTGGATAACATCTAATCCCCTGTTTTCAGCCCAATAACAATAACTGTTATAAATTAAAGTTGGTCACACCTACCACCTCACCCCACCCCCAGAATAAGTACTTAAAATGGGCAGATTTCAATGCTCAGGCCAGGTATCCCCACTGGAATAACCTTTCCCATGGTAAAATTGGAGGATTATTGTGGAAGCCATTAAGAGACACCACAAAAGTGATAGATACCAAGCAGAGGAAAGACATTAAACCCACAGAGCTCCTGACACAATTATCCCCAAAACAGCTATAAAACAACTTCTGGAGCAGCAAAAAATACAAAAAGATGGACTGAGATTATTTTATAGGCAAAGATAGCTCAGAGGGGGCTGTGCTGGGCTGTGAGAAGAGTCCAACCCCACAATTGCGCCAACAGAGTCCACAGGTAGGCTGCTCCAGAGAAACTTACCCCAGAGCCTCCAAATCAGCTGCAGCACCCCGTCTTCTGGAACTAAGCTTATGGTTGGGTGAAAAGACTGAACAGCTGGTCAGGGGGGTTGGGGTAGAAAATAAAGGTGTGCTTGCAGGACCTAAGGAAGAATTCGGCTATCCCACCCCAGCAGGGAACCAGGGAGAAATCTTGAGTGGTAGGAGGCCCAGGTGAGGGAGGGGCAAAGACTCATCAGAGCTAAGAACCACAGCACACAAACCTTTGTTGGCTGGTTAATTAGCAAGTTGGCTTGAGGTTAACTTTGGACCAGAGAACAGGCTAGGCAAGAGAAAAACCTGCCCTTCCTCAAACCAAAAAACCTGGGACCCTCTGAAGCATGGGACAGTGTAGCTTGGAAGTAGGGCCCCAATGTAAGAGGGAGTTAAAAGTAAAGTAAAAGACAGCAAGATGAGCAAACAAAGAAAGTTGAGAACTATAAAAAGTTTCTTTAGCAACAAGGAAGATCAAGGTGCACCCTCAGAAGAGGATAACAACTTCAGGGCCCCTACATCCAAAGCTTCCAAGAAAAATTTGAATTGGTCTCAGGCCATGTAAGTGCTTAAAAGTGACTTTGAAGAGAAAGTAGGAGAGAATTTAAGAGAGGTAGAGGAAAAAATGGAAAGAGAAATGAGAGCGATGTAGGAGAGTCATGAGATAAAAGTCAACAGCTTGAAAAGCCAAATAAAAAAGGAGATAAAAAAGCTATTTGAAGAAAATTATGGCCTAAGAATTAGGATTGAACAAATGGAACCTAGTGACTTTATGAGAAACCAAGACACAGTAAAGCAAATCCAAATTAATAAAAAAAGTAGAGGGCAATAAGAAATATCTCCTTGGAAAAACAGCTGACCTGAAAATAGATCCAGGGGAGATAATTTGAAAATCACTGGACTACCTGAAAACCATGACCAAAATAAAAGTTTAAACAGCATCTTCCAAGAAATTGTCAGGGAAGATTGCCCTGATATTCCTGAAGCAGAAGGTAAAATAAAAATTGAAAGAATCTACTGATCACCTCCTGAAAGAGATCCCTAAAGGAAAACCTCCAGGAATTTTATAGCCAAATTCCCGAAAAATATTGCAAGCAGCTATAAAAAGGAATTCAAATACTGTGGAGCTACAGTCAGGATAACACAAGATCTAGCAGCATCTACATTAAAGGACTGGAGGGCATGGAATATGATATTCCAAAGGTAAAAGGAATTGAGACTACAGCCAAAAATCACCAGCCCAGCAAAACTGAGTATAATCTTTCATGGGAAACAATGAGACTTCAATGAAAAAGAGGACTTTCAGGCAATTGTGGTGAAAAGACCTGAACTGAATAGAAAATTTGACTTTCAAATACAAGACCCTAGAGAAGCATAAAATGGTAAACAGAAAAAAGAAATCATGAGGGAGGGATATTAAAAGATTAAACTTTTACATTCTTACATGAGAAGATAATGCTTCTAACATATAAGAATTTTCTTGGTATTAGGGTAACTGAAAGGAATAAACTAAGGACACAGGTCTGAACTGATTATGAAGGGATGATATCTGTAAAGCATTTATTTTTTGCTTATCCTTGTTTATTGTGGGGTAGGCAGGGTGGAGTGGCTTATGTCTGGGGCCAGATTTGGGCTTGGGGCCTCCTGGGTCCAGGGTGGTGCATTGTCCACTGTGCCACCTAGCTAACCTTTGATGACATATTTAAAATAATGTTAAGGAGTAAGAGGAATGCACTGGAAGAAAGAGAGAGATAGACTGCGGAAAAGTAGCTCACATAAAAGAAACAAGAAAAAGCTTATGGAGGGGAGGGGAAGAGGGAGAAGGGAGTGAACCTTATTATTATCAGAATTGGCTCAAAGAGGTAATAACATACATACTCAAGTGGGTATAGTAATATATTTTTCCCTCAGAGAAAGTGGAAGGGGAAGGAGATAAGGGGGTGGGGGGAGAAGAGGGGAAGGAAGGAAGGTCAGACTGGGGGAGGGAGCAGTAAAAAGCAAAACACTTTTGAGGAAGGTGAAGATGTTCTGCATAACAGCACATGTATGACATATATTGAATTGCTTGATTTCATAGGGAGGGTTTAGGAGGGAGCGAGGAAAAAAATTTAGAAAACAGAATTAGCTCAAAGACCTTAACCTCATCAGAGTTTGCTCAAGAAGGGAATAAAATACACACCCAATTGGGAAGAGTAATCTATCTAACCCTGCAGGAAAGTAGGAGGGAAAGAGGATAAGGAGGGAAGGGTGAAAGAAGGGAGGGTGGAGTGGGGGAAGGGGGCAGTCAGAAGCAAACTTCTTCTGAGGACGAATAGGATAAAAGAATTTAGAAAATAGAGTAAATATCAGGGGAGTATGATGGAAGGAAATAGTTACGATGATTGATTATAATGGCAAAATGTATAGTACCTACTTTGATGGGCTATTGTGAAGAAAATTCTTAAGTTATGATGAATAGGATGCTATCAGAAAAACCTGGAAAGACCTACATGAAATGAAGCAAAGTGAAATGTACTGTATACAAAATAACAGCAATAGTGTAAGATGATCTGCTGGGAAGCATGTGGTTATTTTCAGCAAGGCAATGATGCAATATAACACTAAAGGACTTATGAAAATTGCAATCCATCCACAGAGAAAGAACTGATGGTATCTGAAAACAAATTGAAGCATAATTTTTTTTCATAGTTCCTTAATCTGAAGTTTTCTTTTTGTCTCTTTTCTCTCACAACCTGGCTAATGTGGAGATATTTTCCATGACCACTCATGTATAACTTATATTGAATTACTTGAGTTCTTGGGGTTTGGGGGTGGGAAGGGAGGGAGGAAGAGAAGTTGGAACACAAAGGTGTTTTTTTTTAATTGATATCAAAATTTGTTTTTACATGTAATTTGGAAAATAAAATTCTAAACAAACAAAAAAAATGTGATAGATACCAACCCGAGGTGAGGAGGTAATTTCAGGGGAACCCCTTCTAACTTCCCATGTGGGAGGGAAAACTAAAGCTGTGTAAATATGAGACATAAACCTATCCACACGGGAAGGCTCATCTTAGCCTTGAGGAGAACAAATCAAAGAAACCTCACAGAGCAGATTCTCCCGGGGCCATCCCAGACCCAAAGAGTCTGTCTTCTTCCTCTAGCCTTGCTAGCCCTCTGATTTGTCTTAAAGATTTTAACATTATCCCTCTGTTGACAAATGAATACTTTTTCTGGAAAATGAGGCATTTCCAGAAGCTGACAGACACCGACCAGAATGCAATGAAGTGCTCAGCAGAGCTTTGGTTAGCTCAATTCATTAGTTGAAAGGGAGAGGCGTAGAGGTTTTGCACTAGCATTACATTCAAGGTGATGATAAATGCAGTCTGGCTGGGGTGGTAATAAGGGGATTTCTAGCCAGGTCCTGTCTAGACCATGGTTTGTTATGGAGTGAGAGTCACAAAGAGGGACTATAGTAACCTACTCCGTAGAAGGGCTGTCCTTGGGGAACTTCATACACATTTAAAGTCCAAACCTTGCTTCCGGCCCCTAACAGGGACTGCCGTAAATAACATTAGAGCTGTCTTTCAGTGAGCTCTGGGAAGCTTAGAGACTGAACACAGTTTTTGTTGTTCGTAGCCATGCATTAAGCTCAGTAACTGTCAAGTCTAATTATTCTCATTAAGGCCTGAAAGTTTTAGGGATTAATTAAGCAGAGAGCAAAAGCTTATGCAAAACAGAAATATTTTCCCCCTCAAGGATTATCCAGCCATTTGATTGGGATTTTCACTGAGCTTTGCCTATTATTTTATGTGATAGGGAAGTGTGGAATTTATATAATATGAATTGGGGAAAAAAAACCCTTCCATTTCACATGTACTATTCAGCCATGAAAATAAGTACTGGCCCATGAGCCCATTACCCAGAAGGCTCCCTAATGAGAACCAGGCAGTGAGCCTAATGAGGCAGCCAATAAGCTCTGCCCCTCCTATTACTTTGGTTATCACAGGAATCTGTTGGGGAGTTTGGGGCAAAGCTGGGATCTGGACTCATAATCATGGGACCATACAATGTCAGAGCTAGAAGGGTGGATAGAGATGATGGTAGCTCTCATTTATATAGTGTTTTTACATACAGTATATTATCTCATTTGATCTCTACAACAGCTCTGTGAGGCATTTGCTATTATCTATCCATTTTACAAATGATGAAACTGAGGATAAGGAAGGCATGGCCCCTCATTTTACACACTAAGGAGCTAAAGTTTAGTGAACTCAAGTGATTGGTCTAAGGTCACAAAGACTGTAAACAGCAGAACTAATATCTGAACCCAGAACTCTCAGGAAATAAAAGGAAGATAGTAGGGTTGGCTATGAAGAAAAACTTTTACAAGATGAGACTACAGACAGGGCCAATTTTGTGATCTGAAAAGAATTTGGGATAATTTCGTTTTAGTGTTGACAACTGTGTCTGCAAGGCTGTATTTGATCTTTACTTAATTGTCCCTAATAATCCCTAATTTTCCCCCAAAATAGTATCACGCACAAGTAAAGGAAATTGATCAGGGAGGATTCTTCATCAGTCTGAACCTTGGTTTAGGCCTATATGTGTATTCTGAGATTTTCCAGGGGCTTCTCTGAACTGGGGCAAAAAAGAGAAAAAGAGAGTAATTGGGAAGGCTGGTCTGGCCTCCTTGATTGAATCTGACCCATGCAAGCCTAGAGATTAGGGTGCTGAGCCATAGGTTATGAGTCAAACAGCAGGCTATGAAGTATAGCAAGCCTGAAGTAATGTGACATTTTAAAAAAATCTGCCTTCTGGAAGCTTATTTGATGTATTTGTATTCAAGTCCAAATTAATGTAATCCTGAGGTTAAATACACAGAATCAGGCAATGTAAAATCACTAGCATTCATACTTAGTATTAATTTTACCACACTGCATGTACTTGTGATTCTTGCATAGTGTAACCAATTCTAAAAAGAAAAAAAAATGGAAAAAGCCAAATCTTCCCTTTGTGAAGAAAAAAATGTTTATTAAACATCTTCTTATGGCACTGTGCTAGAATTTTTACAAGTCAGATTAAATAGAAGGGACCTTTAGAAGTTTATGTTTTAATATATAAAACACTAATGTGAGCAGACACATGATGTGCCCTTTTCTAAGGGCATCCAAACAAACAGCTTTATTAACAGGACTTGTGACACCTCCATATTATCTGAGCATCGGTGCCAATAGTGGTGATGTGAATAGTGGAAAATATATTCAGGCTAGGTCATAAGCAGAGGACAGATCACTTTGATCTTAGGTGGGGTTTGCAGTAATAGTGAGATTTCAAGGGCCTTTGCAATTAAGGAAATTAGTAAAGTACAGTGGCAATAGTGAATACAGTTTTGCATTATGTTTTAGTGTAAGAAAATATTTCATAGCATGAATGAGATGATCTGTCAAAGGTGGCTATGAAGGCATTTGCAGGCTGGACAGATGTTTCTACATGGAGGGAGATCATTAAGGATGTTTGGTTGTTGTTGCTGTTGGTGGATATGCCTCATTAAGGTCAAAATGTGGACAGGTCAGAGACTATGGCCCTACTTGTTATACCTAGCCCTTTGTTCCTACATTTAGTTTCATTTTCATGCTAATGAGTGAAAATCTTAAGAGGGATAATAAACTTGTCAAATCCAACCCACACACACATCTCCTATGGAGTTTTGTGGGGCTTTTATTAAGTTTTGTTTTTTGAGGAGAGGAGACAGAATCTCTGATTTGGGTTTAAGGTCTCATAATCAAAAATATGGAAGGAGTTCAAAGGAATTTTCTAATCTCAAGCCAGACAGTTTGTCTGGGTTCAAAAACCTTTTATTCACATCAGAAGAAGTGTGGTCAAAAGAATAGACAATCTTAGTCTAGGTCATTTTTTTAAAATTTCTATTTTTTTAACTTTTTTTCTTTTTTTTTTTTTTTGGCAGGGCAGTGACGGTTAAGTGACTTGCCCAGGGTCACACAGCTAGTGTCAAGTGTCTGAGGCTGGATTTGAACTCAGGTCCTCCTGAATCCAGGGTAGTGCTGCCCCTAGTCTGGGTCATTTTGTTGGCTTTTGTTGTCAGCCTGGATGGTTATAGTGGCTCATAGCCCTCAGCTATGTAGTGGAAAAAGTTGTAGGACTTTCCTGTCAGGAAAAGGCTTTCTAACCACTACGTTCCCACTATACTATAGAAGACAGTAGAAGATGACCCAGAAAATGTAGTTGAAGCCCACAGAGCTTCAGAAACAAATAAGTTTGGTGACCAGTGGAGACATACATCAAAGATGCAAAACTCAGTAAAGAACAGGAGAGAGGACCAGAATAACATCACTTGAAGACACTGTTAATCCTACAGCAGCAGAGGTATTGCCTTGGTTATATATGCCCCTATGTATTTGCCCTACATTTGTGTTTACTGTCATGTCAAGAAAAACTATAGAGTCAGAAAAAATGTTGGGAGGGACCTCAGTAGCCATCTCATCTGACCCCTACATAGAAGGAAGGCCCATTATAACTTATCTAATACATTGAAATATGTGCCATTCCTCTCTGGCAGCAATGTTACCCAATATTGAAGGTGTGCAAGGGGGAATCTTTGAGATTCATGAGCTACAATTTTGAGTAGGTCTTGATGCAGAACACTTCAAACCTAGTATGGCTTTTCTATGAACCTAATATAAAATCTTTAGTTTTCTTTAGTCTTATGGTAGTTTACCTTTAGAATCAGAGAAACTGAAGAACTGTCATTCTAACTTGGCAACATGTGAATATTTGAGGGTAAAATTTGACAGTGTCTTTTGGGGGTGGTGGGGCAATGAGGGTTAAGTGACTTGTCCAGGGTCACACAGCTAGTAAGTGTCAAGTTTCTGAGGCCAGATTTGAACTTATGTCCTCCTGAATCCAGAGCCGGTGCTTTATCCACTGTACCACCT